>NC_088801.1:19239108-19870894 GCF_011386835.1 Chrysemys picta bellii | reverse complement strand
AATGTAAATGATTGTAATTTTAAATATGGAATACTTGCACTGAACAGCTTGCTAACAAGCTACCAGCCAAAAATGATTCAAAAAGAATTTTGAATAGTACCTTTATGAATTGCCTGCAAAAAGCACAATTTTCTCAAACACAAAAAGGGGTGAACTTCATTATTTAAAATATACTTTACAAATTTCCCCAAATCTAATAAAAACAAAACTTTAAGCACTGAGGCCCAGTTCCTCAAAGGTATTTAGCTGCCTAAGGGCCTTGCCAAGACAATCATAGGTGAACGTTTACATATCTTAGCAACGATTACATGTTACTGTTTCCTAGCGTCAGAAAATCCCATATAACTGTATGAGAAATTTCCCAGGAGGTTATGTTAGACTCCAGTCATGGTAATTCTAATAAATCCATAGTCCTCTGATGTCACAGTACTTTAGAATCCTAACTTATTCTGTTTTTCTATTTTGCTACTGAATCGATCATACAGTATCTCAATCAGATGGGAAACAGCCAATCTAATTCTGCAGATGAGATTTTCCACAAAACGATGATATTAAGGAAATGGGCAGTTAAAGGGGAAAATGGACCATATGTCCACCAACACCTGTTGTATGGCACAACAGGGCACCATTGCTGCTGTTTGCTTAATGCCACGTGTCTAAAAATGTTACAAGTCTTTGTGCCTGATCCTGTAACCTTTAATGCATGAATAGCTTCACTGATATTAATGGCACTACTTACTTGAGTAAGAGTGTCAGGATCAAGCCTGTTTGGTTCACTGTCTGTCTATTATGAGTTTATCACTGTCCTTGTTGTTTTTATAGCAGTATTTTTGAATGTATTGCAAAGAGAGACATTGTGTGTGGTCAGGGAGCAATTTTTTTTGCAAACGAAGTTGCCAAGATTCTGACATGTGAATTTCACAAAGTTCTGTTTTTATTTTGTGGACTTTGAGGCATACAGTCTACTGTATATAAAACACACACACACACACACACACGCACGCACACACACACACACACACACACACACCATATAATACATGTCTAGTTCGCTGGTAGTTCACTAAGCTAGGAGCTTAAGCTCTATAGTACAGGAATTAAGTTAATGGAGAACTGGCCTATGACGAATTCAGATGTGTGCACACATGAACACATACAGTTCTCATAGGTGCACATTCAGATCTGCACTGTGTGTGGAAAGAACCCACTTAAGATCACCTACCTGATACGAGAATAATAAGGAGCTTAGCCTTAGCTTCCAGCAGACCGTGAAAGTATTTAATAGTAGCAGGGATATCTTTTACATAGTAGAGCATCTGGAAATGAAAAGAAATACTGTAAAATAAATACTCCAAGCCTGACAGGTTCCTTGGAGATTGATGGCAAATGCAGAGGCGTGGGCAGCGTCTGTCTGTGTGTAGCCAGAAAGCAGGCAGAAAATGAGCAGATAGTGGGAGCAGCAGTGGGAGGTATCCCTGAGAGGAAGCTGAGGCTACAGCTACACTAGAGAGCTCACAGAGTTGCAGATGCACCAATGCAGCTACGCCTCTGTAAGTTCTCTAACGTAGCTGCTCAAAGCTGACTGGGCGACAGCTCTCTCAGCTTAATTACTCCAGCCCCCATGAGCAGCAATAGCTATGTCGGGGGGAGAAGCTTTCAGCAACCCCTGCTCTTGTTGAACAAAGATGAAAAAATAAGGGATGTCCCTTGTAATAAGGGACTGTTGGCAACCCTAAGGGTCAGCTCCTAAATAACGTAAGTGGATTTACTACAAGCCCTGAGTAAGAGGCATCAGGTAGTTGCTCAGAGCCACAATTTGGTCCCTGGTTCCCCCTTTGCTCCAGTAAGTAAGTAAGCTGGAGCACCTCTTGACCTGGAGCAGATAACTTCCTTCTCTGCACCAGCTCAGCTCTGTGGACTGACGCGCTGTGGGGGAGGGCAATGCATAAGCTCCGCCCACTTCCCATCCATCTGCATGAGAGGAGGCGGCTGCTCACACTTGGCAGCGACATGGGTACCCTGCACAGAGGAGTGAGGGGGTGTCTTATGCCCCCTTACACCTTGCCTGGGTGTGTTGGGCAAGTGACGGTCTTGCCCTAAGTTTTTTGTCCAGGTTTGCATTGGATACCTTTTAAAAAAAAGAAACCTAGAACTTTTGTGTAATTGCTGAAAGTTTTGCTCATGATGCCATTTCTAGCCAATAAAAATAGGATGTGTCCAGAATAATGTAGGTTATGTACAATACATAGAGTGACATGATTACCACTCTAGGATTTCTGCTCACCTGGGACAGCTCCATCACAGAAGTGGAGAGTTTACTTTTTTTATGACCAGACTGTTAGCCCTCTCATCAATGGAGAAGCACTGACCACTTAAAGGGACTGTGTTTTCCTTCTCACTTGTCTAATTACCATGCCTAGAAAACCAAGAAGGTGCCAAAACACCTTGGATCCAATCCTGCTCCCATTGAAATCAGTAGTAAAACTCCACTTGACTGCAATAGAAGTAGTATGGATCAGGGACTCTATTTAAGAAAAGTTGTCCCTAGAATGAAACGACATGCAGTAGCTCACGCTCCAGGGAAGTGGTGTAATTTTCTGAATGACACCACTAACCGAGCTGTGCGGCGATTTCAGCACAGAAGTGTTTAATTTAATGTTTGCTAACATTCTTCTCTGCCCCCTTCCTGAAATCCTTCTGGCAATGCCTGGTCCACAAACACATCTTTCTGTGATATCATTAATCATTCTGGGGCTTTGTCTTCACTGGGGCCTTGTCTTTACCTTTTTTACCTCAGGGTAACTAATACAGCTGAGCTATTCCAAGGCAAAACCACGGTGGAGACAAGGCACAGATAAGGATATAGTGCTCACCTCACCTAGTTTAACTGATGGTAAAACTACAGTGCCTTGTCTCCACTGTGTTTTTACCTTGGGTTAGCTCACCTGCATTAGTTACTCGGGGGGGGGGGGGGAATACACAGATTTTTAGCAGTGAAAACACTGTCTGTGATAACTTCAGTGAACCTAGAAGTACAAAGAGAATTTCACAGAGAGGGAAAACTTAAAAAAAAAACATTTACATCTCTGCTGACTGCCACTTTAGCCTGGTTAATGAGGCTACTAAACCCTAAAGTTGCCTTGCTATACCTCAGTTTTCATTTTTGCTGCTCATTTGTAGGTTGAGTTTATTTCTTAATAATTCTTTACCTTTCTTCTCATTAAAGTGCACAATGAGGTCACTGACCTTAGGCATACTCCGTAAAGACGGATTTAAAAAACATTTACTATGCATAGCTTTTACCTGAATCATGTGAATAAAGTCCCATTTCTTAAACACTTTTTTCTCATTCATTCGACTTTTGTATTCAGATGACGTCTCCTTATGCCAGGTAAACTTTATGTTCTCAAGGTTCGGTGTCGTAGCTACACGTTCTAAAATACAGAGAGGATGGTGTTTAGTCGATCCCATTTGCAAATGTGGAAACAATTTCCATTCAGAATTGTAATATAGCCAAAAGTTACATGTTGGCATCATTTTTAATGTAATAACAGAATATTAAAAATGAAGCCTATATGTTATAGTATGTGAACAAATAAAGGTAATACATAGTAAAGATTGGCCCAGTTCTGTGAGGGACTGACTGGTCAAGTCTTTGTGGGATGAAGGACAAATGGGATCTGATGCCTTTATCTTTGGCACTCTTTGCTGTAGAGACTTTTCAGTAGAAATGAGCAAAAATTTGGAAGTTAGGAACTTAATCTGGCTCCAGCTTCCTCAAAATCCTAGTGCCTGGACCCAAGCTTTAGTGCAGTCCATTACAGAAAGGAGCAATGTTTAGGTCCTCATCCCAACTTCTCCACGTTTTAAGTGTGTTCAGAGCCAGGCCTTTCGTTCAGGGTCTTGTATTGAAGAATGAAAGAAAGGGAGGGTATTTTAGAGTGATGCTAATTACAGGAGAGTAATAAGAGAAACATTTGCAGCATTGTTTTAATGTGTGTACAAAGACTGAATATTAGGAAGAGGGAAGTGTGTTTAGAGTGGGCTCACTGACTCAAGGGCCTGATTCACCACTGCACTCCCAGTTTTATGGCAGTGTAACTACCTTGTTTCCAGTAGTTATATCAGCATAAAAACGGTAGCATCACAGCAGGGCTTCCCGGGGAGGGGGCAAGTGGGGCAATTTGCCCCAGGCCCCTTAGGGGCCCCCCATGAGAATATAGTATTCTATAGTATTGCAACTTTTTTTATGGAAGGGGCCCCTGAAATTGCTTTGCCCCAGGCCCCCTGAATCCTCTGGGCAGCCCTGCATCACAGTGGTAAATTCAGCCTAAGATGTGCACCACTTGTTCAGAAGAACATGCTTTGTTTAAAATCACTTGCACATTTTGATCTGGTACTGGTCTGCGCCCACGAGGAACACGGCTGGCCACAGGCCCTGCTTCCAAAAGCGTACAATCTATATGTAGAAATCAGTTTGCCCATCACCAGAATATGTATAGCCACGTACTGATGGAACCCAGTAGGTGTTTGACAGTACATAACTGGCTAAGATTGGCAATCAAAATGAATACATTTAGTTGAAACTTCAGTGAGAATTTGGCCAAGGGCAAAGACTAAACACTCATACTTTATTAGGTATGCCAGGGCATTTTTCACAAAACAATCGGTGAGGATCTCTGATTTATGGAGAGAGGCATGTTCTAGGCCTCTGAGCATAGGACTGAAAGCAAAGATCTTTTGATTACCAGTTTGTACATTAATGTTGTCAGTATCTTGGGCAAGCTAATTAACCTCTATGCCTTAGTTACCTAATTTGTGAGGACTATACTTAACTCAGTAGGGTATTATGAGGATTAGGTAGTTAATATTTGCAAACCACTTAAAAATAATTCTTGGCATTCTTGTTAAATACAATCTCAAGCAGACCCCTCAATGCTATTCTGGGACACTGAGTCAGTACCATCTGAGGGAAGAGCACCACACCACTGAAACACAAACACGACATCCTAAAACATTAGGGTTTTACTTATAGCTCTCTCATCCAATTACTGAACCCTGTCTAGTTTATAAAATCTGACCACCTAGGCATGTAAGGAGGCATGGTTGCAGATAGCAGTCTAACACTGCACATACTGATAAATACTGTGCCATAAAAAGTGCGGGATAAACAGAAGCATCTGTGTAGTTATAAGGTTTGTCCATGCAGTGCTCTTTGCAGGATCAGGAACTAGGACATTGCTAAGAAGGCAGGACTCAGCAATACAGTTGAAAAATTACTAATCCTAAATGAAGATAGTAACTTTTTCCTCTTTTTGAGGTGAAATTGGAACAAAAAGCCTTATAAAGATGATATGTCAGCCAGTGGTCAACTTCGTTAAATGCATTTGCTAGTTCAAATACCTTTGTAGCTGAGGATTTGTTCACCGCTTGGCTCTATCACCTCATTGCTAATGGTAACTCCTGGATATTTACCCTGTACTTTTGAGAGAATCTGAAGGTCAATTTCACCTAGGATACAAATATGAAACAGAATAAAAATCATCAGAGCAAGGTTAAATGTGAGGGTTCTGCTAGCTATCATCCTTCCCCAAATCCCTCTTTTTAAAAAAAAAAATGTAGGTCTCAGATCAATTGCCATGATGATTAAATCCACTATTTATGTACTGGACAGGTATCACACAGGCATTGGCAGTGTAGTCTTCCACATTTTGCTCTCATTGAATTTCTTCAACCCCATCCTGGAAGATTATCTCTAGGGACTGAAGATTAATTCCATCAGTCCCTCATGAGTCTGACTTTTCTGACACTATTGCACTGGTATCAGATGTGATGTTCTGTAGTGATATGTACACATGTCCTCTCAAAAATGGACTGAACCTCCTATTTTGTTTCACACATGCCACTAAATAGCTGTCATCTGGTTTTATTAGAGAGTGGTCAATACCAAAACCCGGGATACAATCATCCCTGATCTTTGGCAAAGTATAGATCTCGATCCAAACTGCAGATCTGCCCCTTTTCTAGTCACTACCAACCCAGGCTGGTGTGGAAACAATGAACCAGAGGTAAAAAGCTCCGTGTCCTATTAGAAAATCTCTAAGCCATCACAGTATTCCCCCATTTGTATTTTACAAGGCCATTTGGAGAGTCTTTTGTGTTTATTTTTGAGAGTGAATTAGGGGTCTTTGTTGGCTAATGAGACACATGAGAAGGGGGAAAAAAAGAAAATTAATTTGAAAACTGAAGCAAATCGCCATTTTTTCCTTTGGTGCTTAAAGTGCTTTGCTCTTTCTGTGACTGACTAAGCTGAATACTGTATGTCTCTGTATACAGCATAAAGCAAATATAACAGCACTGGCTGCTTTTTCTCTGCACACAAGGGATCATTCAAAGCTGCTGCAGTGATGTTATTGATGAGTGTATTGATAGGCCAACATTTAAATTCCTAGTCCAATAGGCAGCATCAGTAAAGCAAGCAAATAAGACGTTCATTTGTATGACGAAGGATGCCAAGGACACTGTGCTGTAACACTTTATAAAGGCATTGCTTAGACTGCACTGGCTGCATAGTTTTGGTGTTCAGTGTTGGTCACCTTATTTGTCTAAACATTCAGTTAAGGTCGAGAGTGAAAACAGAGGGCAACTAAAATGAAAAATTGAATAGAGGGTCTTATTTACAAGGAGCAGCTGAACTTAGTCATGAAAGGCGACAAGATTGAAGTATTTAAACTACGTTAAAGTATAAAATGTTTGACACTCAATCAAGAGTAGAACTATGGACAGAGATTTAAGATAACAGAGAATGTATGCAAGAAGAATTTATGGAGGGATGGTGAATAGTTGGAATGGACTTCCAACTGAGTAGGTGGAGTCAAGCAGCATTAATGTACTTAGGCAAAAATGGATAACTGGGGTGAATTTGGTAAGTTGAAGAGATATAGATGTGTTTGAGAGTGGCTGGCTAACCTTCCTGGAGGCAAGCAGGCAACTTTTCACATGCTCATTCTCTCCTCCCCCTCTCCCCACCAGCTTGGTTTAATGTGACTTCTTTTGGTACACCTGGTACTTATGACTCCCATTATCTAAGCACCTTACAGTCTTCATTTTATCTAGCCTCACAACACCATGTGAGGTAGGGAAGTACTATTATGCCCATTTTACAGACGGGGATCTGAGGCACAGAGTTGCCCAAGGTAACACAGGAAGTTGGCAAAAGAATAGGAAATTGAATTCAGGTCGCCTGCGTCCCAGGCTAGCGACCTAACCACTGGACCATCTTTCTTCTCATCATACCACTGCAGACATGAAGAGGTCCATGCCTTGCTTCTGGACCTACTATATGTCATGTGACAGGGTGCTGGGCAAAGGGTTTCTGATTCAGCCCTCTGTCACGCCAGCTCCTATTTAGGGGGATAGATAAGAGATGGCTGGAGATAACCTGGCCCTAATTGGGGAAGCAGAGACAGCTGCCGCGTAATTAGCCTGGGGCTGTATAAAAGCCTCGGGGGGGGGGGGGTCGGGGGGAAGAGCAGAAAGAAAGGGAAAAGGCAGGGAGTGGAAGCAGGGAGGTCGTTCTCACCTCCTTTTTGCCTGAAGATGGTGAAGGGCCAACTGTGAAACAGTGGTGGGAACAAGCCTGTGAATAAACTGCACCAGTGGTTACTAACCCCAGGATCTCAGAGTGACTTTGTAGACTTGGCAGAGGCAGGAACCATGGGCGCCCTGCTGCGCTCTGCTACATGCCACTACAGTTTTTAACTTCACACTACAGTCGAAGGGTTCAAGTCTTGCACTATTTGTGTGTGAATAAGCCCTATTACAGGTACATAAAAACATGGGGAAGGGTTTAATCTTTTCAGAGCTAAGTATCTTTTTAAAAACAAATGTTTACATGGCATTTGTGTAAGCACGTTCTTTCAAGAAAGGGAAATTGAATTTCAGAAGTAACAAATAGCTGTGGTTTTGCTATCACCACAAAATTGCTTTTTATTGAAAATCAGAGCAAATTAATTTGTTCACAGTCTGCTGTGGGAAAATCTGGGAACATGGAATTGTTAACTAACTACTACAGAGTTCATTTTCTGTATCAACCTTCTGTAAAAAAATTATCCCCTTGGAAAGGCTGTGCCAGTCTCAGTAAAATAAAATCTGAATTTCCCATTTCCATATGTTGATAGAAATTTCTACTCTTCATGGCCACACCACCCTTACGTTATTTTGAAACAAAAAAACTTTGACTCATGACTTAATCTACAGCCTTAATTAACTTCAGTGAGTTCTTTTATATGCAAACAGGTGTCCTGAGGCATTTTATAGTCAAATATGCGGCAGCTTGCATTATCAACAATTTGGCAATTAGGCTATTGGAAGTATTTAAACTCTCTAATACAATTACCTTTTAAAGGCTATCACTATGTTCACCAGCAAGTTTCTAATTAAAATTTTTAAATAAAGGGATAGTTTACAGCACAGTTGATGCCTTTTATGTTTTTTACAGGTACAGCAACATTAGGATGCTGCGCACTGAAGTGGAAACTTAATAAGGCACAAGCTGCAGTCAACAGCAGACTCTCTCCATCGTCTGGTTATAATGGGCCCAAACAGCTACATTGAATGGCCAGATCGTGCCTGGCCTTAGTGTGGGTGCACTAGGGATGAGAGAAGCAGGATGAGTGCATGGAGCCATCCATCGACCTGTACTCTCTGCACCAAGGACCAGCAACAATCATGCTCCCTGCATGCTGGAGGGCCCAGAAGGGGATGAGGCCCCAGGAAGAACAATCTTTACTGAGTGCTCACAGGGTTTTACAGCTTCATACTGGCCTCAATATGGGCCTGAGGCTACATGAAACTGGTGTGAACCCATTAAAATAACGAACAGCTGAACCTTCCTTATTGACTCACAGACACTCAGGGTGGGGGAGAGAAACCTCAGCAAATCAGAAAACCGCTTATTCTTAAAGTATAACGGTAGTTGAGCAAATGAGCTGTCCTGAGTTTAGCATATGACTTTAGTCCACTCTCAGAGCCAATGAGAATCCAGCTTCTCGGTTATGGCAAAATGAGCAATTGCCACTTTATTGAATCAGTGTCCGTCACACTAAGATGCGTCTCTCAGATTAGACAGTTAAACACCCCACTGACTGACTCAAATGATCCTGTGAGAAACAACACTTTTTTGGCATAAAATGATCCCCCTTGTTTAGAAATAAATCTCTCTACTCTGTCTCACTGTCAAGGTTATTACTAATTACTTGGCGTTTACACATGGCTATTCTTACTTGTAAGGAAAGATTGAAAAAAATGAGATTAGTCTTCAGAGATGACATGACTAAAGCATTTAAATTACATTAAAAGTTACTTTAAACTTGTTGATCTAATAGAGTCTAATGGGCAGACTAGAACTAAGGGACATCGGTATTAAGTGGGGAGACTTATGTAAGCAGTATTTAGGAAGGCATTATATCATGTAGGGAGGCCACTCCCTTATTTATCTACATATATATCTTCAGGTTTTCAACAGCACCCAGACACCACAGTGGCTGAAAAGATGGTGGCTACCAATACCTTGTCTACCCTAGCATCACTATCCCACTTGTGGACCAGAACTGGGGGCAACAATAGTGGGAAATGTTAGGGGGGAAAAAACCTTTTGTGACCAAGCTCAAAGTGTCTGTCTCCTGCGCAGTATCCCATCAGCAAATGAGGATTCAGAGATGCATGTTTGATGGCGTTATAACTATCTAAAGCATAGGAATTCTTGGGAACCAGTAATTTCTATAAGAGGCCTTTGTGGTGAGCATGATTATTCATATGAACTTGTAATGTAATGTGACAGCAGGAACAAAGCCAAATCTAGAGATTTTAGGGTTCATACGCAGAAGTCTTTATGTACCAGGAAGGAAATAGGTTTGTGGGTTTTTTTTTAAAAACTTTATTCATGATCTGCTCCGTCCTTGGCACCTAAAGATGCAGAAGGAATCAGTTCTGTGTAGGTAGTGCACAGAAGTACAGTAAAACTGAACGAGTTACAGGAGAGACTGATTTATGTGAAGGTTCAAGGGATTTTATGAGCTTGGCAAGATGAAAAATGAAGGGAGATAGGACAGCCATGTGAACTGTTTTTTGTGTGTGAACACTGTGGGCTAACTTGAGCCAGCTAGGCACAGTCCTGAGTAGAGGATAGTGCCACAGAAGGAGCTCAGGGAGAGATTTCTTGTGAGGGATACACAAAGGGGTAGGAGATGGTTCCTTGTACCCTGCTTGTACACACATACCTAGGACCAAGCACTGTGTCCCTCATTGTGTGGTGGATGGGATATAGAAGATTAAGAGAATTTACAGAATTAGTTTCTTTCCCTTTCTTTTGATTTCCTTTCCCCTTCTCTTCTTATCTAAAGATGATAATCCGAACCTGCCAGATCCGTAGATGTGTATGGCAGACATGGGGCTAAATCCCAAATCTTTGTTTGCTTTGTATTCACTCCTTACTCAGGCAATCAACAGGAGTTCTGCCTTACACAGCACTGAGTAGTGAGCCCAGGCCCTCAGCATTTGGGGGGTGGGGGGAATACTTCAACTGCAACATAATCCCCTTTCACGCCCCAGCCTCACAGAATCTCTGCAGGACTCCTGCTGTGTGAAAATAAAGGTAGTGGGTGTGTGAAGGTACATGTTGGGCTCCACTGGATTTCCCAGGCCCTCAAACCGACAAACTATTATTCAAGCAACGAAGGGTGAGCAGGAACCAGTCTCTAAGTAGTAACATGGAATAGGTTAGTCTTTGAGTCGAGTAATCTGCCAGTTGCTATAGATTACTTTATGAAGGTAACTCTAATAAGCCTGTAAATTTCCTCTGCTATTCCCATGGATTTATTCTGAGTACAGATTGACAGCTGTGTGATGCTTTTGGTTGGTGGACAGCAGCCAATATCACCAGAAACCTTGTTTTTACTAGAGAGCCAGATTTGGATTTGAACCCATTTTTTTCAAGGAAAGGTGCATCCACTCAGGCCCATTGTGGTGTCGATTCTCATCTGTGATATGCCATCCAATATTCCCACAGGAAAAAATAAATATATACAAAGCTTCAAGGTTTTACTGTACCTGAACCACCACCTACACTTAGAATATTGATGGCAGACTTTCCATTTCCAATGCTGAAAACAAAAATAGGTTTGCATATTTTAGGCTAGATAGTTAATAGATTCTTTTCATTAGTGCAAAGATTTAACACCCTTAGGAAAACACACGCACACCCCACAATAAGACAGTGTACACAGATATGTGTTGCTTTATATTAACATAGAACTATAAGTGGGCATGGCAGGCGTAGAGCCAGGCTAAGGATTCATGCTCAGTGTTTATTCAGTCATTACTCAGGCAATCCATGGGAGTTCTGCATGTCTTAGGGCTGAAAACAAACTGGGCCCACCACACGTTTTCTTCCATCTTGGAGGGGAGTGTGTCCTTGGACATATGCAAAATTGTGTGTGTGTGTGTATACATATAATGGATATGTTTGTATTGTACTTGATTGCACCTGATCATGGCTTTGGTTTATAAGCTATTCAGAGCATGGACTTTGTTTTAATGTTTGTTTAGTAGCACACACACATAGGCCTTATTTATACCTGCGTAAATCCAGAGTAACTCTATTGAACAAAAACATTAATACCTAGATCTTGTACAGCATTTTTTATCTCTAGCTTTCAAAGCCCTTTGCAAAGGAGGTCAGTATTATCCTTATTTTACAGATGGAGAAACTGAGGCACAGGAAAACAGCAGAGTCAGAGATGCCAAGAGAAAAGAAGGCAGAGCAGAGAATGATCTGCTGTGGTAAATGCAGCCAAGCGATCTAGACTAATAAAGCAGCACACCTTGACTTTAGCTAGGAGGAGGTCATTAATGACTGGGGTGAAATCCTTTCTCTGTTAAAATCAATGACAAAACTCGCATTGACTTCAGTGGGATCAGGATTTTACCTCTTTTTAGAGGGTTGTGGCTGATCCTACTGCTTTGTAAGAGGGAAGGTGTGACCTAAGAACCCTTTAATGACACTTGTGAGGGAATAATAGGAATATCTTGAGCCTGACAGGTACATTCTGGTTCAATGAAGAATGTCAGTGAGGTCTTAAATGAAAGCTGAGTCGCTGTCTTTATCATCATAGCCAAATGTATGTGCAGATACCATGTAAGGGGTTATGTGTGTATACATACACACTGAAAATATGTTCTTCGATTCTGTTTCAAGGTATGAGTCACCAGAAGAGGTGAAAAAACAGGCTGTCAGATAAGAGATGTGTATTCACCTCTCTCTGTGTCAGTATGTAAATTAAGCATGTTAAGAAACCCAATGGATGCCCACTTATATACAAAGCCAAAGAGATGTGAAGTAAACAGGGAAGCAGCACACAAGAAAAACAAGCCACGGGAGGGCAGACATTGAACTTGTCTTGTTTGCCTTCTATTTATACTGCCACCTCCTTATCCTGGAAGTGAACAGGCAGTTTATCAGCTAACCGTTTTAAAGCTGCAAAAGACCCTGGATGAGAGAATGTCTTTAACAGGAGTTTAACCTGTTGGTCTCTAGAAAGCATGTTATGATTGTTTTACATGTAACCTTTTGTTTCTAATACTTTACTCATTATCACTTGAATCTTTGATAATAACGTTATTTGTGTCTACACTACAGATATACCTAACTGCTGTGGTGTCAGAAATGCTGGACCAGAGCGGAATCTTACAGCTCTGGTGTGTACGTGGTTCACGGGGACAGCAGAACAGGGATTTATGTGAGTAGCCAGTGATGGGGCTGGATATTACAGGCATAGCCCAGAGGAGAGCACTTGAGTGGCTAGACAGCTGGCAGTGTTGGGAAGCTGTCGCTGAGCTCAGCACAGGCAAGGCTCCCTACCACGGGAGGCAGGGGGTAAGAAGGTGAGTCACAGCCCTGGGTACCCCTGAGAACCATCACAACAGCACTCCCTTCTCTCTCAGGCTACAGGCCAGAGGGCTTACACACAGCTAAAAAAGATTCTGAAGCACGAGCCCTGCAATTCCCTCTGTCTCTGGGAGAATGGGTTTTGAGAATCAGAGCTTGGCCGGGAAACAGAACTTCCATCCTGTGATAAATTTTGAGTTTTTGAAAATGAGATTTCCTAAATCAGGATGAAAACTAAATTGTTCCTGAGACTGAAATTCCAAAATAATTGTTTCGGAAACAATAAAACGTTCACACTTCCTGGACTGCTGTGTGGGTGGCTGGGCTGTCCAGCTCCTTTGCCTGCTTGAGCAGCTGGGAAGCCAGCCTGCTGGCAAGCGTAGGTAGCCCCCCCTGTGACAGGCAGACAGCCATGGAGCTGAGGAGCCAGGGATCCCAGGAAGCCGGACAGGCTGGCAGGAAAGTTGATGGAATCAACACGTTCCCATGGAACATTTCCACTGGAAAATGCTGATTCAACAGAACTGAAAACTGTTCTGTTGGGAAAATTTCAACCGGCTGTATTTTGCATGTAGAATATAAAAGCACTTTTAGCTTTTTTTAAGTACTTTGCAAAAGTATTTATATTTTACAGATGGGGAAACTGAAGCACTGAGAGAGGTTAAGTAACTTGCTCGAGGCCCAAGTTGGGAACAGAAACCAGGGGTGAAATCCTGCTCTCATTGATTTCCATGGATCCAAGATTGCACCCCAGGCCTTCAACGGAAGGTAGTCCGTAAACTTATTTGATTAGTAAATAGATTGTGTGAAAGCCAGAGAGAATCTTTAATTTCAGTTAAAATGCTATTTGTTTTTTCTAAACATAAAAGCCTTAAATAAAATTATTAAAATCCTATGCAGTTTGTTAATATAATTTTTGTGCATTAGTGTTTATTAAATCTAAGTTATATTTGCATACAAGGAAACAATTAAATCTAACTATTTCCTGCTACCAACTGCTTTACTACAGCCTACTTAGAATCAAACAAGTATGCAGCCAATATTCATAACTTAGAATACAAAAATGATACATGCATACAAATAGGATTAATAGATTCAATAGATCATAACCTTTACAGAGATATGTTACATGGCATACGTAGTATAAAACACATTCTAGTTATGTTATATATATACATTCATATGCATATTTCCATAAAGCCTTATGGGAGGTACCGTCACAGGGGGGAGAGGTAGATTCACTCGAGGGTAGGGATAGGGTCCAGAGTGACCTAGACAAATTGGAAGATTGGGCCAAAAGAAATCTGATGAGGTTCAACGAGGACAAGTGCAGAGTCCTGCACTTAGGAAGGAAGAATCCCAGGCACTGCTACAGGCTGGGGTCCAACTGGCTAAGCGGCAGTTCTGCAGAAAAGGATCTGGGGATTACAGTAGACGAGAAGCTGGATATGAGTCAGCAATGTGCCCTTGTTGCCAAGAAGGCCAACGGCATATTGGGCTGTATTAGAAGGAGCATTGCCAGCAGATCAAGGGAAGTGATTATTCCCTCGGCACTGGTGAGGCCACACCTGGAGTATTGCATCCAGTTTTGAGCCCCCCACTACAGAAGGGATGTGGACAAATTGGAGAAAGGCCAGCGGAGGTCAACGAAAATAATTAGGGGCTGGGGCACATGACATATGAGAAGAGGCTGAGGGAACTGGGGTTATTTAGTCTGCAGAAGAGAAGAGTGAGGGGGGATTTGATAGCAGCCTTCAACTACCTGAAGGGTTCCAAAGAGGATGGAGCTCAGCTATTCGCAAGTGGTGGCAGAGGACAGAACAAGGAGAAATGGTCTCAAGTTGCAGCGGGGGAGGCTTAGGTTGGATATTAGGAAATACTATTCCACTAGGAGGGTGGGGAAGCACTGGAATGGGTTACCTAGGGAGGTGGTGGAATCTCCTTCCTTAGAGGTTTTTAAGGTCAGGTTTGACAAAGCCCTGGCTGGGATGATTTAGTTGGGGATTGGTCCTGCTTTGAGCAGGGGATTGGACTAGATAGAATCATAGAATCATAGAATATCAGAGTTGGAAGGGACCTCAAGAGGTCATCTAGTCCAACCCCCTGCTCAAAGCAGGACCAATTCCCAGCTAAATCATCCCAGCCAGGGCTTTGTCAAGCCGGGCCTTAAAAACCTCCAAGGAAGGAGACTCCACCACCTCCCTAGGTAACACATTCCAGTGTTTCACCACCCTCCTAGTGAAATAGTTTTTCCTGATATCCAACCTGGACTTCCCCCACCGCAACTTGAGACCATTGCTCCTTGTTCTGTCATCTGCCACCACTGAGAACAGCCAAGCTCCATCCTCTTTGGAACCCCCCTTCAGGTAGTTGAAGGCTGCTATCAAATCCCCCCTCATTCTTCTCTTCTGGAGACTAAACAATCCCAGTTCTCTCAGCCTCTCCTCATAAGTCATATGCTCCAGACCCCTAATCATTTTTGTTGCCCTCCGCTGGACTCTTTCCAATTTTTCCACATCCTTCTTGTAGTGTGGGGCCCAAAACTGGACACAGTATTCCAGATGAGGCCTCACCAATGTCGAATAAAGGGGAACGATCACGTTCCTCGATCTGCTGGCAATGCCCCTACTTATACAGCCCAAAATGCCGTTAGCCTTCTTGGCAACAAGAGCACACTGTTGACTCATATCCAGCTTCTCGTCCACTGTGACCCCTAGGTCCTTTTCAGCAGAACTGCTACCTAGCCATTCGGTCCCTAGTCTGTAGCAGTGCATGGGATTCTTCCGTCCTAAGTGCAGGACTCTGCACTTGTCCTTGTTGAACCTCATCAGGTTTTTTTCTGCCCAATCCTCTAATTTGTCTAGGTCCCTCTGTATCCGATCCCTACCCTCTAGTGTATCTACCACGCCTCCTAGTTTAGTGTCATCTGCAAACTTGCTGAGAGTGCAGTCCACACCATCCTCCAGATCATTAATAAAGATATTAAACAAAACCGGCCCCAGGACCGACCCTTGGGGCACTCCACTTGAAACCGGCTGCCAACTAGACATGGAGCCATTGATCACTACCCGTTGAGCCCGACGATCTAGCCAGCTTTCTATCCACCTTACAGTCCATTCATCCAGCCCATACTTCTTTAACTTGGTGGTAAGAATACTGTGGGAGACAGTATCAAAAGCTTTGCTAAAGTCAAGAAATAACACATCCACTGCTTTCCCCTCATCCACAGAGCCAGTTATCTCATCATAGAAGGCAATTAGGTTAGTCAGGCACGACTTCCCCTTCGTGAATCCATGCTGACTGTTCCTGATCACTTTCCTTTCCTCTAAATGTTTCATAATTGATTCCTTGAGGACCTGCTCCATAATTTTTCCAGGGACTGAGGTGAGGCTGACTGGCCTGTAGTTCCCCGGATCCTCCTTCTTCCCTTTTTTAAAGATGGGCACTACATTAGCCTTTTTCCAGTCATCTGGGACCTCCCCCGATCGCCATGAGTTTTCAAAAATAATGGCTAATGGCTCTGCAATCTCACCCGCCAACTCCTTTAGCACCCTCGGATGCAGCGCATCCGGCCCCATGGACTTGTGCTCGTCCAGCTTTTCTAAATAGTCCCGAACCACTTCTTTCTCCACAGAGGGCTCCTGAGGTCCCTTCCAACCCTGATATTCTATGATTCTAGTCAGATCTCATCACAAAAAGAGGCCTTTCAGTGGAGTGTCTAAATAAAATCTCTAACTAAAGCACTATCAAAGATCTACAGAGGGAGGAGGGGGGGGGGGGGGAGGGCAATCTATAACTCTCAGGCAGCCCTTGCAAGCCGAGGCTCCTGCAGTCAGAAGCATACATTCATCACTTGTACAGAATTGTATCAAGGGTTTGTCCTTTTGATAAAACATCTGACTCGGTTACCTCGATATTATGCCCGGCAGCTTCTTCTCAATGAATTCCAGCATGCATTGGTGCTCTGTCGAATTCTCAAGGAACAGACGAAAAGCTTCGACATATCGGCTGTGGTCTGAGAGCAAGCTCCTCATAGAAGATGCCATGTTTGGTTTCCTATGGAATACACAAAAGAATGAGGTAGGTTTTTTCCTCCCTGTTTTAACTCTTTCTTCAGCCCTAGTAATGAATCAAACACACACAGACTACAGTTATAAGTTCCCCAATGTCTCAGACTGCTTCAGAATGCCATGCCAGTGCTGTATCTGGTCTGAACACTGACAATGTGCTTGTATAATCGGCATAGCTACATTATTGCTGGACTTTGTTCTGAGACCTTGGCCTGTTGCTTTAGATTAGAAACAGAGCTGTGGAAGGAGTTTCCCATATAAAGTGCACGACACCATTCTACAATAAAAGCCCTAGTTCAGGTCTGAGTAACAATTACAAATCATATATAATCTCCACTGACAAAATGTCCCCATTTTATCTAGGGTTACCATACGTCCGGATTTTCCCAGACATGTCCGGCTTTTTGGTCGTCCAATCCCCATCTGGGGGGAAATTCAAAAAAGCCGGACATGTCCGGGAAAATAGGGAGGGGTCGTGGGGCTTGGATCCGCGCTGGGGCCGGAGCTGCTGGGGCCAGCGGTGCTCGGCCGGGGCCAGCGCGCTCAGCCGGAACCAGGGCCGGTGCCCCGGGGCCCGAGCTGGGCCAGGCTGGAGCCACCGGGGCCGGAGCCGCTCGGCTGGGGCCGGTGCCCGTGACCCGGGGCCCGAGCCAAGCTGGAGCCACCGGGGCTGGGGTGTCCCGGGGCCAGCGCGCTCTGCCGGAACTGGGGCCGGTGCCCCGGGGCCCCGAGCCGAGCCGGGCCGGAGCTGCTCGGCCGGGACCGGTGCCACGGGGCCCGAGCCGAGCTGGAACCACCGGCGCCGAGGCGGGCCGGGGCTGGCGCGCTCGGCTGGAACTGGGGCTGGCACCCCAGGGCCCAAGCCGGGCCCGAGCCGCTCGGCCAGGGAGCCAGACTGGGCCGTGCCTCCTCGCGCCCCCCCGCCCCAGCTTACCTGCTGCCTGCCTCCCTGTTTCAGGCTTCCTGTGAACATTTGATTCGCGGGAAGCAGGGGAGGGGGAGGAGCAGGGGGCGGAGCATTCAGGGAATGGGGCGGAGTTGGGGTGGGGACTTTGGGTAAGGGGTGGAGTTGGGATGGGGCCGGGGCTCCTTGGAGTGTCCTCTTTTTGTTAGTTTAAAAAATGGTAACCCTAATTTTATCACAGTAATGGGGTAGGATTCAATTAAAATCTACACAGATTATTTGTAGCGGAGGGAAGGTATCTAAATAGTAGCACTTGAATGTGGGGATTGGAAGGAAGCTAGGTATAAACTCCCAGAGAAGCTAGGAATTGTTATTTCTTGCTTTCAGCCACTTGGTATTTTTATAGAGGACTCTGAGTAGTGGTATTTTTGTAGATAGGTTGTTGAAAACTATAATAATCTAATAAACAATATTTTATTTATGAAGCACCTTTCAGCCGAGAAGATTAAAATGCTTCACCAGCATTAGTTAGTTAAGTCTCACAAAAGTCATTTGAGCTACTAGTAGAGCAGTAGTTTTAACCCCATTTTACAGATGGACAAATGGAGGCATATAGAAAGTGGAGTAAGTGACACAGCAAAGTCACAGAGAGAGTCAGTGGAAAAGCTAGGAATTGAATCCAGAGTGCTGAACCTTAGTCCTGTGCTCTAACCAACAAACACTGCTTTCTCTCTCCTCTTCTGCTACTGTGTATGGTGAGGAATATTGTGGCAAAATACACTGTATGAATAGGTTATGCCTGTGAGCAAACAGAACCGAATAGATGTTTGACTCATTTTTCCCAGCTGGCTAGCAGTTCTTTACTCCATTATCCCTGCGTGGAGTCATTTGCCTAAATGTTGTTTAAACCCCTCTCCAATCCCCTGAGCTGAACTCCCCACAAAGGGAATGGTTAAACAGAGTCAAAGCAGTTACCTACCTTATCCGACGAGCTCTGGAATGAGAGCAGCCAGCGGAGTAGAGCTACAGTGCCGTATTTCCTGGACTTGGTTGCTGTGCAACCACTATAGCAGCCCACGGGCTCCAACTCTGCTCTGTTACCTCCACTGAGCATAAATGGGAAAAATATAAAATGCAGAGTTTTAGCTGGGTTTCTCTGTGTGTTGGGCCCACCTGTCTGCAGGGCGTTAGCTGAATTTGTATTCGTAGGCAAATCTTTGTTGGGTAAAGTAAAAGAGTTCCAGCTAGTGCATATGCTGTGAAACTGGGATGCCTCTTCCTTTCAGGGTGCTGCACCATTACATTGCCCCAAACTCTCTCAATGAGCAGTTCAGCAGCCATTTTGTTCTCTAAGTTGCCACAGCACATAACAGAGAAGAGCGACACTATACTTTCCTCTAGGAGCTGTGTGGCCAGGAGCAACCCTGGAACTTCCACAGGAAGATCCCACAGCACGGATGGGAAAGCTGTGCTGTTGCTGCTTACATGGTCTATAGCAACTTGTGCCACTGTGTTCGGTGGGTATTTTGGCAGGGAAGGATCCTGCTGAGCACATCTAAGAACATATCAACAAACCCCCCCAACCATGCCCAGCTGGGATTCATGGGATAGATGCTTACAGTGGCACTGAACTGTGCCTGCACTAGGGAATTGTCTCTGGCCCTTTGTGATGCCTCCACAGCCCCGGTACCCCACTAGAATGGGGCAAACTCTCTCCCTATTGCTCTCTTTGAGGCTTTCTCTTATGGTTTGCCAAGTCGCCCTCTCAGGCCTCATTCTGTGCATATTTCTAGTTCATCAACAGGAGTAGGAGCCAATTTTTAAATGTATCCAGATTTTTCTTGGAATGCTAAATTATTGTTCCAGTAACTGCCACAGACAGTGGAGTTTCTTTTTAAAAAAATATTAAGTTTATTGGGTAGCCCCAAATCTGCCAGCTCCACCAGACTATGGGCTGTCCTGTGACTTCAAGATACTTTTAGATGTATTATTGCTGTTGAATGATTGGGGTGAAATGGGCTTGGTGGTCTCACTTCAGTCCCCAATGGACAGTCCCCTACACTGTGAAGACCATCACCATAAACAGCACTCACTGATGGTCCCTAGCAAACCATGGAAAAAACAGACAAAGGTACTGATTCTCCATGCCTTACAGCTGGATAGCCATGTACATCAGTGCCAAGCAGCTGTAAAAAGCCACCATTCTGATTGGGTAGCACCAGTGGGGTTCCTGGAGTGCTGTGGGACAGGCACCCTTTTCAGAAACAGTGACTGGTGGTATAGATCAACTGCATGACAAGCATTTAAGGTCCTTGTACTGCAAGGCCCCTTTGGCTTTAGCAGCTGGTGGGTCCCACCCAATAAGCATTCAGGCACACAGATCAAACAAAAGGATGATTCTCTAGATCCCAAATATCTAGGCTCATTGGCTTAAACACTTTCAATTAACAATGATAATATAGCCTCTGGGGTAGTTTTAGCCTTCAGGGGAAGTCCAAAAGAAAATTATCACTCCTCAGGCCTAATACCCTGGGTGACAGCTCTTGGTCCATTCCTCCATTAGAAGTAATTAGGTATCTTCAAGGTCACCTACCCAATGTTCACTTCTGTGGTATGGGAATCTCTGGGCACTGTTTATTCATGCTGAAACAGTGGTTCCCACACAGTTCCTGCTCCACTTCCACTCAGGGCCGGCTCCAGGCACCAGCTTAACAAGCAGGTGCTTGGGGCGGCCAAGGGAGAGGGGCGGCACCTGCGGCAATTCGGGGGCGGCAGGTCCCTCACTCCCTCTAGGAGCGAAGGACCTGCCACTGAACTGCCGCCGCCGATCGTGGCTTTTTTTTTTTTTTTGGCTTGGGGCGGCAGAAATGCAGAGCCGGCCCTGCTTCCACTTGACTGGTAGGTAATTTAAAAAAAAACAAAAAAAACAAAACCTCAGACAACTGACCTAGCTCTTCATGATCTGGCTACCAGAACCCAACCACTTTCAAGTCCTGTGCTCCTCAAGATATCTTAACCTGACTGAACCACTCTTGACAAACCATCCTCCCAACTGGTGTGGAAACTTCTCCTTCCTACTGTCCTATGACCGCATTCATTCACCTATGTCAGATTCATCACAGTATTTTACACTTTTTTTGGAAACGATGGTATTGCACCTTGTGTAGGGAAAGGGAGGTACTTTTCAGGTAACAATTCTGTCAGTGGTGTAAGTGCTGGGCCAACTCTACCAACCCCTATAAGTTTCGGTATACCTAGGTGGGTAAGGGATTGTGGGCTAGAGTCTGACCTCAGTTACATCTGGGTAATTCCGCAGCAGCTATTGAAAGTAACTGAGTTATACTTGGGGTCAAAGCAATCAGAATTTGGCCCTGCTCATGAAATTTACCTATAGACAAGAAAAATGACTCAATCCATCTGAAATGCCCCTTGAATCTTTCAAGTACCCTAAAAGCACTCAGAGAAAAATGTTAAATAAGTATATTAAGGGCAATATTGTGGAGCTCTTACTCACCCTGATAAGCACTTACTGAGGCAAGCAGTCTCAGAAAACAAAAGGTCTGATCATGTGATTAAGGGGTCACCCGTGTAAATAGGTGCTCCAAAATCTGGCCCTTACATAGTAAACTACATGGGCACAGGTAGCTGTGAAGCACCTAGTCTCTGTTCGTTGTTGCTGGGGATTGTTTTAATGAGCCTGGTTTTGTTAGATAAGAGCCGTAATCTTGCCTATGCATTAGAAAGACAGACTAACAAATTGCAGCTAAATTGACTCCATTACATGAATTACCAGCCCTCAGGCCAACAATTCAGTATGTATTTGGTGCACTAAAGTGAAATTTGCAGTGAATAAACACAGAATAAAATGCAGTTATGCATTAGGAACTACAAAACTGTTCCGGCTGCCACATATCCAGACATTCAGACACGCATATGGATCAGTTTCACTGACAATTGCTTTCTTTCTTAGATGCTCAGCACTGAAATCCTCCAACAAAATCAGAGAACTAGGGGAGATTTCAGAATAGACAAACTAAAATGTTGCCAGAATTGTACAGGTTAGTAAGAAAGCAAAGTAATATTTGAATGTCCACAGGGGTTATGAAACACACTGTATACCACCCATAAGAAAGAATGGTACATTCCATGTTGACACATTCCTTTGCTCAGTCCACCAGCTTATTCTTTAGTGTAGATGGACTAACGCAGGCTCATACCATTTGGTATTAAAACATTTTACAACCTTCAATCTTCTAAAACTATTCTACAGTTGTTAGTCTTTTTACAATTTAGGATCATGATAGTCAAGGTTTTTTATTTCTATAATAACTATAGTAGTTGCTGTGATTTAATTTGCATGTTTATTTTGTACAACTACACTGATAAGAACAGAATAAATTCATTTAACGTTAGATGCAGTTTAAGGAATTTATCTTGTTCATTTGATTGACTGATTGATTGCGATTTGGCCTGCAATCCGTTAGCTTAGAAGTGGGGAAAGAGGAGGAGGAAATTAATTCTACAAACAGACCACTAATGATAGGGCAACTTGTCCAAATGAGCATTACTAACTGATAATCAAAAATTATCCTGGACATGTTTGGTTTTGTAAATTGTAGGCTTGAGTCTGATCTTACACTAGTGTAATTGACGTTACTCCTGATTTACACGGGTGTGAATTAGACCCTCATTGAACCATACAGCAAAACCTTTTAAACTCTTCAAATTAAATCAGAAAGCAAAGTGAGCACTCCTCAAGCAATTGTAAACTGGTTGCAACAGGGAAGCATTGATTGCTACAGGATTATTTCTTATTGCTGAATGCTACCAAAATATGGAAGACATTAGCCTTCCCTTTTGAGAACTTCAGTGAAAAATACTTTGAAGCCTGTGCTTCTCCGGAAAGCATTTGTACTTACGTGTATAGTCTGTGCCTTAAGAGGGCCAGCTCCTTTCAGTTTCTCTGATTGTTGCTACAATGTGCAGGAAATGGACTCTGAATCAAAACAGCTTGTTTGTTACAGACGGATTATATCCCCACCCATAGAATCGGGTTTTGGCATAAAGCCTGATCAGGAATGAAGCAACACAACCTTTAATGTGTTGTAATGTGGTTTACAACAGAGGGCCAAATTCTTCTCAGTTTCACCGCTGTAAATCTGGAGTAGTTCAGGTTTTTATAAGTGTAACTGTAGAATTTGATTCTTACCATTTAAACAGAAATATAATTAAGAGTGGTAGTTTTAATAAGAGACTGCACCTACTTTTCAAACAGAATAATGTATTTTATAACTGTAAGAACCTTATACATATTGAGCATGCCAGAATATTAAAAAGTTAAACCATATGAGAGCTACTGACATCTCCTAGGACTTCACCTTCAGAGCCTTAATCAGTCATACTCAAATTCTTGTTCACTTTCATACAAATTTGCCTGAATAAGTACTGGCAAAAATTGCATAAGGATGTCAGGGTTTGAACCACTGCCAGTTGTTTACACACAGTTGTCACAGACCCTAGCAAGTGCCCCTTCCTGGCCACCTGCCAGGACTGCTGTGAGGGGAATCCTAGCCTCTGTGCTCTGTGTCCCCTGGGTGTGTGATGCTTCTGGGTCCTGAACGGGGTCCCCAAGCCCTCTCAAGGTGCAGACCCTTCTCTGAGCATTGGAACCTGCTGTGCAGACATCTACCCACCCTGGGAGCAACACTGACTCTTCAGGCTCCCCAGTACATAAAAACACCCCTGTTCCAGAACACTCCCCCAAAGTGTGAAGCTTCTGGTTTACAGTTGACCTTTCTCAGGGGCAACATGGTAATTGTGAATTCTTAACGTATACCGGTAGGGGGGCTTTGCACAGATTCTAGGGCCATTGCTCATAACAGATAAAGCACCAACAATACAGATCATATAGAAAATATCCTAAACACAATGTCACCCTCTCATAGAATCATAGAGTATCAGGGTTGGAAGGGACTTCAGGAGGTCATCTAGTCTAACCCCCTGCTCAAAGCAGGACCAATCCCCAACTAAATCATCCCAGCCAGGGCTTTGTCAAGCCTGACCGTAAAAACCTCTAAGGAAGGAGATTCCACCACCTCCCTAGGTAACCCATTCCAGTGCTCCATCACCCTCCTAGAGAAAAAGATTTTCCTACTATCCAACCTAAACCTCCCCCACTGCAACTTGAGACCATTACTCCTTGTACTGTCATCTGGTACCACTGAGAACAGTCTAGATCCATCCTCTTTGAAACCCCCTTTCAGGTAGTTGAAAACAGCTATCAAATCCTCCCTTGTTCTTCTCTTCTGCAGACTAAACAATCCCAGTTTCCTTAGCCTCTCCTCATAAGCCAGGTGCTCCAGTCCCCAATCATTTTTGTTACCCTGCAATGGACTCTTTCCAATTTTTTCACATCCTTCTTGTAGTGTAGGGCCCATAACTGGACACAGTACTCCAGATGAGGCCTCACCAATGCCAAATAGAGGGGAATGATCACATCCTTTGATCTGCTGACAATGCCCCTACTTATACAGCCCAAAATGCCATTAGCCTTCTTGGCAACAAGGGCACACTGTTGACTCATATCAAGCTTCTCGTCCACCATAACCCCTACGTGCTTTCCTGCAGAACTGCTGCCTAGCCACTCGGTCCCTAGTCTGTAGCAGTGCATGGGATTCTTCTGTCCTAAGCGCAGGACTCTGCACTTGTCCTTGTTGAACCTCATGAGATTTCTTTTGGCCCAATCCTCTAATTTGTCTAGGTCCCTCTGTATCCTATCCCTACCCTCCAGCGTATCTACCACTCCTCCCAGTTTAGTGTCATCTGCAAACTGCTGAGGGTGCAGTCCACGCCATCCTCCAGATCATTAATGAAGGTATTGAACAAAACTGGCCCCAGGACTGACTCTTGAGGCACTCCGCTTGATACTGGCTGCCAACTAGACATGAAGCCATTGATCACTACCTGTTGAGCCTGACGATCTAGCCAACTTGCTATCTACCTTATAGTCCATTCATTTTTGGGGGAACCATCTCTCCTTTTTTCAGGCAGGCAGGGTCCACCATGCCATTGCCTACCCTGCCCCTGAAGCAGCCCCCTTCATCTTAATCTGATGCAAAATGGCTCTCCACCCCCAGCCACCTTCCTCTGCAAAGCCACCTTCCCCTGCATCCATCCACTTTCCCCTGCAAATCCTTTTAAAGATTCATGCTGGGGGGTCACTTGCTTCTTTTGTTCTGCCTTTTGGTACCTTTTCACTGCTCCCAAACCCCTCCAGACAAGAGGAGAAGTTGTCTTCTCTCAGCTAAAGCCAGCTCATTGCCCCAACATGTTTTACTTTGACTAGACAATCATTGAGTGCTGGGGAATCACTCACCATCGTCTCTTTCTGGTCTGGCAGAGACATGACACAACACTGCTAATTCATGGGGGATCCACCAAGGCTTTCCATGACACAGTAATTTCATAAAATCATCCACAATTCAGAAGTGGTACAGGCAGAGCCCCCAAATCATCACAACTGCAAAGGCTCAACATCTTTACTCAGGGCTCATTGTTGACTCCCCTCCCCCTCCCCGCTTTTTATTTTTGTAAGGATTTATTTGGAAGTGACACAGATCAACCCCCCAAATCTGAACAGTCCATAACTTCAGTAGAAGGTGGTGATCCTGAAATCGGGATTTAAGCCCGGACCTGACATAGCTCTGCTCTCCCATCCTCCTCCTTTCCCCCCCAGTCTAAACTCAGATCTGAACAGCCATACTTTGGAGGGGGGGCGTGAAGAGAGGAGGGAAATGGGATTTTTGAAATGAAGATCCAAACCCAATCCAGCACCATCTTCCCTTTTAATGAAAATAGTTGCCACTTAACATTTTCCAAAGTCCCCAGATGTGCGTGGGTGTGTTTTTAAATAGTTGAATGAACTCTCTAGGGACACAGCATGGTCACCAGTTCATGACCACATAGCAATTCCATATCTGTACACACACTGGCCAATCCATTCACCTCACTTCTTCAACCTAGTTTATGCATGTTGTCTCCCAAGATAGACATGGCATTGCACACAGAAACCACTACCACAGCAGGTGCAGTTAGCTGTAGCCATCTAGCAGTGTGCTAATAAAAGGTCAGATAAAAAAACAGAAGAAACCTGCTAGTAATAATATAAGAAATGTTGCCCCAGGGAAATTTAAAAGCAGTTTGCTGTGGCATTTGTGGTGTGTACTCATGGACTCGTGCAACATTGTTTACCTTTTGCTTTTATAAAACCTATAGTCGTAATGGTTACATTCTAGCATTTCTTTCCAGTATTATATGCATGTGCTGGTTAAGGTTATAAACAGTGGGTAACATTTTCAAAGTGCCTAAGTCACAAGTTTCATTGACATTAGGCTTCTAAGTGATTTAGAGTAGACAATGCTGTAAAAAATGCACCCAGTCTCAACTATCACCCCTGTGTTCAAGTGTTGATTAGTACATAACATTTGTCTTTTCATCTTAAATTCTCCATGTTTTCTCTACTGCAAGATTAATTATTTTAAGAATAAAAACCTTTCAACCACATTTAAATTATGCAAGCCTGAAAAAACTCTTTCCATTACAAAATGTATAATAATAATCATCATCATAGTAAGCACGCTTTTAAGGACAATTAAAAATGGCCGAAGTTTGAAACTTGTCCTGAACATAGTCCTCAATGAGAATTAGCACATTTGCTCGATTTGGGGGATGGTACATATAACTCTTAGATTTTTAAAAGCAATTGAATAATCACTTTTGTGCATGTTCAGTGGACACCTGATAGATTTAGCAAAACTTTGTCTGAAGATCAATGAAGATCTTTGACATCACAGCATATCCTCCCTTTTGGAGAAGGGAAGTGTGTTAGGCAGTAATAGGGATTGGTGCATGAGGGAAAAGACTAAATGATGCTCCAACATTTTGTTAACATTAACATCAAGGGAAGGTGGTGGTGGGGGGAAATAACAGGCATGAAGAATATTGTAAATCCCACATTTTAGGATCTTAAAATTTAATTTTTATTTGCTGCATTCTATCATATTTTCTAAATCCAAAAATTTCATTCCAAAGGTAAATTTCTCTCTCCATCTGAATACTGACATTTAGAACGCACAAGCAATTGCACACAAAACCCCACACACAATACCCTCTGCTGATACAGAAACAAAGTTTGCAGAGCTAAAATTAGAAATAGTGGAGAAATGGCAGTTGTGATTGCTGGGAGAAAAACTGATATATTTTTCCGATGTACTTACACATCATTCTTTGCAAAGTAGCTTTGTTTATTTTTTTAAACTATTATGTATTTCACAATGAGCCTGTCAAACTACAATAATTTATAGATGTTATTGTAAATCCTTTGAAAAAAATGAAATCAACAGAGGATGTTCCCAATAATATTTTTTGAAATTTCAACTGTTGAGTCTTAATATTACTTTGTTGAATTCAACATGCATTATATTGGGCCTTTGTATCCTTGCTCCCAACACTAAGTGCATCTGACTTAGAAAAAAAAATATTACGTGTAACATTTGGGTTGGCAGTTTTAACCCTGTAGTAGAAACGTATGCAACACTGTAGTTTTGATTCACAAGTAGTGTGCGAGAAATTTCTTTGGCTTCAATTGTCATTACTCACACTCACTTAATTTTGCTGTGAGTCCAGGGTTTAATCAAAACTCAGCTTTAAATGCCAAATTCACTTATTTTAAATATTTATATAGTTTTAACTTGAAGCTGTAAATCTGCTCAGGTTCCCAAACTTTTCAACAAGCACCTTAGAGGAAATTTTGGCCCTTCTGCAGACAATAGGAGTTTTCCCACTGATTTTAATGGGGCAAGGATTTGACCCATGGTGTATTTCTAACTTCTAAAGAAACATTACACCAGGCAAGTTTCCTATGGTTTCAGGCTTCATAATCAAATATTTCCCACAGCTTGTTATTACTCTCACATATGACAGTTGAGGACAGCAATGCTTTCTAAGATACAGAGTCAAATTCTGCCTGCAGTTACACCAGTGTAACACCACTGGAAGCCAGCAGCCTTGCACCAGTGTAACTGCAAACACAAAGGATCATAGAATATCAGGATTGGAAGGGACCTCAGGAGGTCATCTAGTCCAACCCCCTGCTCAAAGCAGGACCAATCCCCAGACAGATTTTTGCCCCAGATCCCTAAATGGTCCCCTCAGGGATTGAGCTCACAACCCTGGGTTAGCAGGCCAATGCCCAAACCACTGAGCTATCCCTCCCCTATCCCCTCCTACACAGACATATGTTTTGGAGCGAGCTTCCCAGCCCGGGTCGACAGACTGGGGCTAGCGCTAGTGCTCTAAAAATAGCTGTATAGACAGCGCTTTGAAGTTGTGGTCTTAGTTGGAACTCTGGGTCTGAAGCCTGGGGAAGAGGGGTGGGCTTCAGAGACCAAGCTCCAGCCAAACTGCAACTTCAATGCACTGCCTATACAGCTGTTTTAGAGCACGACCACAAGCCCTGCTAGCTTGAGTGTGTTGACCTGGGGCTCTAAAATGCAGTGTAGACATATCCAAAGTGGCACATATTTAAAAAAAAAAACAAGTTTGGGCCAGCATTACCCATACACCCCTGCTGCTTTGAGCTGCTCCAGAAACCCGTCTCAGTTGGCAACACCAGAGCAACACAAGCCTGCCAAATTGTATCCATGCATCTGGTCCTTCAACCCTCCCCACCCCACCCAACTAAAAAGTCACAACAGACTACAATTGCATTCCAAGTAACAGATGCGATTTAGTGTAAGAGCAGAAGTTTAGCAAGTGAAAATAAAAATATATATTTGGTGTTTTGTGTGTCTCATAAAAGCAAAAGATGTTTGTGTTAATTTCTTTCTTTAATTACCCATGAGCCAGATTCTGTAGTCCTTGTTTAAGCCAAATTCTCAATCATTTCAACTGAGGCTAGCTTTTGTGCTGTGCTACCTAACAGGGAGCAGAGGTCAAAATGGCCCCCAGGGATAGTTTAGAGCAGCTTCAGTGGGCTGCCTATAGCCTGTACAGCGGCCCAGAACGCCCATACCTTTCACCACTACTGGCATGCCTCCAACTGGCTCCTGTGCCAGGAGAGGTCTCTCCTGGCCCTCTGCAGCTCCTATATAGCCTCCCTACACTGCTGTAGTAGTGTATGGGGCAGGTATGAGGACCAGAATTGGTCCCATTGTGTGCACCACCACCTACGAGGCCAAAGCCATAGGAAACTTAGGGCTGAAGTCCTCTCTCAGACAAAACTCTGTGATTTTACACAACTGACTGTCAATACTTAGCCCTTGGGTAGCTCTATAATTTTTCTAACTCTTAACAAAGTTAACTAATTAGTCTTCACAACACCACTGCACACCTGCTCCCATTCCCATAGTCACACAAATACGTATTACAGCAGACTGCCAGGTCTGCTATAGTTAAGGATTAGACTGGCTTTTTTGTGTACAGCTGGACTCTTCTAAGGGCTCTAAAAGCCTCAGTTATGCAGACTTGCATACATATTGGACTGGAAGTATCCACACAGCTACCCTGAGAACAGCATCAGGCCCAAAGTCAGTTGCCATTAACCTGACCTCCTCCCCACACCCTATTCCAGAGGGAGGCTCCTGCAGAAGTTTGCGGATTTTCAGGGCTGGCCACAGTACAGCAACCAGCCCTCCTTTCTTTACTTCTCTCTAAGGATGGGCTGTTGCACAGCTGGTTTCGCAATTCTTCCTCAAATAGTTTGATGTGGTGGCATTTCATTTTCGGAATTGTTATGCAATGTCACCACACAGCGTTACCATGCAAACATCTAAAAAGACAGTAACTTCCCCTTCATCAACCTGAAGCCCCTATTGCCCTGAACCACCAAAACACTTAAGCACCTACTTAACTTTAATCTTGTCTGTAATCTGCTAAACTACAAGAACGTTAAGCACATTCTTAAGTGCTTTGCTGGAGCAGGCCCTGTGTTGACATTCTGTTTAATACATTTGAATAAAACCGTTTTGGACAGGCTGAGGTTTCTACCAAAATTTGCTTAGCTTGCACCATAACCCACTGTGTCACTTAACTCCCAGTGCTTAGACCTCACACTGAGGAAGGCTGGATTAAAACATTTGTAAACTAGACCACGGGAGTTGCAGATGTGTGAACATTTGAACAACAGTATTTATAGTGTACAGTTTTATTATTCACCCTAACTTGGACGATACCTAGTGTAATAGCTACCATAGGTCCTGAAAATAATCAACAGTCACATACTCCTTTTCTCTGCTCTATGCAGTGAGGAGCAAGGTGGGGCAGAAATGCCCCAAACAAGTGGAAGGGGGAAGGATACTCCCTCTCTGGAAATCCATTGTGAAAAAACAGGGTAGGAAGAGCTCCATGGCATTGGGTTGCTGGGTAAGGCACAACTGGAAAGTACTCCACATCAGCAACTTGCTCCCGTCTGTGCTACGCTGACTTTTGCTGCAAATCTAGCAGCAGATCATACAAGCTGAAGGTTTTTACCGGTAGAAATTCCCTTTCATGCATGTAATTTTTTTCCTGCGGGGGGAGGGATGCGTAGCTACAGGCCCCATGTTCTCAAAGGCTGTCTGGAATAGAGGGGGTTGCCCTTTATTGCCATGGGCCAAGTTTCGTGTCATTCTGTACAGTTTTTCCAGCAGATGCTCAAGAACCTCTGATTACACCATTCACACCTCTGCCTCAGCTGTATGCACCTTCATTCTGCACCATCAGATGTACATTACATTCTGATATAAATCTGTCTAGTGCCAATTACATTGGTGGATTACTACTGAGCTGCACGAGCTGAGGATCCAGCCCGGAAGAGGGTGAAGCACATATTATTTACCCTCATTGCTTCCACAATGTTAGTGCTGCATAGAGCCTAAAGTAAGGGACAGTGCCTATTCAGTAACACACACTCTGAGACAGTGTTGTAGTGAGTGGAGCATAGAGCTGCTGATTATACTCACAGTTCTAATGATGAACCTCTCTGTACACCTGGGTCTGTCAATAAACCTCTATGCCTCCCTACTCCCATTTGTAAAATGGAGATAATAGCATAAACCAGTCTTTTAGGAGTGTTCTGAGGATTGATTAATTAGTTAACATTGTAAAGTGCTGCAGAGAGGGAAAGTGCTATCCAAGTACTGAGCATGGTTAACGAAAAGCCAGAGTACAAACAGGACATTTGGGATCAACTATTAGTTACATGTGAAAAGGAGAGCAATTATAAGCAGAAAGAGGTGTAATATTGATTTGATCTTGGAATTGCTCAGAGTCTTGGACTAGCCCATTGGACATATGCATCAAGCTGAAGTGACACTTTGTCTTAGTCTGAGAAACATCCCATCAGTGCAGGAACTGAAGTCTGTAATCACTTCAGAGAAAAGATTGACCTATGGGAGTAGGAAGAAGATGTCTTGTGCAATGTTTTGAGCACATTAATAAGGCCAAGAACACAAAAAGCCCTGATCAGACATTACAAAAGGATGAAGATCTTCCAAGAGATGGTGTTTGTGGGGAGGCTTTAGAACAAAGGCCAAACGTGGATATTTATAGCCTGTTGCCAAACTCAAAAGTATTCATAGATGGGACCAGACATCCATGCTCACAGTTAGATCAGTTTATTTGACTCCCCTGCAAATCTGATTTAATCTTATTCAGTCAGTCTGATAAAAGGAAAAACTAGACCTTGTTTAATGTTTACAGAATTACTTCTGCTGTCTTCTAATAAAGCACACTGATGTAAGCCACACTAGATAACAAGATTTCTGTATTAGGCTAGCAAAATCTCATTTTGCACGACAACTGAACTGTCCATTGCAAAGAACAGACAGGTTATTGTTCATGCTTCTCCAAGGTTCTTGTTATTAAAATGGAAATTCCCCAAGCTTTGTACATATGTGCCCACATACCCTCTCACAAGGCTATAACTGTCCACTCAAATTCCAGCACCTCATTTATTAAATTGGTTCTCATTATTATACTTTAGATAGTTTACTGAATAAGGCCAAAATAAACTTGGTATTTAGTGTAACCCTTCTGCCAGGGGGAGTCGGCAGCAACAAAGGTCAGGCTCAATAATTTGGCGTTCCTCCAAACTATACAAAACAGAGCCAGCTACCCAGTAATCTTGGAAAACCTAACATTACCCCTGGCCACCTATAGGTGGCAATACTTCCCCACTCACAAGCACTGAGTCTGTGTATAACAAAAGAGAACTCTTAATAAAAGGGAAAGGGAACCCAGCATTAGTTTGGGAAAACGCCGCATTCAAAAGCATGTGACCATAAGCAAACCAGACCTCATACCATGTGGTGGGAAAGTCTAATGACTGAATGGCCTTTTACCACAGCACTCCCCTCTCCCTCCACTGCACCTCACACACAGTTGGCTGTCCTTGGTTAGCAAAGACACAGAGTTCAGAGGTGCATTCACAGGTTTCACCTCCTCCCCCCTCCCGGGGGGGGGGGGAAATCAAGCAATGCCTCTGCTACTGTTTTTGCAGATGGCTCGCAGCTGCCACCGCTGGCCCCTTTGGCCATTACCCCTCTGATGCCTCTGCTTGCTGTGCCATGATGGCACATTTGGAGGTTCTACCACTTAACCCAGCCCTCGGTGATTTCAGCAAGTAGTGGGGAAACTCACAGCCAGTGTAGTCTCTTTATTCACTGTCCTCACACAAGGTCTGAGGCTTAGCGCCTAGACTTGCTCAGCAGTAATGTCAGCTCTAGGAATCACCAACTAGAAACAAAGACCGTCTGTTAAATCAAATCAGCTGTCACTAAACACTAGAAACAGGCAAGTCTAATGGTGTTTAGGATGCTTTGGGGAGAGTCCACATCATCATGTAGGAGCACCTGTCCCCACCTACTCTCATCTTCAGTAGGATTTGGCATCCCTACGCTCTGCTTAACCAGTGAAGTTCAGTTGAGGGTGACCCTCCTCTTAGTCAGGGCATGCCAAGCACAGTTCTGCTGCCCTTTACTCGTAAAATAAGGATAATAACATTTTATTACCCCTGCATTCAAACACTAGAGTGATGTGTAACCCAACCAGCCAAAATGGATCATTCTGGCAATACAGCTCCAGCTGCTGTGCACCTGGACAGAGTAGGCACATGTCTATGCAAACATGGTCTGCTCCTGAAGTCTTTTCCCCCAGCTCATCACTACATGTCAGGGCGAACTCATTCAGACCCTGATTACACGAGTACAGTTAGCCCTATAGCAGATCAGCAGTAATATGCTATTTAATTATAGTCCACGAGTGGAAGTTTTATGGCCTAATCTTTAAAAATCTCAATCTCATTTTTTGTCACCCACAAATAATTTTGTGTGCGGTTTTGCAATTCTTTGTAGGTGCAAATAGGAACATATATCTGCCTGTCTGATGGCACTTGCAAATGAGGTAGCTAGACTTCCAGATGCCTCAGCTACACCCACAAATAATCATACCCATAAAATTTCACATGCAATTATTTGTGGATCTCTTCCATTCCCCACCCTCAAAAAGAGAGACCATGTCAAGGTTACTTTAAAAAATAGGCCCTTTAAATTCTTCATTGCTCATCATTTTTATTGTTTTCTTTACAATATGTATCACTTTAATTTTGAACTATGTTGTTTGATATATAAGAACATAAGAACGGCCATACTGGGTCAGACCAAAGGTCCATCTAGCCCAGTATCCTGTCTTCCAACAGCAGTCAATGCCAAGTACCCTAGAGGGAGTGAACAGAGTAGGTAAGCACCAAGTGATCCATCCCCTGTTGCCAATTTCCAGCTTCTGGCAAACAGAGGCTAGGGACACTATCCCTGTCCATCCTGGCTAATAGCCATTGATGGACCTATCTTCCATGAATTTATCTAGTTATTTTTTGACCCTGTTATAGTTTTGGCCTTCATAACATCCTCTGGCAAAGAGTTCACAGGTTGACTCTGCATTGTGTGAAGAAATACTTCCTTTTGTTTGTTTTAAACCAGCTGCCTATTAATTTTATTTGGTGACCCTTAGTTTTTGTGTTACAAGAAGGAGTAAATAACACTTCCTTATTTACTTTCGACACACCAGTCCTGATTTTATAGACCTCTATCATATCCCTCCTTAGTCATCTCTTTTCCAAGCTGAAAAGTCTCAATCTTATTAATCTCTCCTCATATGGAAGCTGTTCCATTTCCCTAATCATTTTTGTTGCCTTTTTTGGACCTTTTTCAATTCCAATATATCTTTATTCCAATATATCTGTAGGCAGTATTCAAGATGTGAGCGTACCATGGATTTATATAGAGGCAATATGTTATTTTCCGACTTATTATCTATCCCTTTCTTAATGATTCCCAACATTCTGTTAGCTTTTTTGGCTGCCATTGCACATTGAGTGGATGTTTTCAGAGAACGATCCACAATGACTCCAAGATCTCTTTCCTGAGTGGCAACAGCTAATTTAGACCCCATCAGATTATATGTATAGTTGGGATTATGTTTTCCAATGTGCATTACTTTGCATTTATCAACACTGAATTTCATCTGCCATTTTGTTGCCCAGTCACCCAGTGTTGTGAGATCCTTTTGAAGCTCTTTGCAGTCTGCTTTGGACTTAACTATCTCGAGTAGTTTTCTATCATCTGCAAATGTTGCCACCTCACTGTTTACCCCTTTTTCCAGATTATTTATGAATATGTTGAATAGTCCCAGTCCCAGTACAGAACCCTGTGCAACTCTTTAATGTTATTGATATATACTTTGACTTGGTCAATGCCTTTCATTTGGAAGGATCCCAGAATGTTACAGGATACACTGTAACCCCTCTCCCCCCCCCCAATGCAACATATGGTATATTTTGGGCAATTTAGTTTAAGTTGGTTTGTGCTTATTAATTTTTATGCTGGTCAGCATTGAGGGAGGGCCCCAACTTCTTGTCAACCAACAGACTCTCCAGCACTCATCCCAGCTGCTGCTGGTGTTGTACTTGCTCTGTAAGCATGTTGCTGAGCAACATGCCGAGGCCTCCCTCCGTGTGAGGGCCTCGGGAAGCAGCACTGCTGACCTCAGCACAGAAGAAAATAAATACTGATTTCAATTTACTTCAGCAGATTTCAGATCCACTAAAATAGTGGAAATAAATGTAGAGCAATAATTTCACCTTTTACTCTGCCTCACACCCACACCTCCAAATCACCACGTCACCGACAACTGTAATAGAGCCACCTCCAGGATAAACTATAGCAACTGTTTAACAGCTCACAGAGACCCCATGCAGCAGTTTAGACAGCAAGTGAGAAAGCATACTGTATCATGGGAAATTTAGGTTGATCAGTTGTATTGCTTATCTTCAGAAAATTCCAATATGCCAGTGCTGACAGCCCTACTCTTACATAAATGTGTCATGATATGTTGAATGACAACAAGTGGCCAGACTTAGAGCGGATCAAATTTTTCATTGTGAACACAGTATTCAATAAATGTATCACTCTGTCCCTTTGTGTGTTACCTGCGAATGGGTCACAAGTTTCATAAATTTGTTCTTTATTAAAAATCATTGTACAAATGGTTTTATGAGCCCATTTGAGCTAAGGACTGTTTGTGAACTGTTTTGTAAACAGCATTCCAAATTTGTGATTTGTGACTGGTAAAGCACATCAAATGCTCTATTCCCCATCTGATTGACCTAACTTCCATCAACTACTTCTTACTTCCACCTAAAGCAGATGACAAATATTCTGTCTTGATTAAACTAATCTTGGCTACGAGCCTGATAGTCACATATCACAAATGTTTGCAAATGGCAAGTAAAGAGGCATAGTATCAGAGGGGTAAAGAGGCATAAATACACTGAACTGAGTGAAACTTTTATGTAAAAGTCCTGCAGAATTTGATTGCTATAGACCCAACTGGTTGAAATGCTACTGTTCTACAGAATTTATGGCAGTGACGAATCAGGCAAGATGGCCCAGATCTCCATCTGCAGCACACAATACAACTTCGGAAGCAACTTTAAGCCTACAGACTGCTCTAACCTATGCTGGGGAACTAGTCCTGGGATTGGGGGAGTGCAAAAGGCACAGCTGAAGATCTAACCCACAACGTCTATCTCATGGAGCATAAGGACTAGAAATGGCTCCTTTCTACCAACAAAGAGAGTTGAGAGTTCCCCTCTTTTCTAATGATACAAGACTTTAGTTTCTAGCCCAGGTACTAACCCTTAAAAGAGCAACAGAAATTCTGCATAGAAAAAGATAGTTTAGATAATCTTAGGAGATTTCTACAAAGTATCTGTATAATTCTCTTCTTTTGATGCCTGCATAGTGAACTAATGGTACTAAAGCAACTGTTTCAGGCATATGTATACATGTACACAAAAGAGCACTAATAATATTTTTGAATTGCTCTAATGGTTTAGCAGTGAAATATACATCTTATCAAAATATCTGAAAGTGCCCAATAGTTTAAAGTTTCTATCAGCACATGTAACTCACACATGGCTTCATCACCTGTGAATAATTTGTGCAGGCTTCCCAAATTGATGCAACTAATGAATTTATGCCACCACATCATCATATACTCACTTTTTCTCAATCCAGTATATAGTAATAAGATTTATGCTAAAATATTTCACTTGATGTGTATTCTGAATGCCTTTGTTTAAATTTGTTAACAGTGTTATTGCTGTGCCCATATCACTAACAGCTCTTGGCTAGATTCTTCAAGCCATTATCAGACTCAGTAAAAGTATATTATTTTGCTCAAGCTCTGCATATAACATCTGTTCTGTTCTTTTACAGACAGTAAATACCCTCTTCCCTTGACTCCTCAGGTTTGTATCTCTACCACTTTGCACCGTGGGTAGTCAGTTGCACCTTAGCAATGTGAGTGTGAAGGTGTACTGGATTAGAATGGCATCATTTTGCACCCACTTTGACAAGGCATACATAACTACTCCAGGTGGAAAGCAGGGGAGACCCAGGAGCCTTGTATGTCAAAATCTTTTTCTTTCATAGATTGTCACATCAGACATTGCCTGCGACAAATCTTTCAGGTTCAGAGGATCACTGACTTTCCAATGTCTATACAACATACATTCACAATCAGTAAAGCCAGCATTATTAATTTTCCTTGCCTCATATAATTACTGTCTAATTAGATTACATGATTAGTAGAAATCGTATTAGAAGCCGTATTTTAAAAAGGATTTGAACACCTTCTTTCTAGGCCATATTCACTCATTCACTAGCCATCCAAAGAATGTTGCAGTGACATCTGCTGTCAGTTTGATTCCAGTCATTTATCCTCTACATTTTGCATTCCCTCTAAATCTCTTTATTGGAAATGTAATATTTTGTGCCATTAGTACCTCCCCTAGTATTTGAGAACTCATTATAGAGTTATGTGATACTTATATAGTTATGTGTGGGCTTCTTTCTTATTATAGCAGTATCATTCATATGTGCACTTAAGATCATATCATAAGTGTCATTATAAAACCACATACTAGGGGCATGTCAGTTATTCACATCAATTCATTCAGGACTGAATCTTAGCATACAAGTTCTTTCAGCCTGGAAGGGAGTTTGCTCTTGACAAAACTTGTTTAAATATTTTTAAGTTTACAAGAATAAACAGGATGAGAAGCTATTGGGCTTAAATATTATTGATCTCAATAGTGATAGAATAATGTGTAAAAAGAACAAGTTCTTATTGAGCCCAGTTTCCTCTCATTCTGGTTTCAGACTGTAGGTGTTACTTTGATGTACACTGGTGTAAGAGGACAACTGCACCTATTTCGTTTAGAATATGCTGAGGAAGGTGCTGAATTCATGTGGTCGAGCACTGCACTAGGACTCAGCAGATCTAGGTTCCACTCCTATCTCTAACACAGTCTTCCTCTGTGACCTTGGGCAAGTCTTGTAATCTACCCCTGCCTTAGTGTTCCCCATCTGTGAAACTGAGTTAATACTACTTTGCTAGCCCACAGCAGAGTTGTGAAGCAAATTCATTCATATCAGTGAGATTCTCTTATGCTGGGATGATTAAAAACCCTATAAATCAATAAAGCAGCTGCTGAGTATGTGAACACAAGGAGCTCTTTTCTGATCTGTCCTCAGGGTCAGCGTTGGTCAGGAACCTGCTGAGCTTTAGTCCCACCCCCAAATTGTATTCACCATATGACATCTAGATTTTTAAGTGTTTGAGTCTACTCTGCTGTCTTCAGAAACTGCCTGCAAAGCTGATTGTGCCTCATTTCCTCTGCAGAAAGCAATGTGCCAAGAAAGGAGGAGGAAGAGGCACAGAAAATGAGGGAACCAACAGTACTGGGTGTAGAAGGCCAAACTTCTTGGAGACCTCCACACAGTTGCATGCACATGCACACATATACAGGCTGCTGGATGATCCCTGTCCGAGTGCCTTCAATAGGGCTGCGAAGCTCTCCTGTCCCCTCTTCCATGTGGGTGGAGGCTAAGAAAATTCACAGTTTATATAACACATAGACTATAAAGCCATCGTGATCATCTAGTCTGACCTCCTGTATAACACAGGCCATAGGACATTCCTGAATTAATTCCTGGTGGAACAAGACAATCTCTTTTAGAAAGCCATCCAATCTTGATTTTCAAATGTTCAGTGATGGAGAAACCATCACAGCCCTTGGTAAATTATTCCAGTGGTTAATTACCCTCACTATTAAAAAATGCACCTTATTTCTAGCCTACTTTGTCTAGCTTCAACTTTCAGCCATTGGATATTGTTATACCTTTGTCTATTAGATCAAAGAGCCCTCTATTATCACATTTCTGTTCCCCATGTAGGTACTTACAGACTGTGATCAAATCAGTCCATAACCTACTCTTTGATACATTAACTAGATGAAGCACTCTGAGTTTATTAGTCTCAGGCATGTTTTCCATCCTTTAATCACTCCGTGGGAGCTGTCCTGAAGATAGTGAATCCCAGGAGGCTGGGAGATCAGGTTTGGTTTATCTAAGCATCCAAGGGACTTATTTTCCTCCCTCTGACACTACTGATTTCAGTGGAGTTAGAATAGTTTTAAACCAGTGTGAGAGGAGAATTGGGCCAGGCATTTGGAAATGTATCCAGATTGCTAGGGTCAGAAAACTGGGCAAGGCAGACCAGAAGAATAGGCTTTCTCATGAGATTTCCATGAGGCCTGCTCCTCTGCTTCTGGGCATGGCTGGAAATATGTGTGCAGTCTCTGTTGCTATATCAGTACTTCTGCTTCCATGTTTGGCAAAGCACCAGGAAAACAACAACAACAACAAAACGCAAACCTCCAGAATTTTAAAAAAGTCCCTAATTCAAAATCAGTTGTTGCAATGAAAAAAAGTTTAGAGAACCGTTACCTTTTCTGAATTAATTAACCCATCCCGCATCAATCCCAACTCATCTGTTAAAATTTGTATAATTCTGTAGCATATCCTCCTTATTCTCCACTTCTACCAATAGCTCTCACAACGATCAGAGGGAAATAAGTGAAATATTAGTGAAATTTAGTACCACAGGTATTCAGTTCACTCCAAGTTACAGCTGTAACTTGCGCGGGAACAGTACCTACAGCTTCTGTACATCATCATCATGAGCAATGGGCAAAAGAGGATAATTAAACTAACACATGTTTTCTGAGTAGCTGAATGCACATAATATAGTTAGAAAGAAAAAAAAAGATAATAGTTACTTCAAGATGACTTACCACTACAGGCTCCAAAATGTGCCCTTCAGAGTGCCCGTGGGTCCACCTCATAGATGTGGTGCACATGCCCCAGACTCTGTGGCAGTCTGTTGTCCATCTGGTGTGTCTCACTGCAGCCCTGTTTAGCCCTCTACCTCTCAAGAATGAGTGGGAGATAGATTCTATAAGAAACAAACTGCAGACTTTAATAGATTAAGATTTAAAGGGACACAGCCAAACTCGTGTGTGTGTGTGTGTGTGTGTGTGTGTGTGTGTGTGTGTGTGATATATATAGTGCCAAACAAATATATTTATTTTATCAAACAAACAAAACCAAGCTTTTATAAAATCCTGATATTACTAACAATTTCCACAAATAATTAAAAAAAAATCTAGCGAACAGATATTAAACAAACATTGCCATGTAGTGTTTGAAACTCCATGCTTGCCTGTTCTGTTCATTCCCTCTGAAGCACTGGCATCGGCCATTGTTGGAAGACAGGATACTGGGCTAGATAGACCACTGGGCTGACCCAGTTTGGCCATTCTTATGGAAACCCAAACGTTACACTCCTAAGGATCTGAAAGTGAAATTGCCTGTCAAAAGAGCAAAACTCATCCCCAGTAATTTTCATTTTCCACAATAAGAGAAATACAAAGTGTAAACTTAGGGCCAGTCATCTAAAGAGCTTAAATTGCTTCCCTAGATAAGGCCAGGCTACAATTAGTTCCCTAAGACACTAATTTCACAATTGGTTTCACTGTGTACTTCCATAAAAGTGCACACAAATACGGAATTTCACAGTGAAATATCAGCACAAACCCAAACCTCCATAGCTACCACTTCTTGGTAGTATGTATATAGATCATCCCACCATCCCATCGGTAGTATTATAACTTAGCTGTAAAATACAATAGCAGCTTTTCAATTATACATAAGTCCTCTATTTTTAATTGGAAGTGAGTCTGGAAACTACAGTAGCTTTAACTTGAAGGTTCCCACTTTCAAAGTTCACCATTTCTGAGTAATGCATGCACAAAAGTCTTTAAAGCTTTTCTGAGACTGAAAATGTTTTTCCCACGTCTTTTTAACCAGCACTCAGAAAGAGTGAATGGGGTTTGCTCAAACATGAAACTAAAGGCACATGTGGACTGAGGCCAGGCATGGAAGATTTCCTTTGAAAAGGAGAATTTTTCAGAAACCTATGAGCGTGTAAAAACAGGGGCTATAATGAATGTCTGAACGTATTATAAACTGTAGCATTGGCTGCCAGTAAATGATAGAATAAGAAAGTGGATCTGTACTACCTATAGAAATTGGTATTTTCCAATCAGTCATTCTTTGAATTCCTATTCCTGTCAAAAGTGGGTAACTGACAGTCTTATAATCAGCATGGTAGTCCTTTCACTAGCCTTTCTTATCTATAGGAATGTTTCCTGCTCTCCCTTACCAGCCTACCCTGAAAGCCTACAACTGTTGCTTGTAATAATTTTTTTTATAACATTTCTACCCCTCACTTCAATCCAGTCAGTGCCATTGCAGGCAGTCTGCTTGTTTCATTGCTTTTTTCAAGCATCATATCCTCCCGAGATACTATCACACCCAGCTCCTCCTGTTCAGTCTCTCATTCATGCAGGCTTTGTGTTGCAATTAGTTAAAGCCCCAGCTATTTTCCTGATTAAATAAATGGTGGTCCGGTTACTCCAAAGATACCATGGTTTTATTAGATAGCTACACTACTATTTTGATTCTTATTTGTCTTTCATTTTCATAGAGACAAACGCATCCCTGTTTTATATGTTTGTTGTCTTCTTAAGATGGAATCCTCTGTGCCATCTTTATACTTAAGTATTGCTCTCTTATGGGCCATAGCCTTAGGTTCTTTGTTAGCTTTAATTCAGTCGGTGTGCAGGAAAACTCCTAGCAAAGTCATTAGACATTTGCCTGAGTAAGAAATAAGGAAAAACTAAGCCAACGACCAAGTCAAGGAGTTGGCTCCAATTCCAGAGATAGGCAGCAACCCTGCTGGAAACCTGTGCTGAGTTCTGGTGCCCACAATTCAAGAAGGCTGTTGATAAATTGGAGAGGGTTCAGAGAAGAGCCAGAAGAACGATTAAAGGATTAGTGATTGACTCAAAAGAGCTCAATCCTATTTAGCATAAAAAAGAAAAGGCTAAAGAGTGAATTGAATACAGTCTATAAGTATCTACACGGGAAACAAATATTAATAATGGGTTCTTCAATCTAGCAGAGAAAGGTATAACACGATCCAATGGCTGGAAGTTGAAGATAAACAAATACAGACTGGAATTAAGGTGTGATTTTTTTTTTAAACAGGAAGAGTAATTAACCATTGGACAAATTTACCAAGGATTGTGGTGAATTCTCTACCACTAGCAATTTTTCAATCAAGATTGGCTGTTTTTCTAAAAGAGATGCTCTAGGAATTATTTTGGGGACGTTCTATGACCTTGTTTACAGGAAATCAGACTAGATGTTCACAATTGCCCCTTCTGGCTTTAGAATTTATGAATCAGTGAATCCCACCTGTTTTCTCCAGCTGCCCCAAGAGTAGAAATTCCTTCATTTTCAAATAGCAGCTGAATCCTTCAAATCAACCCAATTATGACTGTGTTCAAATAAGATACTCTCCATGTAATAGGGAGAGAAAAAGCCAAAGAAAGTCATTCTCTTCTAGCCATGACCATGAAAAGCCAAACTGAAATGGGCTCTAAGAACGGTGCAGGCTAAACATGGATAGGTAGTTGACCTCACACAATAGAGCTCAAGTTCTCAGTCCATAAATCTTTGAGCCTTCACACTGTATGTCCCCTGCAGTTTGGCCTTTTCTTCTAAGAACCAACGTGGACTCTCTTAGAAGTTCAGTCAAACTCCCTCAGCTCACCCTCATGGTCCTCCACAGGGAGCAGCACCAGCCACTTTATAATCCTTGATTTAGCTTAAGTGTTCAGACCTCACGCACATCAGGAAATAGCCTTATAACCCCCCATCCTCTGGGCACCTCCATATTGCCTCATCTTTCATTAACTGCTTGTTCTCTTTCCTTTATCACCTAAATGGGACCTAGTAGGCACTGGGAATTGCAAAGGGGGCTGGCTCATTTTTTCGATCTTGGATACTAATGGAACCTTTCTGAAGTAGATAAAAGGGGCTCCTTGCAACTGTGTGCACTGACAACCTTTGTAGTGGAAAATCAATTAGAATTCTAGTTACTTCTTCCAAACTCTCAGAGGCAAAGGTGTGTGTGTGTGTGGGGGGGGGAGTAATGGGGCTCCCAGTTGGGGTGTGGGTGTATGGCTGCCTATGACAGAGGAGAATGTATGATCCCTCGAACAGTATCAGCCATGTCACAGCTAGTTAAAAATAAAAATCAGGGCACTACTATTATTAATATATTTTAAAAGCCATCTAGTTAATTTTGCGGAGGGTTAAAGCACAGGACCCTGGCTCCTATTCCTGTACAGCCTTCCTGTGTGACCTGGGGCAAGTCATTTAGAGTAAAATTTCAAACTCCAGCCTCCATATGAATATGTGAAACTGCACAACACCGCACTTGCACTTCATAGGTGCACACACTGGCATACATACGTGCCTGGATGAGCTAGAATGGGTACAGACCGCTTTGTGACAACTCGGTTTTATGGAGGAAAATTGTAACCTTTGGGCACACATGTCCCGATTGGTAGCCTGTTACACTCATTTTCCCAAGGGATAAGGACAGTAGTCAATGCTAATCTAGATACTCCACAGAGGTATATTCACGTACAGCGCTGCAGTGGTGCGGCAGCACCAATACAGCTGTGCAGCTGCAGCACGTCTGGTGAAGATGCTCTATGCCACCAGGAGAGAACTCTCTCACTGGCTTTAAAAATCCCACCTCCGCAAATGGCAGGAGCTATGTCGGCGGAAGACGCTCTCCTGCTGACATAGTGCTGTGCACATGAGCACTTATGTCGGTGTAACTTATGTTGCTCAGGGGGGTGATTTAGTCACATCCCATGAGCGTGTGCCCCATAAGCTATAGTGTAGATGTAGCCAAACTCCAGGCCAGACAGAGGCTTAGGGTATATCTGCACTGCAAAGAAAAATCCGCGGCACTGCGTCTCAGAGCCCATGTCGATCGACTGGAGCTTGTGGAGCTCGGGCTGCGGGGCTAACAATAGCAGTGTAGACATTCCTCCTTGGGCTGCCACCCAGGTTCCAAGACTCTCTCCCACCGCCAGGTTTCAGAGCCCAGGCCCCAGCCCAAGCGGAAATGTCTACACCGGGGTGGCCAACCTGAGCCTGAGAAGGAGCCAGAAATTACCAATGTACATTTCCAAAGAGCAATGTCAGCAGTAATACGTCAGCAGCCCCTGATCTGCTCCCCCACCCCACTCCCAGTACCTCTCACCCACTGGCAGCACCGCTGATCAGCACCTCCCCCTCCCTCCAGCACCTCCCAATCAGCTGTTTCGTGGCATGCAGGAGGGAGGGGATGGCTTAGGGGAGGGGGCAGGAAGGGGTGGAGTGGGTGCAGGGCCTGTGGCAGAGCCAGGGGTTGAGCAGTGAGCACCCCGCATCCCCCAGCATATTGAAAAGTTGGCGCCTGTAGCTCCAGCCCCGGAGTCAGTGCCTATACAAGGAGCCGCATATTAACTTCTGAAGAGCCACATGTGGCTCCGGGGCCACAGGTTGGCCACCCCTTGTCTACACTGTTAGATTTTGGACTGCAGACTTAGCCTCGCAAACCCAAGTCAATTGATCTGGACTCTGAGACTCAGCATGATGGGTTGTTTTGCAGTGTAGTCATATCCTCAGTGACCACACAAAGTGCAAGGCAGTTGAAAGTCAGACCCACAGCATTTTCACCTTCATCTATAACTTGCTACATGTACTGCCACAGCTGATGTCTGTGCCATCCAGTATGTTTCAGCCCATTACACATCTTATCATCATCTTTATGAATCCAGGATACATGGAATTCTCCCTGAACTCTTTATTGTTGATGAACATGTATAAAAGCAACAACTTTGGCAATGTCTTGTTAGATTAATCTCAGAATAGCTCTCTTTCAGTTAAGAGATTCAAAAGTCTCAAAACTCCAAGACAAAGGCACTCAGAGAAAGTGGGATAGTGTTAAATGTGTTGGTCGCACAGTGCAGAAGAAAAAAACATGATAGGGAAGTGTTTTCCAAAAGGAAGCACCACAAGACAAATACAGCTAGCACTTCACAGTGAGCTAACCCCCTCAGCTACAATACAGTGAGGGATCACCACCCTAACAAGGTTGCTATTAAGTGTCTTTGCTATGAAATTCACTGGCGTAATGAGATCAATGTCTTTGTCATATTTTGTGCCCTTGCATGGAAATAACCTGTAGACATCAGCTCAATACCTGACAATGGTTCTCAGTCAGAGCAAGAGCAGTCAGAACAGATTTGACTGCTCAGTTTCTAGTAAAAAATAACAAACTCCACCATAGCTGACAAACATTTCTTCAAGAGGTAGCTCCTCTACATTCAGATACTCGGAACTTACACTGCCTGCAACTGCACCATCTGGTGACTCCCAGTTATTCTACAGTTTCAGCTAAATGCAGTGTCTGTATCCACTGACATCGGTGAGAAAGCTCCTATTGAGAGCAGTGTAAGAAGAGACCCTTCTTATCTTTTTTTAGCTTTTTTTTTTTTTTAGCTTCTTAGCTTTCCCCCCCCCCCCCCCCCAGTGCTTTCTGAAAATCAAGACTATTTCAAAAGGCCTCAATTTGGGACCCCCAAAATTGAGACATCCAGAATCACTTGTAGGGTGACCAGACAGCAAGTGTGAAAAATCAGGATGGGGGTGGGGGATAATAGGAGCCTATATAAGAAAAAGACCCAAAAATTGGGAGTGTCCCTATAAAATCGGGGCATCTGGTCACCCTAATCACTAGTCACTTTTGAAAACTTTGGCCATTACATTTAGTTTAACAAGCTAATTCAAATGAGGCTTAAGGAGACCCCAGCCAAAAGTTTGGAACTATTTTCTTGCAGACTAACAGAATGATGGAACTTGAGTGAGACAGTTTAGGTCAGAAGCAGGGGTCTGGGTTTGGGTTGGTATGGTTGATTTTTTTACTTGTCTTTAGGATTTGCTTGACCCTGAGCAAGGGATAGAAACATGCAGTTATTCTGCAAACACAGCCGCATGTCTCTGTGCTAGAAGGTGGTATCCAAGTGGAGAGTGTGTGAGGGAACATTATACATATATAGTGAGATAGCTGTGGCATATAAGGCTGCCTAGGTTTATCATAAAGGTGGCAGTGAAAAGCTTTAGTAAAATTTGCTTTATTCTCCCTCTGATCTTTGACTCAGTCTGTAGTTGTGCTGGAGGTGCTGAGAGAAGCAACCTGTCAAGTGTCATAACACTGCATGTTTAATTTTCCTACAAAATAATCTTGAAAATCTATCATGTGTATACTCCTCTAACTTTTCAGCTTTCACAGTGAAGTAAGAGACAGCATCATGGCACTTATGGGTATTGATTATTTAAATTAATGGGCTGAGACTGATTTAATCTAATGCTGCAATGATGGGGATTCTAAATGGTATTTCTTTTCATGCAATGAAGCTGAAAAGTAGAGATGTCTCAAGGGCAGACTACATGCTACTTGCTATCCAGAGACAATGGCTCACAAACTTCCAAGACCCACAGTGACCCCTTATCCATTTCAAAAATATACTATAAAATAACCTTTCAACCTGCCAAGGCCTAAATGTGGGACATGGTGTTACAAAGACCCAGAATGAGGGACACAAAAAATTAATTTAGCAGGAAATGTAAAACGTGGTGGGACATGCCTTGGGTCTACATTACTTTCTGTAATCCATTTTATGATTCTGCATTTCTCATGTAAGTAATTTTCAACAGTAATAATTGGGGGACACCACATCTCCATGAAATAAAGGTAACTTTAGGGCTAAAACGATGAAGTCCCTCAAAATGAGGGATAGTTAAGAGGTATAGTATGATGAGTAGAACTGGAAAAAAAGGATTAGATTTCAGGAGGGACTTAGTGTCACCAGGGGATTCAGAAATGCAAGCTGAGTCCAGACAGCTAGCTGTCAAACTCTAGAGCCTCAGTATATCACACAGCATACTGAACACAGATCTCTCCCCTACAGCACTGTATTGCTAATGAAACAAAAGGAACAGCTGCATAGGTGAAATTCACCCCAACTCATAGGGCCCAAGTAGGCATGCCCTTTCTGCTAGCTAGAAGGTAAAATCCCCATGGTGCATAAGGCCATCTGCACCACTTAAACTCTGTGTCAAGGGCTTTCATGGGTCTCTGCAGGTTCCGTGTGCTATGGGAGTTTCACCTTATTTCATAGGGGTGAGGCTGGTAGTAAGAGAAATGTGGAACTAATAGCACTCACTGCCTAGTGCTGTTACTTCTCTCTTCCCAAGCTATGCAGCTCAGTTTGCATTCCTACTATGCTATTTCTAGGCTTCTCCTGAGCACAGACTATCAATCATGCCAGATTGTGTAGTGGTTTCCTGATGTGGATAAGTATCCACCGGGGACAAAGATAAGGCTACCAAACTTATTAAGGATGTAATTCCAAATCTCCAGAGATCAAAAGTTACTATAGTAACCCTGTATCCATCTAGCTTGTTCGGCTCTTGTAATTTCTGATATAATACATCTATTTCATTAGACCATATTGTCACGTTTCATTACATTACACGACATGGGAAACGCACAGAAAAATACATGAGACACTGCAAATATTTGACAGTTTTCCAGAGTATGACACTAGAAAAATTGTTGCAAGTCAGATTGTGCGTCTTACATCCTGCAGTGTTGGGTGCCCTAGACAGACATGATTAGACCACTCTACAAGTAATAACGAGAGCAAACTTGCAAAGTGAATTTCAACCCCTAAAATTTAATTCCTACTCACTCTGTTGTGTCTAGATGTGGTATCGCACTCTGATTTCAAGATAATTGCAACACCTCTGCTCCTCAGGCCAAGCTAAGCCTGTGATGTAACTGTTCCTCTGATTTTTTCCTTGCCTTTATCACTTTACGGCACAGCTTTCAAGTTAGTCAGTCTTCCTTGGACTTTTTGTATTGTCATTTCAAGTAATAACAATAGCCCTTATAGAACTCTAGGAAATAAAAGTATTCAGCCCAGATGCCTGATTCCATCCAAACTGCTCCTGGCACTTCATGGTGGAGTGTGGGGACAAAGGTTGTGTAAAGCCACCTTATTTACCTCATCCCCAGTTCTAGGGCTGGCCAGCTCCTGCTGGGCCACTCCCTGCCATAAACAGGAGAAGCCTCAAAGCTGCTTTAATTTTGCATTGGCTGCCAAACAGTCTCTGAGGGTCTTTTTGGCTGCCAGGGTTCACCAGTCAGGGCCGGCTCCAGGCACCAGCTGAGCAAGCAGGTGCTTGGGGCGGCCAAGGGGAAGGGGCGGCACGTCGGGCTCTTCGGCGGCAATTCGGTGGAGGGTCCCTGTCCCTCTCGGAGGGAAGGACCTGCCGCCAAATTGCCGCTGAAGAAGAAAGCAGCGCGGTGGAGCTGCCGCCGATCGTGATTGCAATCGCGGCTTTTTTTTTTCCGCCGCTTGGGGCGGCAAAAATCCTGGAGCCAGTCCTGTCACCGGTGCGTAAGGGACACCCCTGCCACATCCCATTTCTCCAAGCAATGCCTCCTATACTGTAACAGTGTCACACAAGAGCCTCTGTGATGGCTCCATGCAACTCGCAGATTCCCCCATGCAAAGGAGAATCTTCAGATGGGGTTGGTCCACAAAGCAACCAGAAGCAGGGCCAGGACCTAGCCCATGAAAGTAATGGTTGTATGTACATTCTAGTCATCCAGGATATTTACACACGTTGAGTGTTATCCCAATATACCATAACAGCTCTTTGCCATAGCAATGGACTACTGCATAAAATGTATTCAGGCACTTATAAAAATGCATATTATCCTTCTGAAAAGCCATAATCTCTTCAGGAAAGAGATGACAGTCTGTGGTGCAAATTCATATTTGGGGACTTTTACATTATGGTCTTGGTGCATTCTTGACCAGATGGACTTTAACAGCTGCCAGCCATACACACACTCTTTCTGAGCTAGAGGAACAAAACAGCTCATTTGTTTCAAATTGTTTTCCAAATATACCCAACACAAGGGCACTTCTCTACAATATTGACTATTTGCCTGCCTAATTTTAGCTTGATAAGTAATGCTATTTTTGAGAATTAGAAGTGTGAGAAAAAAACAAACAATTCCTTCTCCAGCCCTGTAATTTAAAACCAGTGGGATCCATTCCCCTCTCCGTCCATCCCCCAAGATTTGGTAAAAATAAAATACCCATCCCAGGCTGATGCTCTGTACATCAAGCTCATTCTGATGAGAACTGTCAGAGGTGGGCGATAAACAGCAGAGAAAAATGGGTTTTGGAATGAAATGCGGACACAACTAGAGGGACAACACTGGCACGGTTGCAACATAAATATGTGCTCTAAATGCTGTCCAGCTGTGACACACACCTAATCAGGTCGGAACATCAAAAGCTATGTAAAGAGGGCCATTGCTATGTGGGAGTTCTTAGCCCCCTTTCTAGATTTGGAGATCAAGTTAGGCATAGGGGGAGCAGCCAAAGGATTTTGATTTGAATGTGGCTGGGTTAAATATCCAAAGGCTGATATGATTTTGGAAAGTCTATCTTGGTTCTTTGGATCTCATTTCTCTGTATTTTGTAGCACTAAGGCTCCGATCCTTAGGGCTAGAGTCACAGGGTGGATTTAGGCACCTAAGTCCAACATTTAAGCACCACTGGCATTCACAAAACCACTGCTCAGCTGCCACCTAAACCAGTAGGTGTCCAAAGTCCCCAGGGTGCCAAAGTTTCCACCACTGAGCTTGCGCAAATCTGCCTTAGTCCTGACACTGCTGAGCTGCTCAGGACCTAACTCATGTCTAAGCCCCAACGGGATTCACAAACTGGGTGTTCCTCTGCCTACTTCACCTGCAGGCCTTGATTTGGTGGGTATACTCTGAGCACACCTATCCCCACCAGAGAAGGTGGTAGTGCCCCCCCAATACCCAATAGCTGGCCTCCCAGGGAGTGTTCTAATCACTGAGCTATAGGGTCCTCTCTCTCTCTCTGTGGCCCATTGACTACTTAAGTATTTCATGCAAAGAGGAGGAACTTCAATAGGAGAGACAGGCACCCCCAATCCAGAATACCCTATAGCCCAGTGGTTAGGGACTCACCTGGGAGGTGGATGACCTGAGTTTTAGTCCTTGTCCCAGATCAGATAGGGAATTTGAACTTGGATCACCCCCATTCCAAATGAGTGCTCTAATCACTGGGTTATTGGAAGGGTGGCGTCAGGAAAGAGAACCACCACTGCTTCTTTATGTGAGACGGATCACCTAACACCAGGAGTGAAAGGGCACATGACTGTCAATCCCAAATGGAAGGAGGTGCCTCCCCTGGCCTGGAGTTAGGCACCTATCTCCCTCTGAGGGTCCAGCTTATGTCATACCATTCTCCTTGGCATTGTCTACTGGCTAGTTTAGGCAGCTCCCCACGCAGAGCGCTGGCTTTTGGGAATCCCATTTTAGGTGCTTAACTCTCCCCATGCATTGGATAGGGAGTCTGGGCACCTAACTCGAGGCTGTGAAATCCATTAAACAGCAGGGCACTATTGTGAGAATTGGTCTATTACTTTTGCCTGCTTAGAAATTTACCATGGAAAATAGGTCAAGTTATTTTCAGTAAAGAATGTTATAAAGAGGTGCAAAAACACCAGAGAAACTGGATTAGTCTACACCAAAAAGTCCCTGTTAATATAATCCAAGGACGGAAGAAATTATGCTTATTAAAAACAGTTGATGTGAAGCCAAAAGTTAAATGAACCAAAACTGTTGTGTAGAAAGTTAGGCCTAATTGATGGACGAAACAATGAGGGGATGGGTTATTCTACCCTGTTGGGTCCTTAAAGAAAGACGGGCGGGAGGGGAGGAAACAGAAAGAACAGACAGAGTCTACTGGAATGAGTTTCACCCATTGCTGTCTCCCTCACCATCTTCTGGGACCCTGGACCTTCTTCGTCCTAATCCTGAGGGATGTCCTGACCAGCAGGGACCAAAGAGAGAGATCTACCCCTACCAACTTCAGATGAATCCCAAACACGCCCAGGGAAGAAATGGGATTGGACTTTAACAGCCGCAATGGCAACAGCTCCAGCCCCTCTCAACCAACTAACTTCTTTTCTTTTCCCCAAAAGGAGAGTTATACCATTTTGAATACCATCTAAGACAGCAGTTCTCAAACTTTTGTACTGGTGACCCCTTTCACATAGCAAGCCTCTGAGTGTGACACCCCCCTCTTATACATTAAAAACACTTTTTAATATATTTAACACCATTATAAATGCTGGATGGAAAGCGAGCTTTGGGGTGGAGGCTGGCAGATTGTGACCCCCCCATGTAATAACCTCATGACCCCCTGAAGGGTCCCGACCCCCAATTTGAGAACTCCTGCTCTAAGAAATTGTCAGGCAAGGGTAGGGTGACCAGATGTCCCGATTTTATAGGGACAGTCCCGATTTTGGGGTCTTTTTCTTATATAGGCTCCTATTACCCCCTTACCCCCACCCACCCACCCACCCACCCACCGTCCCGATTTTTCACATTTGCTGTCTGGTCACCCTAGGCAAGGGTGAGGGGGTTGTCCTTCTAAAACTCTCCTCAGCTAAAGAGAAAAAGAACAAAGGATGTTGTTAAAACGAAAACCTTCTTTCATACTTTACATTTCAAAGGCTTTAACTGTTTCCCTTCTTTTTGTATCTTTAATAAAAGGTAAAGGGATTTTTAATGGTGTGTTTGCATGGTACTGAGCAGGCTGAGGTCTCTGTACACCAAACCCTGAGCCTTGTTTAACCCTGTTTAATGTTGGACAGTGACTGGTTATGTTAACAGCTTCAGCCCATTTTTTCTATTAAAATTAATACAGCAGCACTTAACAGAGGCACAACAATGCTGAGCATTGCACTGCCTAAGTCCCCATTGTGAATCTAGCCCATGGTGCACAAAATTGAAACACCATTTAGAGCCAGATTCAGTTATTCTTATGCACACTGAGCAATCCTATTAATTTCAGTAGCGCTAAGTGAGGAGTAAAGTACTATGAAATATAAGGGGATCAGAATCCGTTCCTTAATAAACAGCTTCTACTCACGTATGCAGTGTAGCTGTAGCCACGTCAGTCCCAGGATATAAGACCTGAAGAAAAGCTCTGTGTGGCTCAAAAGCTTGTCTCTGTCACCAATAGAACTTGGTCCAATAAATATATTACCTCCCCCACCTTGTCGCTCCTACGTCTCACTGTATTCAGTATTCAGATTCTAACAATATGAACCAACTTGCTACATATGAAATCCCTGCTCAGTCCTCAAATCCATCTCACCCACCCACACGCTGTCCATCAGACCCTCCCCCAAATGCCAAATGTGAGCTCTAAGGCATGCCTGGAAGGGCAATAACTCCAGGTTCTGGTGGACTAAAGAGGAGGAGATGAACATGTTCCAAAGACGTGGGGCCTGCCAGCCACCACCTGTTGTCTGAAGTGGGGGAACCTCCATATCAAGTGCTTCTGCTTATCTGAATCGCTTGAATCAGTAAACAGAGCCAGGACTCTCTCTTAAAAGCAGACTTCCTTTGATGACTTTGACCACTTCTGCTTCTTGTCCTGATCACACTTGACATCAAGGATACATTTATAAAGGATTCATAAATGATTAATTAATGATTATAGAGGCCAAGAGATTGTTTCTAGCCACCAGTGACACTTGCTACTATATTATAACCCTCTATAACACATAGCTCACAGTCACAACTTACCCAAAATGTACCCTTAATATAAAAGTATGACAGGAAACACTATGAAAGCAGCCTTCCTGGATCTATTTATGCACTGGGAGCAGCATAAGAAGTTCATAAAAACATTTAATCAAACAATACCAACCTCAAGAAGTCTGGTTCTGAAAACTTGCAAAGGGATTAGGAGGAAGTTTTTTTACCCAAACCATTTTATCCATCTCTAGTTCAAATTAATATGCCAAACCATTAACCCAGCTCCCAAGTAGATGCTGTAGCTCAAAGGTGCAGACTGTGCTCATTTCACTGTAGTGAAACAGAAGGAGACATAATCTGTAATATTTATTCATTATTTTTAAATGGAAAAAAATAAAAACAATTGTACTTTTGAACTAATAGGACAATACTGCCCTCTGGTGTCTAAGAGTGAAATTGCTAGCTTGGCCCAGCATTAGTACCAATACTTTACCTTTCCAAAGTACTTTACAAAGTTGAACGAATGCATATGTATTTATTTTAGAATGTGATTAACACTGTATCCTTATCATAACAAAGCTTCCTGAAGAGCTTGCCAACTCCAGACCAAGTGAGTAATAATATTATTTCCATGTAGGTGAACCTGTGAGAACTTGGCTTATTGTTTCTAATAAAATAACACATGTTTTGATAGAGTCAGGAGTTATAACTTTAGGAAATTATTTTAAAACAAGTGGGTTAAAAGCTCTAAACAGTTGCTATAGGAGCAGGCTGAGTTGTAAGTATATGCTATTAGTGACCAACTACCCTCTATGAACTGATTCAGTGTTTTTATCAACTGGCTGTATTCCACCAAACAATTAAAGCAACAAAGCCAGAGTGTGGTGGTGTTTGTTTCCAAATTTCCATGGTAGAGAGAGGATAATAGAGGAAGAAGAGATATTTAAATGAAACCAGTAGAAATATGTTTCTCCTCATCCAGTGCTATATGTGACTCTCTATCTGGGCAATTAAGTCTGGCTTTAAATAATTAGAACTGTGTCAAATCAGAATTTTATAAAAATATGGTTTGTTCTCGTTAAGGATTGTTTGTAGGTGTGCTGTGACCCTTTGATAAATATCTGCTGACCGTCTCTATCTGGTTTGGTTATCTTGTTACACTGATGACCAAATACCTATAGGCCAGATCCCATGGAAGATGCAAAGCAGTCATCCAGCTTAGTTGGATCCCACATCCACTTTCCTGCAGGCCCCCAGAATAGTGTGCATGTCAGAGGTGGGGAGGGGATGTGGTCACAGCATACTGCACTCTGGGTCTAATTATTGGGGGTTGCTGATGTCTGGAGTGCACCAAATCATCAGAGTAACAGTAACGTCCCAGGTGTACTGCAACTTCCAGGCAAGCACTGTAGGTGCTTCAGCAGTTAGGCCTTGTAGGTACTAGCTCTGCTGGGTCATAATAAGCACTCAAACACATGGCTAAGTGAAAGGGTAATTTACCAGGGCTGTCAGAAAAGAGAGAGGTTAACAATACCTAGGTACACAGTCTTAACAATTATAGTCCAAAGTGAGCAACTTCCTAGCACTGAAGCGGAGTCCCATCCAGTTGGCAGCCTGGCTGGTGACAACAAGCATTTGTTTGAGACTCTCAGGGTTATCTGCGATCAGGACTAGGCTACAAGAGGGCTTCATCATATGGTAGAATTGCAAATCACTTTGTGCCAGGTCCACACAGGAGCTCATCTAATCCAACCCCCTGCTCAAAGCAGGACCAACACCAACTAAATCATCCCAGCCAGGATGATTGTCAAGCCAGGCCTTAAAAACCTCTAAGGATGGAGATTCCACCACCCTCCTAGTGAAATAGTGTTTCCTAATATCCAGCCTAGACCTCCCCCACTGCAACTTGAGACCATTGTTCTTTGTTCTGTCATCTGCCACCACTGAGAACAGCCAAGCTCCATTCTCTTTGGAACCCTCCTTCAGGTAGTTGAAGGCTGCTATCAAATCTCCCCTCAGTCTTCTCTTCTGCAGACTAAACAAGCCCAGTTCCCTCAGCCTCTCCTCTTAAGTCATGTGCCCCAGTCCCCTGATCATTTTTGTTGCCCTCCACTGAACCCTCTCCAATTTGTCCACAGCCTTTCTGTAGTGGGGGGCCCAAAACTGGACTCAATACTCCAGATGTGGCCTCACCAGTGCGGAATAGAGGGGAATAATCACTTCCCTCAATCTGCTGGCAATGCTCCTACTAATGCAGCCGAATATGCCATTCGCCTTCTTGGCAACAAGGGCACACTGTTGACGCATATCCAACTTCTCGTCCACCGTAATCCCCAGGTCCTTTTGTGCAGAACTGCTGCTTAGCCAATCGGTCCCCAGCCTGTAGCGGTGCATGGGATTCTTCCGTCCTAAGTGCAGGACTCTGCACTTGTCCTTGTTGAACCTCATCAGATTTCTTTTGGCCCAATTCTACAATTTGTCTAGGTCACTCTGGACCCTATCCCTACCATCCAGCATATCTACCTTTCCCCCGCCCCCAACTTAGTGTCATCTGTGAACTTGCTGAGGGTGCAATCCATCCTATCATCCAGCTCATTTATAAAGACGTTGAACAAAACCGGCCCCAGGACCAACCCCTGGGGCACTCCACTTGATACCAGCTGCCCACTAGACATCGAGCCATTGATCACTACTCCTTGAGCCTGACAATCTAGACAGTTTTCTATCTATCTTCTAGTCCATGCATCCAATGTGCTTCTCCCAGCTGTGTCCCAGGGCAGGGAGTCATTGTTTTGTTTACAAACAGAGGCAGGGACTCAGATGGGAGCAAAACCAAGAAGGCTAGTTCTCAGAGCCTCCAGCAGTTGGTCCCAGGTAACTGGGAAGGATGCCATGGTTAATAGTATGAAAAGCAGCATAGAGGTCAGGAAGGATGAAGAAAGAAAGAGAATGAGAGGCAGATGAGAGGAGAGCACTTACCCACCCATGGGTGGTAGGTTCTGCTCCAGGCTGGGTTGTGCAACAATGCCTGCGTTGCAGTACTAGATTTTAACTGAAAACCATTTTGTTTTGTCATTTCTTTGTTCTGAGTTTGAGAAAAGGAAGGAATGAGAAAGTGTCGTATGAGTATCAGATGTGATTATACCTCAAATTTTTAGGGTTTCAACTGCATTCAGGACAATTCCAGAACAAAGAACAGAAATCGCATCCACAGAGTCCATAAAGTCGACAATTATTTGTATTATTCACTTGGCACCATCTGTATGCTCAGCACTGCCAGAAAATGTAATCCCTGAGCCAATGCATATAAAATGTGTAACTCTGGATAAGATGGCTCAGATATTTAAGTATGAAGTGTATAGTTATTGACCACACATGTTATCACATGTTCACTGTGATGTTAATATCTATGAACGGAGGGACGAATGGCAATAGAAGTTTTATTTGATTAAGGACTAGAAGGTTTGACCCTCCAACTTTCTTTCAAGAGGGAGAGCTGCCCAGAGCTCCTGTGCCTGTTTATTTTCCTTTCTTGCCTGCAGTGGCCCTGATATATCTCAGAAGTCTCATTTTCCCCCCAACTTTAAAATGTGGAATTTTCTTGGTGTTTGGTTTAAACTATTCTCCTGTGAAAACTGCAACTCAATCACTGTAGTGTTGTGTTTAAGATCCTTCTGGAAAGTAACTAGCCTTTAAACAGAAGTCAAAGCAGTGTTGCCAACTCTCATGATTTTGTTATGAATCTCTGTTGTTTTCCTTAAAGCCCCAGCTCCTGGAGGCAAGTGACGTGATGATTTCAGCCTTCATTCTTAAAGAAAAATGAAGTTTCTAGTCCTTGTGGCTGTGGAGAAAACTTCAAAGTGTGACCCCAGTGCACCTTAAAGGCTCAAAAAGCAGAATGTAACAAAAAAACCCTCAACAACCCAAATCTATTATTTTTACACAATCTCATGATTTTTGGTGAGCCTGATTCATGATTTTTTTTAATATTTGGGGTTGGCAATACTATGAAAGTGTTTTGAAAGTGTCAGTTTCACTCCTGTTTAAAGTCACTTTCTAGTCTATTGTTTGTAGTGGGGTAACACAACTAGAGCCCCAGACAGGTGCAGTATAAATTCATGGGACCTTGCCCTAATAGGATGTTTCCAAACATTAAATGATCTATTCCAAGCTTGATGAACTGCAAAAAAGTGATAGAAAGTCATCTAGATTTTTCTACAATTGTTTCAATTGTTGTATTCAAGAGTTAGTAAAGTAAGACTATACATTAAATTTTTAAACCTAACCAGTGTCCCTTAAGTGAATTGACGCAAGATGTCAGAATATGTTAGTATTAGAGCTGAGTGCGTCTAATAGTTATTTAATTGTCTTTCTTTATATAGGAATTAGAAATTATCTGACAGGAGCACTGTATCTAAGTTATTATCTGAAAAAAAACAAGAGTTTTCAGGTGCCCAAGTAGCCTCTGGAATCATGGTTAAAGTTGCCCCCTCGCCCCAAATCAGAAATGGCACCCTTGTCTGGCCCCATGCACAAGTTAAGTGGAGGAGCATCTATCTTTCCTTGGTTCATGGATCATTCTAGGGCTTAGACAGGAGGTAGGCCACTGGACACCTAGAGTAAGGCAGCAGCATGCATGCCCAGAGGTAGGAAATTAGGCACCAAGGGAACTTTTACTGTGAACACTTAGACATCGAGTGAGTTTAGGCATCTACAGGGTTGGGCAGCAGCTGAGCAGGAGTTCTGTGGATCACAGAGACAGAGCCATCCCTTGGGTATGGTGAATCGGGACGACTGCCCCAGGCCCCGCACTTTGTGGGAGTCCCGTGCTTCGATAAAATCGTTAGGAGGCGGACGGGAAGGTGAGGCGGGAGGCAAGCGGGGTGAGGAGGTGAACGGGAAGGCAAATGGCAGGCGGGTGGGTGGGAGGGGTGAGGAGGTGAGCAGTGGCCACTGGCAGCCTCCCTACCAAAACCTCCCCCTCCCACCAGTGCCACTTGCTCGCCGGCAGATCCCGCTGATCAGCACTTCCCCTCCCCCTCCCTCTCCGCGCCTACCGCCTGCTGGGGATCAGATGTTTCACAGCATCAGGAGGCACTGGCAGGGAGGGGAGAAGAGCAAGGGTGCAGCGTGCTCAAGGGAGGGGGTGGAACTCGGCGGGAAAGAGCCGGCGAAGAGGTGGGGCGGAGTGGGGGTGGGAAGAAGCAGGGCGGGGGTGGCACTTTGGGGGAAGGAGTGGAGTGGGGGCAGGGCCTGGGGGGAGCTAATGGGGGGAGCACTCCCCGGCAGATTAGAAACTTGGCACCTTTGTCCCAGTCCCCGCATCCCCCTAGGGACAGCCCTGCACAGAGACATCTAAAAATGGAACTTAGGCACCTAAGTACCTTTTGTGGAGCGGGGCCTAAGTCCCCTAATGACATAGCTATTCTAAAAGTTGGGTATATGCTAGAAATAATTATGCCAAAGCCATAGAACAGTAATATTCCATTTAAAATGTTTTTATTAAGCCTTTGAAATAATTACAGATAAGATCTCTGCTTAGGGAACTTCACAAAAAATAACTCCATAAATACAGTCTTGTTAGAAAGAAAAAGACATTTTAAAATCAAGTGTTTATGAAAAAGAACAAGATTTCAGAGTGCCTGATATACAAAGAAAAATAAGAAAGACATACTATAAGCAAAACACAAAGCATAATAAAATGCTTATTAATATAATAAATTAAAAACAGTAAATGTTCTGTACTTAACTCCATTTTGTATGTCATTTAGTATTTTAGCATTATAAGGTAGAAAAGTGCTATAGTCTGTATTACAGAATTAATTCCTTAAAAGAGCTGCATGCTAATATCTACAATAGTGAATTTAAAAATGGGTCATGAAGTGTTATTAGAATGTAAAGCATCTTCCAGGGTGCAGTCATTCTGATGCACATAAGTCCGGTGCACTGTATTTTTTGCACCCAGATTTTTCAATTCGATATTTAAAAGCTACTCTAAATGCTGTTATCTTAGAGTCAAGTTCAAATGAATAAATACTTAAGAAATCACTTGAGCTAAAAAAAAGAAATTGTATTTTCTTATTGCTTTCAAACACAGTATAAGACATTCTTCCTTTTTGTTTCTAATAGCAGTGTTAGATATTGTGATTATCAGTGTATTTCTTGTAACTAAATTAAAACCTGATTTGTAATCTGTTAATATCTTCTGTTTATGTCTAGGTTTTCTAATGTGAAACATGAAAATCCTGCACATGGCAGGTCTATGTAAACTCTGTCCACTTTAAACTGGCCTCTTCTCCCATTGTCTGCCACAATTTCCTGGATGTACCTTGTATTATTATAGACCCGCTCCTGCTAACGCTTAAGCACATACATAGCTTTATACATAGATAGTCCCATAGAAGTCAGTGGCACTATTCATGGGAGTTAAGTTATACACTGGCTGAAGTACTTGTGGTATTGGGTTCTAGGCTCTTTGTGGCCGGGGTTATTTCACACTTAATGGCACTAATCCTGCTGGGGCCTATGTTTGTAAAGGCCCTAGCACAAAGAGGACCCTGGCCAGAGCCTCTAGAAACAGTAATATACATAATAAACAGACCTTTTTACATAGCTATTGTAAGCATTTTGGGTCATATTAGCAACAAAGGCCCCTACCCTGCTTTGGAATATGCTGTTGCAGACTGATAGCTCATGCAAAGACCACAGGGTATGGGGTCTATGCTAATGGATCCCATTGCATGGTAGAAACTTAAAATAGTTTCTGGTTATTGCTGGAATGCCCCTTGATTTACAATACTTTATAGCAATAGGTAATGAGCCACAATGCAGTTTAAAAGTAACCTGGCAAAACGTTTCAAACATACACCAACCACTGCAAACATCAGGGAACTATTGTTCATTAATGATGAAGAAATTGCACCTAGTTCCATTGAAATCAGTAGAATTTTTGTCAGCCAGGGGCTCCAGTGAGACAGGATCAACGCTTCTAATTAGTATCTAAAACATCTGTTGAGATTTATCATAAAGTTAATAGAAATGTTAGAAAGTGTACTCAATACTGAATTGTTAAATTAGAGATGGACAGGGAGATCACATTCAACGCTTTCCAGCTGGGTTAGCACAGGTGGGTGGTTTGTACTGAGCAGATTATATTTTTTCATTAGAATTTCTCTCTCCCCACCATTGCTCTTGCTCTGGCTTCTCTGCGTTGTTTTTTTCACTATTTCACTCTAATAGTGCTGCATTTGCACTGTTTTTATTGGATCTTTTACTATGGCCTTTCCTTGGTGCTTTTTTACTCATGTAGCCCAGTGGGCCAGCTTACCTGTATTATATTCATTGCTTTGTTATCCTGCTTTATTATATTTAGTAGTAATGCAAGGAACCTACAGGCTTTTATCCTGTAAGATTTGGCTTTAGTAGATAGTGTGAGGCTTGAGGCCTATAAACTTTGGCATAGATAAATTTAAGTAACTCATAAGTTATAGGGAACTGAAAGTGGTATGCCAGAGGGGGAATTTTGTCCAGAATACTGACATCAGCCACCCACAGAACACAGCTGACACCAGCACAGAACACAGCTGACACCAGCATCTGGAAAGTTCCGGACAGAACCTGCGACCGCAAAGCTGCCATGACAGCAAATTGATGGGTATGCTAATAGGGTAACATCATACATATACTAACCTATAGAAAACGGACACCTTAAGGGGAGGAAATACAAATAAGGACCTCTATTGACTATGCATTGGTCATGGCAGCATCAGAGTTACCTACTATAAAAGTAACATCCCAGGGGCAGCAGAGAGGTTGGAGAAATGTAGACCTTGGGAGAGGCCAGAATGATGGCCAAAGGGGAAGGTGAGGACAATGACAGTGATGAGAAAGGTAATGGTTAAGTATGAAAGATAAGGGTATAAGTATGGACGTCCAAATGTACTTTCTGTATTACCTCTATCTGCCTTGTTGAGTTTAAGTGTGTGTATAAGCTTTGCTAAATTATTAATAAATCATATATTTATATATAGAGAGAGTTCCTATAGTGTGACTGTTGCACCTGTGCATGTCCCAAATTATATGATAATTTTACAATAATCTGACTGGGCCTGATCTTGGGACAAGAACCTGTTAATCCTCAAGTTACAATTATATTTACTCAACTTTGGGTCAGGCTACACACAATCTCACCAAAGCAGAACATAAACCCAGTAAGGACTGAGTTAGCTGGACATTCAGACCAATGATATATTAATAGATTCAAATCAGTCAAAACAAGTTAGCCAATCAAAAGGCTATTTTTAGGTTTAACTAATGAATTAAAAGTGCTTTGCGATCCTAGATAAAAGGGTCTGTTTAAGTGCAAGTTATTATTATAGCACAGGCCTTCAACAAAGGTGATATCTACATCAAATACAGAGGTTAGTGAGTACAAGCACATTTCTATGTATTTCAAACATGGTACCTTCTCAGCTACAGATTCAACCTGAGAAATAACCATAGCAACCTAAGTACCTTTCAAGCAGTTATGATAGCGAAGATGAGCAAATAGTGCAAATCCTTTTTTGTGACTCTTCCCATTTTTAAACGAATTCACTTTGTCCATGTTCACACCATTTGGCATCAGTAGTTGACTTTTACTGCCACAAATGATCACAGGAAGCAAATGTCAGAGTTGTATGCAGTCGTGCTGGATGGGCTTGCACACACTTCCAAAGAGGGAGCTCAATAGTCATGCTTAGCTGGGTAAAGGAATGATCTCACTTGGACGTGTTTGTTTCATATTAACATTTAACATGTTAACGCTGCTCTCGTGGTGGCTGGAATCTAGGTATACCAAGATATCCAGTGGCTGGAAGTTGAAACGAGACAAAATTCAGACTGGAAATAAGATGTAAATTAACCATTGGAACAATTTACCCAGGGTCATGGCAGTTTTTAAATCAAGACTGTCTGTTTTTCTAAAAGACAAACTCTAGTTCAAATGGAATTATTTTGGGGAAGTTCTATGGCCTGTGTCCTAGAGGAGATCAGACTAGATGATCACAGTGGTGCCATCTGGCCTTGGACTCTATGAATTTCACTTTCCTCTGCTTTCAGGAATAGGCAAAGCATCAAAATCTGACACTGCACTGCTTTAATTTCTGCTCTATAACAAAAGGGGACTTTGTGCCTCACCAGGATAAAGAAAATGAGGAACCAGAAGTTGAAAGGATAAATTCTTTCTGCTGACGTGACTAGTCGAACGTACCCAAATGATCATCTTGACTCAGACTCACATGGTGCAATTCACTCGTGTGCAGTGGTCCAGCACAAAGCCTGTGCACACTTTGAATCCCACATATGCCCCTTAACAAAGGGCTAATGTGGCTTATTGAATATTGTGCCAGGCTTCTGCACAGAATGAATTTCACCCATAAGCTAGTCATTACCTGGATCATGTGTTTGAAGTCAAATTTTTTACAACATTTTCCTTTTTTACTGTAAGTTCCTATTTCGTTGATGTCATCTCATGCCAGCTAAGTTTAACGCTACAGACATTTGGGGTGTTTGCAATCAGTGCTGAAGAAAAAACAAATTTGCAACCTGTTTCGAAAAAATACTTTAAATACTTAAAGTGCCAGTGCCATATTGTGGTTTGTCATGCAATACCTACTATAGGTTTGAATTTTAGAATTTGCTCTGGGTTTGGTTCCACAGCTTCATAATTGATGGAGAGTCCCAGGTGCTTGCTCTATATTTTTCTAAGCATGTTCAAATCCTGTTCTCCTGGCCTTAAAGCACTTAGGGTGGAATCCACAAAGGAACTTACGTGATGCAAAATTGACTATCATGGTGCCTGACTTTTTGGCTCCTAGAAAATCACAGGAACAACCCTGCGATCCACAAAGCCTGAGTTAGGCAGCTGGTGTCCTTATGCAAATAAGGAGACATAGGGACCAAAGAATGCATTCCATAAAACCCAGCACACTATGCCGCACCCTACCAAAGCTAACCAATGGGAGATTCATAGATTCATAGATTATAGGACTGGAAGGGACCTCGAGAGGTCATCGAGTCCAGTCCCCTGCCCGCATGGCAGGACCAAATACTGTCTAGACCATCCCTGATAGACATTTATCTAACCTACTCTTAAATATCTCCAGAGACGGAGATTCCACAACTTCCCTAGGCAATTTGTTCCAGTGTTTAACCACCCTGACAGTTAGGAACTTTTTCCTAATGTCCAACCTAGACCTCCCTTGCTGCAGTTAAAACCCATTGTTTCTGGTTCTATCCTTAGAGGCTAAGGTGAACAAGTTCTCTCCCTCCTCCTTATGACACCCTTTTAGATACCTGAAAACTGCTATCATATCCCCTCTCAGTCTTCTCTTCTCCAAACTAAACAAACCCAGTTCTTTCAGCCTTCCTTCATAGGTCATGTTCTCAAGATCTTTAATCATTCTTGTTGCTCTTCTTTGGACCCTTTCCAATTTCTCCACATCTTTTTTAAAATGCGGCGCCCAGAACTGGACACAATACTCCAGCTGAGGCCTAACCAGAGCAGAGTAGAGCGGAAGAATGACTTCTCGTGTCTTGCTCACAACACACCTGTTAATGCATCCCAGAATCATGTTTGCTTTTTTTGCAACAGCATCACACTGTTGACTCATATTTAGCTTGTGGTCCACTATAACCCCTAGATCCCTTTCTGCTGTACTCCTTCCTAGACAGTCTTTTCCCATTCTGTATGTGTGAAATTGATTTTTCCTTCCTAAGTGGAGCACTTTGCATTTGTCTTTGTTAAACTTCATCCTGTTTAACTCAGACCATTTCTCCAATTTGTCCAGATCATTTTGAATTATGACCCTGTCCTCCAAAGTAGTTGCAATCCCTCCCAGTTTGGTATCATCCACAAACTTAATAAGCGTACTTTCTATGCCAATATCTAAGTCGTTGATGAAGATATTGAACAGAGCCGGTTCCAAAACAGACCCCTGTGGAACCCCACTCGTTACGCCTTTCCAGCAGGATTGGGAACCATTAATAACAACTCTCTGAGTACGGTTATCCAGCCAGTTATGCACCCACCTTATAGTAGCCCCATCTAATTTGTATTTGCCTAGTTTATCGATAAGAATATCATGCGAGACCGTATCAAATGCCTTACTAAAGTCTAGGTATACCACATCCACCGCTTCACCCTTATCCACAAGGCTCGTTATTCTATCAAAGAAAGCTATCAGATTGGTTTGACATGATTTGTTCTTCACAAATCCATGCTGGCTGTTCCCTATCACCTTACCACCTTCCAAGTGTTTGCAGATGATTTCCTTAATTACTTGCTCCATTATCTTCCCTGGCACAGAAGTTAAACTAACTGGTCTGTAGTTACCTGGGTTGTTTTTATTTCCCTTTTTATAGATGGGCACTATATTTGCCCTTTTCCAGTCTTCTGGAATCTCTCCCGTCTCCCATGACTTTCCAAAGATAATAGCTAGAGGCTCAGATACCTCCTCTATTAGCTCCTTGAGTATTCTAGGATGCATTTCATCAGGCCCGGGTGACTTGCAGGCATCTAACTTTTCTAAGTGATTTTTAACTTGTTCTTTTTTTTATTTTATCCGCTAAACCTACCCCCTTCCCATTAGCATTCACTATGTTAGGCATTCCTTCAGACTTCTCGGTGAAGACCGAAACAAAGAAGTCATTAAGCATCTCTGCCATTTTCAAGTTTCCTGTTACTGTTTCTCCCTCTTCACTAAGCAGTGGGCCTACCCTGTCTTTGGTCTTCCTCTTGCTTCTAATGTATTGATAAAAAGTCTTCTTGTTTCCTTTTATTCCCGTAGCTAGTTTGAGCTCATTTTGTGCCTTTGCCTTTCTAATCTTGCCCCTGCATTCCTGTGTTGTTTGCCTATATTCATCCTTTGTAATCTGTCCTAGTTTCCATTTTTTATATGACTCCTTTTTATTTTTTAGATCGTGCATGATCTCGTGGTTAAGCCAAGGTGGTCTTTTGCCACATTTTCTATCTTTCCTAACCAGCGGAATAGCTTGCTTTTGGGCCCTTAATAGTGTCCCTTTGAAAAACTGCCAACTCTCCTCAGTTGTTTTTCCCCTCAGTCTTGATTCCCATGGGACCTTACCTATCAGCTCTCTGAGCTTCCCAAAATCTGCCTTCCTGAAATCCATTGTCTCTATTTTGCTGTTCTCCCTTCTACCCTTCGTTAGAATTGCAAACTCTATGATTTCATGATCACTTTCACCCAGGCTGCCTTCTACTTTCACATTCTCAACGAGTTCCTCCCTGTTTGTTAAAATCAAGTCTAGAACAGCTTCCCCCCTAGTAGCTTTTTCAACCTTCTCAAATAAAAAGTTGTCTCCAATGCAGTCCAAGAATTTGTTGGATAGTCTGTGCCCCGCTGTGTTATTTTCCCAACATATATCCGGATAGTTGAAGTCCCCCATCACCACCAAATCTTGGGCTTTGGATGATTTTGTTAGTTGCTTGAAAAAAGCCTCATCCACCTCTTCCACCTGGTTAGGTGGCCTGTAGTAGACTCCTAGCATGACATCTCCCTTGTTTTTTGCCCCTTTAAGCCTAACCCAGAGACTCTCAACACTTCCGTCTCCTATGTCCATCTCTACCTCAGTCCAAGTGTGTACATTTTTAATATATAAGGCAACACCTCCTCCCTTTTTCCCCTGTCTATCCTTCCTGAGCAAGCTGTACCCATCCACACCAACATTCCAATCATGTGTATTATCCCACCAAGTTTCAGTGATGCCAACAATGTCATAGTTGTATTTATTTATTAGCACTTCCAGTTCTTCCTGCTTATTCCCCATACTTCTCGCATTTGTATATAGGCATCTAAGATACTGGTTTGATCTTTCCTCCCAGTTTTGTCCTGACTCTCCTTTCTCTCTGCCAATATAGCCCACACTCCCTCTCGTTTCCGACCCATCTCCCTGGTCTCCATGTTCCCCACTTACCTGTGGGCTTTGCTCACCTGTCCCCGTCAAACCTAGTTTAAAGCCCTCCTCACTAGGTTAGCCAGTCTGTGTCCGAATAGGGTCTTTCCTCTCCTCGAAAGGTGAACGCCATCTCTGCCTAGCAGTCCTTCCTCAAATAGCATCCCGTGGTCTAGGAAGCCAAAGCCCTCCTGGCGACACCATCTTCGCAGCCAGGCATTCACCTCCATGATGCATCTGTCTCTGCCCGGGCCCCTACCTTTGACAGGAAGAATCGAAGAGAATACCACCTGCGCTCCAAACTCCTTCACCCGTACTCCCAGAGCCCTGTAGTCACTCTTGATCAGCTCAGTGTCACACCGCGCAGTATCATTTGTGCCCACATGGAGGAGTAGCATGGGGTAGTAGTCAGAGGGCTGGATAATCCTCAACAATGCCTCCGTAACGTCTCGGATACGGGCCCCCGGCAGGCAACATACCTCCCGAGATGAAATGTCAGGGCAACAGATGGGCGCCTCCGTCCCCCTCAGCAGAGAGTCTCCGACCACCACTACCCTACGTTTCCTATTCGCAGTGGTGGCAGCAGACTTTCCAGCCTTAGGGGTACGAGGCTTCTCCTCCTTTACTGTAGGGAGTGATTCCTTCTTTCCTGTATCAAGAAGAGCATAACGGTTACCTATAACCACGGCAGGAGGGTTCGGAGCAAGGGTGGAGCACTGCCTGCTGCCAGAAGTAACCAGCTGCCAGTGTCCACCCTGAGCCATCTCCTCCTCCACCAGTGGTGTATCAGCAGTCCTGTGTACTGGGACAGCTACCTCAGCTGTCTCCACATGGACACTGTCGAGGAATTGCTCGTGGATACGGATGCTCCTCAACCTAGCCACCTCCTCCTGTAGCTCTCCCACCTGCTGCCTGAGAGATTCCACCAGCAGGCACCTCTCACATTGGATGGTCCCCCCAGCCTGGATATCAGTAAGTGGAAATTGCAAGTTACAGTCTTTGCAAAACCACACCAGGATCTGGGTAGAGGCATCCATGCTTAGGCACTCTGTCTGGCTACAGGCACAGGTGGAGGAGACAGTAGCAGTGCTGGCACAGGTGTTGCGGGTCTTCCTAACCATCATAAGCCTCCCTCTGTCAAACTCCCGTCTGCAGCCCCCTGTCAGCTGAAAGGGTTGTTTAAGCAAAAAGTTATGAATGTAGTTGCTTTATAGGTATTAAGGGGAATCAAGAGAAAACAGATGGAACTGGCAAGGGACCCTCGCCCCCTTCCTGCTCCCCTTCCAAACTCCCTTGTGAAACTCCCTGTTCGCAGCCCCTGGTCGCTTGTGCGCTGCTTTATAAAGCCCTGGCCTGTATGAATGCCCCGCCCACTGATGAAGGCTCAGCCACTTACCAGAGGCTTCTAGCTTTCAAACCTTCCAACTGCCAGCCACAGCACACGGTCCTTCAAACAACCAAAACAAACAAACAGACTGACAAACACAAGCTCAGCACACAGCAAGTAACCCTCAAACACAAACAAACACACACTACAGACAGTCACTTACCCCAAAAGGGTGCTGTATTGCTCCTCCTTCACCTGGAGAACTCCCTTGTGAAACTCCCTGTTAGCAGCCCCTGTTCGCAAAAAGATGCCAATGTGCTAAGCCCTGCCCCTTTCTCAGAGATAGGCACCTAGCTCTGCTAGTGATCCATTAATGGGGACCCCTCTCCTGGCATGGGTGCCTATGAAGTTTTCTGCAGGAATGAGTTAGGCACCTGCCTCACTCCACACAAAATGTCTAGAAGAGGAGGAGGACCAGTTGGTGGTACCTAATTTATAACTTTCAGCCAAATAGTTAGAACACTCACCTGGGATGTGGAGACCCAGGTTCATTCTCTTCCCCATGCCGCCAGAGGGGAAAAAAGGGAATTGAACAGGGATCTTCCAGCCCTCTGGAGAATACCCTAACCACTGGGCTGTGACATATTCTAATGTGGGGGCTCCCTCAGTCTCGCCTATTGAAACTGTTCCACTCTGGATAAATAAATAAATAAATAGTGTGATTGGTGCAGAGGGACTGACCCCATGATCTCCTGGTCCCCATGTGGGTCTTCTAACCGCTGGGCTACAGATTAATTCTGTAGTCCAATCACACTTTCATTTTTACTTTGAAAAGGCTGGCACCGAGTGAGTTTAGACACCTACTGTGTTCGCTGGGAGTTGTGTGGATCACAGTGGGGGACTTTAAATGCTGAAGTAGCTTTGTGAATTCCACCCATAAGCTCTTTGTAGATACTATACATACATTGTTCTTGAATCTAAAAATTAAATTAATACCAGAACTATTCTAGAAAGAAAAGCCAATCACCTTTAAGGAACGTGGACTTGCAATTGTTCTAGATCAGACCGAATTTTTTTATGAGCTATTACAATGGATTATTACAATAAAAGCAATTACTGTCATTAAGGCTGCATAACAATTAATTGTGGATAAAAATCAATAATTATTTTGAAAAAATTAAAAATGTGGATGTTCTGTACTTAAATTGGTTTTTTTTATTTAAATTGGAATTTTTATTGTTATGTAGATTATAATACATTTTTCTTTTTAAAAATACACCTGTTTACAATGAAATTTGAATGTAAGCCAACATATATTAAGGCCTAAACTTATTATAATCTCTTCAAACATTTAAATAAAAAATAAATATGCTGAATCCATGAACATCTAGCAAAATGTTTGAGATAGAGGCTGCTTTTCTAAAGAAAGAATCAGGGGGAAAATCTAACTTTTGAGGTCAGGTTTATAAATATAGCACACAAGGTCAGCCTAAGTAACTTAGGAGACTGTCTCATTGTCAAGAGTCTTAGACCAATAAGAACGTAAGCTCCGGTCACTTTCATTTAGGCATATTTGAAAAATTTCCCAGGCTGACCTCAAATAATCTGTTTAATTCATGGACTACAGTTAATCCCTGTAATTAATAAATCATTTAGTTGTAAATGTGAAACATGTTTTGTTATTTGAGGTTTATGTATCCAAAATTAATTTAAATGTTGTTTTGAATAAAAATAAATTGTATATGCTGTTTTGTGTGTTTAATTAAGTCCCAGTTACCACACTAATTATCTAGTAAATAAGATATATATCATTCACCATTTTCTAACACACTAAATATGTACAATTTATAAAAATGTAAAAATATAAGCTATATAATTGCTTAAATAAATGTATATAGTTATAGTGTACCTTCTTAGGTAGCAAAAAGGTGTACCAAGTCTCTATTTAGTTATAAATCAACAAACTTTAATGGTTATATCAACCAATATGAATGCACCTTTCTTTAGAAAATAACTGAAGTACAAACAGAAAAGTTGATTTTAATTGAGGCTTTCCACTTGGTGATTTAAATCATTATTTAAATTATTGATTTAAATTGCCTTGATTTAAATCAATCCACCCTGCAATCCCTAATACCTTTCCGTTCCCTTGATGAGGGGGCAGGGCTACTCAACGAGAACAGGCATTTAAAAAGCCAGATCCTAAGTGAAAAGGACCAGCAAAGGGGAGTTTTGTGAGGGAGTTTAGAGAGGGAGAGCCAGATAAACCGAACATTCTCTAAATTTAGGCCAATAAACATCCCCCCACCCCTCCGGGAATGATTTCTTTAGATAACATATATGCCAAGGACATCTGCTCTTTTGGGGGGTTTGTTGAAGGGTGGCAGACTTTAAGAGGAATGCATGCTATTGGATCACCTTAGGCTCAGGAGCTAAAGTCCTGGATTAAGATCCAGCAGTAATTCCTCCTGAATTATGCCAAAAGGTGAGTCTAGTTTGGTCCAAAACAAGCTATTTGGTCCCTTGTCCATTTAAATCAATGGGAATCTTTCTATTAACTTCAATGGGTTTGGGGTTAGACTAGGAGATGGATTATCTCTTTATGCTAGAGGGAAATATGGAGTCAAGAAGGAGGAGGTCTTGGAGGGAAACCCTAGGAACAAGCAAACTCGGGGAAGAAGTTTAGGCTGAGATTGACATTTTGCCATTGCATTTTAGCTAATAAAGCCAAACCCTAGGAAAAAGGAGCAAGTATATTATTTGGGTGAATATTTTTCAGACTTTAGGTTGTTCACAATGTATTTGCTTTGACTATTCAGTATTTGTTATTCCTATTGTATGGCTGGTTACCTAAGTCACATGGTACTGTTTTCTGCTCCTGCACTGGATGATTGTAACATTTTAAACAGAAGAATAATAAGGAGTAAATAATGAAGAAAGCACTTGTAGTACAAATAATCATTTGTGCTTAAATTTGTAAAACGTTTGGGTTTTGCAGACTGGGTTTTGCAGACTGGCTTTTCCCAGATACCTACCAGCTCTGCCAATATTCATTAATAACAAATAATGTGCCCCATGGAATCACAACAAACCATGCTTGACATTTATCCATACAAAACTGTTTGTGAACCAAGAGTGTTTTTGGAACTATTCATTCAGCAATATAAACTATATTAGAATTCCCACCCCTCAACTAAGTGTGTACCCTCTGGTTGATTGCATTAGACAACAAAACAGGCTTCACTTATGAAAGTATTCAAAATGTTCATACAAGTAAAAGGCTCAATCCTGCTCTCACTGAGCAAAACAAGTTAAAAAGGTTAAAGTTAAAAGCAAGTGAAATTTTTTTTAAAACAACCATGACAGCCATACTCTTTATATTATCAGCTGTTGATAGATCGCATACTATTAATCACCCTGAATGTAACTGTCTGCTAATAAAACAGTAGGGACCTAAAATGTGTCATGAATTTTTTTTCTAGCATGTCTGTATATTCACAAAATATGACAGAACATATGTTTTTTCCCCAAACTCGCTAGCAGGTCTAACTGGAAGTGTTATCAGATTATCAGGAACTGACTAGTGGAAATGAAGCTACTGTTATGATGTTTTCTGTTATTTCTTAGAAAAAAGCTCTCCTGGGATTCAACATCTTAGATTTTGTACAAACACTCTTCAGAAATGAAATATTTCCAGCACAAGTATGCTGCAGCTTGCACTCTGCCAATATGTTTCTTGGAATAATTTTTGCTGCTACTTCTGCTCAAAGCAAAGGATAACGGGCTGAACAACATCTTTGCTGCAAATTGTGGCAGCTGCTGCCTTTGCCAAAGTAGTGACCTTAGATAATGTAGTGTGGGATGGATGACCTAGAATCTCCTTTGTTGAGTGTCAAAGCTCGAACCTGAATTCCCATGCTGAGTTATATAAATATTTTATTACTAGAAGGATAGCCTCTGAATCCAATTACAGTTACCCTCTGTTTTAGATTTGTCTGATGCAAGAGCATGTAAGCAATAACAAGATTCTAAGAAGAGCCTTTTTAGAGACTAAGAATTACTTAATATGAGTGACTGGATGGGAAAGAAAGGGAGATTTAGGCTTTACCTTGTAAAATGACTTTTGATCTAGAACCCTCTTGGCTGGACTTTGAGTTAGGCCCAGCAGAAATTGAGATAAACTCTGAGCAGGCTTACTGAGATAGGAGAACGAGGGCGAGCATGACCACAACTCATGAGACACTGCATCCAAAGGGCCATGTCTTGTGACTGATTCTGAAATGCCAAGTAAAGGGTGTGTGGTATTTTTTCTCTCTACTCAACATTAAGAACCAACATATGCAGAACCCACACGGACAGCATAGGATTCCAAATAACCATATATACTAAATATAAACATACAAGCCCTAGCAACATACACTTCTACTCTTTTAGCTTCTGGTGGGCTTTGCTATAGAAGACAGGGAGGCCCATTACAGTGCTCCCAAACTATTTAAAGGGATACCATCTAATTTCTATATACTTCAGCTCTCCCCAGGAACAGACATCACTCTAGGCAGGAAGCAGCCATGCCTCTTTGGGGAAGTTGCTTCCCTGGTATCAAACTCTCCTTAATCATCTTGTCAAACAACACTGACTTGAGACTGGTTCCTTTGTGCTCTTGTTTAGTTGAATATCTGGGTTGTCATTTTGTAGCATGACTTAAGTTCAGCAGGGTCTTTCTTCTCAATGTGGGATGTTGAAGGTTTTGATCCAGTGCCTTTCTAAAAAAGCTTCTTGCCTTTAAAAGGAGTGACGAAGAGCCACTTCTTGGTGTCATGACCTTAACCATAGAGTCCTTCTCCCTGTGAGGTTATTCATGAGCAGCAGGGAGGCTTTCAGGGTAGCATAATACAAGAAGTTGGAAGCCACCTGGGGTTACATCCAGGCCTTCTCATTTACTTGTGATCCACCAGAGAGTCTGGATCCAGAGGATGTGGCCAATGGTTAACATTTTGGATAGTCATGGTTGAACCCAGCAAAACTGGCTTTGTAACCAGCTCGTGATTTCTCCAGAGCTTCCTATCACAAAGATCTTTCATGAAAGCCACTGTTCCACTGGGAAAGCTGACTTCTTCTGTGCATGATAGGGACACCCAAGGTCTAATAACATCTCATAGGCAGGTGATTTTAAAATGTACATCTTAGGACCGGGCAATCATCTGGCTTTCCCAGGATTCCCTGAAATTCTCCTCAATGTCCATGTAGAAAGGAAAACAGATGGAGGACTTTTTCCTGGACTTGAACTGCTCCTTCACGATTTTCTTGGGAGTTCTCCTGGGGCAAAATCCAGTACTGTGTAATGTCGTCCCCAAACCAAACCACGACTTGAATCTCAGCACAGGGTTGAGGGAGTGGTAGAAATTATTTCATTCTGAATTTCTTGCACAGCTACTTTCCAGCTGGAGCACAAATTTGAGGAATGTTGCTCTAAGCCTAATACTCATGAAGAATACCAAGTAGTACATATACACTGGGGCTCAGGACCTTAGGATTTCTCTTTACAGCTTTCTGTGTTTATTTGATGGAGAAAGATGTGGATATCCAAAGATTTTCTTCACCCCTCATACAAACCCTTCCAGATTTCTGAACGCTCATCATTTTTATTTTTTCTTGTTTCCTAATTGTCGTTAGTTTTAACTGTGTGTGTGGATAGATAGATAGATAGATAGATAGATAGATAGATAGATAGATAGATAGATAGATAGATAGATAGATTCTGTTCCTGGTTTTTTTAATACGTGTTGCAAAGCAAAAGTATTTAACCACCAAAAAAGGGAAATGCAGCCCCAGGAAAAAAAATACTATTATATAACTAAGAGCCATATTTCATAATTTCTCACAGGGCAGTAATATATTTTCATAAACACTCAATTGGTATAGTGCCATAAAATTTAGGTGATTACATTAATGACGCAAAGCAAAGGGTAAAATCTACAAACTATTCAATATTATGCAACTTGAAAACAACCACTTTTTGCTTCTGCACCCTACAAGGCATTAATCCTACATGGAAGTAAGCAAGGCCTGTTACTAGGAGCTCAGTAGCAGATGCATTCACTTAAGGGCATGGAGAGATTGTAGCTATTTGTACAGAGACAAAAGAGGTCATGTTGACAGAATGGCCATGCGCCTCAAAAGTTTAACCCAGTAGGTCCTAATACTTTCTTATTTAATAAGAGCAGGTCTTGAAAATTACTGACATGCAATAGAAAAATCAAACCCTAATTGATTCCGTCCTGATGCAAATCAGAAGTAACTCCATTTTACAGGTGTAAAATTAGTGTAAGAGCAGAACCATGCACGTTGCCTCTCAATACCGCCTGCTCTTTACACCAATAAAACTAGCCTTAGTTTTTGACCTATTCCATTATAGAAAATTGCTAGCTGTTTCAGGACACGTATTTGAGAAGCAATCAATCAGCAGCAATGGTGTCTCTGAGCCAAAAGGGCTTAAAGGAAAATTATAATTATATATCATTGGCATCCATCCTGTATGAGAATTTTGCAGTGGGTCATGACGTGATCTGGCAGCCTAAAGATCAATGTCAGATTGTGCCAAGAACAGGACTCTAGGGTAGACCAGAGCTTGGCTCCTGAGCAGTTGATACCAAGATGCTCTGACCCAGCAAATAAAATCTAGAGCAACCTCAGTGCAACAACCTATATGTTTCAGTTACCTCATCTGTGCGTCTGAAATGAATGAAAAGTGAGTTTTAAACTGCTGGGCTATGTGGCCCTCTAGTGACCATGACAACATGCTTGTACTGTAGCATTAATGCTCAGTTTGATTTGGAGAAGCAAAAATTAACAGTATTAAAAGAATCCATGGAAGTACAGTATATTTTAGACAAGCATTTAATAATAAATAAGGCAAACAATTAATTAATGATCCAATAAACAGAACGATGCTAGGCCTGATCAAACAACACAGAGGCAAGAACACCCTTTTGCTAAATGATCCGCTTTCAAAACTAACATTTCAACAAACACACAGTTATTAATAGCAGTGCCTCCCAGTATCTCTCTTCATGCTACACTAAATAATCAGCTTGAAATTGTCTCCTCTCCTTTGAGAATTTCCTCTCTATTTAGAAAGGGATGGGCAATTTCTGATTCAGTTCCAACCTCCAATTTAACTTCCTCCCAGCTGCCAAACTTCATCCCTAACTCTCCTCTGCTAAACTCTTCCACTGCTGTCATCCAAACACCAATCCTCCTCCAGTGGCACTCCATCAAATAAGCTCCTGACATCTCTCTCTCAACAACTGAACCTACCTGGTACCCCCTGCCATAGTCCCCATCCAGCTCAAACCTTTTAACAGGGCCCAGTTCCTCTCCCAGCTGTTGAACTGTCTCATATGCCATAGATGCTGGGACTAGGGTGCAGGGGGTGCTGTCTCTGTATACAGTATTTGCTGCCTCTTCCATACAGACTCTCTGCAGCTCTCGCTACCCAACACTATAAGTTACATTTAAAGTAACCCATCTGATAACTCCCTCAGGCTTCTCCCACTACATAAGCCCTCTCCTGACCTCATCTTCATGAGGCACCTGCCTTACTTGGAGCTGAGAGGCCACTGATGCCCTAGAGTTCCCCCTGCCTCCACTGCTGACAAGACACAGGGGTGAATCGCTGCACATAAGAGCATAAGACTGGCCAGCTGTCCCTGGTCCTGTTCATGTATTCAAGCGGCTCACATCTGGCACACCCCTAGACAGGAGACACAGACTGCTACGTGGAAGGACTCCTATCTGGGGCATGTGTGCTGCTTGAACACACGAGCAGGGACTGAGCCTGGTGCCCGCACCAGTGGGTGGCGGGGGCGGGTGGGCTGCGAGTGGTACAGCCACACCAGAGGAGCTGGCAGTGCGGGACACTGGGTCCTGGGAGTGGTGGCCCAACGTGCTGCCCTTTCACTGCTGCGGTTCCTGGTAGAGCCCTGCAGCTCCGCAGATAATGATTTATATCTGCAGATATCCACGGATATAAATTTGTATCCACTCAGGGCTCTAATTATCTAGTGATCCATCCCCTATTGTCAAGTCCTAGCTTCTGGCTATCAGAGGTTTAGGGACACCCAGAGCATGGGGTAATGTCCCTGACCATGAACTTATCTCATTCTTTTCTAAACCAGTTATACTTCTGGCCTTCACAATATCCCCTGGTAATGAGTTCCACAGGCTGACTTTGCATTGTGTGGAGAAAAACTGCTCTATGTTACTTTTAAACCTGCTGCCTATTTATTTCATGGAGTGACCCTTGGTTCTTGTGTTAGGCAAAGGAGTAAATAACAGTTCCCTATTCAGTTTCTCCACAACATTCATGATTTTATAGATCTCTATCATATCTCCCCTTAGTCGTCTCTTTTCTAAAATGAACAATCCCAGTTTTTTAATCTCTCCTCATATGGAAGCTGTTCCACATCTCTAATAATTTTTGTTGTCCTTCTCCGTACCGTTTCCAATTCTAAAATATCTTTTCTGAGATGGGGTAACCAGAACTGCACACGGTATCAGGTTGTAGACATACCATTGATTTATACAGTGGCATTACGATATTGCCTGTCTTATTATTTATCCCATTCTGAATGGTTCCTACTATTATATTAGCTTTTTGATTGCCATTGCACATTGAGAGATGTTTTCAGAGAACTATCCACAATGACGCCAAGATCTGTTTTGTGAGTGGTAACACCTAATTTAGACCCCATCATTTTGGTTGGACAGTTGGGATTACGTTTTTGAATGTGCATTACTTTGAACTTATCAACATTGAATTTCATCTGCCATTTTGTTGCCCAGTCACCCAGTTTTGTGAGATCCCTTTGTAACTCTTTGCAGTCTGCTTTGGACTTAACTATCTTGAGTAATTTTGTATTGTCTGCAAATTTTGCCACCTATCTGTTCACCATCTGTTCCAGACCATTTATGAATATGTTGAACAGCACAGGTCCCAGTACAGATCCTTGGGGGATCATGCTATTTACTTCTCTGCATTCTGAAAACTGACCATTTATTCTTACCCTTTGTACCCTTTTTTAAAAATCAGTTACTGATCCTTGCAAAGACCTTCTCTCTTATTCCATGACTGCTTACTTTGCTTAAGTGTCTTTGGCGTGGGACTTTGTCAAAGGGTTCTGAAAATATAAGTACACTATATTCCCTGGATCACCCTTCTCCACATGCTTGTTGACATTCTCAAAGAATTTTAATAGATTGGTGAGGCATGATTTTCCTTTACAAAATCTAAGTTGACTCTTCCCCAACAAATTATGTTTATCTATGTGTCTGATAATTTTGTTCTTAGGTTAGGTTTACCAACCCATAATTGCCAGGACCTCTTCTGGAGCCTTTTAAAAATATCAGCATTACATTAGCTATCCTCTAGTTATCTGGTAAGAGGCTGGTTTTAGTGATAGGTTACATACCACAATTAGTAGTTCTGCAATATTATATTTGAGTTCCTTCAGAACTCGTGCATGAATACCTGGTTACTCATTACTGTTTAATTTATTAACTTGTTCAAATAATCTCTTATTGACACCTCATTCTGGGCCAGTTCCTCAGATTTGCCACCTAAAAAGAATGGCTCAAGTGTGGGAATCTTCCTCACAAGCTCTGCAGTAAAGACTGATGCAAATAATTCATTTAGCGTCTCTGCAACAGCCTTGTCTTCCTTGACTGCTCCTTTAGTACCTTGATTGTCCAATGGCCTCACTGATTGTTTGGCAGACTTCCTGCTTCTGGTGTACTTAAAAAAACTGCTGTTAGTTTTTGTGTCTTTTACTAGTTACAGTTTGAATTCTTTTTTGGCCTGCTTAATTATACTTTTACAATTGACTTGCCAGAGTTTATGCTCCTTTTTGTTTTCTTCAGTGGGATTTGACTTTTAGTCTGAAATAACTAATTTTAGATCAGGGAAAAACAATCAGAAGGTAACAAAACAAATGTCTCCATGAAAAAGCACAGTGTATGTATCTTGGGTACAGTCTGTAGCAACCCTGAGAACAAATGGCTTCTAAATTCTCAGAAATGTAAAAGTGCCAAACTTAGAATCCCAGTTTCATAACTACAAACAACATATTTATGATATATATTCTCCACACAAGGTTTTGATTAAAAATGCACCAATTTTTCATTGTTTAACATTTGAATTTTTCCAACTTCAAATGTGTCCAAATACAGACTAAGGCGAGATCATGAAATTCATCTAATTTGTTAAATAAACTAGGATTTGAACCCAGGTTTCTAAAAATGAAAGGCCATTGCACTTGTGTATGGTGACACCCATTGCTGCCGCTGTCCAGTTCAACGCAAATTGGAGTTGTTAACATAACACTTCAGTAGTTTTGTTTATTTTTGAAAGTACTGACTGTTCTTTCTACAGCAAGATCAGCTCTTTAAAAATAGATGCACAAATGTAGTGAATTCATTTTGCTGTAAGGTGCAAACACCTTACCTGTGCCACATCCAAGTCCCAGAACATTTAGTGTGGATTTTCCATTTCCAAGACGAAATGATCAGGGTATACAATGCATTACTCAATCATACTGTTAAACACAATTGTGTGTATTAATTCTATTAGCTTGCATGTTATCTATGCTAATGTAGCTACAAAAGGTATATATTTAGTATATTTTTCTGCAGAATTACTTTAAACTTATCACACAAATTGGTCTAGAAATGTGACCATCTTCTTGAAGCCCTCCCTATAACATACTGTGATACATGAGCATGCCTGATATCCACTGCTAACTCATAAGTCAAAGTATAGTTCTACAGAGAAGCACAACTGGCATCAGAATATAGTATTTCTCTTCTGTTGCCAGATATTTTTCTTGCAGCTGGGACTTTCTACAGTACAGTATTTCATTCATTAGCCTTTATATATATACCTGTACAGCCATATACTCATGCCAAAGGAAGTGGGGCGCCAGGATCTAGGGTATTACAGTGCCTTTAAAGCTATCAAGAATTCGATTCCTTTGGCAAATTTATGTTTTACAAGGGAACTAGTGCAGAACAGCCTCATCCCCCAACAGAGACCCTCCCTCTAAAAATTCTGGCTGTTCCTTTCTGATCTGCAGAAGGGGTTATCTTACTTACCGAAATTCTCTTTGCAGTTCAGCAGATTAATTATTATCCATCACGTCCCCTCCTTAACATTGTTTTCAGAACCCCCTGATAGCCAGGTGCCTAGATAAGTGTGTTGGGGGATGGCTGAGCAGCCATGAATCAACAGAGAGCAGTGAAATGAATCTACTCAAGCTCTGTGCTGACTTGAGGGAGATAGTTTAGAGTGAGGGAAGAACAGTTCTGTGGTATATAGGGGGCAGTTGGTGGAGAACTGGCCAGAGAGTCAGGCTATCTGGGAGGAGTGTGATGGTTGGAGACAGTTTGCGGAGTGTGATTTGGGACACATCCGGCGCTAGAGCCTTAGGTCCTTGTAGATGAAGCACCTACAGCCTGACCAGCGTTATATGCAGCCCACTAACTAGGACTGTTTGGGTACAAAGATTGTTGGGCCCAAGAACATCCCCTCTTCCTGACACCCGGGCCCCCCAAAAAGGACATTGCTAGAAACTATATAGTCATACCGTGCAACATGGGCTGTGTTCCTTAGCCTGCGTAAAAGAGAGCCAAGGAGCAACGGTGTCTAACAGTGCCTAGCTTCCTGAACAAAGAAACCCCTGTGTTCACTCCAATTGGCCCAGTCTCTTCCCTGCCGCGAAGCACAGTACACATGCCTGTTAACCAGGAAGCAATAAGCTGAAGGTGAAAAGGGGACATGCAGACTGTTCATTTAGCAAACTGAGACTGGATGTGTGCCCAGCTGAGGTTAGATAAGGTTATGGAAGGAGGAGTGAAGGGACCAGCCAGCTTCACTTTCATTCAAGAGCTAACAAGCAGAACAGCCGCTTACATACCACACATTGAACAGAATGATATAACTGACTTCACGGGCCAGATCCTCAGCTGGTGTATATTGACATAACGCTACTGTAGTCAGTGCAAACACTGTCAATCACAGAGTGGTATGATACACTGTATAGGAGGCTCCTTGCAATGAAAATAACCTGAGATACACTATGTCTTTATACACGACTTCCTTTTTTATTATGACTCACTTTCCTGGGAACCTCATGACTACCCCATTGCTATACTGTTCCCTGCCATGCAAAATTTATAAATCAAAAGAGCAAATTCTGATCTAACCTACATCCTTGTAAGGCTGGAGTAACTCCATTATTATTTACACCCATGTAAATCAACATCACAGTGCTGTCCCAAGTATTATAACTGCAACATTTAATTAGAGTTATTAAGTAGAATTGGGTGTGTCATTTTTCCCATGGATTAGGGGAATGGATGCTCAATGTGGCTCTCCAATTGCAGAGAATACCTGACATGAACTTCATCAGCCTGCATGCACAAGTTTCTGATTGGCAGCTCTTATTTTTCCGTGGTCAGTTAAATCCTATCGTCTGTATCCCTTTAAAATTCCACACTTGTCAGCAAATTTTGCCCTGCATTGTCACAGTTTTAAGCATTACAATGCCTGTAAATTTCACTTTATCTGCTGTGTTTGTGACTACCGGTGCAACGGCAATTTCTGCAAGCTGACTGGGCGGTACGGCACAAGCACATGAATCTGAAATGCTTCCTGGAAATGAAAGGCTTTAGGGTATGAGAGAGGTCAGATAATGAGACACATAATTCAGTAGTATAACTGGGAGCAATGGTTGTCTGGGTGATTCACTGGGATTGCCAACTTTCTACTCGCAGAAAACCAAACACCCTTGCCTGGCCCCCTGACCGACCCCTAATCTGAGGCCCCACCCCATCCCTGCCCCTTCTCCTAGGCCCCGCCCCCACTCACTCCATCCTCTCACCTTCTGTTGAGTGCTCTCCCCACCCTCACTCACTCGCTCATTTTCACTGGGCTGGCTCAGGGGGTGCGGGAGGGGTGAGGGCTCCAGCTGGGGGTGCCAACTCTGGGGTAGCCAGGGATGAGGAGTTTGGGCTATAGGAGGGGGCTGCCAGTAGTTTTGTTTTTAACACGTTGTTCTACCTCTGTACAATCACGCAAATCCTTGACTTTTTAACTCCACAGAAAAGTATGTGGGCAATGGTAAATTCCAGCAACAATGCATTTTCACAATCCCAGTCATTCCTTTCCGCCTCCTCCTGCCTTGTGTCTACCTATTCACCATGCTCACTGCTACTACACGGTTTCAATATAAGATAGTGCTGCTGTAGATGGAATTGTGTCAAATTAAAAAGACTAATAATTTGGCCCTTTCGTCTTTGGAAGGATCTGGAATTTCAATGAGCCTATCTTCTAATGTATTCCAATAATCAATAGTTAGGATGGAGAAGAAGTCAAAAGGTTAGGCTGAGAAATCTCTACAGAGTTCTTCATACCTTTACAGAGATCATTATTCTACAAGCCCTTAACTGTAATTATGATAACGGATTGGTGTTAAGGCTTGCATAAAATATTTATTCTGTTTTTGAGCCAAGCTTATTAGTGCCAATGTATTATTAACCTTTCTTCTGTACCAGTGTCTTTTTTAATTTATGTTTTTGGTCAGTTAATTATTATTGGTCTTCTGGTCATACCGTTATCATTAGAAAAGGTAGCTTCTATGTTCTATGGAGTGAAAAATTTGGTACGAATATATTTTGACAAATTCTGGCCCAAGGAAGTCCTGGCTGGCCTTTGAGATTGCTGAATGTACTCAGCTGCCCATTTTCCTGGTGGTTTAAAACAGGACTCCCAGGGCTGCCATAATGCAGACTGCACTCTCCACTGATCCCATATTCAATTAAGGTATTATACCATTTGGGAGTTTAAACAAAATTAAAGCAATTAAAGGAATTTTTATATTTAAATATTATTCCATAGGAAAATGATTATTTTGACAATCAAGAACGGAGAAAAAATTCATAGGTTTTAAGGGACTATTATGATCCTATAGTGGGTCTGATCTCCTGCATAACACAGGCCAGAAATTTTTGCCCAGTAATCCCTACATCAAGCCCACAATTTCTTAATTCTGGTTAAGCAAGAGCATATCTTCTAGAAAGCCATCCAGTCTTGTTTTAAAGTCTTCAAGTGATGGAGAACCTATATCCCTTAGTAACGTTTTCCATGGTTAATTACTATCACTGTAAAAAATTGCACCATATTTCTAGTCAAAACTTGTCCAATATCAGCTTCAGCTTCCGGGTTTTGTTATTCCCTTGCCTGCTGAATTAAGAGCCCCTTATGGTCAGAAACCATAGCAGCAGCAATAGAAAGTCCTCCAAAGTATCCCAGTGGTGACCAAGACAACAAAAAGCACTGTTTAGTTAGCAGGCAGGGATAGATTTTCAAGAGCGCAGCACCCACATATGATTTTTGTTAAAAATAAAAGTGTCAGACTGTGTTGCCCTTACTTATGCTCAGTAAGAAATCCTCTTGATTTTGATTCCTCCAAATTAGCATTAAGAACAGTACATAGATTTGGTTAATCACATATCCCTTTTCTTTTAGAAACAGGATATGAAACTGAATGGGTAGGTACCATGATACAGCATATTGTCCATATATTATCAAGAAACATAGCATGCAGATTCTAGAAGCTGTCTTGTTGAACATAAAAGACACATAATCATCTTAATTTGAGAGCAAAAGCAGAGCCCCCGACTCCACCAGCAAATGAACTGAAGGGCTTAATACTGCCTACAGGGTTCAATGATCCCTTCCATAGAGTGAAAAGTGAGACTATGTCTACACTAGAGCCCTTACTGCGCCACTGTAAGAGCTCTTGTGTCGCTGCTCTATGCCAACAGGAGCGAGCTCTCCCATTGACATAATTAAACCACCCCCAACAAGTGGTGGTCGCTCTGTTGGTGGGAGAAGCTCTCCTGCTGACATAGGGCTGGCACACCACCACTTATGCCGGAGATATTTATGTCACTGAGGTGAGTGTTTTTTCACACCCCTTATTGACATAAGTTTTGCCAACATAAGTGGTAGTGTAGACGTGGCCTAAGTCAGGCTGTGTGTGGTTGTGTGGGCCTCTTCAAATCTTCTAGTCTGAATAGTAACCCCATGGTTTAAGATCAAAGAGATGGAAATACCTGTGCCTACATGTTCTGCAATGCCCACTGATTTTGATTGTCTCCGTTTTAAAATTGTCACAAGTTGAACTATCCAAGAAAGGAGGCACACAGACCTAAAGGCCATTTTGAAAATCAGCCCTTAGTGTTTACAATGTATTTTACAGTGTTGTTGTAGCTATGTTGAACCCAGGATATTAGAGACACAAGGTGGGTGAGGTCATATCTTTTATTGGACCAACTTCTGTTGGTGAAAGAGACACATTTTCGAGCTTACATAGAGCTCCTCTTCAGGTCTGGGAAATGTACTCAGAGTGTCACAGCTAAATACTCCGTGGAACAGATTGTTTAGCATAAGTAATTCACACATGTTTCAAGGGACCATTCAAGTGAAGTGGTCAGTTAGCACCTCTGCAGTCGTGAGGTGGGGGGAGGAAACAAAAGATGGGGTGGGAGGATAGTGGATTATAGATTGTTATAATTAACCATAAATCCAATGTCTCTATTCAGTCACTGATTTTTTGTGTCTAGCAAAGGTCTGAGTTTAAGCTCCCAGGCTCATCTTTAGAAGGTGTTTCCTTGCGCATGAGGACTGAGAGGTCAGATATGGAGTGATTGTTTTGTGAAAAGTGTTTGCCCATCGGCTATAGGGTGTTTTTGTCTTTTATCATTTTTCTGTGTGAGTTCATTAGACAGCTTAGTAATTGTCTTGTTTCACCCGCATAGTTGTGAATGCCCCAATAACAACCATGTGGGCGAAATTAGACAATAGCGTGCCTTTACATAGTATAATATATTTGCAAAGCACTTTTCAAACATTAATTAGCTAAACCTGATGACACCCATGTAAGGTACGCAAGTATTATTGATATGTTACAGAAGGGGAAAGAGACTGATACCAATACCCTGCCCAAAGTAATGGAGCAGAGGTCAATGGCAGAGCCAGGATTATTCTGACCTCAGGAGTCCAAAGCACATAATCCAGTTCACTGATCACACAGGCAAAGACCAAAATGACATTATAATAAAGATGATCTCACACTACAGAATAATCAAATACCACCAATGTAACTATTATTATTACTGGTTGTGTTACACTTGTACCTAGAAACTGGGATTAGCGTCTAAACTTTTGGGAGTTTATACAAAAAAGAAAATCAAATGGAACCTTTGGAGTTCCAGCCCATCACTTACTGTGAGGTATTTTGTTACCACTTTATCCAGAGGAGACGAAGGCTGGACATTTGCAGCAGAGAAGAAGTGGGCTGTAGTCCACGAAAGCTTATGCTCTAATAAATTTGTTAGTCTCTAAGGTGCCACAAGTACTCCTGTTCTTTTTGCGGATACAGACTAACACGGCTGCTACTCTGAAACTTTGCAAGACAAGCTAACCTGCTTGGCAAACATTTGCTGCCCAAGCTAGACAGCCCCATATCTACAACATAAAATGAACGGGATTTTTTGTACTGATATTGGAAACAAGGTAAAGAGTTACACCTCGTGTGAGGCAGATCCTCTTCCCTGTGCACAGGCTGACTACAGAGGGTTTGTACCAGGATGTTCTATGGTAGATCGAGTGTCAGTACAACCCCTGCTTCAATAGCAGATGCTCAAACCATACACAGGGGTTGGCTGGTGGATCTGCTAACTCACCCTGCCCCTAAAATATTTGTTTTGCTAAAACAGAAGGAGCCCCTTGAAAATTGTTTCAACATTTTCTTCCTGCTCACTGAGTTCTACATCTCTAGTTCTATCTGTAGGCTAGAATTATTTATACCACACTATAAATATATACCATTCTTTACAAATACTTGGAGATGAAATTCCTGCTGCATCTAACAGACATACTGTGTGTGGTACACCAGGTAAGTTCGAACAAAAATACATGACAGATGGATAAACTAACTTGAAAGCCTTAAACATTACAGCTAAGAAATTTAGGGGCAAAATACTAGGTAGTTTTGCCCAAAGTCTGTACATAGTACTATGGAATGCTGGTTTGGACCTATGGCTAGTTTATTACTAAGGAGATTGCAAAAAATTAAGATGTATGAGAGATGGAGTGGATCAAAACAAGAAAGAGACCAGATTTGTTTTGTATTCATTTGAAAAAATAGTTGTTATTAAACACATTGGCTGTTATTTTACCACTAGATGGTGCTGCGGGGTCACTTTCATGTTGGTCCTGTCACACTTGGAGACAAAGTCTGACTCTTACAGACTCTTACTCAGTTTTGCCTAATTTATCATTAGTGTTGCAATAAGATGTTTTCTTCTTTCCAGCCTTCTATGGAATTCCCCGAGTCACTGACAGAAGTCTTTTTTTGAAGGGTCCCACTTCTCTACTGGACTTCTTATCCCATATGAAATATAGCTTAGTTGACTGTTAAAATGTAATTCATTGATGGGAGAATATATTCCAGGCACAGATCCTTTCCACCTAGAAGGGATAAGGACTCAGCTTTCATGTTTCTCATTAACCTTCCTGTATAGGCTGAAAAAGTGCTCATATTGAACATACAGAAAAATGTATTCTGTAAACCAATAATGTCTGATGATGTCCGTAGTTTGAAATAGTTACCTTCGGGAAAAGCTGGTAGATCTTCCTCATGCCCCTCATTGAAATCTCTGGCAGTTGTTTCTCTGAGCTCAGCATTGTCTATGAGAATAAAGGGGAAATACATTTAGAAATAGTGTCTTTTTCCTCACTTTCCCCCCCTAGATTCTAGTGGCAAGATCTGCAAACATATATGCACTTTCCTGCTCTGAGTTATGCTGAATATTATCCACTGGAATTATCTTGTGAACATAGTGTTGCCCATTCTTGCAATTTTATTGCACATCGCACAATATTTGGTGTTTTTCTTAAAGCTCCTGGTCCTGGAGTCACGTGAACATGTGAGAATCTACACTTTCATTTTGTTAAAAAAGTAATCTCCCAGCTCTTATGACATGGCAGCAAAGAACACCATGGATTATTTGCCCATGTATTGCATTGTTAGGCCTTTGAAGGCCTCTATCTGTCCAGGTGTTACATGTTTTTTCCATCAAAAGTATTTTCAGTACCTAGGGCTAAGGTTTCAACTGACAGATCCATTGTATTTGCTTTGTGCTTACTGTTTAGTAATCTCTGCATGGTATCCTCAGATTGTCAGTTTTCCATGAAGCTATTTGATCTTTATGGATTAGATATGATAGGCATTGCAGACTCCAATAAAGAACGTTAACATTCTAAACTGATAGGGCCCTGACTTCCTCTACAATCTGGCTGTTTTGTACTGCTCTTATGGTGCAAAGCAACCAGAAAGAGGGCTTAGCCAGACCCAGGAAAAGGGTGTGTGCCTGGAGAACCACCATAGCGTGGCTCTAAATTGTGCCAGATGCCAAACTGGCCCCAATATTTGATGGCACAAAGGTAGTGTAAAGCCATCTGTGCCAAACACATAACCCTTCCCCATGCTGAGCAAAGCTTGGCCAGTAAGTTGACCAAGGTATTCTGTATTTTCATCACTGATTTGTTTCATATTTCCAGGAAAGGGAAGCTAAAGCCAAATGAGCTTTCAGAAAAAAAAGCATCCAGACAGGAATGGCCAGTATATGTTGTTTGCTCATGCAACCAGGGTGCTGGGGTGTCAGGGCCTGAACCTCCCTTCCTTGTGGAGCAGCTGAGATCAGCATGTGGAATTTCCTCTCTGCATATGGATTGGGTGGCACAATCTGACCCCAAATCATGGGTCAACTAGTACAATACCCAAGCCAGTGCTGAGAACATTTTTTCCATCTTTCTCTCTGGTGCAGTCTGGGGAGCCAGCCAGGAGCTTTCAGGAGTTTATTTCACAAGTAGGGAAATGTTAAATAAGTTCAGTAGTTGCTGCTCTACAGTTAATTACAAACTGAGAGCCAGCATGATGTAGTGTATGGAGCAATGGACTGGGACTCAGGACACCTGGGCTTTATCTCTAGCTCTGCCACTTACCAGCTGTGCGACCTTGGCCAAGTCCTTTCTCTCCCGCTCTTTGATTGTATTGTCTATTTAGCTTGTAAACACCTTGGGTCAATGATTATCCCCTACCATGTATTTGTGCAGTGCCTTACACAAGGGTCCCTTCTTAGGCCTGGTCTACACTACGACTTTAATTCGGATTTATCAGCTTTAATTCGAATTAATCCTGTAACCGTCCACACAACGACGCTATTTAATTCGATGTAAAGAGCCCTTTAAATCGATTTCTGTACTCCACCCCAACGAGCGGAGTAGTGCCAAAATCGATTTTAGCAATTCGAATTAGGGTTAGTGTGGCCGCAATTCGATGGTATTGGCCTCCGGGAACTATCCCACAGTGCATCATTGTGACCGCTCTGGACAGCAATCTGAACTCGGATGCACTGGCCAGGTAGACAGGAAAAGCCCCGCGAACATTTGAACTTCATTTCCTGTTTGCCCAGCGTGGAGAGCACAGGTGACCACAGATACCTCATCAGCACAGGTAACCATGCAGGCTGATAATCGAAAAAGAGCACCAGCATGGACCGTGAGGGAGGTACTGGATCTGATCGCTGTATGGGGAGAGGATTCAGTGCTTGCAGAACTTCGTTCTAAAAGACGAAATGCAAAAACTTTTGAAAAAATCTCCAAGGGCATGATGGAGAGAGGCCACAATAGGGACTCTGAGCAGTGCCGCGTGAAAGTCAAGGAGCTCAGACAAGCCTATCAGAAAACAAAGGAGGCAAACGGTCGCTCCGGGTCAGAGCCGCGGACATGCCGCTACTACGCCGAGCTGCATGCAATTCTAGGGGGGGCTGCCACCACTACCCCACCTTTGTTCGTGGATTCTGGGTCGGGGATAGTCTCGACGCCTGAGGATTCTGCTGATGGGGTAGAGGAGGAGGAGGAGGAGGAGGATGAGCTTGCAGAGAGCACACAGCACTCCCTTCTCCCCAACAGCCAGGATCTTTTTCTCACCCTGACTGAAGTACCCTCCCAAGCCTCCCAAGCCAGTACCCAAGACTCTGACCCCATGGAAGGGACCTCAGGTGAGTTTACCTTTTAAAATATAAAACTTGTTTTAAAAGCAAACGGTTTTTAATGATTACTTTGCCTGACTTTGCATTCGCGGTCAGTTCAGCTACTGGAAAAGTCTGTAGCTACTGGAAAAGTCTATTAACGTGTCTGGGGATGGAGCAGAAATCCTCCAGGGACATCTCAATGAAGCTCTCCTGGAGGTACTCCGAAAGCCTTGCCAGAAGGTTTCTGGGCAGTGCATCTTTATTCCCTCCTCCATGGTAGGACACTTGACCACGCCATGCTTGCAGCAAGTAATCTGGTATCATTGCCTGACAAAGCCTGGCAGCGTATGGTCCCGGTGTTTGCTGGCATTCAAGCAACATCCGTTCTTTATCTTGTTGTGTAATCCTCAGGAGAGTGATATCACTCCTGGTAACCTGGTTGAAATACGGGAACTTAATTAAGGGGACAGAGGTGGCCGTTCCTACTGGGCTGTTTGCCTGTGGCGGAAAATAAATCCTTCCCTGCAGTTAGCCAAGCGCAGATGGGAAATTGGCCCTGAGTTTTTCGCGTTTGGCTAGCAGGGATCTTCCCTGTTACCAGCCACGCGGTGGGGGGAGGGTACCGTGATCATCCCAGAGAATTCATGGCGAGGGGGGGGGGCGGCGGCGGGGGGGGGGGTAGTTTGGTGCCTGCAGGGATCTTCCCTGATACCAGCCACGCGGTGGGGGGAGGGTACCGTGATCATCCCAGAGAATTCATGGCGAGGGGGGGGGGGGCGGCGGCGGGGGGGGGTGTAGTTTGGTGCCTGCAGGGATCTTCCCTGATACCAGCCACGCGGTGGGGGGGAGGGGTACAGCGATCATCCCAGAGAATTCATGGCGAGAGGGGGGGGGGTTAGTTTGTTTTCTGGTGCTGCTGAATGTTAACAGAAAAACCGCAGCACTCTACTTGCCTGAAGGGGCCCAGACAAGCCCCACCACACTGCCCCCCCCCCCAACTGGCTGAGATTGGCCAGGCTTCTGCAGCACTCTACAAGCTATGCTTGGTATGTGGGAAAGGACGGCGCAGAAGCTTACCATGGCCGCATGCAAGCCGAATTCTGTTGCCCAGACCTGTGATCTCTAGCAGCAAAGCCACAGGCACTCAGCATTAAGAGGCAAAATGCGACCTTGCACAGAAATCACATGTGCTATGTAATGTGAACAGTGTTGGTCACCGTGAAAGAGTATAAGCATTGTTCTGCAAAATGTAGCTTTTAAAACAATTCTCTCTTTTTTCCCCTCCCTACAGCAGCTGCAAATTCCTCAAGCCTCCCTCCTCCATCCCGAAGGTTATCACAGATAAGGCGTCGTAAGAAGAAGACGCGAGACGAGATGTTTTCTGAAATTATGCAATCCAGCAGGAGTGACAGAGCTCATCTGAATGAGTGGAAGGAAACAGTTTCAAAGTATAGGAAAGAAGTCAGTGAACGTGAGGACAGGAGGGACCAACGTGAGGAGAGGAGGGACCAACGTGAGGAGAGGAGGGACCAACGTGAGGAGAGGAGAGACGATCGAGATGAGAGATGGCGGCAGGAAGACCAGAGGATGAAGGATGCAATGCTGGGGCTGCTCCGGCGTCTGGTGGAGGTTCAGGAACGGCTGCTGGAAAACAGACTGCCGCTTCAGCCCCTGTTCCACCCTCCCCCCTCCCCATGTTCCGTATCCTCCTCACCCAGACGTGTAAGAACGCGGGGGGGGAGGCTCCGTACACCTTCCCATTCCACCCCAGTAGACAGCCCAAGCAAAAGGCTGTCATTTTTTTAACCTTTTCTTTGTGCCTTTTTCCTTCCCAGCAATCCTCCTCCCAAATACCACCCGGGTTCCCACCCTCTTTTTCTAATCTATTAATAAAGAATAAATGATTTTTAAATGATAGTGACTTTATTTGGTTTGAAAGAAAGCTGGGGGAAGGGGCAGGGTGGGTTCCTTACAGAAAATCAGTCAGTAAAGGGGGAGGGTTTTCATGAAGGAGAAACAAACAGATATTTCACACAGTAGCCTGGCCAGCCATGAAACTGGTTTTCAAAGCTTCTCTGATGCACAGCGCTTCATGGTGTGATCTTCTAATCGCCCTGGTGTCTGGCTGCGCGTAATCAGCAGCCAGGCGATTTGCCTCAGCCTCCCACCCCGCCATAAAGGTCTCCCCCTTACTTTCACAGAGATTGTGGAGCACACAGCAAGCAGAAATAACAATGGGGAGATTTCTTTGGCTGAGGTCAGAGCGAGTCAATAATGAACGCCAGCGACCTTTTAAACGGCCAAATGCACATTCTACCACCATTCTGCACTTGCTTAGCCTGTAGTTAAACAGCTCCTGACTCCTGTCCAGGCTGCCTGTGTATGGCTTCATAAGCCATGGCATTAAGGGGTAGGCTGGGTCCCCAAGAATAACTATGGGCATTTCAACATCCCCAACGGTTATTTTCTGGTCCGGAAAGTAAGTCCCTTGCTGCAGCCCTTTAAACAGAGTAGTGTTCCTGAAGACGCGAGCGTCATGAACCCTTCCCACCCAGCCCGCGTTGATGTTGGTGAAACGTCCCTTGTGATCCACAAGTGCTTGCAGCACCATTGAAAAGTACCCCTTGCGGTTTATGTACTCGGTGGCTTGGTGCTCCGGTGCCAAGATAGGGATATGGGTTCCGTCTATTGCCCCACCACAGTTAGGGAATCCCATTGCAGCAAAACCATCCACTATAGCCTGCACATTTCCCAGAGTCACTAACTTTCGTAGCAGCACCTGAGTGATTGCTTTGGCTACTTGCATCACAGCAGCCCCCACAGTAGATTTGCCCACTCCAAATTGATTCCCGACTGACCGGTAGCTGTCTGGCGTTGCAAGCTTCCACAGGGCTATCGCCACGCGCTTCTCAACTGTGAGGGCTGCTCTCATCTTGGTATTCTGGCGTTTCAGGGCAGGGGACAGCAAGTCACAAAGTTCCATGAAAGTGCCCTTACGCATGCGAAAGTTCCGCAGCCACTGGGAATCGTCCCAGACCTGCAACACTATGCGGTCCCACCAGTCTGTGCTTGTTTCCCTTGCCCAGAATCGGCGTTCCATGGATAGAATCTGCCCCATTAACAACATGATCTCCAAAGCACCGGGGCCTGTGGTTTCACTGAATTCTGTGTCCGTGTCCGTGTCCATGTCCTCATCATGCTTGTCGCTGCGCTGCCGCCGCCGCTGCCTCCTCTCCTCGTTTTTCTGGTCCTGGCTGAGCATAAACTCCACGAGAACGCGCGAGGTGTTTACAATATTCATGAGTGCTGTCTTGACCTCAGCGGGCTCCATGCTTGCCGTGGTATGGAGTCTGCAGTGTTCACCCACCCAGGAAAAAAGGCGCAAAAATGGTTGTCTGCCGTCCGTTACTTTCATGCAGGGAGGGAGGGAGGGAGGAAGTGAGGCTGTACCCAGAACCACCTGCGACGATGTTTTTTGTCCCATCAGGCACTGGGATCTTAACCCACAATCCCAATGGGCGCGGGAGACTGCGGGAACTATGGGATAGCTATGGAATTGCTACCCACAGTGCAACGGTGCAGAAATCGACGCTAGCCCCGGTACTTGGACGCACACCACCGAATTACTGTGCTAGTGTGGCCGCACTCATTTCGACTTTATACAACCTGTTTCTCAAATCCGAATTATCTAAATTCGGATTAATCCCGTAGTGTAGACATACCCTTAGTTAGGGTCTCCAGGAGCTACTGTCATAACAATTCCATAATGCTGTATTCTGCCACAAAACACTCTGTTGTGTCCCAGTCCTATGGCATCATGTATTATTTTTATTTGTTCTTTATATTATGGTTGTACCTAGGAACCATAATCATAGATCAGGGCCCCATTGTGCTAGGCACTATCCTGATGAGATAGTCCCTGACATAACTTGCAATATAGGTGTCAGGATGCAAAATTGGTGCTGGGGTAGGGAGGATAAGACAGCAATAAACTACAGCAGAAAGGCTCATGTATTCCTAATACTGAAGTCCTGTGATTTCCAGAATGTCTTACACTATGATGAGACTTTGCTAAGATAGAGCAGATAGGCAGTCCCAGTCATTTTTCCACAAGTTAGCCAAGCTGTATTATCTATCAAAATCAATTCAGTACTGTTGATCCATAATTCATGGAAAAACATGATACACACGCAATGCAGCACTATAATCACCACATATAGGTAGGGCCCTACCAAATTCACGGTCCATTTTGGTCAATTTCACAGTCATAGGATTTTAAAAATAGTAAATTTCAGGAATACAGCTATTCGAATCTGAAATTTCACAGTGTCATAATAGAAGGGGTCATGACCCAGTTGTGGGGGAGTCAGAAGGTTATTGTAGCGGGGTTGTGGTACTGCTACCATTACTTCTGCGCTGCTGCTGGCAGTGGTGCTGCCTTCAGAGCTGGGCAGCCGGACAGCAGTGGCTGCTAGCTGGGAGCCCAGCTCTGAAGGCAGAGCCGCCGCCAGCAGCAACTCAGAAGTAAGGATGGCATGGTATGGTATTGCCACCTTATGTCTGCACTGCTCCCTGCAGAGCTTGCCCCTCATTCAGCAGCCGCCGCTCTCCGGCCGCCCAGCTCTGAAGACAGCAGCGCAGAAGTAAGGGTGGCATGGTATGGTATTGCCACCCTTACTTCTGTGCTGCTGCTGGCAGGTGCTACCTTCAGAGCTGGGCACCCAGCCAACAGCTGCCATTCTCCAGCTGCCCTGCTTTGAAGGCAGCACAGAAGAATGGGTGGCAATAACGTGACCTCCCCAAAATAACCTTCCGACCCCCCTGCAATTCCCTTTTGGTTCAGGACCCCCAATTTGAAAAACGTTGTTCTCCCCCTGTGCAATATGTATAGTATAGGGTAAAAGCACACAAAAGACTAGATTTCATGGCCCATGACACATTTTTCATGGCCGTGAATTTGGTAGGGCCCTACATATAGGACACCTTCTCTGCACTTCCTTGTCCAGCAATGGGGACATTTTCCTCCCTTCTTTCCCCACAAATAATGAAATATCTATTGATTCACTGATGCACTTTGTTTCAACTCCTTGTATCATCATGCATTCTATACATCATGCTGTTTATAACCTCCATCATCTTCATTTAACTAGGGGTTTGTAAGAATTTCAGCATAATATTTGTCATTCATTTTAAGTGCCCCAAAAGTGTCAAACGAGAACTGGTTCCCGGATAGGAGCCAAAAGGAGTTAATGTTAGGATATTTTTGTTGTTGTTGCTGTTTTAGTGTGTGTCTGTGTATGCCTGGCAGTGTGTGTCTGTAGACTGGTATTGATACACATACTATTCAAAGAAATATAAATGAAAAGGCAGGTTTATTTTACCACAGGCATCTCCCACACACAGCTTACTATCCCCTCCAAGAATGCTGGCTGCTTTACAGTTCCAGAAGCTACATGCTATTGTTAATTTTTAGTGTTTTATTTATTTGGACTTATACAACAATACAAAGTTGAACATCCAAAAATGCTAGGCTCTCTGCCTTTTCTTCTATCCATAAACAATTTATTAAGACCACTTAACAGAGCTGCACCTCCTAACAGGTGCAGCTGTCATCAAATCAGATGGAAAACCAATACCTTATTGCATATCAGAACTTGCCCCTCGTGCCTTCATCTTTCCTGCAAACCTCCAAAAGAACTCGGATGAGCCTTGCACTGAGCCATGAGAGTCAGCAGATTTGGGCTATGTCAGGCTCCAGGAGGGGAGTCCAGAATCAATGGTCCCTCCTAGGTAGTGCCCTGTCAGCAGTCTCTTCCTTCTTATATCAAGAGGACTCCAAGTTGACCATCTACACTGACCACCGCTGGGGCAGAATGGCTATGGGAAAGAGGCAGTGTCTCAGACAGGCAAGTCCCAACCTATTTCAGGCTTTAGAGGTTAGAACCAAGATCTTAAATTCTACTTAGACACTAAGGCTAATTAACACTCTTCTGGGTAATAGGACTAGCATGTATTTCTTGTCTTAATTTCAGTGACTGTGAAATACAACATTATTATTGAACATATTTTCCTTTGTAGTAATTATTGATTCCGATATTCCCATCTCTCTCTTCCTAGCCCCCTCCTTTGCTCTTCCACGTGACTATATACGACGTTATATGATTAAAACATGACCAAGCAGATCATTGTTGCTACCATTGTTATACAATTTACCCTACCCACTTAGATTTAAATTAATGAAGATATCCTATCTCCTAGAACTGGAAGGGACCTCGAAAGGTCATCGAGTCCAGCCCCCTGCCTTCACTAGCAGGACCAAGTACTGATTTTGCCCCAGATCCCTAAGTGGCCCCCTCAATGATTGAACTCACAATCTGGGGTTTAGCAGGCCCATGCTCAAACCACTGAGCTATCCCTCCCCCTTGATGGATCTTACCCAGGGTTCAGCCCTATCCTGTAGATCGCTTTATCCCCAGAAGTTGCAGTCTGGCTGTAGTATTTGTGGAAAATCCATTCCATGATCTATGCTAATCCTTTAGAGTACCGAGTAGAGCAGCCGGTTAGTCCACCTTAGTCCATTCCAAGGTTTGGTTTTGACTGGAGTGCCGTTAGCTACAAATGGAGAGGCTGCATACTATTTTCTGCGAGCTGCAGGATTGAACCAATGAGTCTGTGCAATCTTACTTTAAAACTACATACAGTATCTGCATGATTCATTCTGGAAGCTCCTAATCAGTTAGGATACAACACTGGTGACGAGGACCAACAAGAACCAGAAAATGAAACATACAAAAAAAGAAGAAGATATAAGCTCTTTCTTGCTGCTGACATTTTAGACTGTACAATACTGTCCATAGAAACAAAAGTCTCTCTATCTGCAATTGCAGAAGCGCTCTCCTGCCATGCTGTAATCAGCACTTTGCAGCGATTGTGCCTAGCTCTGTCAGACCAGAATCCTGGTGGCAGCCATTTTGTGTGTGGCACATCCTCCGGATTGCATCAGAAAGCCTGATCATGTCTGTCTTAAGTTAAAAAAAAAAAAAAAAACCACAACCGTGTACACAGAAAACTGCTGATCAAGGTTTTGTGACAACTAATCTATCAAGGCTTACTTCATATCCCACAGCCACTTTGCTATAATGCAGTCTTAACTACAAAAAAAAAATTGTTCCCGAGTTCCCTGAGTTTCGTGTCCATGATTCTTATTCCGCTCTGGGAACACTGGCTTGAAAGATTAGAAAATCTATTTCTTGCAATGAAGGAAGATGAGTACCACAAAACATGCTATGCACCTACACTTTGCAGGAAGTGAGGTGCACCATATTTTTAAAACGTTGCCCAACACTGGGGATAGTAAAGATGCTGAGAAAGCTAAAACAGCACTCACGTGGCACTTTAAACAACATAAAAACTTTGCCTATGAACAATATACATTCCAGCAAGCACGGCAGGTAGAAGGGGAAAGTATGGATGAATCTCATGCCTGCCTACATCGCCTTGTGAATACATGTGCATTCACAAATGTGGATCACAGGGTAAGAGGACAGATCAAGTATGCAAGTATGTTTGTGAGCTAAGCTGAGAAGACAAATTCTCTGAGCCCCCCCCAAATGACTCTCAGCAGAATACTGGACACTGCTCAAGTGAACAAGATATGCTTGGAACCATATGCTCAACAAACAGAGCAAGGAAACCTGGCAACAAGTTCAGAGACAGCACATGCACTCTGCACTAAGAACTCAATCAGAATGTGCTGGTCTCAAGAGAGTAATCAACCTGAGAAAACTCAGGCTTCAGCTACAGAGATGACAAATGTAAAATGCTACAAGTGTGGAGGCTCACATCCACACCAAGGTGATTGCCCAGCAAAAAAGGGTTCTCTGTTGTAGCTGTGGAAGAGGAAACCACTATGCAAACATCTGTAGATCTATTATTTCCCCACAGGTCAAGACAAATTTCCAAAAAGACGTCAAGATCAAGTGAATGCACTTCAAGTTGATACCTCAGGAGCTGACAGCTCTTATGTCTTCACAGTGGTCCCCAAAAGAACATAAAAATGCATTTGTGTAAAGAAATGCTTATCAGTGATGTAGGCATGTTATATTTTGATTCCAGGATGAAAACTGAACTTTTAGATACCAGCCCTTTTGGATTAGGAGCAGTCCTCAGACAGGTTGACCAATGTGGTTACATTTACACCATTGCTTATGCCAGCAAGGCTTTTTTCACCCACTGAATAACAGTACTCTCAGACAGAAAGAGATGCTCTTGCGGTAGCATGGGGATGTTCCCATTTTCATTCATACATTTATGGATGTCATTTCATGATTCTGACTGATCACAAACCTCTTGAACCAATGTTCAATAAGCTCTTCTTTTGCCCACCAGCTCTCACTGAGTGATGGATGCTCAAACTATCAGGTTATGACAACCTCTCCTTCACTCAGCCCCCTGCTTGACCATCAGAGTCCCCTTTTGAGCACATTCTCCATTTGGAGTATGCTCAACAGCAGCTGAATGGTGGGACCCTCCTGGCCCAGTATGGCTCCTTCACTCCCTTAGTCTCTGTACAAGGTCTGTAAAACCCCCATCACAGTATCCCAAATATAATGGTATCTTATATAAATAACACCATAGACCCAGTTCAGAATACAACCCCATATGTTTTAGTGCTCTTTAAAGATGTCAAACAGACTTGAAGTCTAGAGAGTGAAGTGCTCTGTTTAACTACAGAACACGTGCACAATGGGCACTGGCAATGAAAGCATCTCCACAATGCATCTCCTCCTTGGGGGAGGCTAGCCACACAGCCCCGCCCCTTCCGCCCAAGGCTCTGCCCTCCATGCACTGGAGCCCTGAGCGCCCACCCCTCCCTGCAGCCAGAAGAGCCCCAGCCACCCCCAGCGCTAGGCTGCCAGGCCGCCCCCAATGCCAGGCTGCTGGCTGCCCCCAGGGCCGGGCCGCCCCCAGCATCGGGCCACCAGCTGTTCCGGCCTGCTGGCCTCTGACTGGCAGCAACACTGAGCTCCCAGTCCTGCTGTCTTGGGCACTGGCTTGGGGAAGAGGGTGGAGCATGGGCGGGGTCAGGGCTTGGCTTAGGGAAGGCATAGCCTCCCCATGCCTATTATACACACTGCCCATGCTGCAGTGCCTCACCCATGTGACACAGCCAGGACCTGGAGGGACCTCGCTATGAGCATGAGAGGGTAGTACAGTCGCCAAGCCTGCTCAGTCCTTTGGCCAGGTCCTCAGCTGTTCATAAATCAGCATAGTTCCATTGGTCCTCTAGTAGGGTGACCAGACGTCCTGATATTATCAGGACTATTTTAAGATTAGGGGCCTTGTCTTAAATAGGCAACCTATTACAACCCAACCTGGTTTTTCACACTTGTTATCTGGTCACCCTATCTTCTAACGAGATTGTGATGTTTCTAATTAGTGCCAATTGTGAGGTGCACATCTGCCCGCTAGATTAGGATTTACCAACTCATTTCACAGAGGCCTCCAAACAGACAGCATTTGGCAAAACATTGCAGTCCCTACTGGACTGGGCTGGTTTTGAACTGGTAAAGTAAAGTGAGAGACTGTATGACCCATTACCAAGCTGTCTTCCTCATCCCCCACTCCAAATCATCCAGCTTGTAAAGCTGTCCAGTTTGCAGAATTTAAAATTCTTTCAAAATAACTTAATGCTGGATTTACACGTTCAGAATATTTTTAATCTTCTTTATATTTTCATTAAATAATAAAGGCATGGCTATGCGCCCCTAAATAAATGACTATGTTTTCAATCTAGATTTGAATAATATTGTCTAGACCCATCAGCTATATGGGGAAAACTAAAATTCAGATTTTGTTACCTTGGTTATTTGGAGTTATGAAGTTGTCATCAGGCCTTTAATTATTTTTCAGTTTCTACCTAATTTTCCACACTCATTGCTTTACTGATGCTAAGATCTGCCACTGTAATAGAAAAGGCCCCAGGTCTCTTACAATGCCATGGATTGGAAGTGACAATGTTAATAAAATGAACTAGTCTCTCGTGCCACTAACCGCTATCAATATACTTCTCATCTACAACTGACATGCCATTTAATCATTTACTTTTGGTTCCAATAAACACATCTATTTAAATGGAGTAAATAGGATATTAGGCTCTTGTTATTATGCATACACTGAAAGACTGGTCATTTTAGTATCATAAAGAAATGGGTTCATTTGCCAAACCTCTTCAAGTGTGGACCACAAATTTGAGACATCAAAACTATATTAAATTTATTTTGTTCATGTTGATGTACTTTGAGCCCAACCCTTCATTCCATGTGCAAACAAAGCTCCCATTAGTAGTCTGGGGCTATATCCGTGTGGTGTGAATACATAGTTGGATAGAATGCAAGGTCCTTTGTGTGATAAAGATTGCCTACAGATCTAGACCCAGATCCACAAATGTATTTAGGCACCTAATTCCCATCCATTACTACCCGATCTATGTCGCTTATCAAAAAAGGATGCCTTGATCACAGTTTATAACTGCCTATATGGGGAACAAATACTTGACAATGGGCTCTTCAATCTAACAGACAATGGTATGACAAGATTCAGTGGCTGGAAGTTGAAGCTAGATTAATTCAGACTGGAAATAAGGAATACATTTTTAACAGTGAGGATAATTAACCGTTGGAACTGTTTACCAAGGGTCACAAAAGATTTTACCATCACTGGCAATTTTTAAAGCAAGACTGGATTATTTTTAACAAAGATAAGCTCTAGTCCTAAAAGAATTGTTCAGGGGATGTTCTATGGCCTGTGTTATACTGGAGGTCAGACTAGATGATCACAGTAGTCCCTTCTGACCTTTGAATTCCAGGGCAGGAAACAAGTATGATGGGACTGAGGCTGGCAGTATTGGAATACAGTTCACACTGCTGTTTACCACCACGGGATTAGTCTTTGGGACTATTCTAGCTGGCATAATAAGCTAGAGCAGCCCTGTAGCTGCACCCACAGATCAGGGGAAGCATAAAAGTGGCCTTAAGTCACCTTCTCCCCACCACCCCCTGAGATGAGTATTAGCGTGGCATAGTTGGAGATTGTACCCATTGTATCCCACGTATCAGTGTTGTTTAATAGATGTCTGAAGCAGCCCTTCGCACATGGATTGTCAGGTATCACTTAATTAGGTCTCTTTTTCAGAAAGGGCTCCTCTATGCAGACAAAACAAGCCCATCATGCTCTCCTTAATCAGAATTCAGAGCAAGAGAAGACATGTCTTAGGGGGCCTATACCCACCTTGAGGTACAAAATCCCATTGAGGTTATGTGAGTCAAGGGTTCCAGATGGCACAAATGGGTTTTAGCTTTTCATGACTTGCTCTTTGCTGATGTTACTCAAACTAATTTTTTTTATTAAACTTGGAAAAATATTTAGCAGAAGTCCTGCTTAAACGACCTGTAATGCCATAAGCCCTAAGTAATTAGCGAGCCCTGGCATTTCATTAGTGCAGTTCCTCTAGCAAGTCACACATCAGACAAAGCTCAACATCAAGCAGTCACAGCCCGGGTCAAGGGTCAGTTGCTTGCGGATCAATGGCAGGATGTGGCATGCAGTATGGTCACTCTTTGCTATGGAATACTTCCTCTCCATGGTCTTTAGCGTGTGTTGTTGCATGTATGTGAATGACAAGCAGCCCTACGCCAATGAAACAAGAGAGATTTCTTTGATTACTAATGGTGTAATTACAGGAGGTGAAATCCTGGCTCCATCCAAAATCAGTGGGAGTTTTGCCATTGATTTGAACAGAGCCAGGATTTCAGTCAGGGAGTTTAGGAATGCAGCATTGTACATTTGTTACAATAAAAGGCAATGCCATTTTTTTAATAATGAACTGAGTGGTACCAGCAGAGATTGTGTCACGCCACTGAACTTCCCTCTCCCGTCCTACAACTAGTGAGCGCTAGCAGCAGTGGCAGTGGCCCCGTCCCATGCTGTTGCAATCCTCTGTTTTCTGTGTCAAAGCTACAGAAGCCTGTCACTTCAGCTAAGGGCTGCTTGTCTGCCACAAGTGCTGAATTGCAGGGAAGCAGGTGCACACACACACACTCAGTAGAGTTGTTTGTAAACGTCACGTTGACTTGCTCACAGGGGAGGTGCAGGACTTGGCAGGAAGATTGAACCACTTCCCAGTGGGGGTCAGGCTCTGAAAGGCCACCCACTGCAGTCAAAATCCTGGGATGGCATTATTAGGGTAATTGGAGCCGAAAGATCATGCCCACTGGTCTAGAGGGAAGGCAGCAGCAGAAGAGGATCCTCTGGGAGCTGGAAGGGGGTAATATTCTTGAACGCTGACAGCCCTTTTTCTCTCCTAAGTGTTTTTAAATGGGTAAATAATCCTTCCAGTATCTCTGTACTGCGGGAAGTTGAGTGGTAGCAGTATAATAATGGTACTGCCTGTTTTACAGGTGGGGAAAAGAGGTCAAGAGACTTATCCAAGGCTACAAAGTGAGTGTTAGTGCCAGGATTACTCGGGTAAGTAGAGAGGGCTAGGTCCCACCAGGGCTTAGGAGGGTAGATCACAGTAGGAACTGGAGGGACCCAAAATGGGGAGTGTTGGGAGGAAAAGCAGCAGTGGGGACATACAGGAATGTTGGAAGGCTCCTATGCACTGGCACCAATTTTGGGACGGGGGGAGGTTGGACAAATCCCCCCCCCAGGTTTTTGCTCAAAGTTCCAGAGTCCACAGAGCCAGGGGCACCAGGGCCCAACCATTTTTAAGCAGAGGTGCCATACTAAACTAGAATAGCTACTGCTGGCACAGTCTGGAGCATTGCTCTGGCTATGTGGGTACAATGCCACTAAAATTTGACCAGCCACCCCTCTGTACAGATGGAGGGGCAGCCAGGCCAAATTTTAGTGAGTGGTGCTGCGATTTGATACAGGGGAGAACTTAACTCCGGGAGGCACCAGCTCATTCACTGTATGGGTAAGAGAGAGGGGAGACTTCCTGGCTAGGGAGACCTGGTGTCCCTCTTGGTGGGGAAAAGGGCAGGATGAGCAGGGACTGGAACAGTGTCCCTGTTAGGGGAGCAGGGACCAGAATTTGCCCTCCACCCCAATAAATATTTGAACTGGCACCACTGGAGAGTTGCAGGTGCTGCATGCCTCTTGGAATTTGGCCTTATGCTTGCAGCCACCATCTCTGAAAGAAGAGAAATGAAGTAATAGAAAAATACGGGGAATAGAAATGATGAAGGGCACATAGGAAACAGATATTGAAGAAGAACACAGCCTGCTCTGCTGTTGCTCCAGGGATGCAGTCATAGCAAACACTACCAAAAACAAGTACACAGCATGGCCAGGGGGTAATTTTTTCCTTTAGAGTTTTGACAAGTCTGATCATTTTAGGTTTGGAAAATCCACAGTGTTCCCTAGTGCTCTAAACTGCCATTTTGCGTGGGATGGTCTTTCCACATAGGGTAATGGGGAACGGCAATCAGCACTTTCTACAATGGGCAGTTTGTTCTTGGGCCACAGGATAGAACTTGGGCCACGCTGTTCTAGAACATGCACAGATTCCTGCTTATTCCTTTGTTTCGATAAAGCTAAGAAAGGACCTTACATTCTGGCTAAGTCACAGTAACTCCGTGGTGACTTCAGCCTGCCACCACTTATAAAGGTGAAGGAGTAAAATAGCTCTGCCACTGCATCGTCATGACTTGGGGCTATCAATGTCCCATAGAACTACCAAGGGAAGTGCTGGATTCTCCATCACTTGATGTCTTCAGATCAAAACTGGATACCGCTTTGGAAGATATAATTTAGACCAGCACAATATATTGGGCTCAGTATAGGGATAAATGAGTGAAAGATGATGGCCTGCAACATACAGGAGGTCAGATGGATGACTTTAAGTTCTATGGAGACCCAGAGCACCATTCACAGACATTTTGCTGAGGCCACACAAGTGGTGACATATAGTGAAGAAGGCCTTGGCTACATCATCTCACCCTTTGCATACATATGCTACAAGGGCACACTGAAGCAGAGGATAGTGATGCTTTGGGACCTTTAAGGGACATTGTCATGATGTTAATTACCCTGGAAGTTGGTGTTACAGCATATAGAGGTCAGCATTAAAGAGTCAACAAGTGAGGAGTGATACACCCCAGTTACCACAACATTTCCTATTCCAAGTACAGGAGAAAACTGTGATAGCTCAGATCTGACTGTATGGCACCCCTTAGAAATTCCTGACATTTCACTGGCATCCACTGTCCTTGTGCATCTGTTGTTTGGCTGATAGAATGCTCTTTACATTGCATAATCATGCTCTCACTTTGTCAGAATTAAAGAATATATAATTTTGGTAATGATACTGCCCTTTAAACACCACCTGAATTTCTACCCTGCAATACCATTTACAAATATAGTCCATATGTCTGAGACCTGTATCTTTGCTATTATTAATAGGGATGACCTATGGCTAGGAAGTGATGTTTGCTAATTAATTGTCTAAGTACTTAAAGCCAGTGTATATTTTATACATTTCCCCTTTCTGCACATCAACTTGCTATCACAGTTTTAGTTTCAAGTCTCTCTCACACCTAAAGGGAATGTGGTATTAGAAAGACTTTTACATGCCAACCGAGATAAGGCTGACAAGATGACTCAAGACTAGCTTGTGGAGAAACAGTCATGCCATGCATATATGAATGATTACTGACTGACCCAGAACTAACTGCAGAAAATTGAACTTATTGCTAGACAAATTGAGTCCGCTAAGGCTGAGGCTAAAATAATTGCTTAGGAGACTATAGGCCCTATCCAGAAGCTAATTCATTACTTGTGTAATCTCTAACCCAACACAGAAGCCGCTGACAAGATGGTGGCAAATAGGGTACAATTCATACACTTAGGAAGCACTATTTCAAGATCCATTGGATCAGAAAAGCCCTCCTGCCATTGTTCATATAGCCAAGGACACAAAATAGACTTGCCAATGAATACAATTGTCATTACTGTAGAAAAACCAAGGTGTTTCACTACAGCTCCCACTCCCCAAATCAGCCAAGTGAATTCTCTGTTCCTGAGTTCCTGTCCTAAGGGTATTTCACCTCATCCTATCCACAAACTGTTTTGCCACATTGAGATTTTCAACCTGTAGGTGGCTTCCACAGGGCAATCACCTCTCTAGTTTTTGATGGTGAAGGGTGGAAAGCTTGTCTTTGTAGTGGAAACAAGCGAACAGAGAGTTCCAAAGTCTCCTTCTTCATGCTAAAGCTCTTCAGCCACTGTTGCTCATCTCAAGTCTCCAGAAAAACTTGTATTCATTAGTCTGTGTTTATGGTCCAGACCCCACCACATGCCCTCCATCCACCCATGCAGGACACAGCCATAGACTCAGCTGGAGAGGAGTACTTGACCATTGCCTGATGAGCTCTGTGAGCTGCTTGCTTTGGGCTCTGGCTCGCTGCAGGTATGTTGAACATTCTTCATCCCCTTGGCATCACCAGATACCTCCCAATGGCTTTTCAGAAGTTCCAGCAGAAATCTTTCTTGCTGAGCAAGTAGCATAAAAATATTTTGGGAATGGTACTATTTGACTCACAGGGTTCTCCGAGGGAATGATGGGAGTTTCCCAGGGGATTATGGTACTTTGACTTCTCCCTCTATTCTCCTGGGGCACATTATGTATCGTGTAAGACATTTCAAATTAGCCCAGAAACAACTGCTTCCGAGACTTGTGCTGGGATTGTGAAATGCATACAAGAGCAATGCAATGCAATGGTGTAGATCAGGGTGGAGGTGAGGCAAAACTGCAACAATTCATAATCCCAGATAGCACAGCTAGGGTGGATGCACTACACTGCTGATGCCTATACCCATCTGAGCCCACTGGCTCAGTTGTCACCAGTGCAGTTCCCTGCTGCAGACATGGCTTTCGAGCACATCCTCGGTCCACTGAACCAAGGCTTGCCCCTTGTTCAGCTGTGTCCATTTTCTCTGCATCTACTTAAGAACCTAAGAATGGCCCTACTGTGTCAGACCAAGGGACCATCCAGCCCAGTATCCTGTCTTCCAACAGTGGCCAGTGCCAGGTGCCCCAGAGGGAATGAACAGACCAGGTAATCATCAAGTGATCCATCCCCTGTCGCTCATTCCCAGCTTCTAGCAAACAGAGGCTAGGGACACCATTCCTGCCCATCTTGGCTAATAGTCATTGATGGACCTATCCTCCATGAATTTATCTAGTTCTTTTTTGAACCCTGTTATGGTCTTGTCCTTCACAACATTCTCTGGCAAGGAGTTCCACAGGTTGACTGTGCGTTGTGTGAAGAAATACTTCCTTTTATTTGTTTTAAACCTTACATGCAATGCCCTCAGTGTGTGCAGGTTACCAACCTAAACTGCATTGGGTGACTTACTTGTTGGAAGAAGTCTTTGGGCTTTGCTGATTTAAAGGCAAATTGCAAAGCAGAAAAAGTTAGTAAAGCATTCAGGCGACAGATAGAAACATATTTACATATGTATAGGGTTTGTGCCTTTTATTTACTCTTTGTGGCTCTTTGGAGGACTGGCTAAGAAGAACAGGACATTAGAATCATCTCAGTCCAATTCCTGAGCTGCAGCTTGGCTAGCACTGCGGGAGACAATGTTGATGCTTGACAGAAAAGCGCTTTTAGCCCAACTATTTACAGAGAAAAGTTTGAGTTGAAAAGATTTCTAACAAAAAACAAACAAGCAAACCACCCTCAACTAAAAACAAAGCAAAAAGCCACATAAATAAAAGCAGAATCAAAGCCTCAGCAACCCCAGCCCTCCCAGTTGACACCCAGAAACACTTGTTATGTACCTGCAGATTCTGTATGGTGAATATGAACAGCCCTGGTTTTGGAATGAACTTTGTGCTGATGTGAACATGTACATTTTTAAAACACGTGCAGGCGGGGTAGAGGGAAGGGTCCCACACCTGCACAGGCTGACCTTCCTTTAACCCCAGTCTCCACTGTGACATATTGTACTGAGTCTAACATAGGGCTGTGTGCAATTGTATTTGTGCATACAACTCTAATGGGATGCCGTTTTCCCACAATACTTGAATCAGCTGTTTGTCTTTGTATGTGCAAAGTTGTGTCCCAGGAGTCACAAAAACCTGTGTGTGCTAAAAAGGCAAAACACAGCTCACCATAGTGGAATGTACAACGTATAATTTGACAAAGACCAGTAGCAGCAAATGGCGCAAAGAGCTACACCTTAATACCAGGTATTCAGAATTCCAGGGCAGATCTTCTGTGGACATTTGTAAACCCACATTTTAAAATATAAACAAAGACAATTCAGACTTTAGAGTGTGGAAAAGAGAGACCCTTCTACATCCCACATAGGAAAATATGGCAGAGGATACACCTTGAACCTTTATATAACAACAGACCCACTCCCATAGGGTGACATCCTGGCCCATTGCAGGCAATAGCAAAACTTCTTTTGACTTCAATGGGGGTACGGTAATTGTCTTGACGAACTGGAATATGATGCTTTCTTACTGGGTCTGGGGATGCCCCTGCCACTTTACTTTAGTAGTGGAACATCTGCATAACTCATACATTTTATGAGTTGAGATATTACATCTGCATATGAATTGCTGCGTGTTCTGCTAGATCCATGCTGGTTTTGCCGCGACATGCTGTTTTAATACTAGAAAGTGTTATTTTGGATACCATTTATGTAGTACTTACATTCTTTACTAGTGCCAAAATCACAGAGTTATTGTGGAATTATTTTATTTATGCTAAATGAAATCTATATTTTGTAGAGGGAGCGATATCATTAAAGGGGAAGTGAGCTCTCTTGGGTGCCAGAGCATATTTAAGTGTAGCTGCTAGAGACTGTCTGAAGCTGTAAAGCTTTGTGCCACATCCACACTCAGGACTGTTTGTGTAGGATACTGAGCTGAACTTGAATTTCCCCAAAATTTGGGAAAGAGGAAGCAGTTCTGATCCAGGCTTTGGTTCAGGCTCATCTTTACCTCCTATTACCAATGTGATTGTTTGGCATACATTCCTTGGCGGTTTGGGGGATATTTATGTAATTTATTTCAGTTTATTAAATCCACTAATCAAAATAATCTCTAGTAGATTTACGCTGTGTGCTCCATGCTAATTATGTAGTGCAAGTAATTAGTCTTTTCATGCTAAACTAACAAGTGACAATCCTGCTGTCCATTGGGTCTAAACACATGTATATTCATGTATATTCCAGACACAATTATTCTTCTATTCACTGACAAATATGCCAACACAAAAAAAGCAATCATCCATAAAGCTGGTATGTTTGACCAAAAAAAGGTTACAGTGGTTTGCCTTATGTCATATTAACAAAACAATTTTACCTTCAGTGGATTTTTATGATGTCAGATGCTCATACAAACAAATGGAACTTGAGTTCCTGGAATAACCCCTTCAACCGCAAACAACTAAACTACAGAAGAGGCATCAATACAATCTGCTTAAAACTAAAAAAAAAAAAAAAAAAAAAAAAATGACCAGAGCTCTCTTCATTATAGATTTCAGCACAGAAAGGCCACTGCTGACATTTGCTGTTCATAAGATTACTCTTTTGAAAGAACAGTAGCATCTTTAATCATTCCACTACCAGTGTCCTTACAAACAAAGTTATGACAGGGAGTTCAAACTAAAAGATAAAAATGTGTCCATGAGGTGGGTGGATGAGTCAATAGAAATAGACATAGATTTTATAGATTCCAAGGACCGAAGGGACTAGACCATATCTTTTAGAAAAAACTGTCAATGATGGAGAATCCACAGTGACCCTTAGCAAGTTTTTCCAAAGGTTTATTAATCTCATTGTTAAAAGTTTACCCCTTTTTTCCAGTCTGAATTTGTCTACCTTCACCTTCTAGCCAGGGGATCCTGTTATACCTTTCTCTGCTAGATTGAAGAGCCCATTATTAAATATTTGTTCCCCATGTAAGTACTTACAGACTGCGATCAAGTCACTCCTTAATCTTCTCTTTGTTAAACTAAATGAACTGAGCTGGTTGAGTGTATCACTATAAGGCAGGTTGTCTAATCCTTTAATCAGTCTCATGGCTCTTCTCTGAACCCTCTCCAATTTATCAATATTAATCATGAGCATCAGAACTGGACACGGTGATAGCACCAGTGCCATAGACAGGATAATCTGGCCTGCTTTGCATTCTGTGGCAGAAAAGAAAAGCTATACACAGTTGGGGAAACATATGTGGGTAGATTTAGGAGAATGTATAGTTGCTGGACGGAGTGGCAAATCTTCTTGCACATGACAGGTAGGAAATCCACCTTGTATATGGCAAAGAAGCTTATGTTAAGACAAAAAGATGAGGTCTGAGTCATTCAGTTCTTAAACCAAGAACTCTTCCTTTATAACAATGTTGTGGCATTTTGTTTTATTCTCACTTGTTTGACTGCATGGTGCTATTTCAGATTCTTAACTGTGATCAAACACATCGGCATAAAGTTGCTACTGCACATGTTTGCAAGGTTGGACTGGTAGACTCCAATCCATGCAAGGATTTATGCTCACGTTCAACATTACACATAAGTAGTCAGTGGGACTACTCCTATGCGTAAAGCATGGGTGTAAGTTTTGGCAGGATCAGGGCCTTGTATTGTAATTTTAAAACACCTAGATGGATTTGTCTCTAATTTGATATGCCACAGTATAATCCATCACAGTTTTGACAGTTAAGCTATAAAGTCCGGGCGGAGGGAGGGGGGAAGGAGTGAAAAGAAAAACAAGGAGAACTTTTCAATGAAGATATAATAATATACTATATGGAGATATCCTGTCTCCTAGAACTGGAAGGGACCCTGAAAGGTCATCAAGTCCAGCCTCCTGCCTTCACTAGCAGGACCAAGTACTGATTTTGCCCCAGATCCCTAAGTGACCCCCTCAAGGATTGAACTCACAACCCTGGGTTTAGCAGGCCAATGCTCAAACCACTGAGCTGCTTTAACTACTGTATAACAATACAGGCAGAACCCCAGCTGTCCACAAACAATTGATTATACACAGCTCGATAGCTGGTACTGTGTGTCAGGAGTGCTAATACAAAATGCATTAGTGCTAAAACAGACAGCTGCCAACTTGCCCAGTGAAACGGGATTAAATACCTACATCCAACTTTAAAAACATGTGAATAAATAATGAGTGTGCCTATTATTTCCCATCTGTGGTGATTCTGTAGTATATTTATGGGTCAGGTCACACACTTTCAGAAATTGCAGCATTGTGGAGTTGGATGGATGGATTTTCTTTCATGTTGGAGGAAAAAATATCTCTTGAAAAAGCAAATATAGAATATAGTGAAGAAAGCAGCTTTGGAAGACCTTAACCTCTCATGCAATTAGCAAACGTGAACTCCAGTGCTTTAATTCTCTATAATATTAAGTGTGGCTTTCTGACAGTATAGGCTCTCGCTCTCTCTCTCAGTTGGATGGAGTGCAGTTAAGTGAAGTAAGATTTGCCCAAAGGGAATGTGGAAGTCTGCAGTGACAGCTCTAAGTGAGAAGAATGACCGATCATATTAAAGGTTAGGGAAGGCAACACTTCCATGATTGTCCTTCTGTGTATGAGACTGAAAAAGGAATTGATTTGACCGCCACCTAAGATTCCTTTAAAAATAGGATGAGCGAAATATTTTGTCTCCTTTTTAGTGATTTTAAAAATCACTTCAACTGATTGCTTTCTTTCCTATAAAGTACAAACATACAGTACGTCACATATGAGAATACATCCAAAACATTATTTTATTCAAGTATTTGTGTGAAGCTGAAGTTAGGTGGAAACAAAACAAGATCCTCAGATTTTCAGTCGCTTGAAACTCAAAAGAGAGTCATACAAAAAGTGGAAACTAGATCAAATTATGAAGGATGAATATAAAATAAACCAACACCACAAGTATGCAGGGACAAAATAAGAAACCCCAAGGTACAAAATGAGGTTAAAATAGCTAGGGATATAGAGGATAACAAGAAAACATTTTACAAATATATTAGAACCAAAAATTAATTTTTTGGGAGGGGGACAGGGTTTTACTGAAAAAAACCTGGCAACTTCAATATGAATTTGTGAAATGTTTTGGTCACTTGAAATTGGAATTTTTGCCGCTTCCCTCTCCCCCCTCCCGCCCAAATAAAAAATTTGGTTGAAGAATTCTACCCAGCTGTATTTATTGGTCTCATAAAACTTTGGAGCTTGATCTGAAATTTTTCTTCAGACGTGTTTTTTTTCAACAAAAATTCCATTTTCATTAAAATTGAAGCAATTCAGAAAAAAGTATCGATTTTGACAAAATTTCTTTTAGAAAAAATAAAATGAAGCATTTGTTATAATGTCAGAATATCCCATTTGGATACTATTGGAAAGGAACATTTCATTTATTTATTTTTTGTTTTGAGGTGATTTTTCTAAACAAAATTGATTGTTTTTTATATTAAACAAACAGTTTAAAAAGTTAAAAGCAGAACAAAATGTTTCTATCAACCCAAAATGATTTCTTTTTTTAAATTTCATTTAATGGGAAATTTCATTTTCTATTTGTTTTCATTCAGTTTCCGATGGAAAAAAGAAATGAAAACACACAGGATTTCCCAGGAAATGGAAAATTGAGGTTCCTTAGAGAAGACTCATTGCTGCTCTACGTTCTGCAGTGAGTAATGGTGCCCTTGAGACCATTTTGTTAGTTGTGACTCAGGAGAGTACAAGGTCATCCCTGGCCACGCCCCTCTTGTCCCCTACGCCAGGAGGCCAAGAGCAGGTAGCATAGAACTGACTACAACAGCTTTCTGCCACTTCAGCAAATCCCTAGCTGTCCCACTATGGCAGCTTTCTGGATGTTGTGCAGTTCAAAACAGCCAAAGGGGGTGGGGGAATAATCTGGCCCTATATTTCCACACAAACACTTTGAGACTTGATATCCCATTCAGCAACAGGCATCCCATCTGCACTCTGCTCATCAGGTTCCCTTTTCAACCATAATTACTTCCTTTCCACCATTCATAGCCAAGTGTCTCCACCCTCATCTTGGACAATCAGCAGGCACTAATGTTGACATATTTTGTCCCTCCTCCATCCACATCACCACTTTCCCTTCTGCCCTCCTGCAGGTCAGTTCTTACACACTAGGTGTGTAATGCTCAGGGGGCTCAGAATACTGGTATGATTTAAAGTTTGTGGAGACTGGTGGTTTAGCCAGTGGAACCCAAGGAAATGTGAGAAAAACAAGACCAAATTTCAACATTATAGAATGCTTACTAAAAAAAAAAAAAAAAAAAAAAAAAAAAGAGTGACATAGGAAATGCACAGTTGTCAACCAAAACATTGTTGGGTGAAATTTGAACACTACATTCATTCATTCAAGTGTGAATCAAAAGAATTTTTGGTCCTGCTTTACGTGAAAATTTCAACTCAAGCTTAACTTGGAATTTGCTACGGATGCCGCCTTACCTGCCTTTCTTTTCACTTATGATACCTAATGCAGAATGTCTAAAGGTCTGGTCCCTGCTCCCACTGGCATCAATGCCAGAGGCAGGTACTAGCCCTGGCTCTTTTACAAATATATTTTTGTCCCCTCCTTTATCCTAATAACAAACCTATACTGGGCCAGATTCTGCCATGCTTACTCCTAGTCATCCTTTGCATTGAAGCTACCCATGGAGTAAGGGATTACTCAAGCGAGTAACTGAATCTGGTCCCTTATTTTCATGCAAGCTTTGCTTCAATGTGAGATGGGCAGGGTTCCCTTGAAGATATCAGGAAACACTGTCCTATAAGATGCACTTCCCTATAGTTTTGTAAATCTATATTGTGAGGTTGGTCATTTGATAAGAATGCAGTAACATGGTCCTGCCTGCACTCACAGTTTAACATATCCCTGGCATTTCAGCTTTCTTCTCTATCTGTTGTACTAAATGGATTTGTCAGAGCATCTCATTTCATTCTCATTCAAGCACCTACTTAATATTCATCATGTTGTTGGGTGACATTTTTATGTCTGGAGCAACACAAGTCTCCCATAAAATGACTCAAGCGCAATAAAGCATAAATTGTCTTTAAAACCGTATAAAGGATTTTGAAGTCACAAACAAGTCATAAAACAACATGCAGTTAGAAAGTGCTCTTTCCTCACTGGGTTTATCAAAGTAGAACTGATCTGTCAAGCTTGTTTTATTAAGCAAATGTATGTGGAAAAAGCCAATGGCAATTCTGATATGTATTAATTTAGCATCAGAATTGGAACTCAGGAAGAGAGGAAAAAGTGGCCGGATGAACAGATTCCCTTAGAATTATTTTGTTTTAAAAAGCTGATTGCAAGCTTTATGGAGAACAATCAAACTCAACAAAGGCACAAATGGAAAACTAAATTAAACAATGATAGGCACTAAGAAAATAGGACAAAATTATAAAACAAATTACTAAAAAGAAAGCAGAGAACATGCTTGATTGTATTGTGCACTGTGTGAAGGCTTCAGGCATTCAAGTCAATGGAGCTATGCTGATTTACATCACTCGAAGAACTTTTCCTTCCCTTTTAAAACCACCATAAAGTTTAAACGTTTTATTAAAGATGGGTCCCTCACAATGTTGCTAACAGAAGTTTGGGTTATTACTATTGAAAGCATTTGCAGGGTGGCATTTTCCAAAGCTCTCAACATTGGCATAACTGCTGCTGTTGCAGCCAATGGCCAATTTAAGTCAACAATAAAACTCCCATTGACTTCAATGACAACATATTTGAGCCAACATTGAGTGCTTTTGAAAACACCAAGCTACAACTCTCATTTACTTTTCATTATTTTATGCCTTTTGCATGTCACTCAGCCTTTCTTTGTCTAACTTAAGTACTTACATGGCCCCCATTATTGTAGTTTCAGAGCAGCTCACAATTCTTAATGTATTCATCCTCACAACACGCCTGTGGGATAGGGCAGGATTATTACCACCATTTCATAGAGGGTGAAACAAGGCACTGAGAGACTAAGTCCCAAGGTCACACAGGATGTCTGAGGCAGAACAGGGACTTGATCCAGGTTTCCAGAGTTTGAAGCTAATGGCCTAATCCCCAGACCAGCCTTCACTTCCCCTGTCTCCCTCCTGCCATTTCAGTGGGTATAAAGTATAGCTACCTGTTTTGTGCAGCTCCATGCATGACATTTTATGCAAATTAAGTAATACGCTAATTTGCATGTTGGCAGCTGCAAGCTGACTTTAAAATATTTTGTAGATTTTATGCTCATGAAGCCCTGGTGAATGAAGCCCTCTGTTTATCTGCAAGGCCACAGAAGGGTACTCAAGCTTTCCACATACACCCAACATGCCTTAGGCGTGTTCTGGGGAAAACGTTCTCCAGGGGTAGCAGGACAGATCAAGCTCCATGGCCTATGCAGTTTTTGGCACCTCTGTTGAGTTCAGTGCTGCCAGCTCTCATGGTTTTATCACAAGTCTCACAATATTTTATATATTTTTACATGTAGAAGGTATTGTAACAATTGTTCCTAAAAATTTAACCTAGTTTTAGGGTGAGCTCAATTGTGGGAAAGCAGACAAAAGTTTATAAAATTTCACAATAACCTACAACAACAAATGCTGATTGGAAAAGATGCAAAAGGGAATCAGACGGATTGAATTAGTCCAAAGAAAAAGACCAACTGATATAACTCAAGAACTGTGGTAAAATCATGCCCAGTAAACAAGAGAAACGTAGGAGTGAAAAAATCACTGAACCAAAATTAATGTGTCAGAAATTAGGCCTAATTGGACAAAATAATGCAAGGACAGCTTACTCTGTCCATCACTCCCCTTCTGGGAGTCTTAAAAGAAAACATTTTTTTGGGAAATTAGATAGGGGAAGGGAATGCAACAAATGCTGACTGAAAGAAGGGGACGGCGCAAGCTTCACTGTCATGGCTGCCACCCCTGCCATTTTCTGAGATCCTGGGATCTACTGTAACACCACTGGACATTTGTTGTCTTGCTCATCAGAGATGTCCTGTCCAGACCAGGACAGAGAAAGGGACCCAGATAATATTGTCACCTCTACTGACTCTGGCTGAATCTCAAATACCAGGTGGGATGTGAGACTTTGTCACACACACACTTTTTGCATGTTCTTTATCTTTCCCACCTTATTTCTTCTCTTTCTTATTCCTCCCATTTTTCCCCCTCCAGTCTAATAAGAGTCTTGCCTAGCAGGACTTATGTTATGTGATCCTGCTTTAAGCCTCTGATGAGAGAGACAACTAAAGCAATGCCTTAAATAGCCAGATCTCAGACTGGCTAATAAAAGCAAGGGCCAGGCCTTTGTTTTTCCAGTAATGAGATTGAAGTGAGAATCAAAGCCAGAAACAGAAGCTGCATTTTCTATCTGTGCTGTTCTTTTCTCTCCTCTTTTGTGTGTACTTGTCTTGTTTTCTAGGAAAAGGGACCAGACTCTAACAGCAACAGCAACAATAACAGCTCAAGCGCAGCTCAACTAATTTTTTCTCTTTTCCCCAAAAAGGATAGTTTTTACTATGTAAAAGACTATATGCGGTGTTCTAGTCATGTTTGTCCCAGGATATTAGAGAGATGTGCTGCCTGTGCCATGTAACATATCTCCGTAAGGGTTGTGATCTACTATATCTATTCATCCTATTTGTACGTATATATCATTTTCTACTCGAGCTTAAGAATATGGGCTGTATGCTTGCCTGATTTCTAAGTAAGCTTTGTGAGGCATTTGGTCAGCCTCTTTAGGAAGGAATTTGCCAGGTTAAGTACCTGATCAGGAGACACTTAGGGAACAATGCATCTTGGAATGCTCCAATCCACATGAGAAGTCTTCCTGGAGACATGCAAGATGCCATGTGGACAATGCAAAGACTGAGTCATGCAGGGGCATGTGACTTGCCCAGGTGACTCCAAAACTCCATCTTGGAGCTGGGCTTTGCAGAGGAGGGAGGTCTCCACCCACAAGAGAGAGTCTACTTAAACCTGTGGGAGACCCCTCCATTTTGTCTTCAGCTGGCTAAAGAAGGAGCCTCTCCACCCCCCCCCAGGATACTTGAAGGAGACTGAAACAAAGGACAGTAACTACAGGGGGTGTGAGTGATTGCTGGACCCAGGCTAAAAGGAGATTAGCCTGTAAAAGGGAGCATTCTGGAACTGGTGAGGAAATTATCTGTATTCAGTTTGTTTAGGCATAGATCTGAGCATTTTGTTTTATTTTGCTTGTGACCTACTTTGTTCTGTCTGTTACTACTTTGAACCACTTAAATCCTACTGTCTGTATTTAATAAAATCACTTTCTATTTAGTAATTTACTCAGAGTATGTATTAATACCTGGGGGAGCAAACAACTGTGCATATCTCTCTATCAGTGTTATAGAGGGCGAACAATTTATGAGTTTGCCCTGCATAAGCTTTATGCAGGGCAAAACGGATTTATTTGGGTTTAGACCCCATTGGGAGTTGGGCATCTGAGTGCTAAAGACAAGCGCACTACTGCGAGCTGTTTTCAGGTAAACTTGCAGCTTTGGGACAAGTGATTCAGACCCTGGGTCTGTGTCTGGAGCCAGACAGGAGTGTCTGGCTCAGCAAGACAGGGTGCTGGAGTCCTGAGCTGGCAGGGAAAACAGAAGCAGGGGTAGTCTTTGCACATCGGGTGGCAGCTCCCAAGGGGGTTTCTGTGATCCAACCCGTCACAGTGTACTTGTCTTGTTTTCTAGGAAAAGGGACCAGACTCTAACAGCAACAGCAACAATAACAGCTCAAGCGCAGCTCAACTAATTTTTTCTCTTTTCCCCAAAAAGGATAGTTTTTACTATGTAAAAGACTATATGCGGTGTTCTAGTCATGTTTGTCCCAGGATATTAGAGAGACAAGGTGGGTGAGATAATATCTTTATTGGACCAACTTCTATTGGTGAGGGAGGCAAACTTGCAAGTTTACACAGAGTTTTGACCTGAAGAAGAGCTCTGTCTAAGCTCAAAAGCTTGTCTCTCTCAACAACAGAAGTTGGTTCAATAAAAGATACTACCTCACCCACATTGTCACTCATCTAAAAGATTGTCAAATGTGGGGAGGCTCCTTCTAAAAACTCTTTCCAGCTAAAGGAAAAGGGAACAAAAAATGTTGTTAACATGAAAGTCTTACTTAATACTTTATATTTCAAGTTATTTAACTGGTTTGCCTGCTATGTCTGTATCTTTAATAGAAGGTTAAAAAGGATTTTTAATGATGTGTTTTCCATTGTACTAAAGCAGGCAGAGGTCTCTGTATACGAAACCCCGAACCTTGTTTAAAATTGTTTAATGTTGGACAGTTTCAGGGTCATGTTAACACCTTTGACTCTTTGGGCCCATGTATTCCATTGAAATGAATATGACAAAGGGTAACTCACTGCTGTCCACCATTTCTGTAGAAAAGTCTGAATCATGGTGGCACAATGTAAATGTATTCTGTCCTCTCAAAAGAGGGTAGCAGTTTGTTTTAGTGAGAAATCTGACATTCAGCATGAAAGCAATAAGTTAGTAGATATTTAATATGCAGCTTTATACTAATATACATTACGGTGAGAAATAATTGTTGAAAATCAGCATAACTTCAGAAAGAGATAAATAGACAAAGCAAATTGGATGTGACACTTGCTACAAATGTCTTCATTAGAGCCTCTTATCTCAATTCAAACTGTCATAGGCTTCATCAGCTGATTGCATTACTATCTGAGGCTGACATTTTCTGTCATGCAATGCAGTAGCTGTACCATACAGGAAATAATTTACAAACATATAACACTATTTATTTTACTGTTGCAAAAAAAAGTGGCAATACCCCATAGTACTTGAAAACAATGGGAAACCAGGCCTAACTTAATTCTTATAGACATATGTAGTGGGGCGGCTGCTCCACTCCCTGAATTTGGGCTGCAGCAGGCCAGTGGGCCTGCGCAGACAGGGAGCCAATCAGGGAAGGCCTTATAGGGAGCCAATCAGGGCCAGGCTCAGCCCTATAAGAAGGCTGCTCAGGACAGGAGCAGGCGGTCTGTCCCAGGCCTTTGACAGGGGAAGGTCTGTCTCCAGGCTGGGAGACTAGCACCCGGGACAGTGCAGTGCTGGGCAGGCCCGGGGGAGCAGAGGGTAACTCCAGCCCAGAGTCTGTCAGGCTGCAGGTCCTGAAGGGAAGGGCCTAGCTGGTGCTAGGGGCCGAAGGGGAAGCGGCCCAGGGACGTGGACAAACAGAGGAAGAGAAGGAGGGCAGGATGGCTGCCACTAGAGGGTCCCTGGGTTGGGACCCAGAGTAGTGGATGGGCCTGGGTCCCCCCTTTCCCCCTTGCCTTGCACCCGGCTAACGGAGCGGCCATCTAGAGCTGCACCAACCCCCTGCCAAGAGGGGAGTGACTTTGAGGGTGCAGTTGGCCACATAGGCCAGGTTGCAGAGAGGCAGCTGATTGATTCCCCCCCCCCCCCGGAAGGGGGCGAGGATGGATTAAGGGGCACTGCTGGAGGGCAGTGGCTCGAAGAGGATGCTGTGAGCTTGGGAGCAATGTGGGTCCAGACACGCCAACCGAGGGCAAGACGATGGACGGGACACCACCAGGAGGGGGCGCTCCACTGGACAGAGCTAATTCCCGAGACAACCAGTAGGAGGCGCCAGGTGGTGAGTCCCAACCCCGTCACACCATAGAATAGAAAAGTCAGTCAAGAGAGAGTCTGAAAGTGGCTCATGACCTTGAGTGCCTACTTCAGGGCAGACAGGCAAAAGCAAGGCAGACACCCTGAACTGGTGGAATGTTCCATAATTAGATTTCACCAACCCAGCAACAAATGTGAACTCCTTGATCACTATAACAGTCTTACCATGGAGTCACAGACAGTCCCCTTAGACCAGGGGCGGGCAAACTTTTTGGCCTGAGGGCCACATCGGGTTTCAGAAATTGTATGGAGGTCCGGTTAGGGGAGGCTGTGCCTCCCAAAACAGCCAGGTGTGGCTCAGCCCCCACGTGCTTCTTGCCCCGACAGCCCTCCCGGGACCTCTGCTCCATCCACCCTCCCGCTCCCTGACCGGCCCCGGAACCCCCGGCCTGACTGCCTCCCGTCATCCCATCCAACTCCTCCTCTCCTTCCTGACTGCCCCCCGCCCAGGACACCCCCCATCCAACCACCCCTTCTCACTGAAACCAACGGGAAGAGGCTTTTTGCATATAATTCTCCATGGGTGGATGGGGCAGTTAAAGTTTTTGTCTTTTGACCTACTTAATTTTTGAGAGGGAGAGAGTGAGTGAGTGTGTGCACACAGCTGGGTTCACAAGCTCAGAGCAAACATTTTCAAAGTTATAAAGCAAAACTTATATATTTCCTTATAGCACAGAATACAGACATTAATGCATGCAGCAAATTCCAAGCATTTCATACAGTTTAAACACTAAATACATTCTTATCAGACTAATACCTATTTTGAGCAAAACTACCATGAGCTGGTTTGTTTGTTACAGATTAATTCCACTTAATAGCTAGTATTTTTCTAAGACATTTGCTTTTGAAGGCATTTAGATGTCTGTCTATACCTTATATGATATTTCCACCTTAACAGATAGATGTGAAAGCTGGAAATCCACCATAGCTGAAGATCATAAAGCTGGAAATAAACCAGAGCTGAAGGTCGTAGTTTGTTCTTTGAGTTGTAGATATTCAATAACCAAATCTTGTTTATGCTTGTGAATGCGGCTACCACAATGCGAGTTCATGATCTTATTTCCTTCTGGACATCCCCATTGGCTTGCACATTACTGTCAACATACATGAATTGACTCACCTATTGTATTCCTTTCTTGGGTATTTTGACTATGATGCTATTGTTTCGAAAGACTTTTCTTGGTCCCATACTTTGTTGAAGAGTTCAGTGATTTTATCAATGGGTCTCCTCATCTGAAGCTTTTTTCCCCAGTGACTTGGTCTTCACCCACAGCTTTCCCAAGGTTAAACTTTGGTATTGTCTGTCATTTGTTTGTGCTGTGAGATGTTATCATGTCTAGTTTTGGGTGTTTCATTTTTTTGTCAAAGTCAGTAGTTTCTTGTGGTGTTGGTCTGTTTAGTACTCCTTGAAAGTGCTCCCCCCATTGCTTTATTTGTTGTTAAAGGCTTTCCTTGTTTATCCTTGAGTTGCCCTCCTTGCCAGTTAGTACCTTGTTGAGCTCATCAAATGTTTTATTATCCCCTGTTATAGCAGCTGCTTCAGCTTGTTTGGTGATATAATCCATATGCTTGATCTTGTTTCTTCTTATGCTGCTTCTATTGACTTTGGATCAGGCCCCAAATGAACAAGATGGTGCCTGTTCTGGTGCATTGCCTGTTACTAGGCACTATCAACATTGCCGCTAATTCAACATCCCATTTAGTATGAATTTCAGCGCTAACACAACAATGGCTACTATTGAAAACAACTAAGCAATATTGTTATAACTGTGTTAAAACCTGCAACTTCAAGGCCATTGACTTGAAAACTAGAGTAATAGCCATGCTATAGCACCAAGGCTAGATTGCATTCATCCCTAACCCTTGCAGGAAAGAAAGTTGAAACTTAATTACTTAGGCTGTCTGCAATGATTGAATTGCACCAACAGAAGCTTTTCAATTCCTACCTTTCTCCACCTGAACAATTAGTGCTTTGTGTTCCAATTAATTTGCTTGCCGTTGAAAGAGTTGTTTTGAAGAATTTTTCAAAATGTGAACCTTCATAAAGCAAAGAACAATGTTAGGTTTTTATCAGAAGGAAATTGAATCTTGATTTCTATTTTTATTCCATCAAAACATTGCCTCAAAGCCAAGCGAAGTCCCATAAATTGCTTTAATTCACATCTGTCCACAGTCCATTTTACATTCTATTGTGACAAACCATGGTAATGAGTGCAATTACTGGAGGAGGGGAAATATGCTTTTAAAATTTCTTCCTAGGACATTGTATCATAAGCAAGGGTTGCTTACATTTTAAAATAAGTACAAATCTGATTAGACTGGAAGATAAAAATGGTACACATTAAAATCTATACAGCAGACATACAGTAACTGTGATTAGCATTATGATTATTCATTTTTTTTCGTCAAGTGTAAATAAAGCTTGTATCCAGCATACAAAATACAAGAGACAGCAGATTGGCCCCAAACCCAACACTATAGCACATATATAATAAGACTTTTGTTCATAACTACTGAGTATGAAAAAAAGAAATTGCACAATTTAATTCTTCCTTTAATTAAAAACCAACCAAATCCTTCTAAGTCTTGCTTATGGGTGTAGTCCAAGCAACAAATTCATGCATATGATACTGTAAGGCCTTGTTTACAAGTTTTACCATTTTAACTACAGTTAAAGCCCCCCAGCATGCATACTGGTATAGCTGCTTCTCTATAGGAAGAGGAACAAGCTATATTGCTATAAGGCATATTTATATTGGTATAACTGCATCCACACTAGGAGCAATTCCAGTATAACTATATCAGTAAAATATCACCATCCCAACCAAAATAATTATACTGGTACAAAAACTGAGCATAGATAAGGCCTTTATTTTTGGCTCACATCTGGGGCAGGGGATGAATAGCAGTCACTTAGCCTAGGTCAGGCCTGCACAACTCGTAAAGCGGCGAGGGCCATATTACTCCAAAGAAAACAGCTGAGGGCCGAACCCCCCTGGCCCTGCCGAACCCCCCCCCCCAGCGCCACCCAGCACCCCCGAAACACAACACCCCGCCCCACGGAAACAAACCCTCCTTCCCTAGAAGGGGAGGAGGGATAGCTCAGTGGTTTGAGCATTGGCCTGCTAAACCCAGGGTTGTGAGTTCAATCCTTGAGGGGGCCACTTAGGGATCTGGGGCAAAAATCAGTCCTTGGTCCTGCTAGTGAAAGCAGGGGGCTGAACTCAATGACCTTTCAAGGTCCCTTCCAGTTCTAGGAGATAGGATATCTCCATTAATTTAAAAAACAGCGGTATTGAACCTTTGTAATATGTTATAGTGGGCTCCTAAGGTAGTATAATTAAGGTAAAAGAAAAATGTCTTTTTGCTAGAAGTAGAATAAGATCTCCCCCCCCACTTTGTAATCAATTGCCTTGTTGAATGAATGAGGTGTGAATGAGGAAGGCATGGAAGGCAGCACCTACAGACAGCTGCAACCCTTGGAGAGGGGATGGGAGCCAGACCAGATCAGTAGACCAGGTCAGCCATCAAGTCACCGCTTGCCTCCTCAGCCCCGCTTCCCCACCACCGGCTCACCTGCACCCCCGCCACTGCCTGCCCGCTCGCCTCCTCAGCCCCCACACACCCCCCGCCCGCCTACTCACCCCCCGCGGGCCGCACAGTGAGCCCACATGGGCCGCATGTTGTGCAGGCCTGGCCTAGGTCATAGTACAAGAGTGGGTGAAGGAGGGTGACTGCTTTGAGTCAGGCAAGGGAAGAACTGCACTTTAGTTCTGGATGAGCTTGGAGCCAAAGGGAAAAGAACAGTGAATACTGTGAGGCTTACTTTAGATTTCATGATTGACTACAGCCAGGTCTACACTAGACTACCACTCACATAGCTCTATTGGTCATGGGTATAAGAGGTGTGATCTCTGACCAACACAGCTGTGCTGGCAGAAGCCCCTGGTATAGCTTGTTTTGTGTGTGGAGAGTGGTTTTACCATACTTAGCTGTGGCCACATTAGGAGCATTTTGCTGGCATAGGATACTAGTATTTTTATACAAGTGAAGTGCTCTTATTATAGGCACAGCCTGAGTTTCGAGCTGTAACCTATTAAAAGTGTTACAAATTCAAATCAAATTACATTATCTTTATTGGCACGGCTAGCTGTACAAGCGATGCCAACACGTAAATGAAAGTAACTAAGTATCTGTCAGGAGGTAGTTCAGTGCATCAAATAACATCAAGCACATTGTTGGCCCTTGAATAAATTATATCTACCCAGAATACAGCTTCATAAAACTGGATATAAACCAAGTATCTTCCCAGGATAGGAGCATGCAGCTGCGAATGGGGTTGTATCCCTTGTGCCTCTATAGTATATTATTGTTAATTGCTGATTCTATGGTAGCTGCATAGCATGATGCTAGTTCCGCTGTCTTTTGGTCTCAAGAATGACTATGTGTAACTCTGACAGGAAGGAAAGTCTTTCATTAACTCTGCAACTTTGAGGAAGTATCTTGCCTGTGTTCCTTAGGCTTTGGAGTAGGAAATGGCTCTCAATTTCAATTCAAGATTAAACAACAAGCAATAGCTGATTTAGAATCAGGTCAGCTGTGGTAAACCCAACTCTGTTTTAAATTGGGAAATTCCACTGAAATCATTGGTGTTGCCCCTACTCATACCAGGGCCATGTTTGCCCTACTGTTTTATATATGCCCTGATTTTCAAAGGTATTGAGCACGTTTAGCTGCCATTGAATTTTATGGGCATGAGGTTCGTTCAACACCTCTGAAATATAGGCCGTGCATGTTTAATTTTAAAGCATAATGTAATCGATTTAATTTATATATTTACACCAAGGTTTATATTTAAAGTCTTCCACTGGAATCGCCTTCTGAGTTCCGTTTTCTCATAATTGAAAATCCTCTAAGACAACATCCAATTTAAACATTGTAAATGAATGAAAACCAGACAATTATAAAGATTGGGTGAAATCCTGTTCAGATTGAAATAAATGGGAGTTTTCCATTCATTTCAATGGGATAAGGATTTCACCCATACCACTTAAATGTAAATAGCCATAATTAGGCTTCAGAATTAACACCCTACTGAGATGAACGGTGGCAGTTCACCTGTGTCTCAGAGCTATGTTTTCTATATTATATTGGGTTACATGTGACAGGTCATTTTCATAGCCATAAGGCTAGAAATTTAATTGTTTTAAATTAAATCTCTAGGGACCAGATTAATACATCAAGCAGTCAGGAATAAGACCAATACACTAAGGATCTGAACTATATTATTTTCTTTCTGAAGTGTTGCTTCGCAATTGAGAAGTAGAGTTAAAATTATATTTAAAATATCTCTCTCCTTTCCTTCCATTCATGTATGTAAATGAAGTTATATACTAAGCACAGTTGTGGTACTTGTGCACTCAAACACCCTATTTGTGAGCACAATTCATATGCAAGTGCATATGACCCAGAGTTGCACAGCTAAGGTTCTTGACAATCTGGCTTTTGTATTGGTTTGCATTTTGTGTGACTCACTTTTCCTATCCTGTGTTCTTTGAAAGGAACACAGCGGTACCACAGCTGAGAAAATGTGGATCTAAACACTTTTAGAGTGAGGTCTAAAGCATGTATAACAGTTACAAAATAGAGGGAGCTGCATCAACTGAGTGAGAGATTAGAGATATGGTCTAGTCATGAATATGGGAATTGCCAGACTGGATCAGATCCAAGGTTCATCCTGTCTCTGATAGTGGCCAGCAACCAGGTGCTTCAGAGAAAGGAGCAGTAGACAGATGTGTGGTAATTTGCCACTCCATTCCCCACACTAGGTCTCATCCAGTTTCCAGTACTTAGAAGTTGGTGTAAATCCTAGAGCATGAGGTTTAACATCCCTTCCAAAATTATCATACATTTTGAAAACTCTGGATATCTGTATCTTTTTGAATCTTAAGTTCTTGGCCATGGTGACTTCATGTGGCAATGAGTTCCACAATCTAATTCCACTGTCTAGTTCAACCACAAATTGTTGGACTAGATGTAATATTCACTTAAAATGTTGTGAAGGAGGTCACACTAGATTATCATAATGGTCCCATCTGGTCTTAAAATCTAGGAATCTATGTAATATTAGCAGTAACTGCTGTTTAATGTGGAAATTATTTATTTCATTATTGCTTGTCTTTGAAAGCAATGACCTTAACCACAGTGGTGCAGCACAGAAGCCAAAGGAGTTAATTGGTTATAGATCTCCTGAATATCTACTGTGACACTGTAAATAAGGAATGCCCAATCTAAAGAGCAGTTCTCTGTACTGATCTGTTTATTATACTGCAGAATAATAATCTTCCAATCCACAGGTTGCCTATGAATTGATAAACCAATAATGACAAGCAACTGATCTCTTATTTAGACCTTTCCTTTTTTGAGTAACATCTCATAGTAGAACAGTGCAATAAATACATTGATCATTTACTACAGATGCTACCAACTGTGGTTGAAAAACAAGGACCTATAATTGAAAAAATATATATATTCATTGGAGAGCAATGACCATGGAGAGAACGAAGCATCACAGATTGGCTTGTAATTCAAAGTGCACTAAAACACTCACGTTGCGAGCAGCAACCAAGATCTGCAGTTGTTGGGGGGGGGGGGGGGTTTACACTGACTTTCCCACTCCACTGTTATTCTCATCAGCTTGTTTAATTGGGTTTGTTCCCTCGCCCTTCTCTGTGAACCATTCTGCCTGCACCTTTTCCCACAGAAAATTGTTGTCACATTTTGGCATTCTACTCCCTTCTCTTGTAACATATTACTCTGTATATCCCATTCAAAGTTCTACACAAGGTAATATTATCACAAAAATCATAGGCCCCGACCATTACCAAGTAAGGGGGCCTGTTTTCAACACTGTTAGTAGCTGTAGACTAGACAGTAGGGCCAGTTGAAAATTTTCTATCAAAGTTGTTTTTCAACAGAAATTGACTTTTCATCTAAATAAATTATTTTGCAGAAATTGTCTGCTTTCTGCTCAGAATTGGATTTTTTTTCCCATCAGAAACACAATGTATTTCTATCAGGAAATGTTACTGCAGTATCTCCTGGGGAGCTCTGGTTTGCAACTCTTATTCCCCTATTCTCCTCTGTGGGTCAGGCTGCCCAGCCAAATGACACATCCCACGATGGCGTGTGTCTCCCTTGGTGCACTGTGTTATTTCTGTGAGAAAGGAGCTTGGGTTGCATCATGGGAAATGTAGTCTGGCCAGGGTGGCTGAGGGGGCATGAGAGATCTGAATGACAGCTACCATGAGGCTTCACAGCATCATTTCTGAATCAAAATTTTCAATTTCCAATCAAAAACTTTAGTTTTTGGCTGAAAATTTCCAATTTCCCCTGAAAAGATAAAAAATGTTAACAAAAATTCCACAGGAGAAAAACTCCATTTTCTGACCTGCACTAGTAGACAGGATGGGACAATGTCCAGACCCACTCAGGTGAAAACTCTGGACTATCCGGGGTTTTCATCCAGTGTAGAGTGTGATTTGAGGCATACTGAAGGGTCAAAATGAAAGTCTTTAACACACATTTAATTCAATATACTGGAAGCAAAATTCTCACTCTCTTTAACATTTTATTTGCTTATAAATACACATCAATACCACAAGATGGCACTTTCTTACTTGCGACACATACTATTACAAACACTTTTCTTCAAATGTTCCCAAGATGTTTACAATGGTAACTTTTCGGTATTTTTCAAACATTTTAAAAAAGCAAGACCTTCTACAAACAGTAGTTGTGTCAGATGTATATTAGATGAGGTCAGATAATTAAATTCAAAAAAGAATTTATAAATATTTCAGATAAGAAAATTTAAATTACAAAAGCAGAGTTTGTAGTAATTAAACTGAATTATAATTTAAAATGGCCAAAATGTATCTACATGGTTTGATCTAATTTAAAATACATTTGTAAACAATCAAATTCTCATTCCATTCATCAAAACATCTATTTACTCATCTCTTTAAAAAACATATTCAGTAAGAAACCACCTGTATCACTTCTGGTGCTGTAAATTTAAACACTCCTTATTCTGTCCTATTGATGGAAATGCCGCAAAATCATATTCCAGGCTAGAAAACAGCATAAGAAACCATGAATTTTAAAAACCCAGAGAATTCCAATTATTTCATCACCTTTTTTTTTTTGCATTCTTAAAATACACAATCCAGCTTCAAAGTCTTTCGAACGAAACGTAAACACTAGAAAACTCATTGTTGAAATATGTGCAGAATAAGGAACTCTGCACTAATATAGTGCATAATGATGAAGTGTCAAATTTGTCATTTACATTGAATGTCACATTTGCCGTAGGATTGTCATGCTTTTTTTTTTAAAGTAAATGTTATTAAAAAAAAATCGTAATTTTTTTGTTCCTATTGTCAAACAGGAAGAGATGCATTTTCACAAGAAAAAATTTGGAAAATTTTTCACAAGATCTAAAGGTCTTTGACTCAATTTTTTAAATAAACCAGAGGCAAAATTCCACATTTGCAATATTTATATTCTGTCCGGTATATTACACGTCAAGAGATTCCTCAAAAAACCGAGGAATCTGAAAGTTATAAAAGAGTAAGCAGTTAAGGCAGTTGAAGTATACGTTTGGATTTCTTTTATGTTACATGTCCATGTCTCCATCATATGCGAAGGTCAGAGGCTTCTGTTGTGGAGGAGTACTTTGATGCTGTTTTGGTTTTTTGCTGAAAGAAAAATGAAAACATGCTTCAGAAATCAAAAATGTGAATTGAGATATCATTTGAAACCCTACAAATATATAAAACTTTATGCACTAGCTATTTCCATTCGCAAATTACATGACACCTAACATGCACTGGATACATTTAAGAAAACAAGTTATAAGACTGTTGCGGCACTTACTGAAATAAGATTCCTACTGAGTTCAATAGAATTATCACCTGAGTAAAGAGTACAGGCTAAGGTGCTATTTGAAATGTAGATAATTTTTATTCTTAATCTGTATACAAGGCAAAAAACAATAAAGAGCGACTACACCTCACAGAAAAACGGAAACAGGTCAATTTAGAAACAATTCTGCCTGTATCTCAAAAATCCTCATTTCTTTTCCCCCTTTTTATTGCAAAAAGGTAGAAATATTTGTTACACAGAACTTTATAAACTCCTCCTTATTTCTCAAGGGATATAATAAAATTCTACTCAGGATATCATACTCCTAAACATCTCTATATTCTCAACCTGTGAGGTCACAAATAATGGGTAGTTCTGACTTTGATTTAAAAAGAAAGTAGCTAGAACAAAAATTCTTAAACACACAGATCCTGTTTTAATACATACACTCCTAGAGTAAAAAAAGCAGAACAAGAGAAATATATATGGGCTAGATCAGGGGTTGGCAACGTTCGGCACGCGGCTTGCCAGGGTAAGCACCCTAGCGGGCCGGTTTATTTATCTGCAGTTTATTTATCTGCAGTTTATTTATCTGCTGACGCGGCAGGTTCGGCCGATCACGGCCCCCACTGGCTGCGGTTCGCCGTCCCGGGCCAACGGGGGCGGCGGGAAGCGGCGCGGGACAAGGGATGTGTTGGCCGCGGCTTTCCGCCGCCCCCATTGGCCCGGGATGGTGACCTGCGGCCAGTGGGGGCCGCGATTGGCCGAACCTGCCGCATCAGCAGGTAAATGAACTGGCCCGGCCCGCTAGGGTGCTTACCCTGGCGAGCCACATGCCGAATGTTGCCAACCCCTGGGCTAGATTTTGGACACAGCAGAATGGTCAAGCTGTCAGGGAGACAGTTATGGCTGCCTGATTCTCTACCCCAATGCGATGCAGCTTAGAGCAGCTTTTTGCAGAATTTGCATTATTCTAACACCTGGGCCAAAGTAATGAGCCAAATTTATATCTGCTTTAATTCAGTTACATCATTGTGACACTGATGCATTTGACTGTCATGCATTTCAAATGACTTAAATAAAAACAAACAAAACACTTAAGAGTACTTACCAAACAAGATATGATGTAAAAATCAGGAAAAGTATGATGAGAAAACCACCAGCTGATACTCCATACACCCAAATCTTAAGTCTACCATCTATTTTAAAATACATTGGGGTGGGGGAGGGGACAGGAGACAGAATACAAATCACATTTATTAAGCTTTATTTTACTAATATTTCTAATTCTTACCAGTCTATATACAAAGAGAATGCATAATGTCTTAACACATAAGAATAAAATTAAGATTACTGACTGGAAACTGGTGCTAGGAGCTAACTAGAGCTGGTTAGAAATTTTGTGGAGAACTCTTTTCTGATTTAAAAAAAATGTGTTTTCCGCAAAATCAAAATTTTCTGTAAGAAAAATTTAATTTTCCTGATTTTGTTCATGTTCTTTATGGAAAAATAAAAATGAAGGTCATCCCACATAGAAACAGTCTCCCCTCTTCCTGGCCTGCTGTGGTGTATCACAGGAGTCAGATGACCACAGTGCATCCTGGGAAAAGTAGTCAAGGTGGGGAGTCCAGTCCATAGAAGATAATGGGGAAAAAAGGCAACCTAACTACAACTTTCATGAGGCACAGGGGCAGTTCAGGTGGACACAGTTCAGTATTGAACTGGCCCAAAGAGAAATGTTTTAATTTGAGAACGCTGAAACATTTCCTTTTGATTAACAAAACTGACGATTCTGAATCAAAATATTTTGTTCTGAAAAACATTTCAGGATTTTGCTGTTTGGTATAAATTCCAGATGTCAACAAATGTCAACATATTGGATTTTCCCATGATACAGACATTATGAATTTCATTAAGCTCTAGAGTCAATGTATTCCTTGCAAGATGTCCAGATACCATGGCAACGGCTGATTCATAATCTCACCTCTCACCCTCCCTCCTGTTTTTTTTAAATTTTTAAAAAACAGTCTATGAGACAGGCATACTTCCCGGGAAATGCACACGAGCTAATGGGAATAACAGAACAGAGACTGTACAAAACTCGATCTCATGTAAGAGTTGAACCATCACACAGGTGTAGCCAATTATTGTCTTTTCAATCTGAATGATGAGATTTTTTCAAAGATTACTGTTTTTTTAATTAGTTTCTTGAGGGAAGTGCAATTTACTGGTACTACACTTTCCAGTGCTACCAACACCTTGCTGGCCTGGGTTTTCAGTGGTGGTACAGTGGGTCTTCAGTACTCCCTTGGTATCACAGATGTTCTATAACTAACTTGGGGGAGTTACAAGAGGCAGAGGAATGCAGCCTCCAAAAACCATAAAACACCAAGAAAAGAAGCTCTGATCTTATGGGAAAGCTGTCCCTCTGTGCTACACTTGAGGTATCTCTTCCCTGCATCATGATTCCTTAATCCATGACCCTCAACAGTTGTATTCTATCTCCCTCTATGGGAAGGGCTCATCATGGAGTGTCTGCTGACTTTGCTGCTGATATTTCTAATGGGTTAGGAGAGAAGCATGCTGCACCTCTCAACCTGAGCACAGATAGCTAGAAACCAGAGACCATTTGTTTCTTCCTGCTCTCCTTTGCTGGTATAAATGCAGGGGAGCATCCAGCCTTACATTTTAAACAATATTATTTATATTACATCTTGACTTGAGGAATGTCTCTGTACCTGCACTCTGGCTTCATGGAATGTAGTTTAATAGTAATTAGATAAATAATTATTATTTGGTCCACAACTAGTTCTGCATGGTCATGAAAAACATCTTAGGGGACAAAAATGTCAGACTCACCAAGTTGTTATGAAATGTAATTTTATGTATAGTTACAAATGTAACAAGCAAGTGAACTCAAAAATCAACTGTCAAACTTTAGAGAAAGGCACACATACCACTCTTGTTGTATTGCCTCTCTTTCTGGATCATGCTCTGTTCTAAAAACCATTGACTGTACTATTAGCTAAGATATAGTAAATACAAAGATCAATTATTGTATGCAAACCAAATAAGTTAATGTAACATTAAAGTTGATCTGAAGTCACACAGATCAAGACACTCAGGCAGCCTTAACTCTGTCCCGCATAATATTACATTTCCCGATGTTGTGTGATCATCACAGACGAATTTGCAAACACAAGAAATACAATACAATACAATACAAAGAAACAGTCGTTTTGTGTATTATAGAGTTAATCTCCTTATGGGGAACTTAACTTGTATGCCTGAGACTTCAGTCTATCAAAATGTCCATCTTGATGTTTCCTCACTATTGTTTTTTGCATATAATTACTCTTCTAAATATTGTTTCAAAATGGGGGGAAAGTAAATAAAAAATTAAAAGCGTTTGCAGTGGTGAAGAAAAGATCAACCAAAGCTAGAAGAGCAACCCAGTGTGTTTGTTTCTGTAGACTCCGTATTTTCTCAAGTTCTCCCATGGAAGAATTTTGCCGACCAAACCTAGTTGTTATCGTTGTGCTGTTCCCCAGAATTGTTGGTTAGGTTACTCAATAAAGAATAACATCCAACTTGGTAATCAGATACTATACCCATGGGTCAAATCCACCTCCTATTGAAGTAAATAGGAAGTCTGCCCTTTATTTAAATAAGTACTAACTCAAGATATCACGTCAGTGCACAAATGCTAATTTCTGGCCAGACTGTGATACCCTAATTCACAGCTATTATAGCACCTTAACTCCACAATGGGACTACTCAAGGAACAAATTGCTGCTCATTCTAAAGGTATCACAACCTAATACATAATCTCTTTCTTCTGGTTAAACCCTTTTTAACTAAATCCAGGTTGTCTCTGTATTCATTAGCCTATTTTTTTTCACATCCTTTCAAAACATGACAACACATGATTAATCAAACCTGTCTCCAGTCATGAAACCTTTAAGAAATCTTCTGCTTTAAGACCTTTAGAAATGCTAATGACGCAAGGTGTCTTTCCCTGGTACCAAGCACAACATTTGTAGAACATCACTATTTAGTAGCCAGATGTGATTCCAAGTAACTCCAAGAATTCCATATGGGGGTGCTTTTTCCAAACATTATTGCTTCATTCAGTCTCTATTATATCTCAGCATAATAAATTAGGATTATGCTGGATTTGACAGCGAAGGAATAAAAGAAGAGATACAAACTAGCATAAATAAGTACTAGTCTCACAATTTAAACTCTCCTACACAATCCTTGGTTTTAAGATTTACAAAGTATTACTTCTATAGAGAAATATATATTCTTTCTATTCCATTTTTTTTACCTGGATTAAAAGGCTGAATAGACCATCCTTTGAAAATGTCATGCATTTTTGAGTTGACAGGTTTATTCTTTCCAGCACTGGTTTTAACATCCGCTTTCTTATCTTCCAAACCTGGTACCTTCATGCAGTAATCCAGGAAACCATTTGATCTCATTATTTCTGTATATCCTCTCTCACAACTGCAGACTCCACTCTAAGCAACACATATTTATTTAGTATTAAACCACAGAGTACATTCTACTAAGCATGTCAAGGAAATTTGTGATATTTTTCTGATTCCCCCCATCCAAGTATTCTGTGACTTGCTTATATTTATATTCTCAGAAATGTCTCACGCTATGCACACAGACAGTGAAAGTCCCAAGTACACAGTATATTTTCCCAAACATAATAATAAAGCAAAATATTTTATTAATTTCAACAGCAGCCAAACTAGAATGTCAGCGCTAGATAAAAGGAAAACCCACAGAGACAGGGCTTACAATATACAATGGATGAGACCAAAGATACCACATGAAATCCAATGAAGTCAATGGAAGGTTTGCTGTTGACTTCACTGAGCCCAGGATTTCACCCATTGAGCCTGCTTACAGAACTGTGTAACCAACCGTAGCTACACATTCTGAGACAAAAAGAGAGCTTGTTAATATGTGGTTATGGCTGAGAAACTATCACTAACTTAAAGGAAAACAACAACAACATGGGAACCCTTTCAAAGAGCAATGTTTGAAGTTAGACACCTAGGGCTTGATTCAAAGCCCACTGCACCTGCTACTCCTGTTGACATTGGTAGGTGTTACAGATGCCCAGCATCTTTGTAAATCATGCCACTTTAGGTGTCTAAGACACCCAAGTTTGAAAATGCTGCTCTTTGTTTATTAGAGACAAGGTGGGTGAGGTAATAGCTTTTATTGGACCAACTTCTGTTGGTGAGAGAGAAATGATATTACCTCACCCACATTGTCTCTCTAATATTCTGGGACCAACACAGCTCTTTGCTTATGTCAGTCTAGGCCATGGCCATTAGGCATACCCCAGAGTAAGGGATGGCATGGAGTCGAACCTCTCCAGGGCAAACATCCAACCTCAGGGTGCCTTGCAGAGCCCCCAGAGGGCAGGGGGATGTGCCTACTTCACCACCTCTCTAGGGTTAGTTGTTTGCATCTCTGTGCACCAGCCTGACTCTGTAAGATTGGGGATGTGTCACTGCCTCCTCCTGGCTCTCTCTGTCCCCACCCAGGGAGTAGAAAGGGAGCAGTCTCTGAGCTCCCATCTTTAAAGAAGTTCCAGACCTCTCATATCTATAGTCAACAGCTCAGATAGAGCTCTCAATTAAAAAGCAAACCAAAAATGTAACACTATCAACCCAGCTCAGATTTGTGCAAGTCACCTTTTCCTCTTAGGATCTAAATTCTAAACATAAATTCCCAGAATCATCTCTAGGTGGTGTCATGTACACATCATTGTTAGAGGGGTTAGAAAGCTTCTAAGATGTTCAAGATAATTCCTAAAATGTCTTCTGCAGCAGCTGCTTACCTGGGTACAGTAGGTGAATGGTTTTTTGCACTTTGGATTGCAGTGTCTGGTTTCAGCAGGCTGGGTGTGAACAGAACAACCTCCTGTAAAAGAAATTCTCATCACTACGTACTTTCAAGAATACATTTTATAATGTTTTGACAAAGATTAATGCTCATCTTGCTGGGGTTGAATAGCATTTTTTTTTTGCTTATTTTTAAATTTATTTATATGCTTTTCTATGGAGCTTCATCATCATAGTAGCTCTGTATGACTCACTAGTTAAGTTAGCTTCACAAGGCAGGGAATTTTTATCCATTTTACTGATGGGGAAAAGGGGTAGAGAGAGATTAAATGACTTTCCCGAGGCCACACAGGAAGTCTGGAAGATTTCCGGCATCTCACACTGGTGTCTAATCTTCATGCCCACTACTTCTTGTACTGCTGGAAGCTTTCATGTGAATATGGAAAATGTGAACATAAGAACGGCCATACTGGGTCAGACCAAAGGTCCATCTAGCCCAGTATCCTGACTTCCGACAGTTGCCAATGCCAGGTGCCCCAGAGGGAATGAACAGACCAGGTAATCATCAAGTGATCCATTCCCTGTTGCTCATTCCCAGCTGATGGCAAACAGAGGCTAGGGATACCCATCCCTGCCCATCCTGGCTAATAGCTATTGCTGGACCTATCCTCCATGAGTTTATCTAGTCTTTTTTGAACCCTGTTATAGAACCAGCTCCTTTAACTACTTTGCTATCCTTGCAGCTGATGTTTGTTATATAACATTTTTAAAACAATCATTATACATAGGAGTGGGGTGGGAAGATTTCTATTTTCATATCTACCTATTTCCTCATTTATTTAACCAGAAAGAGACCCTAGGGACTTGCAAACCATGTGGACCCACTGGTGGCCAAGGCACTGGGCCTGGAAGTGCTGACCATATAGTATACTTTTCTATTGATAGAGGTGGAGGGGCGAGTGGATGAAGCTTCCCTTCCTGGTGCACAGAAGGGAAGAAGAATTGCAGAATCTGCAAGCACCCATGTGGTTTCTCCTTCTTTCTCTAAAATTATGTAACACTCACACTGATAACAGATATACAGACTGGCCCACTCAGGCCTTTTTAGTGAGTTGGTACTTGTGTTTGAATCACCAACAAAACCCGGGCATAAATTGGCCAATCATCTCATTTACATGCTATTTGTTACAATGATCTGATATGAAGTTGGTGAATTCATATCTGTGTTTCCTAGCTAAATTCAAACACAATTATGTCATTATTAAAAGGACCTAATCAGACAATCCAAACTGGACTTTGGGAAATCTATGTCCAAAATCAGCTAACAATAGTTTTTATTTCTTTCAAGTTTCACATAATTTTAAAAACTCTTTACATTTCCCTCCCATGCTAACCCTAATCATTCTCAGCTAAGCTTCCACACTGTGTCCCATGCTTTGTAGACATACCTGTGACATTTACCCCATCTGAACGCTGGCACCAGACTGTACGTTCATTATCTCTCCAAAGGCTGGTTTTCCATGCATAGTTATAACATTTCCCTCCTACAATTTAAACAAGACAAACCAATTAATCTTCCTATATCTATAAAAACGTAAACCTGTAGTGGAATAAAGCTAAGGGCAGGGGCTGCAATACCTGAACAAGGCCGTGTCTCCAAGACTTGCTCAGGACAGCTGTCTCGGTTTTCAAAAGACTGAATGATAAATGTTCTTGATCGAGACTGGCGACCAGTGGTCTCAAAGCTCCTGCCATCAATACACGTTAGCTCACATGAGCTCCACTCTGACCATCCTGTCAAATGGCAATCACCTACACGTCAAAAGAATAAAACACTGTTATCCGAAGGAGACAGCCTCAAAGGATAGTTTAAACATACAGCTAGTCTTTTGGAAATAATGCCAATTATAACCTGCTAGCATGGCTGCTTATGTTATTTTTGTATCATATTTTGTCTCTGCAAAATAACGGAAAACCTCTTTCAAAAGATCTAAAACCAGCAGGGTGAACACACAGCTAATCTGTAGAATCACAAATTCTTATTACTGTCACCTTCATTTTCTCTCCCCCATGCCCTCCAATTGCTTGGCAGAAAGTCTGCCGTGTCTTGTCTTGGATTACATTAGAAGTTCTTTGTGGGCTGTATCTTCCTCTGTACTTGTATTAGAACAATGGGGCCCTGAGACTGACTGAAGGATGTTACCACAATGTAAATAATTAATAGTGCTTTGATTTATGATACTAGTTGTGACTGTTAAAACTAGAGAGGGATCCCTGCCCCTGAGAGCTTACCACACAATCTCAGAAGAACTTACCTGGGCAAGGCACAGAACATGGTAATTGTAGTGCATTGTCTTTTGATGGCAGCTCTCCACACAATGCATTTTCTACTTGCTTGGATGGAACAGACATAGAGGCATCGTGAACCATACACGTGAGGTTACGGATTTGGAATCCTTCACCGCATTGTCCCCCCTTTGAGAGATAACAATCACATGTTGCTAACTTAAACAATAATCAAATAATTAATAATAATAAGGGAATGTATATAGAACTTTCACCTGGAAGGATTTAAAAGTGCTTTACAGACTCTGGTCTCAATCCACAAAGGTATTAGGTGCCTGAACCCACACTTAAGCACCTAAATCTGGGGTTTAGGTACATAAATCCCAGTTTTAGGCTCCACTGTGATCCATAAAACTTCTGCCAAACCATATAGTTGCCTAAACTCACTTAGCACCCAAGTTTTCAAGTTTCTGCCTCTGGGCATGCACACTGCTGCCTCACTCCAGACCATCTCCCAGATCAGGTCCCATTCCAAACCTGGAGAGTGGTGGTGGTACCATTGCCCACCTTATGCCTTTCAGCCCAGTGGTAAGAGCGCTCACTTGGGATATTTTGATATTTTCAATTCCTTTCTCAGGCACAGGGTGGGGAAGGATTTAAACAGGCATCTCCCACCTCCCAGAAGAGTGTTCTAAGCACTGAGCTATGGGTTGAAGTTGTTCCACAGTGGATGAATAAAGACATAGTGATGAATAAAGACATAGTGATGGGAGCTGGGGGACTGGACCCTAGGTCTCTCACCTCCCAGCTGAGTGCCTTAACCACCAGGCTTCAGAGTCATATCTCTCTTTCACTTCCCCCCCCCCCCACACACACACTATAAGTATTTATCCATACTGGAGCAGTCAGTGGACCTGAGAGAGAGTGAGACCGATTCTGTAGCCTGGTGGTTATGGCACTCACCTGTGAGATGGAAAACCCAGGGTCCAGTGCCCCAACTCCAGTCACTGTTTATCCAGAGTGGAAGAACTTCAACATAAGAGATTGAGGGAGCCCACATCAGACTATCCCATAGCTCAGTGGTTAGAGCACTCTTCTGCTAAGTGGGAGAGACCCGTTAAAATCCTTACCCACCTCTGGCAGAGGCGGGAGTTGAACCTGGGACGCCCATGTCCCAGGTGAGTGCGCTAATCACTGGCTATGGGATAGTCTGGCTAAAAGTTATAAGCCCCCCACCACCACCAGCTCCACCTCCTCCTCCTCCAATCCTTTTGTGTGGAGCAAGGCATGCACCTAACTCATTCTCACAAGAAATGCCTTTGGGAGCTTTGCTTCCTGAATGCAGGAGAAGGATTCTTGTTCCTGGATCTCTAGCAGAGGTAGGTGACTTCTTGCAGCCTGGACTTAGGCACCTCTCTCTGAGAGTAAGGCACAGTTTAGGTCACACCCCCTCATCGACAACTCCCATTGGCTAGCTTAGATGGCATCGTGCCTGGCGTGCTGGCTTTTGTGGTTCACATTTCTTAGGTGACTCTCTCTCCTGATTCATTGCATAGGTTGTCTAGGTGCCTAACACAGGTATTGCAGATTGCAGTGTTGTTCCTGTGATTTTCTAGGTGCCAAGAAATCAGGCGCTGTGAAGTGACGCTGAGCATTGCAATGCCTAAGACCCTCTGTGGATCCAGGCCTATGTAACTAGATTGTGTCCACCTCCTCTGCAGGAGTGCAATGTTGGGGTAAGGGTAAACCTCCTTCTTGCACTTTTATGAAACAGCTGTGATTGGGCAGGCGGGAAGTACCAGGTTCCTCCCCACATGCACTGATCAGCAGACTTGGCAGGACTATAAGAGGAGGTGTGCTGCATGCTAGAAGGGGCGTACCAGTGCACTTACCTCCCCTGTGCACCAGGAGGATGCAGGAGGATTTCTGTAGAGTTGAAGAACTAAGGAAGAAAACTGTCAGGAGCTTCTCAGGGTCAGGGCATGGGGATGGTGGTAGGTACAGGTCCACACTGCCTTATGGGGGACTGGGCCTCAGTGACATGATCGAGCATGACGTATACAGAAATTACTTTAGCCAGCACTGAAATGTAATCATCTCTAGGGTAGAATTGGCCATAACTGTTAAATAGCTGCATAATTCTCTAAACAGTTTGGACAAGGAAGTAAAGAAGAGTACAATACCCCAGTGACTCTGCAGGAGGAATTCAAATTCACAGAGCACAGTGACTGGAACGGGCTTTTGATCATCTGGATAATCAGTAAGTGTGAAATTCGTAGAGCTTTAGAAAATAATTTCATGATATTCAGACCTTCCCAATCAGCACTGGAAACTGAAATCCTCAGTTTCTCCACAGACTGGATACATAATGGGTGGAAGGAATGTAGGCTTCCATACATTCCCCTGACACTATACCACAACTCTGATCCTAATGATTAAAAGAGGGTCAGTCTTTATAACAATAAAATCCTTGAACTCTTCAATGAGACTGCAGAGAATGGTGTCAACAAAATGACAATCACACCTCGAAGGATGCTATAGGGAGGAGGGAAGATATGACGGTTGTAGGTGATGGGGTTTGTTGTCCACTCTTTAAAGATGTAATGATGTTATATTTATTACATATGGGCAACTTGAGCTTTACGGAAATGAGCATTTTATAAAACTCCTTAAGTAAAAACTCTGCTTTTATTGGGCTACTCCGGGAAGTGCTACTCTGGATCACCTGGCAGTAGATCCTTTGAAAATAATGGACCTCATTCACAGACCTAAAGGGCTACCTACCAAGTATATTTATTCAGCACTGGACTTGGTAGCAGGAATCTCAAGACTGGCTTTCCCATATTCATGCAGTACCTTTCTCATTTTCTCTGCACCTCCTCATTGACAGTTAGTGAAATATAAGTGAGGGTATAACGAGTTGGATTTAAAGCAGTTGGTAATCAAGTGTCTAAGAGAAGTATTAGTGCAGATTTACTGTATGCAGTTAGACATTAAGTTTTCAACATTGTGTTTCAATCTAGTCTGTATGTAACTTACTATTCTAAATTGCTATTTCACTGCAGAAGCCTCTGTTGCAGACTTGGATTAATAGTGCGTGAATAGCTCATCCAGGTGCCAAACTGGGTTGGAGTTCTTAGAAATTACTGGTGGAGACAGAATATGATGTGGAAGGAACTCTCCGGACAGGGTCTAATCAAACTACAATATATTTCAAACTTAGAAGAAAAGCACAAGGAAATGACTAATCGGTATTGTAGAGGACTAAAATGATATGAAAAGACACTTATTCTAGCTGACAATAATACCTACCTCTAATACAGTGCTGTCCACTATAAAGTCAACCTTTTGTCAATGCAGTTACTACACTGTGATACATCAGTGATATCTTTGGATATCCCTGTACTTGGAATAGGAAATAGCTACGGGTATCTCAGATATTATGCTGTGGTAAATGTTTACCCTTTAATGGTGACCTCTGCTTATTATTTAAGACTGGCTTTACAAACAACCAAACCTAACAACGTCCTTGCGTGGCAGGGATCATCATACTTTTTGAAAATGGAAAGTCATGATGCCATTTACAGAGGACAGGGGAAGCCTGCTTTTTTACTATATGTGGTGCATAAATAATGCAGGATAAAAATACTGGTCCCTATTTGCTTCCTAAAATTATGTAGGACCCATTCCTAAAGTTCCAACCATCCAGTAGAGTTCAGTGGGAATTTGCTAGAGTACGGATATCAATAATCAGCCCAAATTGAATAACAGGTGATAAACAGAGGAAGATCCCTGAGGAGGTTATTGGACATACATAGCTCCCAAGAGTAAGGTCTGCTTGGTAAATATTGTCTCTCCTGAGGGAAGAGAGTTGATAATTAAGGGCCCGATTGGGCAACACTTTCCCTCATCAGTGAGCACTTGTTTGGGTATGCATTCTCCTTTGTGAGACAGGGCTGCATGATTAGACTTTGAGGGCCAAATTTTTGATGGTATTAGGCACCAAATGATGCAAATAGGTGCTTAGTGGGATTTTCAAAAGTGTCTAGGCACCCAACTCCCAATTAATGAAAGTTAGGCACTTAGGCACTTTTGCAAATCCCATTGGGAGCCTCTCCGCACCTTTAGGAGCCTAAATACCTTTGGAAATTTGGCGTTAAATGCATATAATTTAAATGATATTGAGGCCCTGAATAAATGTTTTGTTAATGTTTAACTACATGTCTCATGTTCCTTTAGTAGCCAAATAATAAAAATTAGTAATACTTCATATTGTTGATGTTTTTTATCCAGGTTATGATAGGCTGTCATAGAGGGAAACATTCAGATTCAGGTTTAATTTTCTGCCATTTATGTACCTTATTGCTTTAGGTCTGGTAACGTTCACTGCTTCTAAAAGGTTTTCCATCTGTTTGAAGGCTGCAGGTTTGCTCCTTGCACAACTGGAAGTGGCCCGTGATGCATACAGGTTCATGGACAGTGGTAGTCAGGGCTTGACTTGCACTGAAACACTGCACTGCCTTTGGGAGTTGGAAGGACATTCCGGTACTATCACTACCAGATGTGCATTCCAGCATATCTTTTTTAGGACACAAGGACTGACAGTAATACCTCTCTCTGGATTAAATAATGTGAAAATCTGCAATGCAGGGCATCTGGTCAGGGCTGGCTCCAGGCACCAGCTTCTCAAGCAGGTGCTTGGGGCGGCCGCTTGGGAGAGGGGCGGCAGGTCCAGGTATTCGGCGGCAATTCGGCAGACGGTCCCTCACTCCGGCTCGGAGTGAAGGACCTCCCGCCGAATTGCCGCCGCAGATCGCGATCGCGGCCGCAGCTTTTTTTTTTTTTTTTGGTTTTGGCTGCTTGGGGCGGCCAAAACCCTGGAGCCGGCCCTGCATCTGGTGGGCCAGGTTCTACTTCTAAGCATGCAAACAGCTCTACTCATTCACACCAAACAACTAATTTAGGATTAAAACGGTTACTATTCTAAGACTGCAAAATATTTTCCAGGTATCCTACAATACAGAAAAAATAAATATTGTAGACTACTCATTATTAAGATTATTGTTTATTTAACCATATCAGGCTATTCACAACAGATTTTTCTGGTGTCATTTTAGTCAAAGTCAATTCAACAGAACACCTGTGAAAAACAAGATTTTTGATACTTTGGAAGGTGAATTTAGGATTCATTCCCTGAAAAAAATTGGAAGTAAATCGCCTTACATTTATATAACATGCCTCCTCCTTAAGAGCTTTGCTAAAATACATTGAAAAGGAACCACTCCTCCTTCTCCCCGCCCCCGTTGAAGTGCAGCCACCTCTGACAGCCATTTAATAGAGCACAGAAAGACAACACAATAGTTTAGGAAGGAAAGAAGAATACTGTATCCTACTGAAAGTGCAGGGTGAAATCTGGGGTAGACAGGATGTAATTATTTTATTTTAGCTGAAATTTGGCCAGGCTCCAGATTTAACATGCTTCTATTCTGCAAAAGCTGCCGTCAACTTAATAATCTTAGCAATATGTCAGGGTGTTGATTCAGTAACTCAGAGAGAAGTATCCACTCCCTTATCACCAGCACTAGTTCATACAATTAAAGGCCTCCCATCTAGTACTCATCAGAACTAACCCTGTTTACTAAGATAAGATCCCAGGGTGTTAGGGCTACATAAATATTACATTTACATGCATGGGTCACATTCTCAGTTGTACCTGGTTTGTATTTAGCAGAACTGAAAACAGCAGGAGGAAGGGGTGGCCTTAAGTCATCTTGCTGCTTCCCTGATTGTGGGCTGGCCAAGGGTCAAAATGGTTCCAGCTACAATTTACAATGGGCTAAGGCTGCTCTAGATTATACCAGCTGCAGCAGTCATCACAGGCACACTTGCTGCATCCTCTCTGCCCTCTCCAGGAGAAATGTGGGAGCAGAAGATGGGACAAAGCCTGCTACATCATGATAGGTAGATCAGAAGAAAGGCCATGGGATCTGTACTTACACACACATCTAATGGCCCCAACTCTCTTTGTCCCATAGTGTGGAACAGCAGCCATGGTGAGATCTGCACTGAGGTCATTTGCCCTGGGCGAAGGGAGTGGGTTTCCTCTCGGCATTTCACCCATACTTCTTCCTCATAGAGGACAGTTAGTACGGGTTAATGGAGGTGAAGCAAATTTCACCCTGTAGGAGTAACTTCAGTGTAGAAAATTCACATCAATTTAATTATAAATTAATTCACATCAATTACTAAGGAGAGGGGGGGAAAGTGTAAGATAAATCAATGCAAGCACAAAGCAACATGAAGATAGTGAGAAAATGCAGATTCCCAAAGCAAGAGGGGTATGTGTGCTATGCAATTTAAGAGTCTTTTACATTTGCAGGCCATTTTGATAACTCCACTAAGAAGAATATAGTAATCAACATGCCACAGAATAACTTTAAATTGAAGTGTTTAAGACATTACAGATGTCTAGGGACATCAGTTATTCTCAGGGTCGTTGTTATTACTACTTCCAAAATCTGCTACGTACATTTTCTTGCTAGCATTGCTGTAAGTAATGAAATAATGGTTTGCTAGAGCTGCACTCCAGGAAGAGTTGGTGGAACTCACATCACTACTGATATATGTGTACACTACTACGACTTGCACTGTTACAGTTAGTTTCTAAAGGTGTGACTTCAGTACAGACTGTAAGTTCCTACATGGGGAACACATATTTGAGAATGGGCTCTTCAATCTAGCAGAGAAAGATATAACGTGCTCCAATGGCTGGAAGATGAAGCGAGATACATTCAGACTGGAAATAAGGTGCAAGTCGGTAACATTGAGGGTAATTAGCCATTGGAACAGTTTACCAAGGAGCGTGATGGATTCTCCATCACTGGCAATTTTTAAAACAAGTTTGGATATTTATCTAAAATATATGTTCAAAGGAGTTATTTTGGGGAAGTTCTATGGCCTGTGTTATACAGCAGGTCAGACTAGATGATCACAATGGTCCCTTCAATCCTTGGAATCTATGACTCTAATGGCTGAATAAATCACAATGGTTCTACTGATGATGAACTCACTTTGTTTTAAAGTGGATGTTAGCATGGTCTTAATGGCAGCAAAAATACTTAGATCTCTGAAAAGCTGTTTAAATTAATTGTCACCTAATTGTGCCATTTGTCATTGATGAAATGAGTTTCTACGAGCATCACCTGAGAAGCGCCTCATAAGCATAACAACAAGACATACCTCTACTTTGCATGGTGACCATGCCCCGAGAATCCAAGTGTAGCATGGCTTTACAGGACAGTTTCTGTACTGGGTGAGCTGTGTAGGGCATAGCCTTCCTTCTCCTTGTGCCTGCATAATTATGGACCGAGTACGTATCATCTGGCCTAAACAAATAGAAAAGATACCAGTATGTAGGATGTGTACTAGAAACGGAGAATTTACTGTAAATGGAAAGGTTTCCAATATTATAGCAGTGTTCTAGTGAATGGCGAATAATGAAGCAGAGTACAATGCCAGGTAGTAGAGATACTTTGAGTAACATAAAAGGGGGAGAGCTTAGAAAACTCTGGTGCTCAAGCTACATGTAGCTCCTTTCATGTGATTCCTGCAGGGTACTTGTGTTTGACTGCTATTCCATTCATTCTGCTGGACTACCAGATCGTTATCCCAGAAGAGAGCCATTTTACAACAGCATGGGAGTGTTAGAAAAAATAGGGAATGAACTCATAACACGATAATATTGTATCACTGGGTGAGAACACTGCACCAAAATGCAATATTACCACATGCCAATGCAATAGTGGGCTGAATGTGAGGCAGTGGGGCCTAGCAGAAAGAGAACTGAACTGGGACTCAGAAGACCTGGGTTCTATCCCTGGCTCTGCCATTGATCTCACACAAGTCTCTGTGCCTCACTTTCCCCACCTGTAAAACAGGAATAATGATGCTGACCTTCTCTGTAAAGCACTCTGAAACATGCTACATGAGAGCTAGGTATTATTATATAATTATTATTGTTACATGAGATCAACATGTGATTTCTTTGTGGCTGTCAGTCAGATGACAGAGCAGCTTGTCAGTTAGTATTTCTTCTCTTTCTCTCCCCCCCATTCTCTGTCCCAGTGTTCTTTCCCTCCTTCTTTTTCAGTCACTTTCCTTCTCTCTCCCCCATATTCTTCTCCTCAAACCTCTTTATTGTCTGTTGATTTATCTTCTCCCCAGTGTCTTTCTCTCTCTCTTATTACCCAGTACCTCTCTCTCTCTCGCTCTCTCTCCTGTAAGTCTCTTCCTCTCTTTTCTCTTCACCCCTTTCTCCTTCTCTAAGCCACAGTTATTTCCTCTTTTCCACATCCTCCCTTCCTTAGAATCATTCTCTCTTCCATGCCTGTGAAGGCCAACGAAGCTGAAACATCAGCACAGCTTAAGGTTGAGATCCTGCATGAGGATCTGCTAGTCTCCTGAAGTCAATGGGACTTTGTACAGGTGCAGGGATTCACCCTAGCAGATCCTCATGCAGGACTGAGATCTCTGTACAACAGAACCTCAGAGTTATGAACACCAGAGGTATGAACTGGCCAGTCAACCACACACACCTCATTTGAAACCAGAAGCACACATTCAGGCAGAGACCCCAAAAAAAAGAAAAAAGAAAAAAAAAAAGCAAATAGTACAGTACTCTATGTTAAACGTACACTATTAAAAAAAAGCAGCATTTTTCAGTTGTAAACTTTTGAAAACAGCTATAACGTTTTGTTCAGAGTTACAAATATTTCAGAGTTACGAACAACCTCCATTCCCAAGGTGTTCTTAACTCAGAGGTTCTACTGTATTTTCATACAAAGTTTAATTTTTGATAAGGTAAGTTCTGACATAGCAATGGATTATTCCCTTCTGTGTTTGTTTTTAATGCTATTCGATACATTTTATATATATGTATATATTTATGGACAGAAGCCATCATCTACTCCTTGTGACTTTTCCACTACACTTCTATAAGCAGTTGTAAGTATTTTGATTTTTCTTTAATTAAAGCCATCTGAGAGTTCCATCCCTTCCTATGAGGGCTTAATGACACTGCTGACAAACTAACATACAGTGCTGCTATGATGTTGCCTCTATATTGAGTTAATCAATAAAAATAAGGAAGAATATATAATGAATGTTTATATAGGTTTATCATTATTATTAGTTCATTTTGCACCAATAAGTTTTTTTGTATAACTATTGTGGCAAAATATTTGGAGAAAACGCTTATCAAGTTGACCCTGAATATGTTTAGTAAATATTCAGTGCTGTGGTAGTGTCAATCATATTACTTTAAGACATAATTTTCATATGTTTTCCAAATATATTCCTTGTGCATGTGAAACATTTAATGAAATACATGACTAAATCCTGATGTATTATTAAATATTACAAGTTACACAACTCCAATGGCAGCATCATTTTTAACATTAAACATTCCAATATGTTTTCATTGCCTTTTTAACAAAGGAAATTTGATTTTTATGACCAAATTACATGCAACTTGCTGGAAAACTGCAAGCCCTCTAATAGCCATTACTGTCCATAACCACTTTTACAATGTCCATTAAGATCCTATTTATTTTCAGTGAAAACTCCCTAACCCACTGAATGGAAAAGAAAAATTAGGTTACCATTTCAGAAATAATAGAATTGAATACCATTCATTAAAATAACAGCAATCCCATTTCTTACTCCTTTCCTTTCCTTACAAAAGTCAGACTCACAGAAAATGGTTCTCTCACAAAATGTTCCAATTAGAACCCTGGTTACAATTAGAGGGGAGGGGGAAATCCACATGCCGTGCAACTAAGTGACTTTTAAAATCATATTATGGACATAATTTCTGCCTTAGCTTTGAAGGAACTGAATCTGAGAAATAGTAAAAAAGGGTCTCCTTAAGTGATGGATTATGAACACCTAAAATGGACGTAAGCAAGGCATGTCCAATGCTAACACTGCAAGTGAAGGAAACACTTATGGTAAGGTTCACCCATTAGGATCGCAGTACTGTAGATGTGCTCTTAAACAGAGATGGGCCAACACAAATGCATTAAGCAAATGCTCCTGGAATCTGTGGAAGCTGAGAAATGGAGCTGACTCCTCATTGTACTTATGTATACAGAGCGGCCAATTTTTAACTGTTTGTCTTACAGCCATGCTTAAAAATACAAAAAGAAATCAACTGCTGCTAGGAACGGAAGTAATAAATGTCCAGTGAGTGTGATTCCGAAAAGATGATTTTTTATTTTGCTGGCGAAAAGCAAACATCTAGAAGAGCTGCCAATGGACAACCTTGCAAAATGATTGTCTATATGTTCACAATGCTGTTCTCCTGGTGTGAGCCCTTGTATGCCATTTTTAAACTCATTTTAAGACTATTTTTGGCTGAGTTGTTATCACCTGGACCTAGGGGTTTGTAACAGAATTCCTCAAAAAAGCTTTCACCAACACCAGTATATTCAGCTATCACAGAATCAGATTTTGTGCAGTGACACAACCCCATAAATCCTTGTGGTTAAAAAGCAACTCCGAATTTCAGTGGGTTGAAGCAAGGGACTGCAGGTGGTTTGGTGTCCTGGCAGGATTATTCCCACCAGTACATTTCCTTTGTCCTCTCTAGTTTTGAAAGTATCAGGAAAGAGGGTTGCCACTAATTCTCTTGGAATTGAACATAAATTCAAGTGTCTAAAGACAAAACGATCTTTTAGCTTACAAAATTTTAATGATTAAAAACCTTTAAAATCCTGAAAAGTACTTGTAATGCTACGGACATTAATGAAGCAATTTGCTTTTATCTGTGCTGAGATTAGCATATTTTTTGGCAAAATTAAAATTGAAAACTTTCATTTTTAAGAACAAAAATGTCAGATAGCCTAGTCGTTGCATGAAAATGAAATATTTTCCTGATAGCTGCTTATACAAGATAGTTAGCTCACCAATAAACTACAAAATCACAGGATACACCTGAACTTGACCCATCTTTGCTATCTCCTTTCTCATGATGCTGTAAATAAATCATTGCAAAATAAAAGGAGCAGCTCAGTGCTGAAAGGGCATTTTCCCCTGGGACTATGCACTGAAGTGGATTCCTTAAAGCTCTGATTCTCTCTCTCTGTCTACATACACAAGTCAGGTGGTCAGTAGCAACTCAAGTGGAAGAAACACTGAAAAAGTTATTTACTTTGTAGATATCTCATTGATAGAGACTGTTATCTTCATAGGTTTGAAATGAACTTTCTCCCTATACAATCTCTGGACTGGAAGTGGCAGTGTAAAATCTCTATTGGTTCTTGTATCTCTCAGTGAACAAACTGAATTTCTCTTTCATCTGCTACGTCCTATTAAACGATCTGAAAATGCAGAGATAAAGGCTGCTGAAAACGGAAAGTGTGAAGTGCCTCTTCACTTCCCTCAAACCTGTCAAAAGTTCTGCAAGAAAAGATTGCTGGGCTTATTGTTGCGTGTTACTGCAAATTTTCATTTGGAACCATGACTATATTTTCATCACAGGAGAGCACTTTTACAATCAAAGAGCCTCCTCCCTTTCCTTGCCTTCCAACCCCACAGAGCAAAATGTGACATTGGTGGAAACCAAGATGCCTAAAATATCTGCCAAAGTTAATTCCAGACTACCTTGCCAGAAATGTTGATATCTGTTTACTGTGGCCTTGAGCTGTTGCAGATTTTTGTATTCCCTATCAAGTAAGTAGAGCAGAACAGAGGAGTGAGAGGATGGCTTCACGTCAGTTAACATGTGGCTGAAATAGGATTATGGAGACCAGGCTAGGCAAGAGAGAAGGGAAGAAGAAGAAACCCATACAGCCTTAGTCCACTTAAAAAGCAGTTGCACTACCAATGACCCAGCATGCCCTGCAGTTTAAATAGCATTGTTTAAACAAACAGCTAGGTCCCCATACCCCCATCTCAGAAAAGGTTGTTTTTAGTATCTTCTTTTTCAGGCCAGCTCTATCACGCCAGGCCTTGGTTAGTTTTCTGACCCGGTAAAAAAACAGTCCTTTTTCAGCCTTATGAAAGGTTTGAGGCAAAACCACAAAGGGTTTATCTCATATTAATTTTCTTACCAAAGAGAATTGTACTTGCTGGAGTTTCCCCTCAATAAGAGTCTTTCCAATACCTTCGGTAGGCTTTGGGTCAGGACCTTAGAGCACTATCCATTAGCTATAGTATTATAAATCCGTGTACAGCAGTTCTGCAGTAGGTATGAGGACTTTCAGCATATAAAACAAAGTTAGCCTATAGCACTAAATATCAGCCGAAACAGAAACTGCTGAAAGCTGTAACAGGCAAATATAATTTATTTCCATGCCTCACTAGGCTCAGCCAAGACTGGAAAGAGAGATACACTCTATTGATCATCAGTTATAAGAATCAGTATGTTCCCCTTTTCCTGCTATACACCACAGCCACACTCGAAGCGAAATACATGCCACATACATAAAAAATATGATTTGGTGCTGTTCATCAAACTGGAACAGAATCCAATAGGGCACTCCTACAGTCCATTAAAATATATCACAGCAGAATAATTTACTGTAAGAGATGGGCAGAATAAAAGTGTTAGTGATGTTGCTGAGATAAGTGACATTAAACCATAAATGCATCAACAATAAACTTCGATCTCATCAACAGTATTTCTATTTTTCCCTTTTACAGTAACTTATGTTTCCTGAGCAGGCACTTCACTAACTGAGAAAAGTCAGAGAAACAGATTCTTGTTTTGACTCTCAAATACTAAATAGGAGTGAGAGAGCAGTTGTAGCAGCAGTGTATGCAGTTTATCTCCCACTGATTATTTTTGAGGAGTGTGCAACTTATTTGGCAACTGAGACCCGGGACAATGAGACTCAGAAACAATAGTTTCCCTTGTTTATTGTTATCCTTTGCTGTTCTAAGTCTAATAAGGACCTGTCATTTTATTTGTCCAAAAAATGCCATGAACAATTATGAAGTTATAGAATGATCATTATTATAATACAGGATAAAGTAACTAAAATGGAGAAGCCTCAAATTATGCTATTGAGGCATATACAGGCAGAATTAGATAAGCGCAGGATCTGCATCACAGTTGACCTTCAGCAATATACCAAGTTACTTAAAATAGGATGGTCTTAGTTTTTAATCAAGAGCTCAGACTGAATTTCACTTCGATAAACCTCCCAGACTCTAACTTCCCCTTGTATCACTAAAACGCAAGGTGGGGAGGGAGGAAGAAGGAAACCACTTGTGTCAAAGAGCACATTTCTGTAACCACGGTCCTTTGAAGATGTTCTTCAGTTCTCAGAGGGCAAAACAGGCTGATGTCTACCTGCCCCAATTTTCTGTAACTGGAGGGGGGCCAAGGACAGGAAAGGGAATGGCTGCAGTGGAGGCTGTACTCCACAGGGGCCTCCTCTAGTGGAATCTTGTGCAGGACTGGGACTTAAAAACACTATATAATAATTCTACCCTGGATCTTTGAAAGCCTCCTCCTGGTATCCACAGGAGAATTGCTGTGGATTAAGGAGACTATACAGCCCAAGTTTTCAGACCCTGCCTGGACAACATATTTATCAGTGTAATTTGGCCTACTCTGCAGAATGAAGTGGGCTGTAGTCCACGAAAGCTTATGCTCTAATAAATTTGTTAGTCTCTAAGGTGCCACAAGTACTCCTGTTCTTTTTGCGGATACAGACTAACACGGCTGCTACTCTGAAATCTGCAGAATGAGTTTGAGACTCCTGCTGTAAGTTGACCACTTAAACCAATGCATGCAGCATTCCTACTTTTAGGATCAGATTTAGCAGTTGCACAGAACCCTGTTATAAAATTGAAGGATAAGCCCTTTATATGATCCTAAATCCCTGATGGATGCAAACATAATGACAACTATCATGGGTTCTCACTGGGGACTGCATCCAGGATCTCCAGTTCTAAAACCATGAACCTCTACAGTTTGAGCTAAAGAAGTAAAAAAATTGTTACTTATCGTGCAGTAACTGTTGTTCTTCGAGAGGTGTTGTGCACATGTACATTCCACTATAGGTGTGTGCGTGCCCAGAGTCATAAGGAGTAGAGAAAAGTATACGCAGATGACCACGTTGCCACCTTGCATATATCAGCGATTGGGACTTAGTTCCCTACATCAGCGTTCCTGAGTAGAGCCCTGGTGGAATAAGCAGTTACCTTGATGGAGGAGACTTTAGCAAGGTCATAACAGAGTTTATACAGTCAGAGACCCAGTATGAAATATGCTGAGATGACACTGATTGACCCTTAATTCTTGTTGCTTAGCTTACAAAGAGCCATGTTGTAGTCCCGAAGTCCAAGAAAAGCCACAACTGAACAAACATCCAAGGTATGAAGAGCCTCCTCTGCCTTAGATGAATGGGGTTTCAGGAAAGACAAGTGAAGATTAATTGTTTGATTTAGGTGGAAAGCTAACACTACCTTGGGCATAAACATAGGATGTGGCCTAAGGGCCACATTGTCTTTATAAAACAGTAAAAGGAGGGTCAGCTAAAGCAGCTTCAAGTGCTGAAATCCTCCTACCAGAAGTGCTTTCCACCAAAAACACTGTCTGCCTTGTCAATAAAGTGTTAGCGATGTTGCTGAGTTAAGTGACATTAAACCATAATGTGCCATAGGCACAAATAAAGTTCCTATCAGTTTGAAGAGAACTAGATTCAAATCCCATACAGGTACCAGATCAGACACAGGAGGGTAAACACTGACCAGGTCCTTTAAAAACTCAAGAAAGAGGAGGATGAAAAAATATGGAAAAACGGTCTACTGGCAGATGTAATGCAGAAATAGAAGTGAACCAATACTGCCTGGACTCTGCCGGTGCAATGAGGATTAGTGATGCTTTGTTTTGTTTCAGCTTCCCGAGGACTCTTGGAATGAGAGGAACTGGAAAGAATGTACATAAAAGATGACTGAACCAGGAAAGTAGAAAAGAACCTGTTATGGAACCCAGGCTGCAACCCGCTCTCGAGCAAATCTCATATATTTCCTGTTGAGATTTGTTGCAAACATATCTATTGTTGGGTACCCCTAGTGGTGGAAAACCTGGAGGAGAACATCCAGCCTAATTGACTATTCGTGTGGGTCTATGAAAACCCTGCCGAGGGAATCTGCTAGAGTGTTCCTCACTTCTGGAAGATGGAAGGCCTTCGGGGACACTTTGTGACAAATACAAAGATGCTACAGGAGGCTATCCTTCTGGCACAATTTAGATTACCTTGCCCCTCCCTGCTTGTTCAGGTAAAACATAGCAGTTGTATTGTTTGTGAGAACTTGAATCACCTGATTCTTGATGGTGGGCATAAATATTTTGCAGGGCCGACATATGGCCCTAAACTCCAGCATGGTTATATGGGGGAAAATTTCCTGAGGCGGCCAAACATCTTGAGCCTGAAGCTGACTGAGATGGACTCCTGGCCTTTTGTAGATGCATCTCTAGCCAGAGTCATTGATGGTTCGGGGGACAGAAACAGAACTCCCTTGCATACATTTATCAATCCAGAGACTGAAGCATCCATATAGGTACGCAAATCCACATGTTCAGAGGATGCCTACAATGTTGATATACCGAATGAAGCCAAGCCTGCAGACAGCAGAGGTGAAGTCGGGCGTGTGTTGTTACATACATGCACAAGGCCATGTGTCTGAGAAGCTGAGTGCAGGATCATATGATAATTGTTGGATAGCTTTCTGAAAGGAAGGTTATAGATTGGAACTGTTCCTGTGGAAGATAAGCCATGGCTGTTACAGTGTACAGATCTGCTCCTATAAAAATTATGCCCTGAGTTTATTGTATCTGTGATTTGTCCAATTTTATTTTCATGCCAAGAAGGGAGAACATCAACCTGATTACTAGAACACTGTTCTGGACATGATTGCTTAATATTGCTTGAACCAGCCAATTGTCCATGTAGGGATTTATTTGTATCCCAAACAACTGATGTCATGCACTTGGTGAAAACTTTTGAGGCTCAAGACAAGCTGAAAGAAAGCACTGTGTACTGGTAATGGTTGGTATCTATCAGAAATTGATGGTACTTCCTGTGGGAGGGAGGTATTGCCATGTTGAAGTGACCTGAACTTGATTTTCTTGATTAATTTGTTCAGCTTTCTTTCATCTAGGATGGGGTGGAAGCCACCAGATTTCTTTGGGACCAGGAAGTACCGGTAATAAAATCCTTTCCTTCTGTGTTGGTAAGGAACTTCCTCTATTTCTCTAAGTCTAGAAGAGACCATAGCTCTTGAAGTAACAAGAGCTTCTTGTGAGAAGGGCCCAGAAAAGGGATGGGGAAGGTGGGTTGGGAAAAGGGAGGGAGATGAACTGGATTACGTATCCCTCCTTTACTGTGCTAAGTATCCATTTGTCCAGCATGATGTTCTGCAAAGCACAGTAAAAAAAGAGACAGGCATAATCAAAAGGGAGGAGATATCATCAGTGTGCCATCCTCAATCATAGAGTCAAAATGACTTTGAGGTAGCAATTGTCTTGTGGGAAGGGTCCGCCTTAGTGGAAGATGGCTTGTGACATTGAGAAGTTCTTGATTTTTTCTTAGGTTCTCTGATGGAACAATGGTCTCACGTAGAAGTGTGATTTAAATAGTTTTATTTTAGTAGCAGGAATATAGCTCTCAGGAAGCGAAGCGTTGCATGAGAGTCCTTCACATGTCATCTGTCCTGGCAGAGAACACTTACAGCCCTCAAAGGGAAAATCATCAACTGTATTCTGCAACTCTTTTGGAATGCCGGAAGCCTGGAGACAGGATGAACACCTCATGAAGACAGCAGCGGTGACAGAATGTGAGTCAGTGTCTATGTCTCTTCAGGCAGCAATACATGCCACTGACACTGACTCACATTCTGTCACCGCTGCTGTCTCCGTGACCCTCAGAAACTAAAACTATAAACTGTTCCCTATATTCTTCAGCAACTTATCAGCAAACTTTGAGATGGCTGAATAATTAAGAAAATAAAATTTAGGTAAGAGATTGGTGATCCTCATTTGAAGTATGGCAGAGGAATAAGCTTTACAACCTAGGGGTAGCCTTAGATTGAGACTGCTCATTTGTCACTGTGACCCCCAGGGAACAAGGAGGTGGGTGGGTAAAGAAATAACCAACGTCTTGTTGAGGGATTTGGTAACATCTATCCACCTACTTCACCATAAGGGGTATAGAGGCTGGAGTCTACCGTAAAATCGTACTGGATCTAGAAGTGGTTTATTGATAGGAAGGGCAACGCTTCCTGGAACAGTAGTCTGTAAAATTTCCAGGAAAGCGTGCAGGTTCTCTTGCACAATTTCTGCTTGGTCTCTAGAGACGTAGCCACCCTTCTCATAAGGTCTTGAAAAAAGACAAAGTCCTCTGGGGGAGGAGATGTTGACTACGGGCTAACTGCTTCCTCAAGGGGAAGATGAAGATATTTGAGAAGCAACATTAAGTGACTCCTCCAATAATTCTCCCTCCTTCACAGGATCCAGTACAGGAGATTGAGGAATGTTAGCAGGATTCTGAGCAGATGAGTCCTACACTATACAAGGAGGAGATTTCCTTCTAGAAAGTGTGTGAGATGGAGGCCTTGAGTCTCTCACAGATCAATCCATAGAGGAAATGGCATAGACAGCCATCCACGGTGAAGGACACCATGTTGGAGCTTTCCTGTAAGGAATCCAATGCTCTTTAAGTCATCCATCCAGCAGACCTGTAAGGGGATCTGAAACACCTGGATGGAGAAATAGTTTCCTCCCTTTCAGAGTCTGAAGAGAAAACAGAAATGTCATCAGAATAGGGAGAAGCAATTGCCGTCAGGGTTCTAGAAGGTCCAGACATTGGAGAGAGACGATATTCAGAAACACATATCTGTTGTGGTGGTCAGAAGTTGATGGTACTGGTGGTACCAGTAAAACTTCAGTCTGTGACAATTGTGCCAGGTGCATCATCAGTGCCAGCAGTACAGGGACAATCTCTGAATGCACTGTCAGTGTCAGACACATCAATGTTGCATGCATGAGAGAATGCGTTGAAAGTGTCGAATGTATTGTCGGTGCTGACAGTGCTGGTATGATCACTGAGTATGCTGACGATTCAGGGTGTGTTAATATAGTCTCAGAGTGTCAGTGGTACTGGGTACATAGATGGAGGAAGCAGTAGAGTCGGCTGTATCAAGGGGAGAATTAGGTAAGAAAAAACAAAGTAGTTCTCCTGTGGATAAGAAGGCCTGTGGAGTTGGAGGCACCTGAGGTGAGTATACTGAGCAGATGGTGCTGGCAATACTGATGCAGACTGAATTGGCTGAAGAGAGGCAGAAGGACCCAGCACTGGTAGAGGCACCAGTCTCATTGGCCCCAAGAGAGCCAGAGTCCATGGTGCCTCCTCAGATGGAGTGGGTGAGTGCTTAGGTTTGTGGGGCTTCGAACCAGTACCAGAGGACTTAGCACATTTACTCGGAGACCAAGTCTTAGGCTTGGTCCACACTGGGGTGGGGGATCGATCCAGGAAACGCAACTTAAGCTACGAGAATAGCATAGCTGAAGTCAACGTTTCCTAGATCGAACTAAGTTTACTTACTGCGGGTCCATGCGGCGCAGGTGCAGGCAAGCTCCCCCGTCGACAGCGCTTCCTCCTCTCGGCGAGCAGGAGTTCCACAGTCGACGGGGGAGCGCTTCTCGGATCGATTTATCGCGTCCAGATGAGACGTGATAAATCGATCCCAGAAGATCGATCTCTACCTGCCGAATCAGGCGGGTAGTGTGGACCTAGCCTTAGATTCTCTGCCAGAGTCAGGATGTCTAGAATGAGTCTTTGAGTCTGATGGATAAGATGAAGCATGAGGGTTTTTTCACCCAGTTTGTGCTTCGAGTGAGAAGCAGCTGGAGGGGCACTTCAGGCTGAATCAGAGTTCTCTGTATCTCAGTCAGGGCCTGGTTCAGATGCAGGTCACATTGCCTCCATTGTGAGGTGAATCTTCAGGCAATTGTCCCTCTGCTTTTTAGTCCTGGTGGGGAAGGAGGTACAAATGGAACATTTGTCCCTCACTTAAACAGTTTAAACAACTGATATGCTGTCTGTGACAGTGAAAACAGTCCTGCACTTAGCACATTGGTTAAACACCAGGGATTTTTTCATAATAAATCTCTCAGGAAAACTACTAAACTACAGCTGCCTAAGTAAACTATTAAACATCAACTAAGTATATATAGAAATGCTCTCTAACCTGGCTCACCAAAGCAAAGCTACAGGGAGCTTAAATCATCATCCTGGGTAGTGAGAAGGAACCGAGAAGGAGGCAGTGGACATGTCCCACTTATGCCCTCACCTGAGAGCATGAGGAGTGCAGGGACGTGTACACTGGCTAATGGTACTGCTGGCAAAAATCTCCGACAAGTGCACAGGGTAAACACACACCTGCAGAGGAATGTACATATGCACTGCCACTTGAAGGAGAACTTCTCTATCTGGTAGCTGTAGTAAACTTGTATCTTGCATTAAAATGGGACTCATAGCATATACTAAACTCAGTTATACAAACTTGACAATATGGCTCAACTAACCTTAGTGAGATTGGAATGTACAATATCTTACGCGTATAAAATATACTAGGTATATATATATATAGATAGATAGATAGATCAATGGTCTAGTTTCCAGTCTTTTGACAGTAGACAGTGCCAGATGCTTCAGAGGGAATAAATAGAACAGGGCAATTTATCAAGTGATCATCCCTTGTCATCCAGTTCCAGCTTCTGGCAGACAGACGTTTAGGGACACCCAGAGCATGGGGTTGCATTCCTGACCATCCTGGCTATTAGCCATAGCTGGACCAATCCACCATGAATGTATCTAATACTTTTTTGAACCCAGTTATACTTTTGGCCTTCACAACATCCCCTGGCAACAAGTTCCACAGGATGATTATGTGTTGGGAGAAGTACTTCTTTATGTTTGTTTGAAACCTGCTGCCTATTAATTTCATTGGGTTCTTGTGTTAGGTGAAGAGGTAAACAACACTTCTCTCTTAGCTTTCTCCTCAACATTCATGATTTTGTAGCCCTCCTTAGTCACTTGTTTTCCAAGCTGAAAAGTCCTAGCCTTTTAATCTCTTCTCATATGGTAGCTGTTCCATACCTCTAATAATTTTTGTTGCCTCTCTTTTGTTGATCTAATAACACGAGAATTAAAAGTCTCAACATTTTTTATTATTATTTTTTTAAATACAGCTTGGAATTAATATTCTTAGCATGTTGGCTGTTAAATAATATATCTGAATTGTTCATTTATGTTACAGGAGTACTATTTTACTGAACTGATGAAAACTCAATAGACAAGGAACATGATTAATGCAAATATTAATCTCTTTGATCATTTCTGTTACATGCTTTGATCTCTGCAATCCATCTAAAAAGACCCCTCCACAGAGCTATCTATCTGTTTTGTCTTTGCCCTCAAATAAATTTGATCCAGATAAACTCTATGGACAATTAGAAATTAATGCTCACCAGAAGCTTGGGAAATTATGTTGCAGATCTATTTTAAATACATCCTACAGTACTTCTCTTCAACTGATCTCTCCAAGGATTTGAAAAACGACGCAAGACTAGATAAGGCTCTAATCTTGTAACTTGTTCTATGTGAGTGGAGACCTATTCCTGAAGTAACTGGGGCTCTACACAAATACAAGTACGTGTGCTCACACACCAAGCTACAGAACTGGGGTCAAAGGAAGTACTATTTACGTTTTTTCTTTTTTAATTCTTAAGGTGATAAATAATTATTTTCATCATCATAAGGTTAGTTGTGCTGAAATTTTGAATCCAGAAATATACAATAAAGCACAAGAGAGGAACTAAATAAAAAAGGTATCCTGAAAACTCTCACCAGCTTTCCTTTTGCACAACATAAATCCTACCAATAACTCTATATAAAAGAGTTTATTTTCAACTATGACTGAATTTTCAGATTTTGGAATTAATTAGTTAAATGAGCCTTTGTATACAAGTCTGTTTTCTAAATTGCATTTTTCGTGGTTGGGTAATTCAAAAACAGTCTGATGGATTTTTACAAAATGTAACAAAACAAAGAAAAGTCCTTTTGTCTATTAAAAAAACTAAAAAAATGTCAGCATATCATTTTCTAATGATTTACAAGATGTTTAAGTGATTATCATGCTTTTAAAATCTGCACAGAAATTTATGTTGCTCTTTATTATTATTTATATTACTGTTTTTCATGTTCTATGGATTGCATAAACATCTGCAGGATTTGGGATGTATTTGTGTTCTTTACCGTACGTAAACATTCCAAGGGATGCAGATAAAATGTGACAATAGTCTTAGAAACAAATTTACCTCCAATGCCGCAAGTGTTTGAACATTCTGACCAGGCTGACCATTTGGAAAGCTGACAGTTCACAGCACATTCCACAAGGCAATGAATGCTCAATTTTTCAGGTTTTTCCAAGTTTAACTGTATATAAAAAAAACAAACAAACCTAAAATGTCACTTTGGTATTGCTGGTCATAAAATTAGAAAACTGAAAATTCATAGTGACTAAAGTGATACTCCCAAGGTCACCTTTACAGAGATTTTTCAGCTGTAATAATAGCTTACATTTTTATGACATTTTACATCTCAAAGGCTCCCCAGACCCTTGCAAACTTTGGGCCCCATTCTGCAAATCATTATTCACATGACTTCAAAAGGACATAATCCTTTACTCATTGACTTCATTGGGACTGCTTGTGTACAGGGTCTGTAGAACTGAGTTCTATACACATACATGCATTACTCCATCATTGAAATCCTCCTTTAGGGTGCAAAGAAGAAGCTAGATGACTAATCAGTGCACATTATTATTCTGTAAAAAGCAACAGAGAGTCCTGTGGCACCTTTAAGACTAACAGATGTATTGGAGCATAAGCTTTCGTGGCTGAATGCCCACTTTATCGGATGCATGACATTGTTATTCTGGTACTCTTCTTATATTTTATTCCTGAAAACTTCTGACCCTAGCTAAACCCAATATTGATCATAGCAACTTATCTATGCCATCTAAATGGTAACTGCAAAGCTCCAGCTGGCAGTTTGGGGTACAGTGTCAGAGTACCGTAATTTCCAAAACAACTGAGGTGTATGTTAGTCTTTAAGCCATTTCTGTATTGTATTTATAAACTTCACCTGCTCACAGTAGTTCATATTCAGCGATTTTCCATCACTGCGCGTACAGCTCAAAAGGCGTCTCTGAATCCCTTGTCCACAGGTTGCATTTTCACTTAGCTGACATGTACTCCAATCTAAAGATACAATGTAACTGCATTTAGTACAGCAAACCATCATTGCACTTCATTTTTATTTTGAATTACAAAAATGAGTTAGTTTTCTTCATTTAACTGTGGGACTTTAGAACGTGAGTTCATATCACGCTAAGAACAAAGCAGATAAAAGGAAGTTATTCTTAAAGAAAATAAGCAAGTCTGAATTGGGAAATTCACTATCATATCTCCAATGTCCCTTAAAAAAAACAATACATCAGAGTATGTCAAAAACTGTTTAATGCTGATACAGTGTATCGTTTGAAAACAGTTGGCACATGCAGAAGCCCACATTATTTGTCTGAAGTAAAATTTCAATTTAATAAAATAGCTATAAAAGTTTCTGAAGTGCTACTGTATTTTAATCTCTGTTGTCTCAAAGCAAAGCTCATCATCAATTGCAGCTTTGTCTAATAAAATATTTTCATTCTAGAAAAAACCGATTGCTTTCCTTTAGCTGTCTTCAGCTGTGTGTTAAGAGCTTACAGTCAGTCTTGATTGTCACTGCGTCCTTCCAAAATTTTGTTAAAAAGGAAGCCAAACAAAAGTGAGCTTTTTAAAAAATAAGGATGAAAGAAAAAATACACCACTGAAACATGAACAATGCAAAGTGTGGTTCTGGTCTGAAAAGTGACCCTCCGAAAAAGGGTATTATGATGTTTCATGTTTGTCGCTCAATGGCTTCCAGTTCAAATGCGTTTGGATTATATGTAGAAATGCCACTTTTTCTAACTGCTAACCCTACAAATTTAGTCAAGGAAAGTATAGATGGGTTCTGTCCTCATGTATTGGCAGTAGCTGAATTCGCTAAAAAGAGGAAAATATTTGTCTGCAATTTTTTCCCCCAAACAGCTATACTCAGTTGTAATTAAGATTCTGAACAACAAATTTTACTCTCAAGTACACCTGTATAACCTATATTCTTTAAAGTATACTCTTGGTGTCATCTGGATATGACTGACTTCAATAATACTGACAATACACAAAAAAGAATAGACTATTTCATTCTCACTTATTTATGATGTTTTTGCAGTGATAATACAAGTAATAAAATCTTATCTTATCCAAACATGCACAGATTTATACATGTGCTTAGCTCTAATGAATTCAATGGAACTACTAACACATTTAAAGTTAAGCACCTGAAGAATTGGTATGTTATCATTGCAGTAAAGAGACATAACTAAATACAAAGAGCAGGTCTGCTTAGTAATAAGGTATTTTTATACATAATTATTTTTAAAAGTAGAACTGCACTTTAATATTATGCTTTAAATTGTCATGTCACATTCTTAACTTTGTAGCAAAGAGTGTATTGAGAAATATGATTCACAAGAAAAATGCAGGGTATTACAGTTCTGCTTACCTGTTAGATTGTACTGATATTGAAAGCAATTTTGATTGAGAACACAAGGTTGCATTTGTGAATCTTTAGGACAAGTCCTGGTATTTAAAGGAGATCTTAACACATGTCGAGTCCGTGTTTGCATAATATTGGGGTCACATACCTAAATAAAACATTGAATAGTACAAAAGATATTAGTAAATAATATAGATATGTATCAGCTGTAGCTGTTACATATATATTGCTATTCTGGCATCAGACCTTATTTTATGTTACTTTTACCTTTGTGTTGTTTAAGCCATTTTAAATGTGTTCAATGTTTTTGTTTAAATGTGTGACCTGTTTTGAAGGCAGGATCAATAGTTAACAAATCCTTAACCCAGTCCTCCTAAGTCTTGGCATCTACTGTGCTCCTCTGTGAGATTATTGAAATATATATATAAAACTTTTCCAAATATCAATTCCATCTCTATGTATGAGTCCAATCAGGATAATGGGTTAAGGCAGATGGCCAAGAAATAATTTTAGAAGTTTTCTGCTTCACACCCCATGAGATCCCCAAGCAGAATTCTGTCGCAATAAACATAAAGAAAAATGAGTTACTACAAGAATTTTTGTTTCCCTAGTTGTTATAGCTGAGCTAAAATGTGCCTCGCATCTGAAAGAGACGGAAGAGATGTCTATCTGGGACACAAGACTTCACTGAGTGACACTTACATCAGATGATTAATGCTTAAGCACTCCTTTCTCATGACTCTCAAAAAATCATTAGCCATCTGCCAATCATGTTATTTGTAACTTAAAGACCCCCACTTAAATAGATAGCATCATCTGATAGGAATCTTTAATACCAGGACTGTATGAAACATTATCAAGGAATATAGGATGACTGTTACCAAGTTGCAAGTTAGAAACATTGTGAAGATTTAAAGCATATATTTTTTACTAGAAAGCAACAGAAGAAATTACAGCAGAGCATTCATTTATTGTATATTATTTTCTGCACATATTGTGTTTGACATTGTAGACAATATAGGGCCACATTTTCAAAAGCATGTGCTATATTATGTAGGAATCTGTGTGCCCATGCAAACTTAAATACAAATGAGCAAATCCTCAGCTGTGCATACAAACCAGTCCTGGCATCTGCAAATTTCAGTTTCCCTGTACACGTCGAGTGCACCCAGAGTTGTGTGTGCAATTTAGTATTCATGTTTTTGAAAAAAATGCTCTCCTAATTCTTTCAGCCTTGAAAGCTATGTGGAGGTTACCATGGAGCTGTAGGCAGCCATGCATGTTGATTATGTTGCAGATAGATCAAGTCAAGAGAGAACGTGGTCTGTTATGTGGGGCCCCTCTCATTTCCTCTATCTCCTTTTCCAATGAACAACATTCCTGTTTTACCAAAGCATTCTGGAGAGGCCTAAGAGAGCATGCTCCCACACATAAAAATATCCTGTTGCACTCCTCTGCTCTCTCCTCACCTCACTTGGGGCATCAGCCCCTATTCCTACATGTTTCCAAGAGAAGGATGGGGATGTACAGCCTGTGTCAAAGTATATGTGTGTCATGCTTTTGTAGGGTGAGTGGTCAATACTCATTTTGTCAATGTCCCAGGAGAAACAAAGTTGCAAGGCATCATGTCCTGATTTCCTGAGAAAGTGGAGGGCCTCTTTATGTCCCATCCATTTGATCACTGGAGTGAAATGCTCCCTCACTCCCCATCGCATGATCTAACATCAGTTGCAAGAGCTTTGGATAGATGGGCTCCCTTTTCTCTCTGACTTGATCTCCATATTGGAGCTGACAGCCAGAAAGATGCTTTCTTTTGCCTGTGCATCTGTTAACTTTTTTTTAGTGGCCAGCTGAATGTCAATCAGGTGGGGAAAAGTCTGAACCCTCTTAGGACAACAGTATAAATAAATTGAGCATACTTAGTGCCTCCCCCAATATCAGCCAAATTGTCACAGACTCCCCCACCCCGTACAGCTGCTTGGGCTCTTGTGTGCTGCTACAAGAGGAAACAATCTTAGGGCAGGTCTTCACTACAGGGGGGCGTCGATTTAAGATACGCAAATTCAGCTACGCCATTCGCGTAGCTGAATTCGACCTATAGGAGCCGACTTACCCCGCTGTGAGGAGGGCGGCAAAATCAACCTCCGCGGCTCCCCGTTGACGGCGCTTACTCCCACCTCCGCTGGTGGAGTAAGAGCATCAATCCGGCGATCGATTGTCGCATAACTCAATCCCTGAGAGATCGATTTCTACCTGCCGATTCAGGCGGGTAGTGTAGACCTAGCCTTAGTGGTCTAGTTTCAATGACTGTGAGGTTTGCGGAGGCTAATTAGGGATGCAGAGAGTTAGAGTTGTAAGCATCCTCTCCTACAATACATAGTCATGAGCATAGTTACTCTAAAGCCAATGGGATTATTTAAACGAGTAAGAATTATGTACAGGAAGAATGACTGCAGGATTGGGCCATAAAATAGACCCTAGGAACAGAAGCTTTGCCATTGTCAATTAGAGCAGGACTGGACACACACTAAAAGGGGAACTAATAAAGCATGCTACTAAATGTTGGAGTACCACTGAAAGCACTAAACATCAAGGCCCAAAAACAAAAGCACCTCAAAAGTTGTAAGAGAAAACAAACACTGACAAGATTTGGCAATATACAAATGTAAGACTTTGGACTCTGAGTAATAAAAATCCCCTGACAAACCTATGTTTGGAAAAGATAAAGAAATGCTGAAGGATTATAGCTTGCTTTGCCCCAGTAATCATAGAGTGCTCTGCAATCCTCCACTCTGTCCCCAATAGACAAAGGGGTAACATATACTGACTTATAACACATATATAAAATGAAGGATTGCTAAATGGTAAAGTTAAGAGCTTGGTTAGTTATATTTTAATGATTTATAATTATGGACAGGGAATGAGTATAGATAAGGTAACACTAAGGCCAAGGTTTTTCTGGCATAAGTGTGGTTTTGCCACTTCTTCTTTGACATAAAATCATTGGCTGGTCTACTTAAAATTAGGTTACTTCTGACAGAACAACAGTAGTAGCTTGTGCCAGAAGTTTTGAGGTGAAAACACACAGACCTGTAACAACAAGAAACCTTTTACTGGGAAAACTCATGACATAAAACCTACATAAACAACAACAAAACTGCAGAAATTATGTAAACTAAAGTTTTGCATATGTAATGTACGGGTTCCATAAAACCCAAAGGGGTCATGACCCCCAGCTTCTCCTCCCTTCCCCCAAATTTCCCCACCAGTTGCTGTCCCGGCCTGTCAGCGTAAGCCGCTGGCGGGACAGGACACTTTGTTTACTTAGGTTTACTTCCATGCCTGCAGATGCTCGAGGTAAACAAACCGTCTCGGCTCGCCAGCGGCTTATCCTGATGGCTCGGGAGCCAAAGCTTGCCGACCTCTGAATTATAGGGTTGGCTTATGAATGGGTCACAAAAATTTGCCATTTTTACTTATCCATCTTGGGGGTGTCAGCTTATAAACGAACCGGCTTATGATTGAGTATATATGGTAATTCACGACAATATGTTGTTAGTCCTAAAGACTGCTTAAAAGAAGAACAATAAAGATATCAAGGAAACTCTGGACAGCAAGATGTAAGAAACCTTCTATTTTTCACAAATGCTTGGGACTTTCAAATACCATTCTTCAATAAATCATATTGAGATCTATTTTCAAATTTAAAAACTTTTTATAGAGATATCAGTTTAAAAACCACAGCCTTATTGCTTTGCAACTGCCAGTGAATACTGAACTGAATGTGGGAGAAAATATGAGTAATGCCCTTATTATGAATATTAAAAAGCAATGTCATTGCATTGCAGCACAAATTCTCACCTCAGTTAGGCTGCTGTAAATCTAAAACATCTTCCCTCACATCAGTGGAGCTCCTCCCAATTTATACCAGTCTAAGTGAGAGCAGAATCTGTCCCGATCTTGGAAAGCAGCCAGTGATAGCTCAGCTGAATGCACGTGCCCAGTGTTAAGGGAATACTGTTATGTTCTTATAGTTATTTATCACCTTGTCAAATAGTTTTACATGGTAATCTTATTGAAATGTACATTGTTATTCAGGAAACAGTCATTTACTCATCTAAAATAAGCAATTGTTCTTAATTATCTGAAAACTAATCCCGTGATAAGTGTCTACCAATAGTTTTCTTGCAATTAATTTGGTTTTGTGTCCTCACAGGAAAGAATAACTTAAATGATTTGCCAATAAAAATCAAAGAAGGTACCTCAGTAGACACTCCTAGTTAGTGTTCTTCTGCATAACTTTACTTTACAAAAATCAATAAATGTGCTCAAAGAAGCAGATATGTGCCAGCTCTGAAATACCTGCTTCTGTTTCCTTCAACAGGATAATATGCAGGCAGAAAATATGTACTCTTCGCAGGGATATAGCATCATCCAGTTGTGCATGATTATAGGAGATTAACATAACTCAGCACAGCGCATTGTATATGCTGTCAAATTGGAACACAAATTTATCGGAAAGCAGGGCTATTTTCCCTCTCAGGTATCTTCCTAGCCACAGCAGGTAGCAGAACAGCCATGATTCAAACAGGTCAGAGTAAATCTTGCATTTACTGATATCCAAATAAATAAGTAGTTTGCTGCGGCTTTGATAGCCGTCATTTTGATCAGTTTTGCTGATGAGCCATGATGTTTGGAAACAACAATATCAACAACAAACAATGCTTCAACTGTCTCTGAAAAATAAAAGATCTTAAAGGGAAAACGTTCAACTGATCAGGCTGAGTCTATGGGAAACATGCAAAAATGCAACCTATGCTAACTATAACTAATATTCGGTAGCATTATTTGTTAAATTTCCCTTTACCTAAGTTGAAAAGTCAGGGTAGTGCTAGAATTGATTTTCTGGCCTTACTCTTTCATGTTATCTATTTAAAAAATTGAAGCAAATATTTTTGGACTGTGAAAGAGGCAGGAGGGAATGACTTGCAATTAAAAAAATTAAGTCTGGTATTTTCAAAGCTCCCTTTTGTGCCTGAGTACTCAAATCCCATGGAACTTCAGTGAGATTTGGATACCTAACTCTTTTAGGAACCTTTGAAAATCCAGCCTAGAAGAATAAAATATTTACAGTCTGGTTAATCAACTAGGATGGGTATAACAGTGTACGAGTAGTTGATGGGTATAAATAGTAAACACTAAGAAGGGAGAGGGATTGGTTAGGGTGATACACAGCAGGTGTGAAGTAAACAAACATTTAAGTTGCGTACCAGGAAAAACTCCCAATGGTGATATTATTAGTATCATAATCACTTGCTGTTTATATCATTAGATCCTGCATTGGGATCTGCTAGTGCAGACTTCTGTACCTGTTAGTAGAGTCACACTGATGTCAGTCAGACTTTGCACATGGGTGCAGAGTGCACATTAGCGTGTTTGGAAGGGAGACTTAAGCAGCTCTGCAAACCTATGAGTGTCTGTATGTATACCAAACCATTACGAAATGCGTCCCCACCCCAAAGAGCTTACCATCTAAACTAGACAACATGCAAACTAGGAAAGATACAGTTTGGAGAAATAAGAGTGTGGAGAAATTATCTGAGGAAAACAAACTAGGAATAATTCCTGGAAGGAATGGATTTTGAAGAGGGATTTGTGGCAGGCTAGAGATACACATGAAGAGAGATTGATACAAGAGCAGGGGCCACTAAGCTGAGAGTGAAGAAGATGAAGGGAAAGAGCGACTATTGGGAGTATAGGGAGTGAGAGGAGAAGAGGGAGGGCGCTATGAGCAAGGACAAGTTTTTGTATGGTCTTAAAGATGAAGAAGAGGCGCTTGAGTTTGATCTCATAAAAAAAACAAAGGAAAGAATTCAGTGTTGACTGGAGGTGACATGGTTGGAAGGGCTGAGCAGGAAGATGAATTCAGCAGCTTTTCTGGTTGACTGGCGATAAGAGAGGAGGGTCAGGCAGGGGAAGGATCCTGTGATTAAGGGGAGTGAAACCCAAGGCATGGGCAGAGATTTGGATAGTGCAGAAAGAGGGGAAAGGATAGTATTATAAAGGAAGAAATTATAAGATATCATGAGAGCTTTGCTCTGAAATGCTGCTCTGTGAGAAATGTTAGAGTCCTCATATTTTGAGATATCTGCCGCTAGGCTGGAGAAAGCAGTAGGAAATATACCCAAGGAAAAACTCTGTTTTAGAAGGGGATGGGTTAGATAAGACTTAACAGTTCTCATTCATTGCTAATGTATATGAATTTATATTTTTCATACAAAAGAATTACTGAGATTCAACAGCATCTTACAGAGTTTCTTCACTTCTGACAAATCTTAGTCCATTAAATAGATGTCATAACTGAATGTCTTTTCAAAGAATTTGTTTTCTCTCCTAATGTTCTAGTAATAACTATTATTTTCTTTGATCCAAGATTAATCTTCTTTTTACTAGTTAGGTAAGTGATTATCCCTTGGTAAGGTAGTCCCAGTTGGTTCGTGCCCTGCATGAGCTTATATTTCTTGTAGAGGAAAATAATTGTAACTTGAATCTACACTATAATTTGCATTATATTTGTACTGATAAACACTGGTTTCTTTCCACACACTGGGCTACTGGTGGGTGTAAAGCTGAAAGGTGGGGAGGGGAAAAAAGTGATGCAACCAAAAGACTGCAGATTCAGGGTCTGAAAACAAGATAGATTGTTATTAAAGGACTTATGGGAATTGAGTGCCTAACTATTGTATGTGCCTTTAAAAATTTCCTTTTTAATGTCTACTATTCGTTTGCACCATGTAGTTACATATCCCATGAAAAATATTTTTACCCAATTCACTGGGGAGGGGGAGGGAATTTTTTGTAGGTGAAACATTTAGCCTACAAAAATGAAGACAGAGCTGGGGCTTAATTGAAAACCCTTTACAAATAAGTTCCAAGACAAGGTCCCTGACAATCCAGGCACCCAATCCTGCTTTCACTGAAATGAATGGTAATTCTGGTCTTAACTTCAATGGTAATAGGCACAGGCCCTAAAATTAGGGTATGTGTACACTACCTGCCGGATCGGCAGGCAGCGATCGATCCAGCGGGGATCGATTTATTGTGTCTAGTCTAGACACGATAAATCGACCCCCAAGCACTCTCCCATTGACTCCTGTACTCCAGCGCCGTGAGAGGCGCAGGCAGAGTCGATGGGGTACCAGCAGAAGTCAACTCACCACGGCGAAGACACCACGGTAAGTCAATCTAAGTACGTCAACTTCAGCTACTTTATTCACGTAGCTGAAGTTGCGTAACTTAGATCGATCCCATGCCTAGTGTAGACCAGGGCTTAGAGTCTGAAGTCAGTAACACTTTCACTTGCACAAGTGTGTCAGACTCAGCTGCAAGGAGTTTCCTTAGCCACATAACTTGACTGACGTGAGCACCTTCCAATTCCTATCTCTATATGACATGTATGGTGTTGAAATGGACTCAGAGATTAGTTTATACAAACTACCAAAATACAAAAGCATGCGAGAAACAAACCATTTAAAAACCAGATGGGATCAGCCTGTGCCACAAAAGCGCAATCACTTCAAAAGCTGTGAAAGACATCATCTTAATTCCAACGGAGCAAATCTTGGTAAATATAACTACTGTATTTCTTGCAATCCACTGTGACCACTTAGCCCCACTATAAGCTAACACAAAAGGAAGTACAGGTATAATCAAGCACAGAGAATCCACCTTTGTTTTGACAAAGAGAAGACATTTATATAACATAAGAAAAGTGTGTTGTGGAAGAGGATGGTAAAAGATGAGGAATAAAATTGTAAGGCTATAAAATGCTAAGTTGCCAGGTATGAGTTTTACAGTGTTCCTAACATATATCTAACAGTCCCTTGTATACCTCTTTGTAAGCCTTGTTTACAATTCAGAAATGAGTTATCTATCGATGTACCTAGGTTCTCATAACCATGCAGTACAAAAGTTGTAACACATTAGCCAATGCATTTAATTTATTGAAATGCTTGTGGATTGCACTATACATGGCTAGCTACATTATGTTTAACAAACTACTCAAAGAGACGTGCAACTCTTAAACTTGAATACGTGCAGCCGTAGCAAGTGGTTTTGACCAGTTTTAACAGTGTTATAAGCCATTCATCATAATCTTCATGAAGATGTAAATGTTCTATACAATAACATGACTAGTCCATTATAATATAAATGTATTAGCCTATACTGTTCATGTGGGGCTTTCTGCACTCTGTAATTTTTTAAAAGGCATTGATAAGTTCATTCATCCTGTACTTATTAAAATAATTATTCTTTCCTCACTGATTTTCAGGTAAACTTTAAAATAAAGCAAGCAACCTGGACTATACTGCACAGTTATATAAAAGCAGACCTAGGAAATGTATTTAGCAATAATAACTAGCACTTGTATGGTGCTTTATACTTTTAAAGCACTGTACAACATCTCTTTCAGGTAAATTTTCCCCATTTAACAGGTGGGAAAACAAAGAGCGAGAGCAGAACTTCTGACTTCATTTATATCAATGCAATTTCATTGATTTCAAGAGGGTGTCATGTGTGTAACTGTAGGAAGTATTTGGCCCAAACAGGCTAAGTGATTTGCCCAAGGCATACATAGTTATCTATGCCTCAGGGGAGGGATAGCTCAGTGGTTTGAGCATTGGCCTGCTAAACCCAGGGTTGTGAGTTCAATCCTTGAGGGGGCCACTTAGGGATCTGGGGCAAAATCAGTCCTTGGTCCTGCTAGTGAAGGCAGGGGGCTGGACTCGATGACCTTTCAGGGTCCCTTCCAGTTCTAGGAGATGGCATATCTCCATTAATTTAATTTAGTGGCAGAGCTGAGGTTAGAAATCCAGTGTTTCTCGCTACCACTCCATTACTTAAACTGCAGAACTTTGCTGCATTTATCCACAGGTACAGCACCAACAGAAATAGTGTACATTTTCCCCATAATGTCCCCTGAATAGAATACTTCCCACCCTGGACTTGGATAGCCCATCTCTAGTTTTGGAAATATAATTCCATGTCTATTTAATTCTTTACTCCAGTCTCTGTGTCTTGAAGCCTCTGAACAGACTACTGATAAAGGTGATGAAAACTATAGTAATGTATACAGTTGTCTATCAAGAACAGAAATGAGACCACTATTTCATTTCCAACTGTCTCTGTAAGGGAAGCATTTCTAATCACCACCAATTCAGACCTGTCATCTAAAATTAAAGTCCCTGCCAAGTCTACAAGCCAACCACATCTCTTGCTCCCACTTTTAAAATCAGTCAGTATTTAAACACTATACAGATTTAAGAAAATAATAACTTGATTGTTACATCTATAGCGCCACACATTGGTATTGATCCATGAGGAGAACAACCACTAAAGTAGGAACAGCTGCTCTCACTGAGTATATATGTAACCTTGTATAATTAACTAATTTCAGACTCTTTAATGTAAATGCCAACAGCTGAGGCAAACAAGGAGGTCACTCAGATCTGATATGGGGGCTATGACTGTTATCAGCATGATAGCAGAGAGCTAACAAAATAAAATTGAGATAATTATTCCAGGGACTTGCAGCACAACTTGCATATTAACTCAGCTTAAGAATGCTTTGATGAATTCAATTGAAGTCAATTAATTACATTTCCAAGTCAGATGAATACACAGTCAAAACATTGTAGGTACTGCATGTTATTTGATCACTGAATATTTAACAGAGATGGCAGAGTTTCAGTTTCTGGACTGTTTAGCTAGTTCTTTGAGCAATCAAATGATGTCTGAACACATTATTATAACTGGAACTAATATGAAATCTCTAAAGCCAAATGCAAGTCAATCTAATTTCTTAATGATTTTTCAAAACAGGCAAGCTTCAAACTGTTTTTATTTTGAACTGAATTAAAGCCTTCATGTTGAAACTACATGAAGAAAACTTTATGGGCCAGAAGACAGTCTTCAACCAGTGGAAGCCATGTTGGATTTACTCCTTACTGATAAGAGAATGTCAGAATAATAGGGAAGCTGAGAATAAGTAACCTTGAGCTCACTGAGTTCAGCAAAGAAAGGAATGGAATCATAGAAAGCAACATTCAAGTATTAGATTTCAGAAAGGCACATTTTGGAAAGGTAGCGTACAATGGGAAGAAGTATTAAAATCCACCACTGACAGTAATGGTGGGAAATCCCTACAGGTGATCCATAAAGGCACTATAATCAAAGTACAACAAGCTGCAGTTCAACTGGAAAAAAAAAGAATGCAAGATGGAGCTGCAGAAAAATCTGAAATGAATCAAAACCACACTGGAAACAGAAAAGGGAGTGAGCAAAAACACAAATTCTTAGAATCAGAGGAGGTGTCCAGAAAAGAGAAGAGCAGGGGGGAAAAATCAAAGTTTATGATAATCAAAGAAATATAACTAAGGCCTTTTACAACTATATCAGGTGAAAGAAGTATTGAGGAGTCCATTGTTTGAGCACTGACCACTTTCAAGTCCGACTGATTTCAAGAGGAGTCAAGGGCACACAGCGTCTTCAAGGACTAAAAAGTACACCACAGGGAACAATCCTTCATTGACAAAGGATAGACTGAATGGTCTAAGAAGTCCATGTCCAGCTGCTATGATTCTGTGAATCTCCTACTGAAATGAGTTTATTATCAATCATTATCCAAACCACTTGAATTCAAGAAAATGCAGTACACCAAGGCATCTGGGAAGGAACTCTACCATGACAAGAATCATAATCAAGTATTTTTCAATCTAAGACTCACAGGGGTGGATCATTTCAGAGGTAGCTATGACATGGTGGTCATTTAGTCCTGTCAACTGCTAAGAAGTTTCATGAACACTGACTATTCTCAAGAGAACCACAAATATCATGGGGATGTAGAAGCAAATCTTGTGAGTCTACAATTTTCCACAATGCATTCTGGCAACCTGTCTCACAAAAATCTATCGCTAAATGTGTGTGAAATATTTCAAACCATTATATATATATAATGTGTGTGTGTGTGTGTGTGTGTGTGTGTGTGTGTGTATATACACACACACACACACTAAAAGGCTTGTCTGAGTTTTTTCTTTTGCATTTTGATAGAATCTCATTCAAAATTTTGATAAATATTTGAATAAATCATGTATCCAATTTCTTGAAAATAGTTCCATTTTAAAGTGAAAACGGCCTTGCATTGAAAGCCAAAAACTTGTGTTTCACACATTTTCAGTTTGAAAACAGCCATTTTATTGCAATTTTAAATAAAGCAAAAGTGTGAGGGTTGAAAATTGCATTCAACAAAACAGCAACCTCTGTTGTATATAATTCTACCAAACAAAAGATTTTAATTTCACTTAAGTTTAGCTATGACTGTACCTGGTCCTCTCAGAAATCAGTACAAACCTTAACTCAGTCATCATTTTCAATATCTTCTTTAAAAGGGCTCAGTACTGCACCACAGCAGTCAGTGGAAGTTTTCCCATTGATTTTAATGGGAGGAAGATCAGGCCGCATATGTATAATTTTGACAATCATGCTTTGCCTTGAGAGTATACTAATAGATCCATGATTAATAAATTTGCTATCCCCTATTTTAAATGTGTCATAATCTAACCCAAAATCATTTAAAATAATTTTACAGTTCTACCACTGAAGTTTTTTTTTAAAAAGAGCAATAAAATATAAGGATGGATGGCTCAAAAACAGAACTGTAACCATCTGGATGATGCATTAATATCTATTTGGTATCAACCAAACATTGTTATTGTCCGATGTGTTTTTGGTGACCTAATGGAATGAGAAAATGCTTCAGTTCATTTCTTTGTGGACAGCTGTCCACACTACAAAAACAGCCATCATAAACAACAGTAACTGGCAGCAGTGTTGGCAGTGTCAGTAGGGAGCCCATGGATTTGACATACTTTGAAATGAAAATATGTTATCACTCCTAAAAGAAGGTTGTTTGAAATATGGTGGCTTAAATGTCATGAGGAAGCATACAGCACCATTGTTCATGCTGTGCTTATCCTGTGGGTAAATAAAGGTCACAATAACAAATGCCTTCATTTTGTGCATACAAAATACTTGTGTGTACACTTTACACATTCGAAAGCTATTCACGTGCAAATGTCTGCACCTGCAAAACTTGGGCACATGTATGTATAGGTGCATATGCAAGAAGCATGGTAGAGGCCTTGCTGAAAATGTACCCCTTAGTATCTCAATCTAATGTTTTTCATTGGTCATTTTGTGTACACATACTACAACCACCTCCAATTTCTTCATGTCTGCTGTCAGCAACACCATTGTCAATATGAGTAACTATTCTAGAAATTTGTAAAAGCCACGGTGATTTGCTTTTCACTCTTTGATAGAGCCCTGTTTACTCTGTAGTATCCAAACTTATTTTATTCCAAAAGTGGTGCTGCTATAGAAAATTGTCAGATCCTAAGTTTGTCTGTCAACTAGTGCTGTTAATAATAATTTGCATCCATATAGCAACTTTCTTCAAAGGATATCAGTGCATTTTACAATCACCATTTAATTAAACCTCCAAGCAACTTGTGAAGAAGGTGTTATTAATTATTATACCCATTTTAGAAATGATTAAATTGAAATACAAGGAGGTTAAGTGATTTTCCCAAGATCACAAAGTGCGTCAGTGAACAGAAATGAGAACTGAGGCATCCTGATTCCCAGTTTTCAACTCGAATCATCGTATTCCCTATCTTCCTATAGTATTTGCCTTTACTGAAGTATCTGAGATACAGACCAAGATATTCCAGTTCTACTCGGGATCCCCATCTCTTCAAAGTCTCCAAAGTGGTCTCACAGTTCTGTCATGACTGGTGAAGCACAGAGCACTTCTTGCATGGCACAGAGGGCTTTGAACTCCCACTGGGCCAATGTCCTTTGACTATGGGGCAAGTGACAAGTCCTGAGTTCTCCTTTCAGTTCTCTGACTCAGTTTGACACTTTGGGAGTTGAGGGCATTCAGCACCTCATGGGTTGAGTCTGTATCACCTAAAATACGTGTTATTTTGCTTAATGAAATATAACAGTAGGATTTTCAAATGTGCTCAGCATCAGCCTAGCTCTGTTCTCACTGAAGTTATCACTGACTCATATGAGAGCTATGTTAGGCCAATAGTGAACAATTCTGAAAAATTTACCCACAAAGACCCGTGCCCTCTTTGCTGTTAAGAAACAGAGCTGTTTAATTATCTGTGTTACTCAAAATAGCATAGGAGTTGAATGTCTTGGTGGCTCTCTAAAATGCTTGAAGAAAGGATCATCTTCATTTCACAATTTACATCAAGTATTCAGAGTCCTCTGTGCACAGATTTCAGTCTGAGTTAATATGCATGTTGCCAACTAGAGACACTGAAGTTACACCTCAAAGATCTGGATAACTCCTGACACAGGATACCCATTGAACTGAAGTCAGGGTGGATATTTAATTACTGTAGTACAGCTGCCCTGGAAGAGATTTTGCTGGGTCAGTACTGGAAATTTTGTTTCACTAGTGCGGTCATGTAATTTTTGTAGCAGTGTGGTCAGAAATGATATTTTATCACAGTGGTTAAAAGTTGGAGGTTTTTTAACCTCTGAGTTTCAACATGCTCATCATAAAAGGTGACATGCATTGCTTTTTCCTAAAATAATCCTTGTCCCCGCCTGAAAGAAAACCTGACGTCTATTTCTGTTCTTTTTAGCACAAAGTTTAAGACCTCATGCATTTGGCAGTTCAAAATGTTATGACTGAAACTTGGTCCAGCTTTTATTCCTTAGAAGCCAAAGTACCTTCTCTACCACGGGAATCCTCTTTCATGTCACCACTTGAATGGTTGGCTTAGTGATAGAGCTGAAAACTGAGTCTCTGTCTGATTAGTAGATTGGACTTGGAACATCATTTAATAAGTCTCAGACCCAAACAAGCTACTGCCTACACTTAATATTCCCACCCATTAGTTGTCATTAGCTTGTTAGGCAAGCTGTATATACAGTTCAGGAATATAAATCCAGAACATAATTTCCTAAAGCTAAACTCACTGTTTTTCCTTCACTGAAGTGTATTTAAACTAACAGTATATTTCATCTAGCTTACATAGTGTCTTGGCCAAGATTCACAATGCAGGAGGACTAGCTGGCTCACCAGCCAGGACACTACACCACAATCACACTCCACAATATTTCCTCCCCTGTGCAGCTTTTCCCCAACCTAGAACCAGACACCTGCCTCCTTACCTACAGAGTCTCCTCACACAGATCCTTGTGCTGGTCTAAGTTGTGGGTTGGTAGTATTCATAGGTGCAAACAAATGTGATCCTGTAATTCTTATTCACATGAGTAGCCCCATTGAGCATGTGGGACAACTTATAGTAGAAAGAACTATGTTTGTTAGTTGCTTTTGCAAGATCAGACCCTCAGTTTGTAAACTCTTCAAGACAAAGACCCGTTATTTTACGTCTGTTATGCAAATATATATACATATATATTCCTCCCTTTCACAGCAAGTGGGTAGCATAACTTTTAAAAACAAACAGTCTGTTCAGTAAACTGAATTGATGCTGACACTTCTAATGCCCTAAAATTTCTGGTTTAGCACCTTCCAATGGTGAGTCTGTTACACAACATCGGACAAAGGGGAAACATTTACAGAGTTGGTCATTAACCAGTCTGGATGTAGAATCCATTGAGCTTGACTTCCCTTGGAAAGTCAGTTATCCTTGCTACTGAAACATATGTACTATATAAAGGGAGCCTAAAGTGACTCAAGAAGAGGAAACTGAGAAGAAGACATGAAAACATTCCCTTAAGAGACACTGTAAAACCCATTTACCTGTGGACACTGGCTCCATTGTCCCCAGACAGACATTACACACTCATTAGGGCAGTAAAGATTACACTTTTGGGCTTCATTAGGGATTTCAGACTGATCACACAGCGTAATGGGCACAGTCTCGCCTTCACCATCCTCAGCAGTATTTACACATCTACAGGGAGAAAATTAATAATCAATTACATCTGGTAGATAACAGCTTAAGGTATAGAACAATAGGGGTGCTTATTGACAACAGATCTGTATGTTTCCAAATGAGCCATTATATATACACCATGGGTCTGCACAGTAAACCTGATCAAACTATTTGTTACAAATAATATTAATTATGAATTTAGAGAATTGTTTTCAAACCTATGCTAACTCAATGTGGACTTCCTGTATGCATTTGTTATTTGTAAATATTCAATAATAATTGAATAATTTTAAATTATGAGATGCAAGCTTTAAATTTTGACTTCTTGCTTTGTGTGGTTACCAGGTGAATATGAATAAATAATTGGTCACCTATGTCACATGATATTATTTCTGCTCCCTGACTGGAAGACAGTGTTTTAAAGAGGAGACTATGAAATAATAAACACACTTCCAGAACAAATTTTTGGAGGAATAATCACTAGTAACATTCATAAAAAGTTGAGGATACAGGAATACTTTCCTGAATAATTAGTGGTTGCATGAAATACTTGCAAATGATTAATATTATTCCATAAATTGCAGTGAACTGAATGTGGTGGTTTTATTTGAAAAAAATATTAGTGAATCCAAATTTTTCTTTATTGTTGTTTAGCCTGCTCGACTATATATCTGGAATGTCAAAGGAAGAGTTCCAATTTAGGCACTGTATGACTTTAAAGAAGTCATGATTATAACATTCTATAGGTGCTTGGCTGGCTGGTTCTTGCTTACATGCTCAGGGTCTAGCTAATCACCATATGTGGGGTCAGAAAGGAATTTTCTCTAGAACAGATTGGCAGTGATCTTGGGGAATTTTTGCCTTCCTCTGCAGCATGTGGGTTCAGGTCACTTGCCAGGATTAGCTGAGTATATCTAATCATTTCCCAGCCATTGCAAGGGCCTCGGGCACTGGTGAACCTTGGTCCCTCCTATTCTGTCTGTGGCTCATAATAGACTAGTCTCCTGCAGGTTGTAATACTTTGGTCTCATTTCAGTTGTTAGGTTAGTGTGCAGGTGCTGGGTGGTGTTGGTGACCTATGATGTACAGGAGGTCAGACTAGATGATCTAATAGTCCCTTCTGACCTTTAACTCTATGACTATGAATAAAACTGCATCTGAGGGCAGCTTTGTCTGTAAACCTTTAAATGTCAATGCACACCTCTTTCCACTGCAGAGATGTTGGACATTCACTTTCATAAATCCAGTTACTTTTTCCTTATGAAAAAAAAGTTTTAGCTTCTGTATATTTAAAATAATTATGCCTTTCTTTTCACGCACCTGATTTTTCTAGTTTGTATTCCGTCTCCACAGTGGAGGGAATTTTGTTCGCTGTTGATTTTGCATGGAGACCATGGTTCTACTACCCAGGAATACTGATTGCACTCAGTGTAACATGGGACTGCCTCATACACCTGCCAGGGAAAAGAATCAAAATTATTCATTTGAACCACTGAGTATCTCCACAGAAATGCCTTAGGAAAACAACACTAAAAAGGACACCACTGAAAAACACCCCTGATTATGTTTGTTATACTAAAAATGGTGTAAAAGATTTCAATTCATTGATTCACTATTGACTTGCTGAAAGATGTGCAACTATGTAATGAATTATATGGATGTAGCATCTCTAGAAAAAAGAATAAATAAAAAGCTATTTTCTAAAGCCTGAACAAGAATTCCATTACAATTTCATTTGCTCAGACTCCTCACACAACATCTATCAGGTGTCCCTTCCCACAATTATACACCATACTGTATCCCTAGACTCCTTTAAGACACTAACTGAAATATAAGAAGCATTTACTTTTTGCATTTAGTGTGTCCTTATAAGTCATTCGCTGTACAGAAATGAAATTTTATGCATTCTGAGCATTTTTTAAACAAAATATTGTAAATACATTTTCCCCTAACAGACACTTAACTTCCATATGTCTTCCAGGCAAACACTATTGTGTATTCATGTGAACTCTGTTTTCTTCATGTAAAGAATACATCTGAAAGCCTGAAAAATGTTTACAACAGCTATTCACGCTTTAGGAACACTGTACGGAGAAACATTATATAAAAGTGTGTTTTTTTGTTTAAATTAATAAATGTATTAACATTGTTTTTAAGGAATACTTTAAAGGGCAGCTTCCTGTGCATTTATTTTGGTTGTATTTCACTGAACTTGGCCAATAAATCCAGCTTGCCTGCATAATTGAAGCTGAACTTTTAAGACACAGTGCTCTCCATTGCTCATTATGAAACACAATACACCATGCTGGGAAAAAAAAAAAGACTGCATATAAGATATTGCTCTCCAGCACACCAAAATCTTCTTTGTCTTCCTGCTGGGGAACAACTCTATTCTGACAATTACAATGACTGTAACTCAGACCTTTTCTTACAAAATGAGAAACTTTTACCACACTGTTGTAGTTCACAATTTCATTAAAAAATGGCAGATGATGTCCATGCATGTTCTGGCATTAACAATAAGGAAGCCTTATTTGCAATATTTTTTTTGGGGGGGGGAAGGGAGTGGAGGACTAGAGATAAAGTATTGTATAATGGAAAACAAGATTGGTGCAGTGTCTGCATGTTGGTTGCAAATCAAATGAATAAGAGAATATTTATTTTCTATTCCTAAGGTGCTTTTTAACAATGTCAGAAACTAATTTTAACTGTAGGCCTGTCTCCAGCTCTGTGTATACAGTGTTCAGGTTTAGCTGAAAGGGGCATGAGATAAACTGAAAAGTGAAAATATGTGAGGACAAAATGAAAGAAGACAGAGGAATGGAAGCGAGGATTGGTGAGAGGAAAGTAAGGCTTTAACTAGTAAAAGAATCATATTTCATGCCATGAAAGCTGAAATGGGAAACGGGAGGGTCAGAAGCCAATTGCTGTTAGAACAAGGAGGTGATAACTGCAACAAAGAAGTCAGTTTAGAAGGATGTGATAAGAGGAGAGAGATAAGAAGTGTAGCTATTTAAAAATAATGGAAATGAATAAAAATGGAAGGAAAAGCAACAAATCTCAATTATTGAGCCTGTGGATCAAGGATGACAGGATATAACAAAGGCCCTACTTCAGGAACAATAAAAGTTTGTTCATGGGTGGGATGTGTTCTTTCTGCATATTTTTAAGCCTGAGTCATATTTCAGGCTCCGTGTCCACATAACAATGGGCCAGGTTCACTCGTGCCAATACATGGGGCTGAAAATTATACTTCCATGTAATAACTACATGCCAGTACAGAGCCACCATAAATAAGGGCAAGTGGCATTACACTGGCACCCTTATCTTGGTGTTTCTGGAGATGGAGGAGGATAATTTTATGTTTCCAACTTCATCTCTCACCAGAGGGATGGGGGTCTTGCACAAAGTTCACTGTCAGCTCACATTGCACAGCAACTAGTGAATCTGAGCTAATCATGTTTTTACACTGAGGCACTGACATATATAAGGTTCAGGGATACTTAGATCTGTGGCCGGGGAGCTAATATAAATAGTAAGACATTCCTTCTTACACATGTAATGAGTGGTCTAGCAGCAACAATACTGACATATTTTGCTGTACACTAATTCTAATATTAATCTGAGTTACACAAGTGCAATGAGAAGAGAATATAGCCCTTTAATTACCATTAATTGGAGGGACTGCTAGTTTCATTAACACATGGGAATGACAAATGTCCTTGCTGAAAAGTCTAGGGAGGCAAAGTGTGTTCCAGTGGTTAGAGCAGGTGGCTTAATGCCAAATTCCTTTCCTTCTATTCCCGACTCTGCCACTGACTCACTATTTGACCTTGAACTAGTTACTCCATCTTTGTGAGTTAGTTTATCCAGCTGTGAAATGGGCATAGTAATTCTTTTCTGCTAAGTATAGTGATGCCTTTAATTAATATTTGCGAAGCATCTCCAGGAGACTGCATGTATAAACGTGGGGAATATTTATTGTTTTCTTGCTGTGAAAAATCGACTATTGCCAGGTGAGGTTCTATGACAAAAGGAGACATTGAAGGTCAACACTTACATGAAGGTATTACTTCCCAAGATTTGGGCTTGAAATGGGTGCTCTCTATGTGAACAGAATGATCCTTGTCACAATGGGGAGGCAAATAATATAGACAGGAAAAGCAAAAAAACAAAACAAAACAAAACTTAGCCAGCAACATACCAAATTACCTGCAAACTGGTGCTAAACCTCTGTGGAGCCATTTCATTACAGAATGACAAGTCATAAAATATTAACAGAGTGACACTTCAATATGGTGGTGTGATGCCTGACTCATCACATCTTGGGGTTACCAAATGCTGACTGTGAGGATATATTAATGTTTCTTTAAATCTCTAAAAAGAATGATGGGTCTTGGAAGGTTCTAGAGCCAGAGGGCTCAGTTCTGTTCTGTACCTCCAGAGAAAAACAGCCACGGGCGGGGCAAGTGAGAGGAGGAACAATGGAGTCTTGATGTTACCTGTGTGCCCTCTGAATTTTAAGCTGCAATCTCCGGCAATTTCCCCAGGTCACTATATGGGCTATGCAGCAGCTCAGAATCCCTGCAGTGCTCTGTGCAATACAAGGGCTTATGGAGGAAAAGGAACATATGGCCACTTAAGTAGGCCCTACTTTGCTCCTGGGGGAATTCTTCCTTGGAGCCTTGCAGCTCTCGCATGGCCCCTATACCCTGCTGCCGGAGTGGGGGCTGGAATAAATCCCACAAGCTGTACTGTGATGTGGACAAAGAGAAAGAATGGCTTTAGGAAAACTCTTTCCCCTATTGTAATGAAGCTCCTTGTTCAGTGTTAGACATAACTGACTGTGAATCATTACTTTTGTCATTTGGCATCATTGTAATGCCTGCCAGGATGCAAGCATTGCAACACAATTTCAGGACACTGCTCCACTATTATCGAGTGACTATTCAAACTTCTCTTCTTAGTTGCTAAGTGGAAAGGGGAGGAATCCTGGCTACTCCAGTGATACATTTCTGTCAACTGGGAGCGGCAGTCAAACCCATTGACTCCATGAGAACCTACTAGGGACAGATTGGGGGCATATGCCCTAGAAGTCTAGGGCAGGTATCAACAATCTACAGCATCTGTCTTTTTGTATATAGAATAGTAATACTTTATGGACCTTGGCTAGCTGTCAGAACTGTGCTTACAGGGAAGAAGTTAGGTGAGTGTTTGTTGTAGGGGTAGAGTTTCAAGCTAAAATAAACCAAAGAAAATTTAAGAGGGCAAAAAAAACCCCATTATTTAAAAATGAGTCCCTAAAAGACAACCCACACAGCAAACTGGACTATGCTGTTCTGGATGCTCTCTTTATATATGGGGCAGGGGTGATATTTTATTCTCCAAACGTGGATCACTTATGACAGATGAAGCTTCATCATCTCATCTCCTCTGAGGGAAAGTCGGCCATTATAAGGCTGGTCAGCGGTGCAGCAGGGCTAAGGCAGGCTCCCTGCCCGCCCTAGCTCCACACGGCTCCCAGAAGCAGCAGCATGTGCCCGCTCCTATACATGGGGCAGCTGGGGGCTCCACATGCTGCCCCCGCCCCAAGCACTGGCTCTGTAGCTCCCATTGGCCAGAAACCGTGGCCAATGGGAGCTTAGGGGGTGGTGCCTACGGACAGGGTGGTGCCTACGGATGGGGCAATGCGCAGAACCACCTGACCATGCATCCACTAGGAGCCAAAGGCGAGGGTGGGGACACATGCCGCTGCTTCCAGGAGCTGCTTGAGGTAAGAGCCTGCATCCCTGACCCCTTCCCTAGCCCTGATCCCTCTCCCACCCTCCAAACCTCTCGATCCTAGACCAGAGCACCCTCCTGCACCCCCAATCCCTCAGCCTCATGAGTATCTTCGAAAACTCATAGCAATCAGAGGAGGTCCCGGATGACTAGAAAAAGGCTAATGTAGTGCCCATTAGCAGGACACTGCTAGAAGGAGGATGATCAGTCTCACCTCAGTCCCTGGAAAAATCATGGAGCAGGTCTTCAAGGAATCAATTCTGAAGCACTTAGAGGAGAGGAAAGTGATCAGGAACAGTCAGCATGGATTCACCAAGGACAAGTCATGCCTGACTAACCTAATTGCCTTCTATGATGAGATAACTGGCTCTGTGGATGAGGGGAAAGCAGTGGATATGTTATTCCTTAACTTTAGCAAAGCTTTTGATACGGTCTCCCACAGTATTCTTGCCAACAAGTTAAAGAAGTATGGGCTGGATGAATGGACTATAAAGTGCATAGAAAGCTGGCTAGATCGTCGGGCTCAATGGGTAGTGATCAATGGCTCCATGTCTAGTTGGCAGCCGGTTTCAAGCGGAGTGCCCCAAGGGTCGGTCCTGGGGCTGGTTTTGTTCAATATCTTCATTAATGATCTGGAGGATGGCGTGGACTGCATCCTCAGCAAGTTTGCAGATGACATTAAACTAGGAGGAGTGGTAGATACGCTGGAGGGAAGGGATAGGATACAGAGGGACCTAGACAAATTAGAGGATTGGGCCAAAAATATCTGATGAGGTTCAACAAGGACAAGTGCAGAGTCCTGCACTTTGGATGGAAGAATCCCATGCAGTTCTGCAGAAAAGGACCTAGGGGTTACAGTGGATGAGAAGCTGGATATGAGTCAGCAGTGAGCCCTTGTTGCCAAGAAGGCTAATGACATTTTGGGCTGTATAAGTAGGGGCATTGCCAGCAGATCGAGGGACGTGATCATTCTCCTCTATTTGACATTGGTGAGGCCTTATCTGGAATACTGTGCCCAGTTTTGGGCCCCAAACTACAAGAAGGATGTGGACAAATTGGAGAGAGTCCAGCGGAGGGGAACAAAAATGATTAGGGGGTTGGAGCACATGACTTATGAGGTAAGGCTGAGGGAACTGGGATTGTTTAGTCTGCAGAAGAGAAGAATGAGGGGGGATTTGATAGCTGCTTTCAACTACCTGAAAGGGGGTTCCAAAGAGGATGGATCTAGACTGGTCTCAGCGGTACCAGATGACAGAACAAGGAGTAATGGTCTCAAGTTGCAGTGGGGGATGTTTAGGTTGGATAGTAGGAAAATCTTTTTCATTAGGAGGGTGGTGAAGCACTGGAATGGGTTACCTAGGGAGGTGGTAGACTCTCCTTCCTTAGAGGTTTTTAAGGTCAGGCTTGACAAAGCTCTGGCTTGGATGATTTAGTTGGGGATTGGTCCTGCTCTGAGCAGGGGGTTGGACTAGATGACCTCCTGAGGTACCTTCAAACCCTGATATTCTATGATTCTATGATCCCCAGCCCCACCACAGAGTCTGCAGCCCCAGCTGGAGCCCTTCACACACGCACCCCACACTCCAAACCCCTCAGCCCCAGCCCAGAGCCCCCCCTACACCCCAAATCCTTCATCCCTGGCCCCACACCAGGGCCACACCCCCAGCCCTCACCCTCACCCCTCTGCTTCAGTCCAGAGCCTCCTCCCACACCCTGAACCTCTCATTTCTGGCCCCACCCTGGAACCCACACCCCCAGACCAGAGCCCATACCCCCTCACACATCCCAACCTCTTGCCTCAGCTCAGAGCCCCCTCCTGCACCTCAAAGCCCTCATCCTTGGCTCCACCCCTGAGCCCTCACCCCCTCCCACATCCCAACCCATTGCCTCAGCCTGGAACCCCTTCCCAAACCCCAAACCCTTCATTTCTGGCCCCACGCTGGAGCCTGCACCCCCACCCGGAGCCCTCACCCCATCCCCGAGCCAGCCCGGTGAAAATGAGTGAGTGCGTGAATGAGGGTGGGGAGAGTGAGTGACAGAGGGAGGGGGATGGAGTGAGCAGATGGGCGGGGCCTTGGAGGAGGAGCGGGGCAGGGAGTGGGGCAAGGGTGTTCCGTTTTGTGTGAGTAGAAAGTTAGCAACCCTTGTGAACAAACCAAAACAAGTCCTGTTCCCCCGCCATCCTGCGTCAGCATCCAAACTACTTCCCACAACTCTCCTGAGATTTTCTCACTTTCCCTCAAAAGCACTTTTTGCTGCCACCTGGGGTAATCAACCCTCTTACTATTCTCCATGATGGCTTCTTTGTCTAACTGAATGTCCCTCAGCTTTAGGATGCAGCTGTGGCCTTGGTTCTCTCTCTGACATCTCTGTTTCCAGGTGTTCCTTCACCTGCTGCACCTGTCACAGTGAGTTAGGAGAACTTCAGTAGATTTATACAGGCTGCTAGTGTCTGCTAACAGGACGGGTCCGTACCCCATCTCAATACATACTTTATACTCAGTTATATGTTCTAGGTCCTGTTCTGTAAACAGATGCAAGATTGACTGCAGTGGGATTCTGTATGAGTCTGCACTCAGACATTTCTTTACAGGATGGGAGCTGCTATTTGTAACTTTGATTCTGGCCTCACAAATGATGAAGTGTAACTTGGTCACAAGCTGTGCTCCTTGTCACAGTGGAACAGGATCATTTTCTAATTTCTCTCTCCTTGCTAGCAATGATATATTTTAATCAATGCTGATTTTTCTTTTTGTATCAGCAGGAGGGTCTCCAAGTCATATCTTCTGCTTATAGTTATATTGTTTAAGAAGATCAAGGGAATGAACCTCATGATTCTGGGTTGCCCACAGAGTGTGACTCAGCTGTGTTACTCTGTATGACTTACTGCCATTGGCCTTCACTGAGTTTGTTTAATTGTGTGTTCTCTGAAGCACTATAAAGCAGATAATAAAGTCTGCTCTCTGACAACCACCATCCACTCTCCCTCTGCGAAGTACAACCAAAACCATTAAAATAGTTTACTTAAATTGTTTTTCTAAATTCTCAGAGTTAACTAGATTTATGAAACCAAAGCACAGTGATAATATATTCACAAAACCCACAGGTGTAGAAATACACAACATTGCACTAGCAACCCAACCCAACTACTCAAGGAAAGGAACAAAAAAAGACAATGAATAGTTGCATGTCCCCTAGTGTCCTCTTTAAATATTGGGAGTTAACTGCAGTAGGGTTTTTTTTTTTTTTGTAACTTTCAATTTCCTGCTTTACTTTTAGATCACGGGCTTGATTCAGGGGTCAGTTATGGGACTTTTGCCTCCCTCTGTTGGTGGAGAGGAGCTACAAACCAGTGACAGCTGGACTAAGGATTTCCAGGTGGTGTAGAGCTGCCGGAATGGCCCTATGCTGCTCCCCCTTACAGGAACTTGGTCGACACATTTGCCCTCTTCTAAAAATGAATCCAAACTAAACCCTTTGAAGTTTCTAAAATATTTGCCTCACTATTTCCCTCAATTAATTATTATTATTATTATTATTCATGTGTTTGGGCCAGAAGTGCAAAATACCCCAAGAAATTCTGTTTTCATGGGGTGAAACCATGTCTCACTGAAATCAGTGGGAGTTTTGCCACTGCTTTAAATGGGGTCAGGATTTCACTTATGGTCTTTATGGCAGAATTAGAAGCAGGAAGCACCATACATCTTGTGAAAAATCATATACATTTGAGATACTCATCACCTTTTGCAGACTGAAGAGAATATAACTTGATTACAGATAAAGAAGAATATATGGTGCTTTTATGATCAACTTTCTGAAGTTCTTCTATAACTAAACCAAAAACACTTTTGGGTCTTAACCATAAAATAGATAATTTGTACCTGAAGAGGTTCTCCTTCAGTGAATAAAAGGACATAAAGACAAAGCTGCCTTGATTTGTACGGAATGAGACTATTGCACTAGGGACTCTAAGAAATGTGAGCCCAACTCCCATGGACCTCAGTTTTTAGTCTTAACAAGTATTTTATTAGAATGCACAGAAACATTATTAATCAGTTCATTTCCTCTTGAATAAATGGTGTTGGAGAAATGTCCTAGTACATGAACATCTGAAAATAATTATGTGATGAGCTGGTAGGATTCTCTTCTTTACTTCCTCAGAAGTTGGAACAGAGCAATGTTAACTTACTTATCAGATCACCTATAGAAATGGGTGCGCTTGCACAGGTGATCTAAATGATTAAAAGAAATAATGGCTATACTTGAGAGACAAAGGGCCTGCAGTTGCAGGGGATCAGTACTTCTGGAAATCATAGTGACTTCATATTTCAGTGAACATCAAGATTTATTGTCTGTCAAGGTAAATATCGACTCTGGCTTCGCCTTAGTCAATATTTTAGCTTTCCAGTCAGTAGATCTTGATGTTTACCTCAACAGAAGTCAATATCTGCTTATTATATTAGAATAACCAAACTGATATCTGTAGCAGATGACTGGAAACCCGAGGACAACCTTTTTGCTATTAATTTTTATCAAAATGGAACAAATTCATCCCTGGTATAAACTCATTTCATGTCAATGATCTTGCACCAGGGATACACTAGACCAAATATGTTTAAATAGCCAGAACCCAAGAAATAAAAATGTACTTTTAAACTATGGAGACCACCAAGAATAAAACTAAAAAGCTGTATGTGCCACATAATCTAGTTCTGTAGGGGAGTGAGATGATTTGCTCTGATTTCCAAAGGCACTTGATGGCAAGGAAGTTTGAACTTAGATATTAAGCACTCCTATTGAGACTTTCCAGCAGGGGTTTCACTTTTTTTTAATCCACTTTACTCTCTTTCCCCCAGTGCCCAGAGTTCAAGAGGAGGCAGCTGTTAGACTGAATTGTATTGTAATGATTCTTCTTTTGTTACAGTAAAAGTCCATGTAGAGCCCAAATGACTTTTTAAAATCTGAACTGTGGTCAATGTGGCTTTCACAGACAACTTGACATGATTGGGACTACAGCAAATTGGGAACTACAGCTGCTGTGATGTTTTGTAACCTCAACAGGCACAGTCTGCCTGTCACAAAAGTGGGAGTATTACAAAGTACAGTGTGAGCTCAGCCACAAAGTGATTACCCGCAGTTCTGATTTAGGTGCAGACCTTGAACAATCCCAGTTCATCTAAATTTCATGAGAATTTCCTTTTTGTTAGGTGCTGTATTTACCAGTATGAGAAATAATGTTTGTCTCAGTTAGTAACTAGCACATATTTTGTCTTTTGGCTTCATTCAACTTCAGACAAGCCGTTTAAAAAAAAATGTCTATGGCTTAATTCATTAAGACCACAAATTGGCAAGACACCCTTAGGTGCTACAGCAATACAAATAAATAAATAATGATAAACAATATTCAAGTAATTAATGGGCTTAACTGTTTTCCTGAACCTGGATTCATTTAAGCATGGGCTTAAATGCTTATCTGAATTAGGGCCGAATTGGGCTATATATCTGAAGGGAGAATATTACCTTATCAACAAATGTTATATTGTGTAATCCTGAATGACATCACTAAAAGTGTCAAACTTAAAATACTGTGTAAGGATAGTTTGCATACTGACCAAGCCTTCTGCAAATATATTAGCCATTCATGTTTTCAAACTGTTGGAACAAATCATTTTTAGGCTATAGCTTATTTGCAAGCTACTAGTTGCAACCATTTGCTGTTTGTTATTCAATATCTGGGTTGTACAGCGAGTTGCCTTAATCATATGGTATTGTTTCTGCTCCCTGATTGGAGTCAGGAGAAGAACAAACTAAAAGTAGCGAATAATTCATGGTACAGGATTTTGGAAAAATAATTGTGTTAAAATTTGTGAAACTATTGAGATTCATGAACTTTTTCATATAAATGCTGGTGATTTGTCCCAATAATCTACATAACAAGTAATATGATTGCACGTTTCAAAGCAAAACAAATAAAGCACATTCATTCATTAATATATACCTGAAGTAGGAGCTGACTAGCCCTTATGGTAAGGATCAAAGAGGATCACTCATAAGCTTAATAAAGGTTACTAAAACCTCAGCTGGTGCCCAACTAAGTTTAGAGAAAACCCACAAAAACCACTCAAGTGATCCTACATGTGTCCAAAACATTATGGTGAATGAAAAGGAAATCAATGTTACCCTAACATCTATGTGCCATAATACAAACAAACAAGACCAAAGGCCAGTCTGATGTTTTCTGAGTATATATAACTACAATGTGAGGGACCAGATTAATTCCCAGTTCCTTTTTCTAGTTCCTCTTGCTGTCCGGGAGCTCAGCAGTACATTGCTCAGCCCTCCCAAAGGAGGGACATTTCAGGTTGGCCTGAAGCAACCTTTGTTGTTAAGTGAGTAGCACTGCTGGTAGGCTTCAAAGGGATTCCCAGAGCAAGGAAGATTTTTGTGATGTCAGGGGGGAGAAACATTTATGAATCTACTCAGAATTCCCTCCATCCCAGACTACCTAATTATAATTCTCACAGTAGCCTGGTATGATTCCCAGTTTACAGATGAAGAAACTGAGCCTGGGAAGTTAAGTGATTTACCCAAGCTAGAGAGAGCGCCAGTATGAGAACTGAGATTCGAATGCTGGAACGCCATATTCCCTGGCTCATGCTCTAACCATCAGTCCACCCTCATTTTACAATCAAAACAATGGCAAGACATTTATGGATGAAGCCATTGTGATTAGTCTCTGAACAAAATTATTGCCAAGCTTGAACTGAACAAAGGTATTGTCAATGTTAGGCCTCAAACTTCCGCTTTGCAGAGGTAAAAAGGGCACGCTTTGCAGAAGTATAAACTAAGACTTGTGGTCAAAACACGCTGCAACCAGATAACACATTCTAACTCCTAGCGAGATAAGTTGTGCCCCTGGGCACAGCTTGTCTAACCCACAATTAAAACAATTGGCTACAAGAAAATAAGTAAGCATAAATGATACAGTCAAAGTGACACAAGGCGATAAGTAAGCATAAATTATACAGCCAAGGTGACAATGCTAACCACATTAAAGATTTGGCTGACCCTAATTGGTCAGCCTGTTTTAAGACACGGCCGACAGATCAGATAAAAAGTACGAAGGCACGGGACTGTGTGTGTGTTTTGGTCATAAGGGAAATCTGACTCACACCCCCTGAACCGAAGTGACGTGCACGTTGCGACTGTCCGTACCTGGCCAGTGCGGAAAACGGCCGACTGAAGGGTAACATATTTTCGGGCGAATGCAGGGTAAGGTAAAGAAGTCTGGTTGCTTGAGCAGAATTGATCTCATGTTGTATCGATACTATAGTGTTAAGATAGTAGTAAGTAGCTGATGAATAATAACTTTACATGTACTTGTGCTTGTCTTCCATTTATATTAATCCTTATTCAGTGCCGGTCTTTATTCTTGCTTTTCTTATTTTGTCTGTGTTGCCTTTATAGTCAAAAGTCATTAAAAACCTTTTTTGAGGAATAATCAGTAGTTTTAATTTTTCTTATACGGGCACTACTCAACCTCATTACATCTGTGTTGGGTGGTGGGAAGTAGCGATCACCCAGGGCCCAATTAGGGTCCTGACGCATGCCTCCCTCTTCCTTTATCTCCATAGCCATCAACAAAGCAAGTCCTGGTAATGCTACAATACAAAACTGTGGCTTTAAAGTGAGGGATTAGAAGTAAGGAGTAGAAATGAAGAAAGAGACTGTAAAATACTGTTAAAAAGACAATTGAATGCCCAGTACTCCCTCAGCATATTCTTTAAGTGTTCTTCCCCCCTCATCCAGTCCTTTTGCCTAACTTTAAAAGCCCTGGTCTGTTAGTCAGTCTCTCATTTTCTTCTAATAGATCATTAAATATGCAAAGACAGGTACCTCCGTAATTCAAATTGATAAGTGCAATGAATGGAAAATGTCTTGTTTAAAGAGTTAATTGAAGTGAGATCTACTAAACCACAGTTATTATGGTTGGTACTTACGGAAGTAACAGCTCACTGACCAAGGTATATTAATTTATATTTAGCAGTGCTAAATGTTTTTATTTTCTGTAAAGCTGGTGCACACACTAAAAATGTCAAGCTGTATTATGCTAACATGTAAGCATTCTTTACTGGAACTTAAAATAAGAAATTGGTGTAATTAAACGTGAAAATATGGGACAAAATATTCTCTAAGTGATTGTTCATTTCAATAAATTCCATCTCTCTAATTAGCAGCAGCAGGAGTTATGAGACCCTAAAGCTCTGTCAGCACTCGTATGAACAGGCTCCCAGCCAGTAATCCACACTGCCTCCCCCAGTAGATGTAACTGTAGAATTATAGCAGCTGGCACCTTTCCTGCAGTGCTGGAACCAGAGTGCAAGACCTTCTCAACACACTCGCTCGCTGCCTTCCAATGATCTGATATGTTAAAAAGTAGAATTCCCTCGGGGCAGTGAAAAACACTTTAACTGCACTTATTGGCTGATCCCAAAGGGCTAATATGAATTTTGCTTATTCTAGAGTATTGATAGGTCTGAAAACACTAATGATTTTTGTATTTATTATATGACCAATAATACTTCAAACAAGAAGAAAGACAGACAGAAATAGCATTAGTGATTTACTGTAACTATGAGCCTTATCATACAAGATGCTGAGCACAGAGTGGAGTGCTCAACACCTGGCAAGATCAGCTCCTAGATTTCTGAGAGTACGTTAAACTACTGATGGTTGCAATCCTAATGTAGTGCAATTTAATCTTATATTATTCTGAAGAAATTGAGATGGCAATATGTTACACACACACACAAAACTTAATTCAGTATCAGAAAACTATTTCATCAGAAGTGGTGGCTCTGGACCTCAGAAATGCATTATGCAATGGGGTACCCAATTCTCATGTTCAGTGCTCAAATACAATTTTACTGTGCCACCATATACGAGGGTCAAAACTAAGGTGCAGACTCATTAGTGAGAATCTGTTGAATTTTTGAACATCTTCTGCTGATTCTAGAGTCTCTAGATAAGGTAGATTTTGCTTTTTCCCTGACATAAAGCAAGACAGGCAAAGCAAATTTAAGTAGATATGAATAAATTAAAGCTCTGTGTTTTGAAACAACAAATTTTTCTGAAGCAGAGGAATATGTTCAGCAATAACAAAATGACTGTGGTGCCTTTCTGGATCATTCTTAGTTATGCAATAATAATGTTTGATTCGGCCTTAAAGAGAGGAGGTGGAAAAGCTGACTGATGGAGAACAAAGTCCCTTTTTACTAAATGAGAACAATAAAGATCAAGACAGATTGCAACACCAACCTGAGCCTTTGTAGATGTCCATGTTAGCAGGGCATGACAAGCAAAAAGGAGAGAAAATTGTATATTAATTAGTTCAGCTACTGTATTGAAATAAAGCAGAATTCCTGCTTATAAATAAAATTGCTATAACGTAAGGTTGTATCAAAATTATTGGATTTCCCCATCTTTTAGGGGGAAAAAAACCTTCCAAGTAGAAATCAAACATATATTTGTGGGTGAATGAAAAGCATAACTGTGCTAAAGAATGAAACAGATTTCATTCAAGTATCTTCAGGGTAGCATAATGGATTCTCAAGATTAAGGTTAGGGGTCAAAAACCCTATGAAGCTTAACTGGAAACGTGGCAAGAAACCCCACAATTGCAGAATACCAATCACAATAGAAATTAAAAACTTGTAGACACATAAATCTTAATTAGGTGATGCTGTGTTTTTTGAAGTATATAGATTAAGATAGAATATATATCAGGCAGAACACAGCCAGCTGTGCTTTATCAGATGGAGCTGGATCTCTATGAATACTAATCAATGACTACAAAATGGATGCCATTGTGGAAAAAATAACTGAACAATAAAAATTCAGCACCATGGATATAGTGTACACCAACACTCAAAAAGAATGCAAGCGTGTGGGGAGAGTTTACACCTACACTTGCAAAGAACACATTGGCAGTGCAGTTGCAGAATTACTTAAGTGTCCATGAAAGTTGTTCTGTAGCCTGGAGGAAATCTCACTGTAACAGTATGCCAAAGTGAACAGCACATAATCAACTCCTGTTAATACAATCTGGACAGCACAAAGTCCCCACTGCAATTATTTTAATGAACCTTCAAGAAGAATGCACTTGTCGAAGTGCCCCAGAAGCCCAAAGCTGGTGCAGCTCCTTGGAAATCTCTCAACAACGCTGTAGCAGTCCTGAAAGCGCCCAGGCGAGCACAATGTGGCTCCACATAGCAAATTCATTCCTTTAAACCAAAAAAGTGCCTTTTCAGTGGGTGAGAAACCTTCCCCTGCTGGGATATGAGCCAGAGAGCTTTGGATCCAACAGCCAAGTCCCTTGTCCCATGAAATAAAATAAAAACAGGCAGTGAGCAGCAATAGCACCAGAAGAGCATCTTCTTGGTGCATCTTTATACACTAGGGGATAAGTGTACCGCTGGACAGAAATTTATATCCCAGGAGCACACTTTCACGTACTCTTCCTTTTTAGAAATATTTTGAATTAAGTTTCCACAGCAATCTAGAAGCCTTGGCACTAGGGGATGCAGTACTTGGCTGTCATATACCATTCTCAACATAATCGCAGCAGAATCAAAGAAAACTGACAACTGCATTTACAGCATTAACAAAGCCTTGGTTTTCAAATGCTCTGAAAGCTTATGCCCAAATAAATGTGTTAGTCTCTAAGGTGCCACAAGGACTCCTCGTTATTTATAGCATAGTAATTAGCTGCATTTTGACTCCCCCTTTTGGCTGAGGTCAGTATTTCACCTTCCTCATTCTGTTAGTGGGGAGCATTAAATGGTTTAGAAATTTAGGTTTTCTGTCTCCATCTTTGATTTAGTAAAGAACAACATGACCACATAAATAACATTCTAGTGTATGGAACACAATCATATAAAACTTCTCCAAAAGAAGTCTACAAACTCATCATAAGTAGTTTATCAGCATTTTGTCTTCATGTCTTAAACCAGCTAAGGTATATGCTGGCTTCTTTTCTATCCCAATTTTAGTTTTGGACACAAGAGAGGAAAAGTTGGGGTTAGTTGGACTGATAACATTCCAGCCAAGAAGCGCAAGAGACTGGTTAGTCATAGGCTTGTTTTGTTTCTCAAATACATACCCAGGAGACTGTCAGAGAGGATACCTGACTGGCCATAAGCAGAAGCAGCACAAATGACTGCTAGAGTTTCATGTATCCTCAGCAACAAAAAAGCTGATACCTCCTCTCCAGCAGCGGGAGCAGAAATGGGAGCCAACTCACAGTGTTATTCCCTCTTCAGTCAGAGGGCAGGAAGGGGTGGCTCACAGGGGCGCGTTCTCTCTTGTTATCCACTTAGCAGCAGGTGCAGAGAAAGGAGGCAATATACCATCTGAGCCCTGCTCACCAGCAGTGAGGTGCAGATGGCAGACAACTTGCAACAACTTCACTAGCACTGGCACTGAAGCGAGTGCCGTACAGAGCCTGATATGCCTGGTCCCATCTGGCCTTAAAGTCTATGAGTCTAATCCATCCCCTCTAGCCACAGGGCTAGAAAAGGGATGTAGCTCACAACCTTATTCTTGCTTCGAATCAGGAAATCTGTCTGAGAAGAGTAGGTATCTCTAGACACCAGAGTATTTGATAGCCTGTAGGGTAGTGTAGTAGAGGTACCTGACTTACTTCCAAATCTGGCAGATGTTAACACTGCCTCTAGAGATGCTATTAACAGAAGTAATTTCTTCTGTGTAATTATAGGTAATACAGACCTCTCTGTGTTATTGGGGTGACACCACATTCATGATAAACTAACTGAATGAAGGTTTTTTCATTGATTTGAAAGTATTGTTGCAAACTCAGACTGTTCTAAAATTTTTACAATCTGACAAATAATGGGGCTTCTTGGATAGTTCTGTTATCATATAAGTGGCTGCAGCTGAATAGGAGTTAAGCATGAAAGAGCCTAATTTTATTGACCAAAGTCATATGCTATATAAGGCTTATGTGCTGCAGAGAAAAAACGCTGTTCCTATTTGAAACTGTTCCCCAGCAAATAAATGCAATTAGTAAAATGAAGGCTCCCTGGAGCCAAGAAATAAATCTTGGCATCTGGCAGGGAATACATGGCAAAGCACACGTATATTGTCTCCTGAGATACTGGGTAATGGTAAACTGTCTTCTTACCCAACACCCTGCAGAGGGAAACCTACACCTCCCCACCTGTTTGGATCTTTGCTCAGAACTTCCTACTCTTTCTGTTGGATTATGGAGCATTTTTTTACATGGGTTGAAGTGGAGTAGGTCAAAATCTGATCCGTAAGTGCCCTAACCCTGCTCTGTACCTCAAGGCAGGTAGAAATCTTCTTGAATACCCTTCTTTAGGAGCCTGATCCAAATTCACTGGAGTCAATGGAAAGACTCCCACTGACTTCAACAGGCTCTGGGACTGAGTCCAGGGAGACGATGCAGTGAAACTGTACGTCTCTTTGCCCAAGAGAACCACTTCAGTGTTCAAGACATTTAGCTAAGGAAGACTGAAACAAAGTCAAAAGTTTATTTTATCAGGACAAGTAGAGAGGTGATTAGCAGGGAGTCACTAGAGCTTTAACAGATAAGGCAGCTGAGGATCATCAGTTTAAAAGTGCTAATTAAAGATAAAAGGCAGAGCTAAAAGAACCAAGAGAAAGGAGAATAAAGAGACTTGGGGATCAGAAACTGTCGGTTCAGTCACTCTGCTTGAAAGTTAGTCCCATATTGAAAGATAGCTGCAATTTTATTGCTGTCCCAGACAAAATCATGGAAAGGCTGATATGTATGCAACCAGTGAAGAGTTAAAGGATAGTAGCATAATTAATGCCAATCAACATTGTTTTAGGAGAAATTGATCTTGTCAAAAAAGCTTGAACAACCTGTATTTTTATATAGCCAAATGCTAGGTCATACATCCAGGAACAAAGATGAGGGACTTTATTTTGGAAACCAGTGATTGTGAGAGGGGCTTCAAGGTCATGATGCATAACCACCTGAAAATGAGTGCAATGTGGTCGCTAAGAGAGCTAACACAACCCTTGGATTTATAAGCACGGGAATATTAACTAGAAGTAGGGAAGTGTAATTACCACCATATAAGACACTCATGACACCATTACTAGAATACTGTGCACAGCTCAAGTGTCTGCACTTTTAAAAATGACATTCATTCTTTTAAAGGGTCCAGAAAAGGACTACAAGATTGATTCAAGGTCTGGAAAACATGCCTCACAGTGACAGACTAAAGACGCTCAACCTTTCTACTTTATCCAAGAGAAGGTTAACAGATGACTTGATGCTGATCTATACATACCTACCTGGGGAGAAAATATCTGACAGTAGAGGGGAGGGCTCTTTAATCTAGCAGATAAAGACATGAGATCCTCTGACTGGAAGCTGAAGCTAGACAAGTTCAGATTAGAAATAAGGGACACATTTTTAACAGAGAGGGCAAGTAACCAGTGGCACAAGTTCCTACGGGTGTGGTGGATTCTCCATCACCCAAAGTCTTTAAATCAAGATGGGGTGTCTTACTAAAAGATATGCTGTATCCAAGCCAAAAGTTATGGGCTTGATGCAGGGATTACTGAGCAAAATTTTATGGCCAGTGCTAATCAGGAGGTAAAAAGAGATGATTATAATGATCCTTTCTGGCCTTAGGATTTTTGAATCCATGAATCAATGTTTCTAATGCAGAATTATAAAATTATCTACTAAACATTAATTGGGGAACAAATTTATTGAGCCTAAATAAACTAAAGTTATTGAAAATGCAAATTGTCTTGATAGGCAGTGTCACTGAGGGGATTAATTTACATGCATGGATTGTATGGGACCATCAATGAAGTATCTGGGCAACCTAAACATGTGGATTAGAAACACATCAGGATTCCACAAAAAGGACAACACTCTTCTACTATGTTATCTGAAAAGGTACTAAATTAACTATAGTCACTAAGCGATGACTGAGAAAGGATTTGGAACCGAACAGTGATAACCATATCTTATAGATTCTCCATGCTGCTATTTAGCCTGCCAGTGCAGAATTGAAGAGGGTAGCAGAAAAAAAAATCATTAAAAAATGAACAAACCCTCTCTTTGCTGCAGCTCCCTTCAACTGGGTGATTGCATCTTTCCAACAATCTCTGCCCACTTCTGGGGTAGATATAATGGACAGCATAATCAGCAAATTCCATTTAGGCTCCCCTGCCCTTGGGTAAATAATGGACTGTAGTGCTTTATTCTGCTTCACATCTGTCAGCACTAGCAACTCCTGCTTCTCTTTCCTTCTGTGGGTATTGACTCCACCTCCTGGCTCAAGACCATGCCCCCATCCATCCTGCCTCTCTCCTCAACGTGCCTCTGATATATCTGCACTGCAAATAGAAGCCTGCGCCTGGCTTGGACCAGATGACTTTGGTCCCAGGGGCTTGAGCTGTGGGGCTGTTTCATTGCAGTGTAGACTTCCAGGCTTGGGCTGCAGGCTGAACTCTGGGACCCTCTCACCTCACAGGGTCCTAGAAACTGGGCTCCAGCCCGAGCCTTGAAATCTACACTGCAATGAAACAGCCCCTTAGCCAGAGTCCTCTGAGCCCGAGTCAGGTGGCACAGGCCAGCAATTTGTGTCTAATTGCAGTATAGACATACCCTGAGCTACAAGACAGCTTCCACCTAGTCCTGCTTTGTGCAGAGAAAAAGAAAAGAGTCATTGTACTACCATTGTAAGCACATGAGTCTGTGCATGTATGTCCAGAGGGAGGAAGGACACCGGGGGAGAGAATAGGAGAGATGAGAGAGCACAGGAGAGCTGAGGTCCCACAGGTCCAGGTTAGGGAAAATTAAGGCATCCCCAAAGGTGGGGAGAAGCTTGACGGAATGGGTATGCATGGGGACAATGACAAAGTTTTGAGGGTGTCTGGAGTGGTGAAAAAAGAGAGGAATGTTTGGGGAAGAGAAGCGGAGAAAAACTAAAAACAATGGGCAGGGAAATGAGTGTGATTGAGTGAGAGAAAAGATGGAAAAATATTCACTATACTGAAATCAGCTTGAAGGAAAAACAGAACAAGGGTGAGAAAAAGTTAAACCCCAACATACCAAATAGGCAAAGAAAAGGAAATGGATAAGAGAAGGAAAAGCAGTCACAAAGAAGACACAGTGAGCTGTAAAACAACAATGCAAATAGAAAGCGTAATGCCTAAATGTTAAATAATTCAAAGCAAAACAAGGGCTAGGATTGGGTAGGTTCCTAGGTCATCAATACTGAAGTTAGCCTAGAGCAGCAAAATGGCCAGGGCTGGATCTGGCACCAGCCACTGCTCTGTTCTAATCCCAGCTCTATCAGTGACTCTCTGTGGTTCTGGGTAAGTCATATAACCTCTCTGCCTCCTCATTTCCTTGACTGTAAAATGGGGATAACAATTACCTACTTTGTCTGGGTGTGGGGAAGATTAATTCTATTTTTAGAGACCACTGAAAATGAAAACATCTGAGTAATTATTATTATTTTCATATTCATCATCAGTCAGATGGCTATTCAGATTATGGTTTCTTTTGCTCTTTTAAATTGTTAAGACAGCTAAAAAATTCCTAATTACACTACACCTGTTTCACAAAGTTATTTTTGGACATTCAGGCTTTGATAAACTGTGCAGGAGTTGGAGTCAAGCTTCATCAGCTTTACCTCAAATCATCTTACACTGCAGCTGAACAGCACTGTGCTAATTCCAGAAGCACGCACATTTCTACAGTTGCTTTTAGACTGACAAAGTGTAATTCACCGCAAATATACCTTCTGTTTCAATATACACGGACATAGGAAATGACCCACTGTGTTTCATTTCCCTTTCATTTAGACTTGATAAGTAACCAAACACTAAACATTGGCAAGAAATGTAATTGGTCACTTCATTCTTAAAAAAAAAGTGGTGGCACCGGAATTCTGTCCAATATTTTCATACATGTATCAGACACATTTTGTAAATAGCATTTTTCTAATGGTACACATTGATGTGGAGAGGATGTAGATAGGGACAGGTTTACACAACAAAATGTAAACTGCATATGGAGAAATATCCCTGTTAGATCCCAGACAGATTGATCACATTTAAGTAACAGCTATTGTAGATTTTTTTTTCTCATTTCCAGTTAGGGTAATAGAATAATCAGGCTGTTGCCTTCCATTATACCAACAAACATTGTCAGAGAGGAAAAATGCCAAAAGGCTGCTCTCCTGCATAAACTGGAGGAGAAAAAAACCCCCAACCACCACCATAGGAGAAAAATTGATATTTGTAGCTGTTTATGTTCAAATATGGAAGTATTACTCCTAATACAAATACAAAACATTACAACTAAGAGGAAAATATTAGTTTGCTGCAATGTGATTTCCTTAAATACAATAAAGTAAATTAATTAAGGATAAGGCCTGGTTCTTATTTCACTGACAGACATTTGACACTGATGAAACTTCATTGGCTGCAATGAAATTTCTCCTGATTTACACCCATGCAAGAAAGATCAGAATCTGATCCTGCACTACATACTCAGGCAAAGTCACAATGGGAGTCCATAGTAATCCAGATGCCTGGTATCCGTGTGATTTCTACACTAAGACCTTGTCACTTTGGGAATTTGCTCTGATTCCAGCAGTTCTTCTTGCCTCCTTAAGAAACCCATGCACATCATAGAGACTTTTCTAAATATAAATATGAGGTCTGATTCTGACCGCTGTTTTCCAGCATGAATCTGGAATGGGTCCATGGAAGTCACCCCAGTGTAAAACTGGGTCCACAAGCTCAGAGTCAGACCCAGTATGTTTATAATAGGTAAACAAGCATAATTATTCCAAACCATTAGATTTATGCAGCCCTCTTCTTACATAGTTTCTCTGTGCAGCTGGGTGGATGTTTTGGATACAGCATGCATTATTAAACAAAAAGAGCATCAAAGGTGTGTTGCCATGTCCTGCCATCTGGAAAGGCCTCAATGAATGTATCAGAGTATAAATTTCCTATACAAAAGGAGAGGGGATTTTCCTTCTCTGTACCACACAGAGACTATACCTGCAGAGCAAAAACAAAGCAATCAAACAAAATCCCTTATCGCACAGTGCACAGGAACTGCATGATTTTATGCAATACGCATAAAGGAAAACAGAGGTATCACTAAGGTTGGCACCTGACTATTGTAAAAATTGGAACACATACTCGGAAATGTTTGCTATCATCACCTCAATGGTGTATTGATGCTGACAACCTTAAAGTAGTTCTCTCTGGTGCCTCCACTGCTTCTGCCGGCCTGTAGTCAGTTGTTAGTACCACTACAACAGTCATGGGGAAAGAGATCATGGGCAAAGGGACTCACTGGATTTTCACATACTGAATTATTTCAGCACCCAGGACAGAGAACTACTGGAAATATTGGCTTACTCTACACTACATTTTGAGTAAAGATTTAGGCACTTAGGAATCTAAGTCTTATTGAAAGTCAGAGAGATTTCGGCCCCTAATTATTATCATTTATATTGTGATAGCCGCTAGGAGCTCCAGTCGTGAACCAGGACCCCATTGGGCTAGGCATGGAACAAAAAGACGTTTTCTGCTGCAAGGTGCTTATATTCTAACTATAAGACAAAAGACAGACAAGCATACTGGGGAACATACAAGACGATATTGGTCGGCTTTTGAAAATATTGCCATTTTTTCTTGAAATTTCCTTCCTTTAGTATCAGTGAGGCAGCTACATCAGTGGGAGCACTCATGTAGACAAGGCATCATTGGCTGCCAGCATTTTGAACACTGTGTTGTCAGGACTTGCTCTGAGTAGCTGCAGAGGGCACAGACATGCTGGTTAAAGGCTACCAGTCCTTCGTCCACACTAGCAGGTCCATTGGGGAGCTCACTGCTATAGCATCATGGGAAATTTTAAGAGAACTAGGCTAGAGTAGACAACTAAGGGGGAGACAAAAGATTCAGTACATGGACCAAATATCAACAGAGCTCAGGAAGCCCAATTTGCATGACAACCTGGCGTATGATCATGAGTTTTAAAAGAAAGCTATAAAAGTTGCTGATCCCGAATAGGGAAGTGGTAAGAAAGAAGAGGCTAGAGTAGACATTGACAGAAGGCCACTATATTCTATGGCAATGGACTATTTAATGGAAACCTAAACAGATATTTGGGAATAAATCTGTATTCCAGACCCTAGAAGACAATCAGACATATACAGTATGGAATTAAACAAATGTACAGTTGGACCTTACTTGCATGGCAACAATATAGTGATTGAAAAAGGACAGACATTTGCCTGATATTGAAGGAAATAATGGGTCTGATATTGCACACTTCTACTCCCAACTATGTGCTTTCTCCTCCATGTAGTCCCATTCAATTCAATGGAACAACACACAGCAATGACTTCAGAATTAGGACCCAAGATGGCACCTAATGAAGTTGGGAAATCATTCAAGAAATAGTTCAGACTTGTTCAAATACTCACCCTTTTAGACTGCAAAGGGCATTTTTGGCTAGGAAGGATTTTTTTTTTCTTATACTCTGCCTGTATTTCCCATTTTAATTCCACCCTATTGGTCCTATTATGCCCCTGGGACCCACACTGTATAATTGCTTTCTCTCTTTGGTATTAACATGCTTCAGGTATTCATGAAACGCATTGAACCCCCTTAGCTGTTGCTCAGCCATACAAACCCAATCATGTCTGCTCACTAATACTACCTCCCCCTCCACACATGCATTATCCCAGCAGAAGACTCAGAGGAGCGTTAGTGGTAATCTGGCCAGTTAGAAATTCATTGCCATTTGAGCAGAGCCTGCTACATAGATTGGATGCATACCCTTCCCAAGCCCATGGAGCCCCTGAAGTAGAGTCAGAGGCTTCTGCCATCACCCAGGAAAGGTAGGCGCATACCATTCCTCTTCCCAAGAATTATGGGTTCTTTAGACCTCATCTGCCTTCTGTATGGAAGGGAAAGGAAGCATGGGGCTCTGTGTCTGCGCTTTCATTACTCCATTCAGTTTTACATCAGCAGCATATTTAACTTGTTTACAGCTAGCCTTGCTGCTTAGAACAGTTCTGTTGATTAGAAACAGCAAAGAACCATGGAATCGAGTGTTTTGGGATTAAACTCAATACTCTCCCTTAATTGGACATACATGAGTTTCTAGAATGCTCTATATTCTTTTTAACTCATTCTTCATCCATTCTTATAATCCTTCTTGACTCCTTATAACTGAAGCAGAAGTTTGCAATGTGAATGTTTAATTCCCCAAAATTGAAATCATACATCACAATATTATATAACCATCTGGTATTCTTCTCACAAATAAACCTAAAGAGATTAAACTGGCAGGCTTTTCTAGACTCTAGATGCAGGTCATCACCCAGGCATTACTACTATCCTGTGTACACACTCTTATTGTCCCCTCACACTTCCCATTTTTAAATATTGCTGATGACATGATAGAGTCTAATAAATAGCTGATGCCCTCCCAATGCCTTCCTGCATATCGATGTATCAGCGCATTTTCTTTTTTTCCCATTCTACCAGTCCTGCATTAACATTCTGGCATCATAACATGAAAATGATTAGCAAAATTTTAGTTGTTTGCGGATTAATTTTCTGGTAATCCTTCCTGTCTTTCAGTGCTGGTGGAATGAAGGAACTCTGGGCTGGGAAGGGCCCAAAGGTTGTAAGGAGGTCAGGAGAGACATGGGAACCATTTTGTACTGTCATTGCACTGATAGCCACTCCCATCTAACGACAATAGTGCTGGAGCAAACTTCTATGTATAGCTACAGTTACTGTTGTAAGCAGTTATGGTTTGATGTATGTTAATAAGTTGTTAGGTTAAAATTCTCAAAAGCACATACGTGACTTAGAAGCCTACATCCCATTTTCAAAAGAGACTTTGGCACTTAGAAGCCTACATGTCAATGACATTCAAAGGGGTTTAAGCTCCTAAGAGCTTGTGTAGACTAATAGTGCATGGCATGTAAATCTACAGCACATTAGCATGCCATCCATGAATTGTGCATGTTGACACTGCTACCACACACTAAAAATTCACTAGTGTGCAATGACCTAGTTCCAGTTCAAAGTGGAGTAGATCAGAGCACATTAGGGGAACTTTAGTGCACAGTAGCAGGGTCCACACCCCAGCTTGCCGCACACCAACTGTTCATCTTGATAAGCCCTAAATCATTTAAGTGCCTTAAACATTTTTACTCTTGTCTTACTGCATTTTTCTGTATCAAGGAGGTCAATTTGCTGTTGGGTATTTTATACGTGTTGAACCTTTGTTCCAGGTTCGTAACTCTGTAGGTGCAAGGAAATTCAAATGAGAGTTCTTGCAGAGGAAATGTATCAATGAATTGGCATTTAGTTCAGTGGCAGGTGGTTTCTGAATTCTGATATAGTAACGGGAGGCGGGGGAATTATGGATGTGTCAGGACAGTGAAATCCAGTGGTACAGACGGCTGGGGTCAACGTGGGGCAACTACAACCCTTTTCACAAGGGTATAATGCTTGTCAACTATGGATCCAAGGCCTGGGAAAGTTGAATGACCAAGTCAGTTCAAGAAACATGGGGATCTAGGGGCCTCCTGTATTATTTATTTGGTCCAAGTGGGTGGTCTACAATCATTAGGTTGGTGGTTTCTACCCCTTGCTACAACAACTATTTTTCTTGTTAGGGTTGTATTCTCTTTAACCTAATTCTTACAGTCAGACTGTGAGTGCTTTCCATTCTGTGTGTTGTGTGCAAATGGCCACATGGTGGACCTTGGAGGGTATGCTCTTTGTCAATGGATGATACATTTTGCTATTATTCCCAACATTAGAAACCAATAAAATCAAGGAAGAAATCAACATGCAGAGTTTAGAATCATAGCCATTAGAAATGAACAATTCACATGAGATTATTTTATTCAACCTTCTACACCAATGCTCAATACAGTATCATTTCAGGTGCTTTGTAGAGTCTAGTTTTTAAAGACTCACAATTGGGCTTTCACCACTTTCCTTAGGATACTATTCCAGTGTGTAATGGATCTTACTACAAGATGTTTTTTCTCTTATATTCAAATTAAAATGTCTCTGAAAACTGAGCTGCAGAACTCTTGGTTTAATTCCGACTGTAAGTCCTATCACCAGTACCAAACCAAGCAAAACAATCACAGATTGAAAGAACCATTCCACTCTACATCATGACTTTCATTCCCTCATAGCTTTCTTTAAAATTTCCTTTGAGGATGAAATTTCTCAGGTTTAATTTCAGCCCAAAAGTGAATTATTTTGGAAAGTTTCTATAAAGTAAATTAAACTGTTTTTGAGTTTGGGGGGAAGCAGGAGGAACCCCTTCAAATTAAGATACTTTACTCAAAGAATTCAACATGACTTTGGAAGCTTCAAGCTTCCCATGGAGTTAGTCTTCATGGTTAAGGACCTTTGATATGTTTGAAGTCCCTGGCAAAATCATGGAGCAGGTTCTCAAGGGATCCATTTTGAAGCACTTGGAGGAAAGAAAGGTGATCAGGAACAGTCAACATGGATTCACCAAGGGCAAGTCATGCCTGACCAACCTGCTTGCCTTCTATGATGAGATAATTGACTCTGTATATATGGGGAAAGCAGTGGATATGATATATCTTGAGTTTAGCAAAGCTTTTGATATGGTCTTCCACAGTATTCTTGCCAGCAAGTTAAAGAAGTATGGATTGGATGAATGGACTGTAAGTTGGATAGAAAGCTGTCTAGATTGTCGGGCTCAACAGGTAGTGTGATCAATGGCTCGATGTTTAGTTGGCAGCCAGTATCAATGAAAATGATTAGGGGGCTGGGGCATATGACTTACGAGGAGAGGCTGAGGGAACTGGGGTTATTTAGTCTGCGGAAGAGAAGAGAAGAGAAGAGAAGAGAAGAGAGAGGGGGGATTTGATAGCAGCCTTCAACTACCTGAAGGGGGGTTCCAAAGAGGATGGAGCTACGCTGGTCTCAGTGGTGGCAGATGGCAGAACAAGAAGCAATGGTCTCAAGTTGCAGTGGGGGAGATGTAGTTTGGATATTAGGAAACACTATTTCACTAGGAGGGTGGTGAAGCACTGGAATGGGTTACTTAGGGAGGTGGTGAAATCTCCATCCTTAGAGGTTTTTAAGGCCCGGCTTGACAAAGCCTTGGCTGTGATGATTTAGTTGGTGTTGGTCCTGCTTTGAGCAGGGGATTGGACTAGATGACCTCCTGAGGTCTCTTCCAACCCTAATATTCTATGAAGTACTTTGGTTCAAAAATCAAAATCTTATGAGCAACTGGAAATGTTAAAAGTGACTGGAAATGACATGGTGGTCATGAACAGTACCTCATTATTGTGCTGTAGGCTATGCCACTTCAGAGAGAGCAGGACAAAAGCCCTTTCCCCTGAACGGTCACTGTATGAGTGTGAGGGTTGAGAGTATCAATAATGAGCAATCTGAGACTGTGTTTGTTTTGTAACTGTAAACAAACGACCCTAAGTGGAGTAGACTTCATATATAGTACTGAAGGAGACAGCTTTTTCACTGGCACCCACTGTAAGCCCTGCCAAATTGACCAAACATAAATAATGCTGTCAAAAATTGCTTAGCGAGCATCTTTACCTCGCATCTATCGAGCATGCCAGCTTGAGCTTTAGCCTGCAGAGATTTTAAAAAATGTGAAAGCAGTTTATGTCTTTGACAGGTTCTTACTGTAAAAGTTAAGAATATATATCATCATCGGAGAGAGATGCATGAACAGCTGATTACTGCAGACTCCACACAATTATGTTTGGGCAGGAAGGGGAGGAGGGACCCATCAATGACTCACATTGTCTAACATTTTGCAGAGAACAATGGTAAGTCACTGATTTCCACAATATTGAAAGTTTCTTTTTAAAACATAGAAGAAAATGTTAGGAATATTTTAGGTGAAAGGTTTGGATGCTTTTATAAGAATTCTTTCTAAATTGGGGTTTTCCTATAGAATGTATATTAAGAGAGATCTTTAGAAACTGACTGAATTTACTGGCACAAGTTTTTAGTTATATGCTTCTGAAAACTATACCTGTCTGTACAAATCTTTTCCCCACACTCACCCATTTTTGGAAAGCACAATGGGCCCAATCCTACTCCCCATTAAAGTCAATGGGCATGTGGACACGGACTGCAATGGGAGCAGTATCAGGTACAATGTCTGCATGTGGGTGTCAACACCAGCTCAATGAAAATGTGTTTTGCCACAAACATGACTCAACCCTTCAACTGGTCATTAGTACATTATCCCCTTGTGAATGACCATTCATTTATTCATCTCATAATCAAGACACTGAATGACACATTCTCTTTTTTACTGAAATGTTCATTACATTTCAAAAGAGTGTTAGAACAACAATATAAAAGAAGTTCCCTGGTTGGATTAAAGTGGAAAGACCCCCAGGGAAACCCCATCAGGAACCACCCCACTATTGATGATCACCCACTGGGAAATCCATAAGATCCTAGAATATCTTTGAGGACAGGAGTATGACTGCAGTATTAGTCATTTGTGGTTTCGTAGAATTTCTATATGCATGGGTAATTGTAATTTTACTTATCGCTTTAAATAAAACGTGTAGTACAGATAAGACTTATTTGGGCATAAGCTTTCGTGGGTAAAAAGCCCTACTTCTTCAGATGCATGGAGTGAAAATTAGCAGGCATAAATACTGTATCTGTAATGCCCGCATCTGTAATTTTCACTCCATGCATCTGAAGAAATGGGGTTTTTTACCCACGAAAGCTGATGCCCAAATAAATCTGTTAGTCTTTAAGGTGCCACCGAACTCCTTGTTGTTTTTGTGGATACAGCCTAATACGGCTGCCCCTCTGACAGATAAGACTTTGTACTTCTGCTTGTGTCTGTGGTCACTATCCTTGGTTTTCATGTGTTCCTGGAGTCTCCAAATTTGAGAAAAGCACCAGAAGTGATTTTCACTCTGAGCTTGAAACTATAGTGACAGGAGCTGCAACCATGGTAGTTGAATACAAAATCACTAAATTCAATTTAAATAAAAAAGGCTACAGTGAGGCAGAGGGGAAAAAAAAACACGCTAAACTATGCAACCATATTCTGATAGTGCTGTTTGTTTGCCAAATGTATAGAGTCAGCTCCTGCTCTCACTTATATTGTTTTCCTACCACTTAAATTCCATTAGTTTTGATGGAAACACTATTTTCACTGGTGTATGATAGTACAGAATCAGATCTTTACGTTTTAGTACCATTAGAACAATGATCAGAACAAATATCCATAGGGTGCCATATATACCACAGTTATGCTTCTCTGATTATTTTCTGATATCTAGTGTTTTAAATTGTTTTCTGGTACACATTTTTACTGTATTTTTACTGCACTTATTGACCTTCTACTTTAATGATTTCCAGTCTATGGGCTCTGATTTATTTACAGTAGCCTTTTTTTTATTAAAGTTCCTGAAGCTTATTCATTAAAGACAAAATCAACTCTTTGAAATTTTAAAGTCTGTTGAACACAGGAGGTTTAAAACACTGTTTAATTCACTGAAAATGTCAGGGGTCCTGTTTCTTCTTTTCAAACAGAAAAGGGCAGTTACATCTCCAATATTGCCATAACAGCAATACTGTATATTTAATGGAAGCTACTTTTATGGGATACTAAGTATCTGAACATTAAAAATCCAATGACACTCATAATTCATTTGGCATATTAAAACATGTAGTTTTACAGGAGTCTCATTACAATTCAAGCAATATTAGTTAATTGATATAGAAAATAAACTGTTGCCAAATTATCTCTTTGGTTTATTTCTTTGAACAGTTCCATTCCATGGAAAGAGGCATATAGTAGCTACAGTATGACTTGATATAGCATTGTTCTTTAAACTATTATTCCAACAGTGGTGACTGCTCGCCTACAACAACTGGTTCCTATGACAGTACTATAACTTCTAGCTTTGAAGGATTCCATTTTTATTAATAAATGTTGGTAAATGTCTATTTCCCCGTACACACACAAACCAATGAAAACATATTTTTACAAATAATAATCTGAAGGTACATCTACACTGGAATAAAAGGTCTGTGGCACAGCACAGATCAGCTGACTCAGGCTTGCGGGCTCAAGCTGCAGGGCTAAAAACTGCTGTGTAGACATTCAGGGATCCCCCAGCATCGCATGTCTACACAGCAATTTTTGATCCCCAGAGTGGAGCCGCGTGAACCCAAGTCAGCTGACCTTAGCCAACTGTGGGGTTTTCATCCCTATGTAGACATATCCTCAATTTACAGCCAGGCAAAGTAAGAAAAATGTTACTTAAGAACTTCTGAGAGTTTGATTTAAGGATATTTACTTTGTATATTTTAACATATGATGTTGAAAATTTGTGTTTTAACAGTTATAAAGCTTTGACTTTTTGAATCTCCGTGTCTATTGTCATTAAATAATTATTGTCTGACACCCTCCCAGAATTTTCAGGAACTGTGAAAATTTAAATTGATAATGTTTAAAAAATGCTTAAAAATAAACATCAATATTATTCATCATTATAAAAAGAAATAAAATATCAAATTCAGCCAAGCCTAATTCTAGGAGAGATTTTCAAAGGCACCTTTTGTGATTAGGAAAATGTTCCTTCCTGCATGATAATGAAGAGCCTCTGTACCAGATCATAGCACAATACTGCTGTCCACCTCTCCGTTATTTGCATATTAACTAATCCATGCAAATCAGCCAGCCCATACCTGATTGTGACTTACAGCAGACACAGCTATATGGGAGAGTGAGAGTATTGGTCATATCTTACAGTTGTAGGTTTGTTTGGTCTAGAATGAGCTCTGGGTCATCAAATGAAATATAGGAACATTATTAAATGGGACAAATGTTAAAACAATACAAAAATCCAGAATGGTAATATTTGCTTAGTACTTATGAAATTTAGTAACAAAAAACAAAAAACATTTAAAGACACCAGGATAAAAAGAGGAACAGTGTGTGTGTGTGTGTGTGCGTGTATGTGTATATATATATATTTATATATATATATATATATATATATATATATATACACATACACGCACACACACACATATATATATATATGATCATACTGGAATGCGCTGTGTGTATATATGCACACACACACACACAGAGCTCATTCCAGTACGATCAAATTATTAATTTATTTGTATTATCATAGTGCCAAAAGCCATAGTCAAGGACCAGGACCACTTTGTATCAGACATTCTATAAACATAGGACAGAAAGATAATCCCTGCGTCAAAGACCCTATATTCCACACTGTATCACATTGTACTGCACCAATGAAAGAATATAAAAGCACAAGTTGTAGCCATTTCCTTAGCATCTCTTTCAATGGGTCCCCCCCTCCTTTCTTATCGCATTCCCCAGGAAGTTTCCACAGCACTCTGTCATGGCTTCTCTTTCACTTCCTTTGCCCTTTGTGTATGGTTCAATTGCAGCCTCTCACATGGCTTCAACTAAAAGCTTGAGGCTGATGACTAGCAAATCTCTCTCTCATTCCTGACCTATCCCCTTCCATCCAAAACCCTATTTCAGCCACTTTCTGTCTGACATCTCCTCTGCCTCCTTCACTCTGCCAATGATGCCTACCTTGAACATGCATCTGAAGAAGTGAGGTTTTTACCCACGAAAGCTTATGCCCAAATAAATCTGTTAGTCTTTAAGGTGCCACCAGACTCCTTGTTGTTTTTACCTTGAACATGCATTTCTCCACTTTTCCCACAAGTGTACCAACATTTTCTTTCAGACACATTGAACACCTCCCTGGAAATAAGATGTAAGACCACCACCTTGTCCAGCTTTCAATGCTTTCTCAAGATTCATTTCTGCTGTAATGCCCACAGTCAACCAAAATCAGTCAACCCATGTCTGGGTTGTGTGACATTTGGCAATAGCTGGTATTATTTACTTGTTTAAAAAAGCAACTGCTAAATGATTTGTAACCATCATGTCATGCACATTGTAAGCCTACATAACCATATGATATTACTGTTGCCATTGTCTTCCCTCCCCAACTAGTTCCTATTGTTTGTTACCTTCCTTTGTTGTATTTATTTCGGTATAAGTAGATAATCTTTTTTGGGTAGGAAATGTGCCTTCATGTGTGTCTGTGGAGCATCTAGCATAATGCAGGTTTTTAGGCATTACTGTAATACCAATAAGAATAATCTTAGCAGCTACTCTTTTGATCTATTTGTCCTACTCTACCTTCCAGTACTCAAAATGAAGGTGTGTTTGCAGTGCAATCAAGAAAAATCAAAGAATCAATTTTTCAAATCACAATACAACATAAAATAGCTGCATCTGCAATTGTTTAAACATAATTTAGCCTATTATCATATTCTGTGTTATGCTGTGGTTGAATGACAAGTAAAAATGTAACTGGATAACGTATTGAATAATTGGTAAAAGTTCCTGTGCAGAAAAATTGTCATGAAGAATATAAGTGAGTTTGAGCATTGGCCTGCTAAACCCAGGGTTGTGAGTTCAATCCTTGAGGGGGCTACCTAGGATCTGGGGCAAAATCAGTACTTGGTCCTGCTAGTGAAGGCAGGGGGCTGGACTCGATGAACTTTCAGGGTCCCTTCCAGCTCTATGAGATAAGTATATCTCCATATATTCTAAAACAGTCATGACGAATATAAGTAGCCACAAATTAAAAAGAAAAATAGAACACAACTGTTCAAGGGATTTGGACATTCACAGCCTTTATACTGGGCCAGAACAATTGTCTCTTTTAGTAACAATAACAATCTATAATCACCATCCAGTACTTATATTACACTGTACATTTTTAAAGTACTATACAAACACTGGTCCCAAATCTACAGTCCTTACTCAGTCCAAATACTCATTAGCTTCACTGAAAGTCTTGCCTCAGTAGGGACTCCAATGTATTGTGTAAGCATCTTGAAAGCCTTTGATGGAAGGTTCTGTTGGAGTGCAAAGTATTACTAGAGCATTAGTTATTTCATTGAGTTTATCTATCTATCTATATAGCTTACGGATTCCTCCTTTGTAAATTCTACTCATATGCCTATGAACTAGGTTTTCTCAGCTCAGTGCTATACAATAACCTATGGCACCCTATTTTTTATGTATTCATTTACAGTTAAGGGAATAGAAGAGCTATAACTGCTCTAAGTATCTCTAAAGGAAGGAATAAAAAACATATTTCTTATGCAGCACAACTAAGACCTAAAAACAGCCCTATGTCACCATCTCTCCAATTTCAAACTTGGCAGCCAATTTGAAATGCTGTAACTACAGCATTTAGCAGTAAGGCCCTTCCTTAGGTGGCTTATGTGAAATAAACTGGGGGTGAGAGTCTGTGGGTCAGTCCAACTCTTAGAAAGCCCCACCACATCCGCTAGCTGGCCTTTTTGTTGGGAATCTCAGCAAGGAGGCCCAGGGTTGAATATGAGTATGATGGAGACTGAACTATCACCTCAGGCCAAAGGTGGTGGCACCAGAACGTTGGTGAGGCAATGCAGAGAAGCTTGCTCTGATGCTGCCCATCCTGTACTTGTTCTGTGGACAGAGACCTTCACAGTTTCCCAAATCTTTTATTCTGGTTTCCTTTCATGGACAGGGAGAAGGTAAAAGGTCACTCCCCCTAAAGCAGTGGTTCCTAAACTGGGGTTCGTGAACCCTGGGGGTTCACGAAATGTTACAGGGGGTTCTCAGGAAAAAATTCCCTAATGGCGGACAGAGCTGTCCATTGGGGCCCCATAGGGCCAGCAGCCCCTGGACTTCTAAGAGCTAAGCAGATCAAAGCAAGCATATCTATCATATTGAGATTTAAACTTCAAGACTCCTTATAAAGAAATGGAAAGGGAAATGGATATTTTTTCTGTTTTTAAAATTAAATAGGCAGCTAGTGTTCTTCATAATAATTTTAAAAACAATAAGTTTAAGCTTTGTTGTAACATGCGTTGTTTGCCTGGACTGCTCAAGACCTGAATGCTTGTGTAGGAGAAACTCTTCAAGTTGTCTTCTTAAATACCTTCATGCTGTTTCACATCTGATACTCCTTGATGAAACATAGGAGCCTTGTCGTATAACAAGCTTATTCAAAGTGATACAAGCTACGAAAGGAAAGTGAGATCTTGGAAGAGTGTTGCCGTTTTCATAATGTAATAAAATACTATAATGATGAATAATAAATAGCATGTAATAAGCATGTCATAAAAACAAATTTTATATTTCCAAGATCACTACTTTTATAATTTATACTCAGGTAAAGGAGAAAATCCCTGGATATATTCATTTTTAGGAGGGGGTTCGCGAGACTTGACATTTTAGTGAAAGGGGTTCACAAGTTGTTAAAGTTTGGGAACCACTGCCCTAAAGCATCTTAGCAGATGTCTGGCAACTATCCTTCAATGCTATTTTTCAATTCAGTTATCTAAGTGGTTCTTCCCCCTCCAAGTTTAGCTGAGGCCTATTCCAAAATGAACACTATTCACACATCAAGCTTCAAAGTTCAGCTACTTTTGAGCTGTCTGAAAAATGTGTGACAATAATATTTTACAGTGTTTTCAGATTTGCCAAACTCATGAATGAATAACTAGATTTTTGTAAATATTTTTAAATTACCTTTGAACTGACATCTAACAGTCCCCAGGGAGAAAGTTATTAGTGAATAAAGAGAGGGCTCTATAACTTAAAACTGTTTTGCAATCTGATCTGTAGCATCTGCTGTTTTTATTAAACACAAACTTTCCTCAACAATGACATCAAGGGCATTGTCTTGTAAAATTCATTTTTCAATATTTTGTATAATGAAACTGTTTTCTTTTCACCTTGTCCATGACCTTATGACAAGAACTACACGTTCTTATGTATTTCTTCAATTGCTTTATCTAATTACAAAGTGTGAAAAATCACTCTCCAAATATCAGCTGTTAATAGCTAAATGCAATTGGATTCTGAAGCTTGTGTTAAATTTAAGGTTCAAGAGTAACAAGGTTGTACACAATGACTGTCTTCTTGTGGGAATGCATGTGTAACATTTGGTATATAACCTGTTGGCTTTTATTAAACTGGGAATTTGGTACTTGGTTTTAAAAAATAAACACCAAAAAGAAAGATGGAGAAAAATACATGATGGTGTGGTGAAGTGTAAAAATTTTACTGGCAAAAATTTTGAATGGTACCATTAAAATATTACAGGTCATCTCAAATAGCTGCTAGTAAAACCTTTAAACCCCAGTATACTAACTTGTGTTGTAAATAAAACTATTTTAAAAAACACACACGCACATTTTAGATGGTCTTCAAAACTTGGTTTGAAATTATATTTTCTTCTTACGTCACCTGTAAGCCATACACCTTAGGCATCATGCACCCACCCTGACAGGCTTCAGAGGAAATACCGTGCTATAGTTTTAATCTCTGCCTCTCTCTCCCTCAATCTCTCCTGTTGGAGATGTTCATGTTTGTACAAACAATTAAATATTCATCGGGCAACAGAGAGCGTAAGATTGACTCTACAGCCTCTATAGGGCACTCACAGGACATTGGGAGACTCAGGTTCAAGATCCTGCTCTAACAGATATTTAATTATTTATATCAGCTCCAGCAGGAGAGATTGAGGGAGACACCCCTATCCCAGAGCACCCAATAGCTTTGAGTCAGGGCACTCAGCTGGGATGTGGGAGACTGAGGTTCCTCATGGGCCTCCCATATCCCAGGTGAGTGCCCTAAGCACCAGGCTACTGGCTATGCTGGGATGGGGTTTTCTCTCTTCTTTTGACCAGAAATTCTACCCTGGACCTGAGGAAACCTTCCTGATGAAAGTTGTATTAAAAGGGCCCTTTCACAGGAAGGTTTCGTTTCAATGAATCAGCACCTTCTGATGAAAAACGTATGAGCTCAAAATTCCCCACCCTACTCTCAAGATTAGTACCAAAAAAAAATCCATAGACGTTCTAGCAGTTCTTAGCTTTATAAGGTCTTAAGGTTGCTTGATTTTCCTCTCACATTGGAATAACTTCACTGAAGTTGTGGCGGTTCACCAATGTGAGAGAAGACTCAAGGTTTTGAAAATACCATAAATACCTTTCAGAAGTAAACCTGAGTTACTTTAATAGAGCACTGAAGTACAATAGAGTGCACCCACTCTGTCCTGTGGATGCTGAGATCTTTTTCTTGGAAACCCACAATTAAAGAGTGAATCACAGACAATGTTCTTGATGAAATCTTGAACTAAATGTAAATTAAATGAGCAACTACTGTAGGTGCAATCTTTGGCAAAGGAAAAAGTGAACTATCTTTTGCCTTTAGCAACTGTGGTATGGTTTGTGCTACTTCAGTTATCTAGGTGAAGAGATAAGTAGATTTAAAACAATCTAAATATGATTACGATAACTTGTTTTTCACAGTTTATCATAAAATGGGAACAAAACAAGTTGCAGGAATTGCCTTTTGATCAAAAATGTCTTCTTCTTTACAGCGAGGGCTGTCTACAAAGCTGAGTGCGGATTACAGAGAACTGATGCTGCCGTAGTTTTGATACCAAGAAGGAAAGGAGCTGGTAGTTTGGTGGAGATGAAATATTAATGTATTAGGCCATTCTGGCTCCCATATAAGTTAGTTAAGGGGAGTTTTAATCAAGTGAATTTAGTTGGAGCAGGATGAGGCCCATTAGTTAATCAAACAGTTTTCCTTCATTTTTATTGAACATATTTAAAATGATTAAAAAGAAAAAAGCAATAGGCAGGTAGCGTATTATCAATGAGCTATTCACTTTCAATACTTTCATTATCCTCATACATTTGAAATGTAACAGTAAAAACTAATATATATTAACCTGGTAATTCTGTTAAATGGAGCCCTTTCAGAAGTGAAATTGAGGTACCTACATACTGTGTCCAGATACCGAAGTCATGCATGAACTAAAAATATCTAAACCATCATTTCTTCCATGGAACTTAATGGAGGGAGACCACAATAACAGCAGTGATAATTTGCACAATGCAGTGCAACGCCGTACAAGAATTTGTGACTTTCATCCTAGTTCACTCTAAACAGAATGTTATTATCTTAGAATTTTATTGTGGGCTGGTTTTATTCCTCTGTAATTTCTTCTGGTGAGGAATATTCCTTTCCTTTTAAATTTCTGAGATGCAAAAGGAATCTGTCAAGCATGTAAATGAACACTAAGCAACCAGTTGTGTTATCAGTGTCTGTGTGACACCTGTAAATGATAAGTCTGCTCAATGAATTCTAAAAACTGATTTCCTGATATGAGGTCTCAATTACAAAACACAGCATATATAATAATGCAAGCCAGCTATAACCACACAATTTTAGGGCTATGCATTCAAATAATTCATATTTAATATTTCTCTCTTGGCACAGAAAACCTTTATAAGATACAAACAATCTGTATTTCATAATTTTAAATCTACAATAAAATATTTGCAAAATATTATTGGGCAAGTTTAAGAGCAGCATGTGGAGATTTGGCTGTCTCTCTCATTAAAACTAATGGGTGCTAACACCACTAGTGAATTTGGTAAATGCAAAAAGTGTGGGAAGAGGTGTAGACAACCAGGTATAGTCAAAATTGGTTCATGTATCCCAAATTTGGAATCTGGTTCTGTTACTAGAGAAATTGAAGTGACTATATCAGAGCCATTTTGTGCACTCAGCCACCATTAACTGGAAGAGAGAACAACACATAGTTAGAAATAATTTGAGCTTTGTATAAGCATACAAAATAACTGCAGCTGCAGTTTTGCTGATAAGAATGGAAACTAAAATTGGAAGAATCATGAGAATGGGCAGAAGTGTGGATGGCTGAGCTTGGATCTGGGTGTTCATGATTATGAGTTTTTGCTGATATTATGACTAGGAGTTGCTTGCTGATATTAGGAAAATTGTTAGAGTGCAAGGGTTTACTATGAGTTATTAGCTTAGTTTTCAGCAACCTATAAAAATTAGTCAGAATGTGTAATTTGGAGAAGTTTGAAGATGTTTTTCTATGAGCTAGGAGGCCAAGATCCAACTCTCAGGTGGCTAGGAGGAAGGCTGGCCACCAGAAACCTGCCACTGACCATTCAACAGCACCTCAGATTTTGGGTAACTATATCAGGGTTGCTCTAGACTATTGTTATTTTAGATGTGTGCTTTAGACTCAATAAAAAAGATGTTTAGAGGAAAAAACACTCTTGTTTGTACCAATCATTTATCTGACAGAGAAGCTGTGTCCCCCATCACTTTATTTCCTGAAACCTCCTGGAGATAGGAGAATATAAGTTAGTGTAGTTTCAGGTTGAGAAAACCCTGTGCAACAGTTCTGTGGTTAGGAACTTCTCACCTGGATATAGCGTATACCAAGGATTCATATATTTTTGAAAATGAAAATGTTACAGATTTCACAGAGACACTGAGGGAATGCAAATTATGTAAAAATGAATATATGAATTTTGATGAAAATATTTGATGGGGAGAGCAGCCCAGAGCCTAGGCTCTAGCCCAAGCCTGAACATCTACACTGCAATTAAACAGCCTATAGCCTGAGCCCCACGAGTATGAGTCAGCTGACATGGGCCTGTCGCGGGTATTTAATTGTAGTGCAGACAGACCTGAACTGGATATGCTAAATATATCCTATATGTAAGTATTTAGCTTGATTGAGTTTCTTCATCATCTTTATAAACTTGACAGCTCAGGACTGATGAGCAATGTATGTACTTTATACTATGGAGCACAATCTTTCAGACTTCACTCTCCAGAAACTAATGTTACTTCAATGGATGTTACAGGAACATAAGGATTATTTACTTTATTTTACTCACCTGCAAGACTATCCATGAAGTCTATGTTTTCTGCCCACCAGATAATTACTCTACTAATTCCTGGTTTATACAGACAGAATATTTACATTCTCTCTCCACTACACAAACTCAAATTATAATTGATTTCTCTGATGGATTTTCTAATGCATATCTATTGCTTCTCTAACTACTAAAGTCCCGACTTACTGATGTTTGTTTTATCTATGAACAAATTCCCACAAATATAAATCCTGTCTGACACCAGCTCTTAGCCACAGGAAAATGAGACATAGAAGACCCCCCTTCCCCCCAGAGATTCATATTTTAAGAACATTATACTCAAAACAAGAGCCTGATTCTCACAAACACTGCTGGGTGTACTACTTACTTCTGACTTCAATATAACTACTTAAGGCAGCAAACATTATGGCTTGTAAGTGTTTGCAGGATCTGGCCCTTAATACAAATAAGACAGCTACATAGCCTTATGTAGGATATTACATGTTTACAACACTTTCCAAACATTAACTCATTAATTTTATAATGCTAAAGCAACGAACTTCAAGTGCTATATTTAACAGTTATTCTGGCATTATTAAATATATAAATTATAGTAATGAGAATTAAAATTCATTGCAATTATAGCAATAAATGTGGATCCAGATCTGGATAAGGACTTTCTCAGTATTCTTGAGGTTTGGCCCTTTTTAAAAGAGCCAGATAAGAATTTAGCATACAAATTTGAATCCAAATCTGGATTTCCTCAATTGCATTTGGTTTGGTGTCCATCTTTAATTTACTGATAATGAATTGCAAATTTTGGAACATTTCAGTTTTTTTGAACTACCCTATTATGTTCTTTTATAGTAACTTCTTTTAAAGTGGGAAGTAACTAAGCTGCCTGAAAGTTAACTGCATTTTTTTCTGAAAATTTTATGTGTATTGGTGCAAGTTTGTCAAAGGGTGGTTATCTGAGAAAGCGGTTGTTGTGTACTCTCCTGCCTCTCTGCAGTTATAGTTATACAACTTCCAGATCATACACCAGCAGTATCACATTGTCTTTCTGACAGTCACAGAATTTATTAAGGATATTGCTTATTCCAATATTTTATCATGGATTGATATTATGGGTCTGGTCCTCCCCTACTGAAGCCAATAGGAGTTTTCCCTCTGACTTGAATAGCAGTAGGATTCATCCCCAGCTAATACTTTTGACACAGGGCAGCTTGCTGCAACGAGACAATTGGATAGTGGCAGCAAAGATCATGCTTCTTAGATAGTGAAGGAATCATTTGAATAGATATTCCCAGACAGCCACAGATTGCTTCTTCTGAGACTACTGAATGTAGATTAAGGAACAGATTCCACCTATTCTGAGACATTTTTAAACCTTTTATGGATTAAGGCCCACATTTTCAGAACTTCTCAGCACCCAACAGATTCCACTCAACACAATGGGAGCTGCTAGCACTTACAGAAATCTAGCCACTTTATCTAGATGCCTACATCTTTTGAAAGGCCTGTGTCCTACTAGATGGTGAGAGCCCATTTTGAGGTGCTGAGCATCCTAAACTGCCATTCAAATCCAAGAGTCTGAAGGGTACTTAGCACCTGGGGGTTTGGGTCTCCATGCTCATAAGGTGATGTTATTCCTTAGAAATCTTTCAATAGCATTGTTCATCATATTCTGTCGGTTAAGTTAGCATTCAGTGTAGGAACTTGGAGAGCCTTTGTGATATATACAATAACAGGAATAAATATGTGTTCATTAACTACTTCCCCAGCCAAATGCACAGATCAAAAACAGGGCACATTTTTCAAAATTGCATACTGACCAGGTTTTTGTGCTTCTGAAAGTCCTACTTAGAAGAGACTCTACTGCTAAATCCATATACAGTTGAATGTTACTCTTTTTCATTTATTAATAAGACTCAATTTTAGCCTCTTCAAAAACCTCATGAAAATATCAGTTTGCACAATAATTACCTGTAATTGTCAAGTTATTGAAACACAATTTTGTTTGATCAAAAAATGAAAATTCTCATCTTTTTCAATTAAGCCATAACTAATGAAAGTTTAGAATATTAAATTTAGATGTAGAGTAAAGTCATTCGGAACTACTTAGAAAATGCATTTTTGTTGGCAGCATTAATGAGATCCATGTAGATGCTACAATAAATGGTTTATTCTTTGTCAATAGTTAGAATTGCATCCCTTAAATCCTATGTACTTGACTCTTTCTTGAGGTGATATTCAAATCTCTGCAGAATATGGGTATTTTTTTCAGAAAGTATCTGAAAGACATCTACAATTGTTAAGTAAAACAATGCCTGAGATAATTTTCTTATAGAATGACAAAAAATACAAGTATTTTCATGCTTAATGGAAACACTTGTGTGTATTTTGGTAGAAAAACTCAATGATGGGTTGTAGGATCTTTAATGCTGATTTTTAAACCTATGCTCAAATCACAAAGTTAAATAAACTCCAGAAAGAAAACGTTGTTCCAGAAACCAGTTAAGGTTGCTCAATGACTTAACTATAACATCATTTACAAAATTCAAAAACAAGTAGATAAGGAAATCAGAAATCTTACACTGCCCATATACTAAACAAGTGTATGCTGGTATCACTCCTCTGATTTCAATGGAATTACACTGGTGTAAAATTGGAGTACCACAATGATGAAAGAAAGTGAAAAGAAACGTAAACTTCATCACAAAACAACAGCTATAGCCAGCCAAGAGAGAGCATGTTCACCTGTAATGTTCATTGTTGTTCTTACTGAAGTCAATGCCAAAAAAGCAAAACCAAAAAAACCAAACACCACTTCCAATTCTAGTGACATAAATGGAATCAGAATTGGAACCATAAATCCATTTGAATTGAAGGAGAGCAGGATTGGGACCCAAGTATATCCACTGCAGAAAAACCACAAAGTTTGCTAATCAAAACCAATCTTCTTCAAATGAAGCTGGCATGTGAGTTTTCACCTATATTGAAATTCTGAGGAGATAATAAAGAGCAATTTTTGAGCTAGAAGGAGACAAATGTTATACAAACATCAATTTTCATATCAGACTAATAGTCAATGACATGCAACTCACAAACAGTTTGATAAATTTTCTTCGAACTGCTGAAATTTTCTATTTTGCTATCAGAGTAAAAATGGCAATTTTCATGCCATGCCAGTGCTCCAATCTTAAATTATATGGAGACAGTTTTACAGTGGAAGGTAGTGGAAACTTTAAGTATGGAGAGGCTACTTCCAGTACATACAAGTTAATATAAAGCATTCACCAAATCACCAAACAAATTACCACAGAATCAGCTCACTTGTTCCCACTCTACATGTAAAGTTTATATTTATCACACTATAGTATGTGGCCTAAATTCTGTCCCAGTGGGGCTTCCACAGAAGTCAGTCTCTGTGAAGTTCACACAAATATTCAAGGTCAGAATCTAGAACATATGCAAAAAAAGACGGTTACTCACCGTTGTAACTGTTGTTCTTCGAGATGTGTTGCTCATATCCATTCCATTAGGTGTGTGCGCGCCGCGTGCACGATCGTCGGAAGATTTTTACCCTAGCAACACCGGCGGGTCGGCTGTGGAGCCCCCTAGAGTGGCGCCTTCATGGCGCTGAATATATACCCCAGCCGACCCGGCGCCCCCTCAGTTCCTTCTTGCCGGCTACTCCGACAGTGGGGACGGGGGGCGGGTTTGGAATGGATATGAGCAACACATCTCGAAGAACAACAGTTACAACGGTGAGTAACCGTCTTTTCTTCTTCGAGTGCTTGCTCATATCCATTCCATTAGGTGACTCCCAAGCCCAACTTAGGTGGTGGGGTCGGAGTGAGACATTGCTGTGTGCAAAACCGCTGACCCGAAGGCAGCATCGTCCCTGGACTGTTGCACTAGTGCATAGTGTTCTGTAAACGTGTGGACTGACGACCAAACCGCAGCTCTACAAATGTCCTGGATCGGAACTTGTGCCAGGAAAGCCGTCGAGGAAGCTTGGGCCCTCGTGGAGTGAGCGGTGAGGTGTGGTGCTGAGGCACCTGCCAGGTCGTAGCAAGTCCGGATGCAAGACGTAATCCAGGAGGATAGGCGTTGTGATGAGACCGGTGAGCCTTTCATTCGGTCGGCCACTGCAACGAAGAGTTGCGTCGTCTTTCTAAAGGGCCTTGTGCGGTCAATATAGAAGGCCAGGGCCCTGCGTACGTCCAGAGAATGCAAACGTTGATCCTGGCGAGTAGCATGTGGTTTAGGGTGAAAGACCGGGAGAAATATATCCTGGTTGATATGAAATGGAGAAACCACCTTAGGGAGAAAGGCAGGATGTGGGCGGAGCTGCACTTTATCCTTATGGAAAACTGTGTAAGGGGGCTCGGATGTAAGCGCCCTGAGTTCAGAAACGCGCCTTGCTGAGGTGATGGCTACGAGGAAGGCTGTCTTCCAGGATAGGTACAAAAGTGAACAGGTGGCCAGTGGCTCGAATGGATGACCTGTGAGCTTGGAAAGAACCAGGTTGAGGTCCCATGTCGGAACGGGTTGACGTTGTTGTGGGTACATCCGGTCTAAGCCCTTGAGGAATCTAACGACCATCGGGTTAGAGAATACCGAGGACGCGAGTTCCCCTGGATGAAAGGCCGATATAGCGGCCAGGTGAACTCTAATTGAAGATATCGCCAACCCTTGCTGTTTTAGGGAGAGGAGATATTCCAAAATGAGAGGGATAGGTGCGTGCAACGGGGACGTGGCTCGTTGTTCGCACCAACAGGAGAATCGCTTCCACTTGGCCAAGTATGTGGTCCGTGTTGAGGGCTTCCTACTGCTCAGCAGAATCTGTTGGACAGAGTGTGAGCACTGTTGCTCTGCCTGGGTGAACCATGGAGCAGCCACGCCGTGAGGTGGAGTGATTGCAGGTCGGGGTGACGCAGGCGACCGTGGTCCTGAGAAATGAGATCCGGACATAATGGAAGCGGGATCGGTGTCTGAACCGAGAGTTCCAACAGCGTGGTGTACCAATGTTGTCTCGGCCACGCTGGGGCGATCAGAATCACCTGTGCCTGGTCTCTGCGCAACTTGAGCAGTACCTTGTGGACCAGAGGAAACGGAGGGAAGGCATAAAACAGGTGGTCCTTCCAGGGAAGGAGAAACGCGTCCGAGAGGGAGCCCGGGGCTCGACCTTGCAGGGAGCAGAACACGTGACACTTCCTGTTGTCTCGAGATGCAAACAGGTCTATCTGGGGAAACCCCCACTTCTGGAAAACGGAATGTATGATGTCCGGACGGATAGACCACTCGTGTGCTTGAAAGGACCTGCTGAGTCGGTCCGCCAGAGTGTTCTGGACTCCAGGGAGGAACGATGCCGTGAGAAGGATTGAGTGGGCGATGCAGAAGTCCCACAGGCGAATGGCCTCTTGGCATAGAATTGACGAACGTGTTCCTCCTTGCTTGTTGATGTAAAACATGGCAGTGGTGTTGTCGATGAGAACTAACACACAACGGCCACGTAGGAGATTGAGAAATGCCTGGCACGCCAGGCGCACCGCCATCAGTTCCCGAACATTGATGTGCAGGGCTATCTGGGGTGCAGTCCACAGGCCCTGGGTATGGTGTTCGTTGAGATGGGCGCCCCAACCCAGGGATGAAGAGTCTGTGACCAGGTGCAGAGAGGGTTGTGGGGCGTGAAACGGCATCCCCTCGCAAACCACCTTGTGGTCTAGCCACCATGTGAGGGAGGTCAGGACCGAGTTCGGGACCGTGACCACCATGTTCAGGCTGTCCCGATGTGGGCGGTATCTTGATGACACCCAGGTCTGGAGTGGGCGAAGCCGAAGTCTGGCATGCCTGGTTACGTACGTGCAGGAAGCCATGTGACCCAGCAGGGTAAGGCACGACCTCACCGTGGTAGTTGGGAAGGCCTTGAGTCCTTGAATGAGGCTCGTGATGGTGCAAAAGCGATTGTCTGGCAGGATGGCTTGTGCACGTCTGGAGTCTAGAACCGCGCCGATGAATTCTATTCTCTGGGTAGGTTCTAGAGTGGATTTGTCCTTGTTGAGTAGGATACCCAACTTGTTGAATGTGTGCACTATTATGTGGACGTGATCTCGAACTTGTTCTTTGGTGCGACCGCGTACCAGCCAGTCGTCTAGGTACGGGAACACCTGTATCCCTTGCCGACGAAGGTACGCTGCCACGACAGCCATACATTTTGTGAACACCCGTGGGGCTGAGGATAGGCCGAAGGGAAGGACTGCAAATTGGTAATGCACCCTGTTTACCACGAATCGCAGGAAGCGTCTGTGAGGCGGGTAAATAGCAATGTGAAAGTATGCGTCTTTCATGTCGAGGGCGGCGAACCAGTCTCCAGGATCGAGGGAAGGGATAATGGCTCCCAAAGAGACCATGCGGAACTTCAACTTTACTACGAATTTGTTGAGTCCGCGCAAGTCCAAGATGGGTCGCAGACCTCCTTTGGACTTGGGAATGAGGAAGTAGCGGGAATAAAATCCCCTGCCCCTTAATTCCACTGGAACCTCCTCTATGGCCCCCATAGCGAGGAGCGTAGAAACTTCCTGTATAAGAAGTTGCTCGTGAGAAGGGTCCCTGAAGAGGGACGGGGAAGGGGGGGAAGAGGGGGGAATAGAAGAGAACTGGATAGCGTATCCCCTGTCCACCGTGCGGAGGACCCAACGGTCCGAAGTTATAAGGGACCAAGCACGGTGGAAGTGGGAGAGGCGATCCCGAAAGGAGGGGGCTGGATCCTGGGGGATGACTGGGGCGCCGTCCTCGACCGCACCTTCAAAAGTTCTGCCTGGGGCCTGAAGGTGGTCTAGGTGGCCCCTGGTTCTGACCAGGTTGAGGGCCGGTCCACCTTCTTCTACCACCTCGCCCTCGCCTCCGGGCCGAGTCCTGTCTCTGACGAGGCGGGGGGGGGGGGTAGAAGCGCTGAGGCTGCGGCCTAAATGGCCTGCGCTGAGGGCCCACAACATGCATCCCCAGGGAGCGCATGATTGTTCTCGAGTCCTTGAGGCTCTGCAGGCGAGAGTCCGTCTTATCTGAGAACAATCCATGACCCTCAAAGGGCAGATCTTGTAGGGTTTGCTGCAGCTCCGGAGGCAAACCCGAAACCTGAAGCCAGGAGATCCTGCGCATAGCGATACCCGAAGCCAGGGTTCTCGCAGCTGAGTCTGCAATATCCAAGGAGGCCTGCAAGGAGGTCCGAGCCACCTTCTTACCCTCCTCTACCATGGCTCCAAATTCTTCCCTGGACTCTTGGGGAATCAACTCCTTAAACTTCCCCATAGAGTTCCAGGAGTTGAAATTGTAGCGGCTCAGTAGCGCCTGTTGGTTCGCCGCTCTAAGTTGTAGCCCTCCGGCTGAGTAAACCTTACGGCCAAACAGATCGAGCCGCTTAGCCTCTTTTGATTTAGGCGCTGCAGCCTGCTGGCCGTGGCGCTCTCGTGCATTCACTGATTCCACCACCAGTGAACACGGTTGGGGGTGGGTATACAAGTACCCATAGTCCTTAGACGGGACAAAGTATTTCCTTTCCACCCCTCTCGCTGTGGGTGGAATAGAGGCAGGAGTTTGCCATATCGTATCCGCATTCGTTTGGATCGTGCGGATCAGGGGTAACGCCACCCTCGATGGGGCATCCGCTCCAAGGATATTCACGATCGGGTCGTGCACCTCCACTATCTCCTCCGCCTGCAGGTCCATATTACGGGCCATCCTACGCAGGAGATCCTGGTGAGCCCGAAGATCTATCGGAGGGGGACCCGTACATGAAGTGCCCGCCACTGCCTCATCCGGAGAGGAGGAAGAGGATGCCTCCGGTGGTACCGGATCCAAGGGGGGGTCCTGATCCCCCTGCTCTTGGGCCGGAGCATCACCTGCACTTGGGTCCATGGTGTCGGGTGGCGTGGACACGGAAGCCTCCATGCCTCCTGGCGGAGGCCGAGAGATGGTGGATTCTGGGGCCCTTCTGACCGAGTGACCCGAGCGAGAGGTCGATGGTATTGGAGCCCCTTGCTCCTGGTGGTACGCCCACGGGGTCCAAAACGACCAGTGAGATGGTCCATGAGAGTGGTCCTCTGCCATCTCCTGCCAATGGCCGAAATTTCGTTCCTCGGCCTGCCCTTGAGGGGGGTATGCCGATCTCGACAGGTCCTCCGAGGAGCGAGACACCGATCTTGACGGCCATGGCGGTGCCGAGAGAGATGAAACGATCCCCGTGGGCTGCGGTGCACGGTGCCGGTCCGGAGATGATCTATCTCTGCGCGGTGCCGGCGATCGGTGCCGGGACTGCGACCGGTGCCGATGACCTCGTCGGTGCCGGGAGTCGGATCTGGACCTCGACGAGGACCTGGAGTATGCCCGGTGCCGGGAGCGACCCCTCGACGTCGAGCGTCGACCGTAGCGGTGCCGAGAGCTACGTCTCGACGTTGATCGGTGCCGACGATCATATCGGTGCCGAGACGAAGAGCGGTGCCGCGAAGAAGATCTTGGCCGCGAGTACGACCGGTGCCGAGACGATATTCGGTGCCGGGACTGCGAGCGGCGTGGGGACCTGCTTCGGGACCTGGATCGGTGCCGAGGTTCCAGCCCTTGTGATGGCGGGCGCATCAAGGCAGGTTTCCCCCTCGACTGGACCGGGCGAGTCAACGGTGCAGTCGGTGCCGGTGGTTGAGGCGGTGCCGGCTCCGTGAGAGCTATTAAGTCTCTCGCCGCCGCGAAGGTCTCTGGAGTCGACGGGAGACACTGTATCACCGCCGGCCTGGGAGGAGACGCTATTTGCACCGGACTCAACGGCCTCGGCGCCGGAGTCGACGGTGCTGGAGGCACCTGTTTTCGTTGCTCCACCGGCGGACGCGGCTCTACCCCCGGCACTGGGGGAGCCGGCGTCTTCGGCACGGATGTCCCCGTCTTATGGGCTTTTTTATGCCCCGGGGATAATGACCGGCGCCGAGGCACTTGCTGTGCTTGCGGTGCCGACGAGGTCCGGTGCCGGGGAGGCTTGTCTGACGCCACTCGCGTGGTCGTCATAGCCGGTGCCGCCGGGGCACTGCGCACCGAGGTGCTAGGCGCCGGGGCCTTGCCCGTGGAAGGAGTGTCCGGGCTAAGTGCCGCCTCCATCAGGAGTTGCCTGAGCCGAAAGTCCCGCTCCTTCTTGGTCCTTGGTCGGAAGGCCTTACAGATCTTGCACTTATCTGTTTGGTGGGACTCTCCCAGGCACTTCAGACAGGAGTCGTGCGGGTCGCTCGTGGGCATAGGCTTAGCGCAGGAGGCGCACAGCTTGAAGCCGGGAGCGTTGGGCATGAGCCCGGCCCCGCGGCCGGGGGAGAAAGGGGGGAGACGACCCCCTTAATCCCCTGGACTACTTAGAACAACTTTAAAACTACTTAACTAATTTACTACAAACACTAGAACTATAACTATAACTATGATACAACAATATAAGCTAGGGAAAGTGGAGAACAGCTAAGCAGCGCTCCACAGTTCCAACGACCGTCAGGGGCGGTAAGAAGGAACTGAGGGGGCGCCGGGTCGGCTGGGGTATATATTCAGCGCCATGAAGGCGCCACTCTAGGGGGCTCCACAGCCGACCCGCCGGTGTTGCTAGGGTAAAAATCTTCCGACGATCGTGCACGCGGCGCGCACACACCTAATGGAATGGATATGAGCAAGCACTCGAAGAAGAATGCATTATTTGTATTGCATCATTATTTATAAACTGCACCTAAAAATCAGTTTATTGTACTACTTTAGTATTATCATGATTGCTTTTATAACTAATCCATAACTCTAACAAACATATTAGATATTTGCCATAAAATATTTAATTAGTACTTTAATTAGTACTTTAATAAGTACTAATACACAAATGAATTTCCATTGAATCTGAATTCGTACATTAGCTTTACACATCTAGTAGATATTTTTAGTTTAGGGAGATTCTATCCTGATAGCAAATTTGTTTTGCAACCCACTATCATAACTGTCTTGCAGCGTGCACTAAGGTATTGGACTCAGTATGCTTATTATACTAAGTATGGGAAAGGAGTCAATAGTTTTGAGAGAGAGGGAGAAATTTATGAGTGCAATTGTATGATGGGTTGCTTGTGATGGCAGAGGGCAGGATTCAGCAGTGCTGGGGCACACTTCTGATTTGTGGCTTTATGTATTTATGCTTCAGGGCTTTAGCTGGCCTCTGGCAGGGTCCAGGAAGGAATTTTACCTCATACCCTCCACCCCCCTATATATCTTCTTCCACTGAAGCATCAGAGAGGGCCATGGAAGCAGACATAACATTGGATGGGGTGGGCCAGGGCTCTGAGGTCACCCTGAACACGCTCTCTCTCTCGGGTGCTTGACTGGCTGGTTCTTGCTCACATGCTCAGGGTGTGGGTTCAGGAAGAAATTTTCCTCCAAGACAGATTGGCAGTGACCTTGACATGGCAGGGGGAGATTTGCCTTCATCTGCAGTATGTGAGTTCGTATCTCTTGCCGGGATTATCTGGGTATATTTCACTTAATCATTTCCCTTCTATTGCAGGGGCCTCAGGCATTCATGCACCTTGGTCTCTCCAATTCTCGGTCTGGTTTCAGAGTGGTAGCCATGTTAGTCTGTATCAGCAAAATGAACAGGAGTACTTGTGGCACCTTAGAGACTAACAAATTTATTTGGGCATAAGCTTTCATCAAATTAGGGCTGAATAAAGACTGGGAGTGGATGGATCATTACACAAAATAAAAACTATTTCCCCATGCTAATTTCCCCTCTACTGTTAGTCACACCTTCTTGTCAACTGTTTGAAATGGGCCATCCTGATTACCACTACAAAAGTGATCTTCCCTCCTGCTGATAATAGCCCACTTTTATTGATTTGTCTCATTAGAGTTGGTAAGGCAACTCCCATCTTTTCATGTTCTCTGTATATATCTTCCTACTGTATTTTCCACTCCATGCATCTGATGAAGTGGGTTTTAGCCCACGAAAGCTTATGCCCAAATAAATTTGTTAGTCTCTAAGGTGCCACAAGTACTCCTCGTTCTTTATTCTTGGTCTGTGGAACATAATAGTCTAGTCTCCTGTGGCCTGTAATACTTTGGTCTAATATTGGTTGTTGGTTTTAATATGTAAGTGTATGGTGGCCTGATATACAGGAGGGCAGAACAGATGATCGGGTGGTCCCTTCTAGGCTTAAACTCTATGACTTTCTGGGCCATCATAAAATAAAGCTTGGCATGGCCCTATCATGTGAAGAATGCTCACAATTCATTAGACTCAACTAGCCCTACTTGTGGGAGAAAGTTCACAGATTTCTGGAGTTAAGGACTTGAAATGCAGAAAATAAATCTTGTTCTTGTCATGTTCCATACAGCAATTTCCAACCCCTGTGACACTGTCTTGTGTAACATCTCTTGGAGAATAGAAAGGATTCAAGAAAGTGCTGCCTAAATACAATAATGCTCATATGGTTAAGACACAAACACTGGAAACAGCTGACTCAAGTAACATAAATCATAGAATGATTAAAAGCCCTCATAACTTACGTTTAATTGAGCAATAAATCACAACAGACTATGCGAGAGTGCTGATTTATGTACACAGTACATAAAATGAGACAAGGCAGAATACACATCATTATACAAGACTATCTCTATTCATTCACATTTCATTAATGCATAAAAATCCACTTCTCTTTAGTTTCTTGACCTGTGGTTACACCCTACAACATATTTATCTATAAGACAAACCAATATCTAGCTATCTAACAGTAAATTAGTGTGGATTAATCAAATCTGTCCTTTTCAAACATGTGAATCCTTAAATTGTAACCTTTTATATTAACAATAAAAGGCCATATAGGGACTGAACTCTGTTTGGCAAAATAGTAACTGCCTTTACTAAGAAGTAAAAGCCAGAACAGGCTAATCTCACAATACATTTAAGTAATAAGATACAACAGGTGGTTTATGTTGGATGATGATAATTATCCAGCAGAACAGCTGAGGTTAGGTTACAAGCCTAAAGAACCACTGAGTGAAATGTTATGCTTGACTTCAGCCAAACTGTATGGGAATAAATGAGTGCAACTGATGCAGAGATGACATGACTGCTTTTCTAGCACAAATGCTGAAATATCAACTATGGGAGGGCTCTGAAGAAGTTCTCATTCTACTGCAGTTTAGGGGTGGATTTTACTTCCCCGTCTTCCCCAACTCATACCCTCACACAGAAGCCAAGTACCCGGAATCTTTAGAACTGGAGTGAATTTCATCTATAGAGAAGAATCTATGCACTTAATCAACATCTTTCATACAGGAAAGACATGTCGATCCCTCAAAAAGCTGTAATTGGGCTTGCAACTCCAAAATCATAATGCAATTCTCTGTCTAGCAGCCTGTTAAGGCTGATGATCCTGATACTGTCATCTAAAAAGATGTCTAAGTTGAATATTCAGATGCTAGCTTAACTGTGCATGCTTAGTTGATGGCAAGTGAGGAACAATCTATAGTCATATGATGAGTTATCAAAAGACAGAAAGCATTCAATTTCACTTTATTTTATGCTGCAGTCTTGGGAAAGTAGATCAAAAGAACAACACAGAAGGAGAATAATATTGTGTAATAAATGGATAAGACAAAGCAAACTCAACAAGCATGAGTGGATTCATTTTTGGGTAATGGACACAATAAATCTGTGTAAGATAAAAGTATTAATTAGTACTAATGTAAAGAGAATATAACAGCAACATTATCTACTTGAAATGGCAAAACTAATCATTTTTATGTTAACAGTGGAACTAATTCAGATGCTGTACATGAGTGCATACCTGACTTTTTAGTAACATTTCTAAGTGTTGGGTATATGAATTAGCATAATTTATTTCTTCATGTTCATTCTCATTATTTTGGACTAGTGCAACTTAATTTCATATATATTCACTGATTGTTAACAAGCTGAGTATCAGAAAGTACTGAGTCACATTGTTAGGAGGACAGGTAGGACACAGACAGAACTTCTCTGCTCTGGATGCTAAAGAAACTCCATCCATTCACTGGAAGTACAGATAATTTATATCAAACTCTCCTTTTGCTTAAGATAAACAAAACCAGCCAACCAAAGCTAATTCCTTGGTCCTAACTGAAGACGCACAAAATCTGTCAAGTGTGTAAGATAAACTTTCCTTTGTGTCTCCTTTTTTAGGGGCTTCTTCTGGCTTTCTTAACTGGCTTTCCCAACTCCAACAGTAATTTAAGTGCCTATAACAACAGAATTGCCCATATTTTTATCTGCTCCCCTTTCCAGCTCTGGAATGCCTTTGTACAATTAACTATTGGTCTGCTTCAATGATTTCACCATTTACGACCCCACTATTTTCCACTTCCATCTCTTATTAATCTGCTCCCTTCAACATCTTGATTACAGGTGAAATATAACTTCCTTAAATCAAAGTCTTAACTCTGTTGATTCATTTTTAGCCTGTAGCCCACTGGACCAGCTTACCTCTATTATATTCACTGCTTTGCATTATATTCTGCTTTATTATATTCAGCAGTAATGCAAGGAACGTACAGGCTTGTATCCTGTAAGACATTGGCTTCAGCAGTTAGCATGAGGCTTGAGGCCTATTAACTTTGGCATAGATAAACTTAGGTAACTCATAAGTTTTGGGGAATTGGAAGTAGAGTATAGGGGCGGGATTTTGTGCATAATGACATCAGCCAACCACAAAACATGAACTGACACCAGCTTCTGGAAGGTTTTGGACGGAACATCCGACTGCAAGAGTGTCATGGCGATGAATTGCCGTATATGATAATGGGGCGAAATCATAAATACACTAACCTACAGAAGGAGGACACCTTAATATTGGTAAGGGAAGGAAGTACAAGTAAGGAAGAGGGGGAAAACCCCTGTTGAATATGCATTAGACATGGTAACATCAGCATCCCAAGACATCCCTGGCATCCCAGGACAGTAGGAGAGAGAGAGATAGCCCTTGGGAGGGGCCAGAACGATGGCCACTGAGGAAGATGAGGAAGGTGAGGAAGATAATGGCTAACATTTCAGGTTGTTCTGCAGAGGATGGAGAGAGTATGGATGCTCAGATGTACTTTCTGTGTTATCTCTATCTACCTTACTGAGTTAGAGTGTGTGTGACTTTGCTAAATGTATTAATAAATTATTTATTTGTAAATATAAGTGAGTTCCTATAGTGTGAGTGTTGCACCTGTGCACATTGGGGTTCCCAACTATATAATAATTTTAATAATACTGGACCTGATCTTGGGACAAGAACCTGTTAACTCTCAAAGTGATGACTGGGAATTTGTATTCATCATCTATAGATCAGGCTACAAGCCCCTTAATTTGAAGGATTCTCCAGTTAAGGCAATTTAGGAGAAACTGTGAACAGAAAATATCTGAGAGTATGTTTACATTGATTAATATAGAAAATATTAGAACAGTTTAGCTCTAAAAATGGTTTCATCCATGTACATGGATATGTGTATGTGTCTATGTATATGGAGTATTTCAGCCAGTTTTGCTAATGTCAGTAAAGATGGGAAGAAGAACCATACGGCAGAACTTAAATTGGAGATTTCAAAGCAGTAGAGGGAATTTAGCCGAATGTCTTCCATTAAAATTAGTTGAAAAGATGTGATTAAGTCCCTTGCACTGTTCTAGCAAATCTCAGCCCAAGTACTAACATACATATCTATAATATAATGATTGCAAAAACTAGGTTTATTTAGCATGGAAAGGAGAAAAGCTGGAGAGACCTTAACTGAGGTTTTCAAATGAATAAAAGGCTGAATGAACGCTTATGAGTTTCTCCTTTTATAAGAAGGGGATGGTTAGCAAATTTGGAATAAGTAAAAGGAAATACCAATACTACAGTATGCGTGGGCCAGTTTTAAAAGTCAGTCTTTTTCTACAATTACCACTTAGTGGCATGTGATATCCCACAGTCTTCCTCTGTGCATGGGACAGAAGATAAATGTGGTAGCTCAGATACCTTTGTGTGTACACTGTGACTTTTTAATTGTATTGCATTTTTAATAGTCACCACTGTACAATTAAATAGAAGCAATCAATGCCACGGGAGAATTTTTAGAAAAAACGTTTGGATAGTTTCCTGACTTCTAGCAATAGCAGCAGTTGTGCAAGGTTAGTGCAAGAACTCAAATTCTTCAGGGTAATACCTGATTGCCTGCAGGGGTCTACCTCTTGTCTCTTTCTTGCTTACACACACTTGTCTCTTTCTTGCTTACACACATACTCACGTGCGCACATACAACATTACACAATTGATTATGTTCATCATGGGGCAGATCCTCGGCAGGTGAAAACTGTCATGACTCCATTGAAGTCAATGGAGCTACAACAATTGACATCAGCTCACCAGTTGCGGATTTGTCACATGTTTGTTTGTTATGACTTTCTCTGAAGCATCTGAATATCAGACTACATTGTATCATAATTGAACCTGACAAGGTAAATGATACTTGTTCATATTCATATTCTATATGTTCATATTCTATATGTATTATATATAGAAGTCATTCCTTAAGAGATATCATATGTCATATTTAAGTCCAGCAGTCTTGCAAGAAACATTTAAGAGACTGAACAAAGAACCAAAACGGGGCATTATAGACTACTACAAAAATCACCTTTTAATTATACTGAGACTTCTTACACAGTCAAATCTCAAGTCACAATGGGAGGATTTATTCAGGCATCCTGTAATGTGGAAAAGTTTGCTGAGAACATTATTTTGTGCAGACTGTTTTATCCTTCCTGACATTATAAATGGCATTAGATTTGAAAAGGTATAGTTTAAGGTCAGTTGTAATTTCTGTTAAACGCCTAGCTAGTCAGAAATTTATTAATTTGCCATTTTAATTTAAATTTCATAGGAGTCAAAGTTACCTTGCTGTAGAGATGGCTTATTTTACTTTAAAATATCGATCAGATTGATTACATTGTATTGTAACTATAGACTAGATAATAAAATAGATGTTTGGGGAGGGTTTATTAATATTTGATGCTTTCTTGATCAACACTGTAATTTAAAAAAAAAATTAGAAAAAAATCTGCCCTAGCTACAATGGTCTTTCTGATATAGGTGTGAAGAGGTCATCCAGTGGCCTATACATAAATCAGTATCCTGCTGTATTATAAAGAAATGGGACTACTCCAATGAGTAAGGATATATTCTAATGTAGAAAAGTTTCATTACAGGATAACAATCATGTTTTTCTGTATTGTACAAAGATAGGAAATCTTATATAGGCAGTGTAATTAAAAGTCATGCTTTGTAATGTAGAGGAATATTCACTTTAAACATAAATATGTCATGTGAATTTATTTTTCACTGTAGATTGGTGCCTTTAACCAAAATGACTCCCTCTTCCTCACAGCTTGCATTCTTCCCCCATAAAAAAAAAAAAAAAAAGACACTGCATTTTGAATACTGCAATACTTTTAACTGAACAACATTCAGCTCTACAATGATACTGTACTGGCTCATTTGAATTGGTGCAGGGTCCACAGAACCAATAGACTAGAATGTCAATAGGAACTTTATCAGAGGGGTAGCCGTGTTAGTCTGAATCTGTAAAAAGCAACAGAGGGTCCTGTGGCACCTTTAAGACTAACAGAAGTATTGGGCGCATAAGCTTTCGTGGGTAAGAACCTCACTTCTTCAGATGCGAGCCTTGCATCTGAAGAAGTGAGGTTCTTACCCACGAAAGCTTATGCACCCAATACTTCTGTTAGTCTTAAAGGTGCCACAGGACCCTCTGTTGCTTTTTAATAGGAACTTTAAATACCCTTGTATCTACACTGTATTTTGTCCAAAGGAACAAACAGAATAGGTCAAACTCTTACTTATTAACCAATGGTGAAAGTGTCTAAGGGCAGAGATGACGCAAATGGCCCTGAATGCAGCAGCACTCCAGTAGTTCTCCTTAATGAAAGGATTGTGTGATATTGTTACCACAGAGAGAGCACTCATATCACAGTTCCTGGCTTCCTCAACTGGATCAGTCATGGCAGTGATACATGTGACCTCAGCATGCCCTGAGATCCCTCATACTAACTTCTTGCTGAAATAAGCTAAGCATGTAGTCCTCCTGCTGGTTCCTGAAGTTAGCATATGAGGAGCGGCTGGCCAGTGGGTATAATAACTGCTCCATTGTTTCTGAACAGCATGCATTTCATCCATGATGGTTTATCTGCCATTGTGAATGGAAACACATCACATAAGCCCAATCATGGGTATAAAGATGTGTTCTTTCTGACTTAACTTCCTCTCCTTGTTTCGTATCCTCATGAGCAAAAGTCTGGTGAGAATACGTCTTGAGGTCAGTGAAACTTTCTCCACCAATATATGAAAGCATGAATCAGACCCATTCCAAAGATAACCTGGTGGTTCAAAAAACACCGAAGACCTGATAAATGTCAAAACAAAGATTTTTACCTAAATAAAATAATGTAACAATGTTTAAAAAATTGACAACGGAAAGGAAAGATGGTATTGTCAAAAAAGCAAAGTCCTGAGAATCAGGAGACCTTGGGAACATCACATGCCTCAGTTTCCTAAGCTATAAAGTGGGGATAATATTTATCAGCCTCTTAGTACGGTTGTGAAGCTTATTTCATTTATATGTGGAAAAAAATTGGAGTCTTTGGATGGAAGGTGTTACAGAACAGCAAAGAATTATAATTAATTTCTGTTAGGTGCTGGTTGACTTAGAATATGATCCAAAGGAATTGACACACCCCTATTTTGTAGCCATTACAACACAAGCATGGTTACATTGTCAGTAAGAGAATCTCTAGAATTGTTTTTGTTCTTTTATATATATAACTATATGGGAAAATAAAGACAAAGACAAAAAAATCTTACAATCTTAAATTAAATTTACCAAAGCAAAGGACTTCATACATTTTCGCTCTCTTTGGCTCACCCTATTTCTAGATAAAACTATCACATCTGTTATAATATGTACAGAAAAGGTTACCCATGGTCCTCAGAGTCTTGTAGTCTAAGTTGGTGGTACAACGGGTGAGTTAAGGACAAATTGGCATCTTTAACTTGGCACGTTCTTGCTTTTGTCCAAATCATAGTTGGACTAGCATGATTTTAACTATGTGACATAATATTTACCTTTCAGAATGAGTGTGACTGTTTGTTCTCCAGAATACAGAGACACGGGGTATTGAATATTACACTGGAAAGACTTTGCAAAGAAACATTAGAAAACTTTTTTTTTCCTGTTTGTTCCTTTAAAAAGACTAAATCTGCTGCCAAGGAATAACTAAGGCATCAATCCTATTGTGCTCCTTTGCTCCTAATACAAAGACAAGCAAGAGTAAGTTCAGCCTCAGTCTTAGCCATTGTCACACTGATTTATGACACACAGTCTTGCAACATGACATACTGTCCACTAGAGATTTGGCACAAACCAAATTTCTTTCCTTAAAAATACTGCCCAAACTAATTTAACTTCTTTTCCTGAGGTAAAATGATAATACTTTTTCTATTGGGCAACTTGACCTTCTACGTCTGGCTTTCCATTTAGTGGCATTTCAGAATAAAACAATCTCAGTACATTTCCTACTCTGTTACTGCATTTTCTAGTGCATGGTCATAAATGATATAGGGTTTTTTTCTTTCAAAAAAGCCAACACAGAATTTCAATCAGAAGATGCCATTACCGGCACATTTTCAATCCAACATATAGAGAATTAAATATACAACTTCCTTTTACAACAACAAAAACTCTTGGAATGCACATTTAATTAAAGACTTTATAGTGATTTTAATAGATGGAGAAATGCAATCTGGTCAGTAGGGCAAGAGGTTGCCAGTTAGTACCTTTAGGTTCTATTCCTGGCTCGTCTACTAGTTCCCTGTGTAACACTGGGCCAATCTGTGCCTCTGTCTAGTCCTTTGTAAGGTGAAGATAGTAATTACTGTGAAGTAGATGAGTGTTATGAGACATAACTAAGGTTTGTAAAGTCCCTTCAGATGCTCAGCTAAAAGGCACTACAGAGCTTGAAAGTTAACGGGTATAATTATAGGGAAGTGTGAAAAAACTGCATATAGTATAAAGTGAAACAAGTGTACTTTCCAAGAACTTGCTGAGCTAGGCAATTTTGCATGGAAAATTAGTTCTCATGAATGAAAATGGTCCTATGCAATACCCCTATTCAATAGAAAACGGTTACACTCCCTGCTTTGAGAAAATGTGAAAGCAAACCTACACCAAGAACATTGTACCACCCCATCAGATTTACCAGTTTCCAAGCAGACTGCAGAATTATGAAAATCAAGTCAGAATTATGAAAAAGGCAAAATCCTTGGTGGGAACTCTGGGTTCCCTCAGAAGTATCTTTATATCCTTGAATCCTTTCATTTGAAAATAGCTTATTGAAGCTGAATGCACAATTTGTGGCTGCTGGGAATTAAAGAGCCTTACACAGACCACTGTACAGACATATCCAACAGAGGATAAGTCTGCAGTCTTCATGGAAACTGGCAAATCTGATGGGGTGGTAACAGGTTCTCGATGTAGGTTTGCTTTCACATTTTCAAAAGGAAGGGGGAGTCTAACAGGCAGCCTACAAATGTCAGGCTTTGCTTTCTTTCTCCACTCAGGAAGTGGATGGTTATCCTGATGGAAAATAGATTGTATTCACTTCAAAAACTCATTTTAGTTTTAGAAAAAAAGTCTGCATGGAATACAGGCTTTTTCAGGTTTTTTTTCCACTGAGAATTTTTTCCACAGAGCTGTAGAAAAAAACCACACAAATATTTTTTTCTATATTATTAAAAATGACTAAAATTGGAAAAAATACTATCTGTACTATAATCCTATCTTTTTACTTTGGAAATAAGAGAAAAACATCTCTTTTTCTGTAGGAGAAATTGAGGTTAAGGGCAGGATTTAGGTATCTGAAACTGAATCTGACATGAAGAAAATCAAAGAAAGTACAATGGCAGAGTGGCTAAAAACACAAGGTTTCTTACCCTGGTTAAGCAAAGCCAGAACTTGCAGTTTTTATTTCTCCCATCTCAACAAGGTTCTCAGTGTAGCAATCTATCAATATCAATGATGGTTCTTTTACTTACTGGTCAGCAGTATACCGCAGTCCATATATATTACATATAGTAGATAAAAGAAGCATATAAATATCTGCATAACGTTATTGTTATTGATACAATAGTTTTACAGAGCACAGAAATGGCTCCATAGAACTCCAGTCCAATAAAAATGTAAGATCCACCTAATTGTGCCTTTGGAAAGGAGTCGCGGAAGGGTGCAACCAGCACAAATCTGGTTTACAGTTCTGCTAGAGCAGAACTGATTGCAGAAGCCAGACAGGTTGTACTGCAGTGAGTGCTTTACTACAGATATTTTTGACATAGTTAAAGACCCTAATCATGCACTTACCTGAAGAAAAGAGTAAGCCTGAAATTGACCCCAATTGCATGGGACACAGTCAAAATTAAGAGCATAAACATGAAATCTATCTACTAGTCACAATCAACCAGTGGACAGACAGATACATGCAAGAGGTTTTAACCCAGGTCTTGCAAATAAGGATTTGTATACAGGATGATTGCAGAAAAAGAGGAAAATGTTGCAGTGCTCTCTGTCTGCTTCTCAAATCCTTCATTGTGCATGAAAGTCATTGTTTCCTGAGAATGCCTGATTATACATAAGTATGCACCTTGTTCCATATGTTGACCTGAGATAAGACATGACATCTTGCTCCATTATAGTTACGATTCTTACAATGACAGTTATATATCAAAGGGACTTCTGCAGTAAGAGCAAGACTGCAGACAATAGGATGTGGTAATATCTATTATTTAAGGTTGCTCATTCCTTTATCTCTTAGAGGTTGCTTTCAGAAACTGACAACTTTGGCATATTTTCATCTTTGGGGCTGAAATTTGACATATTTGTTGTTAGCCCAAAAACATTTTTTTCTAAATGTTTTCTAAAAGTTTTTTGAAAACTTTAGAAAAACAGTTCTATCATTTTCTAGAATGACAAGAGGATATAAAAATTCAAGCTGCCTTAACTTTGGCATATTCAAACTTCTGATCGCTCTGCTTCAAAACTAACATTTTCTTCATGTAGGTTTTTTCTTTTTTTGTATAGGATATATTTCAGAAGAAGCAGATCTGTTGTAAAGTGTAAGGGTAGTTGTACTTCTCATATTCCAATGTATCCATTGTCTTTTCTGGAGTGAACACTTAAAAATGTCAGTGAGGATAACATGTTCATTTTAAATCAAGGCAAAATATAAATTTTAACTGCCAGAATATTTTCCTACTATATTTGGATCTAGTAAGACTACCAATTCCTGCAAAGAATATGTAGTAAAATATACACAAGAAACGTTAAAGAATGCAGGAAATAAAATATTTGCTGTTATTTGTTCTCAGCAGGGAAAATCAACTTGCCAACAATATATTTCTGAGCAATCAACAAAGAGATGATCCTTAGAATTCATGAGTCTTTAAAATAAGATGCATTTTTGTAGTAATCCCAAAAACGTATAAAAATATTCAAGCTATATACCCCCTCTAGCTCGTATTTAACCTTCCATCATGTAGAACTACATATTGAACAGCTTAGCAATTGCATGCTGTGTTGTATATTTAAATAAGGGCCAAAAAGGTACAAATGTAAATGTTATGCAACTTCTAACACGCACAGCATAGCAGAGAATATCTGGCATAATCCATATCATCTGTTTATAAAAAAATGATATTGAACTTTTACATATTGTGTCCATTTAGTGTTGAAGGTATTGCAAAAACAATTTCTAGCACTTTGGATCCTAAAATCAAAGTGATACAGTATATCACATAAGTTTGTGTTAAAACACTGGCTGTAAATTTCTTTAAAATGCCACAATTAATCAACTGATTTCACAGGGAAATATGTAGAGCAATTTAAATGATAAAATGCATAGATCAAATGATTAGATTAGAATACCTCACACACACAGCCCACAAGGATTTTGTTTTTTAATCTAAGATGTATTAGAAAGTAACACAAAACCATAGCAGAAATCCATGAGGATCTGATTCATTCCACCAAATCTGTAATTCTCAGCTGGTTCCATGAATGAGAGGCAGAGACTTTTCACTGAATTAGTTTATTATAAGTATTAGAGAATTGGTTTACTATGAGACAGGTCTCCACACTTAGAAAAAACAAACTACTATGGCACAGACAGATGGTTAGAAGTTATGGCACAGACTAATGGCCGATATCATGAGCTGCTGAATGCTTCCTGTAAGGTGCAGTGTCTCCTCAGGTCCTATAAGATTTAGTGGTACCCAATAACTTGAAGGGGCACAAAACATGTCATGGGATCAGATGCTAAAATCCCTCCCTCTCCCCTAAAACTTTGGAACCCAAGTTTCTTCTGCAATCTCCAATGAGAAACCTGAGCCTAGAGACCTGGTCAAAATATTCTGGAATAAAATCAGGGGAATATCAAGCAGGGAGTAGGAAGGTGATATCACCTCTGTATAAAATATTAGTGACACCATTACTGGACTATTACATCAGTTCGGGTGTGTACGCTTTTAAAATGATGTTGAAAAATTGGAAGACACTGAAGAAAGCGATACAAGAACCTTGTATTTAATATGATATGAAAAACATTCCTTATAATAAGAGAGTTAAGAAGATTAATCTGTTTCGGTTATTGAAGAAAAAGTTAAGAGGCAAGTTGATCAAAGTCTATCAGTAACTACATGGAGAGAAGTTATCAGATGGCTCTTTAAACTAGCAGACAAAGGCATAAAAGTATCTCAGGGCTAGAAGTAGAAGCTAGGAAAACAGATCTCTAAAAATAATTGTAAATGAGAAATCTTCATCCAATAGGGGTGTTCCTACAGGGGTCAAACAGGAAATTGTTCTGGCCCAATACTATTCAATATCTTTATCAGTGATCTGAAAAACAATATAAAATCATTGCTGGTAAAGTTTGCATATGACAAAAAATGGGTAGAGTGGTAAATAATAAAATCAGGTCAGATCTACAGAGGGACCTGGATTGGTTGGTAAACAGGCCTCACTTGAACAACATACATTTTAACACAGCTAAATGTAAGCTAGGAACAGAAAATGTAGATCAGATTTATAGGGACTGTATAGAGCTCACTGCAAACATGTTGACAGGGTTTTTTTGGTCAAAATTTTCTGATTCATCAAAATGGAAGCATTCTATGAGGAAACGTCAATTTCAATGAAATTATGATGAAAACCAAGCAGGTTTCCTGCCAACTTGCCTACCCAGCTCCTTAGCAATCCATGTGGTGGGCTTCTAGGAAGCCAGCGTTTCCAGGCTCAAGACTGCTCGGTAGCTTGGGCTCCCATTCCATTCCTCTGATAATTTTGGTATTTTGGAATATCTGAATTAAACCAAATTTTGAAAAGTGAAAAACCTCTGCAAAATGAATTACAATTCTGTGCCCAGCTCTAGGGCTTGATTTTGAAAAGCAATGACTCAAAAGAGGACTTGGTGGATAATCAACTGAACATGAGCACCCAATGTGATGCTGTGGCTAAGACAGTTGTGATCTTTGGATGTATAAACAGGAGAATATTGAACAGAAGTACACGGCATCAGAGAGATCATTACTGCAATATTGCTTATAGTTTGTGTGCCCACACTTCAAAAATGACAGATTGGAAAGAGTTTGGAAAAGGGTTACAAGAATGATCTAATGATTAAAAATGTTTAATCTATATACCTAATATAAAAGAAGGGTTAAGAGTTGTCTTGATCACAGTGAAAGTTTCTACATAGGGAGAAAATTTCTGTGTAGTGGCCTCTTTAATTTAGCAGACAAAGGTATAACAAGAGCCAATGACTGGAAACTGAAGTTTGACAAATCTAGATTAGAACATTGGAGTAACTTTCTTAGGGATGAGATGGCTTCTTCAGATTTTACAGTCATTAAATCAAGATTAGAGGTTAAATCCTGGCTCCATTGAAGTCAATGACTTCAATGGGACCAGGATTTCATCCTTGATGTGTTTCTAAAAGTTATGCTCCAGCTCATCGCAAGTTATTTGACTTGATTCAGGAATTACTGGGTGAAGTTCTACAGCTAGCATTATAAATAAGATCAAACTAAATGATCACAATGGTCCCTTCTGGCCTTAAAATTTGTGAATGTATGAAATCCAAATGGTCTTCCCTACCATCAGTTGGGAAATACAAATCCTATTTTGGGACTAATCATGATAACCTAACCTAACCTCATGCCACCTTACAGGTGTGCCTATTATCCATGTGAAAACTAGAGAATTTGATGCAGTTCTTCTGACATTAGAACCTTCCATTCATAGGCCTATTCCAACGCACAGAGAAGTCAGTGGGAGTCTTTCTAGTGAACCCAAAGGGCTATAGATCACATCTCATATGCCTAGATAAGGAGGCAAAAAAGCTCAGCTCCATTTAGATCACGAACAGTCATGTTTCTTGGCAAGGATTATACACCAGTGAATCCTCCAAAGTCAATAATTCTCAACTTTTGACTGTTTCTTTCCTTTAATGCCTTCTAAAAGGGGTTTGAAATTAGATAATCTAATAGGCAAGGACAGGGAAAACTTTATAAAAATATATTTATTTTTAATAGACATCATCTACTGTATCTTTGGGTGGCAAGAGTTCATATCTTTTCATTATGAAAGGAGCTTATTGTCGCAGTATGAGTTACTGTAGGATAACATTTTGCTTCTTTGGTGATCTGCCTGCTCTTTAAGGGAAAGCACTGAGGTATGGATATAATGAACCTTACCTGCATTCTCATATTATATTTCCTGAGAACCTATCACTACTGTTAGACTGCCACCTTTCTTTTTCAATGTATAGAAAGCAATAAAAAGATTTAAAAGGTTGTCTATATCTAGAAGGAGAAAAGGATAAATTGTGAATAACATTAAGCCACTTCGAATCCAGGCTTTCAAAACTGTCATACAGAATGCAGTTACTGCGGCCACAGTTGCAATTTAAATGAGTGGTTCCTCTAGCTGTGGGACCTGCAGGGTATTAGATAAAGAAAGACCTAAACAAATAACATTATTGCAAAGTTCCATCACATATATGTGTTTTTGTCCCTTTGCCAATTAATTTTGACAGACTGCACCTACTGAGATATGAGAGAAGGAAAAACTTTAAATAATACTTTACCAATTTGATTTAGGGTACAAGTGTGTAAAATCAATCAAAATAGTTATGAAAACACTATTAGTCTTGTTTCCACATATAACATTATTTAGGTAGCTGTTTCTAAAATGTTGACTTTTTTAAGGGTAATAATTCAGTCATGGTATTTTTTCCTATAACGCCATTCTTGGATATTAAACAGATGCAGATTAACAGTACAGGGCATTTCCATTCATTACAGCTTTAATCAATACTGTATTTTAGTAACACTCATGCGACAGTAATATTTTCAGTGAGGTGAAGATTTGTGTGTGCCTTCCATTCACTTCAATGGGCGCTACTGAATGCAACTTTGGCCCAAAGTGAGGTTACAAAGATGACTTTCAGAGTGAAAAATGAAGACAATGAAATCCTATGAACCTGATTTACAATTAAAATGAATTTAAACTCTAATATTTAAAAGGTAAATCTTGGCCTTACAACGAATGAGTAAATAGCAATTTGCTGGTGCAACATATGTATTTAACTTCTAAGCTCTTTGGGACAGGGACTGTCTTTTTGTTCTGTGTTTGTACAGCAGCCAGCACAATGGGGTCCTGGTCCACAACTGGGGCTCTGAGGGTTCTGCTGTGATACAAATAATAAAATAACAACAACAGTGGCAGTTGGGGCAGAATTCTCAGTCACATGCAAATCGGGATACCCCAGACAAATGGCCTAGGAATGCTATTACAGGGCCTGGATATGGACAAGAGTAATGGATGTGGTTTGTCGCTCTTCTCCACCCACACAGGTGTGTGGTCCATTGTATATGCACTCTGTATAGATCCACCATGCCGCTGCCAGAGATACATCTAACCCCTAGTGCAGAAATGTGCCAGGATGTGCTTCTCCTTGCTCTTTAGAGGGGTACAGCGTGCAAATCGGGATCTGAATTCGTGTTGGATATGATGGGCTCAAGAGTGTGAAATTCCAGGGAATTATGTCAGGTACTGTATTTGACAGTACACAATTATAGTAAACTAAAGGACAGCAAAGGCACCTCTTACAAGAGATTTGTATTAACCTTGCCTTCTTAATTAGATGGCTGCCTCCAGGGGTGAGATAGAGTAAAGGTGAACATTTACAAATACCTGACATGAAAATTAAGGGAGAATTTATAGTGATACTGAATGATTTTGTTGTGGTTCTCTTTGGAAACAAATAAAAAATAAGAGATGTATTACTTATATATTATGATGTCAGCTTTAATAGACAATCTCCTTTCACTGTATTAAATTACCATATTATCTGAAGAAATGTTTTCCTCCTAATTTTCCATCCGAAATAGTTTAGTGTTATACTTACATGCATTAGTGCACATTCCTGAAAATTATCTTGTAATTGTCTCATAGTAACTTTATAGTACCTTTAAAAAATAAATAGTAATAGTTTGCACAATTCTAACCAGTAAGATTTAATTAGCAAAAAAATGTTATCTTTTGAAATACTTAAAAACAATTAAAGAAGACCAATTTTTTAAATGATCAAGTCAGACATGATCAAAAACATTAACTTAAGGCATGGAAGATTTTTTTTAAATCATACTTTGGAGTTTTTCTTCGAAGGATATCAAAATGAAATTTGAGGAGCTACCTCAGTAACTACTTTATAGAAACCATAAACTCTATCCATAAGCTATTTGGTTGAGAACAGTACATATTTAATGGCTCCTTACACTACACTGATCAAAGCAAACATATTTGATAATATTTTATTGGCTACTTGATACACCTCACCTGATTCTTCAGATCCAGTGTTGGGCATGGACGACCTCCATTGTAAGGCTTTTCTTTAAGCCACTTGGATCGAATTTTCATTCCAGTTCCACAAGAAGAACTACAAGTGGCCCAACTAGACCAGTCACTTAGTTTGCAATCAAATGGACAAGGAATTACACAAGATTCTTCAATGTATCCTAAAACAAAAATTCAGGAAAGACATCTTAGTCAAAGCGATATGATATAAAGTGCAACTTTCTTTTCTTCACAAACTTCTCAGAGTAATGTAAGTAACAGTTTGAGAATCATCTAACTAGAAATACTCTATACTAGGACTAACTAGAAATGTTCTATAGGACAGAAGAAAGAGAGAAGATATTATAAGTGTTACAAATATTGAGGGGAGAATTACAAATAACTTCAGTTAACAATAACAGTTGTTACACTGGTATCAAGAGAAGAATCCGTGTATGGTGAAGATACTTTTCTTGACACTTAATTATGGCAGTATTGGCTAAAGCTAACAGTGGCTAGGATTTATTTTAAAAAATAACAAATCTCATGGAAGACATGATAAACTTGAATAATACTAAGGAGAACATGATAAGAAGAGAGTTCCACTGAAAATAAATAACTATTGGAAGTAACCGCTAGGTGGCAGTTGCGTACCCTAAAAGAGCCTGCGCAAAAATAAGTTAACTCTAGGGGACTGCATGAGCACCCTAGATCTAAACTTACATGGTGTTCTCTGTCTTTGGTGACTAGCATGGAACTAGCTGCCTCCATGTGTTCTTGCTTATTTTACTGCAAATTGTATTCTTCCTCTACTTTTATTCGCCCATTTTCACATCTTTAGATGTTATTTTGGTTTAAACATGAGATTTGGTATGGGGGAGGGGCCCATAGATAGATAGAATGGAACTGGCCACAACAATAGATCACTGGCTGCAAGATCAGCCACCATATCAGAAGGTCCACTCGTGATAATCGCAGAGAATGTAGTGATGGAAATGGTGACACAAACAGCTGAGTGACACCTCTGCTCTATCTCTGAGCCCTTTGATTTCCATACTTTCCCTTTAGTGTTTTCATCCTGCCTCCCCCCTCCGCACATTCTTTGCACTATAAAATACTGGATTTTCTTACTTTACTGATTGTGCTAGAGCTAATTTAATGTGGTCCTATTGGCAGGCATCCTGGGCCAATAACAGAGACCAAGACAGCCAAATGATCATGGAAACAGCTCATTTGTCCATTCAGAGACAAGTCTCTGTACTCTAGGGGGGAAAGGGACTGCCAATTATTGCAGAGGAATGCAAGAGAGTGAGTTTCTTGCACCCTCCCTGTCTTGCCTATATCTGGAACAGCCAGGCACAATTCGGTTTTAAGGAAGTATTCATCTCCCAAAATAACTTTATTATAATGTATCAGAAAAACAATCCACTTCATTGTCAAATCTGAATCCTATGAAGCTAGCATGACACCAGCTGAAACACTATCTACACCAGGGGTTGGCAACCTTTCAGAAGTGGTGTGCCGAGTCTTCATTTATTTAAGGTTTCATGTGCCAGTAATACATTTTAATGTTTTTAGAAGGTCTCTTTCTTTAAGTCTATAATATATAACTAAACTATTGTTGTATGTAAAGTAAATAAGATTTTTAAAATGTTTGAGAAGCTTCATTTAAAATTAAGAGCCCTTCAGACCAGTGGCCAGGACCCAGGCAGCCACTGAAAATCAGCTTGCGTGCCACCTTCGGCACGTGTGCCATAGGTTGCCTACCCCGATCTACACTGTGAGCCAAAATGTACAAGCCAGAACCAGTATCTGCCATTCTGTAAGTCTGGAGAAGATGGAAATAAACACACAGGTCATCCTTAGGAGGTGCCTTTTAACCACTATCAGTAGCAAGGAACTGCCAGTGACACAAAGCAGCACTAACTCTGTACTGATGTGGGAGAAACAGCCCATATGAGAACACAACAGTATAAACGTAAACTGTCTCTGTTTAAAATGGATTTTATATTGAAGTTGCAAAGCAAACTTTCTGCTTTGAGATGGAAAACAAGTTGTGAACTCTCACACAGTAAAGGCCATGAACACCTTTACCCAGTTAACCAGTCCCTTAGTTTTTGTTTCTGAAAGAACTATGCTGACAGCTGTTATGAGATCTATTTGAATGTATTTTGAGAACTAGAGAAAGGACGTGTGTGAGAACAGTGGGTGAATGATTTATTAGGTAATTAATTATTTTTATGGATTGCTGAAGCCTATAGCAGCTGCTGAGGCCATTTGATATAATTTGGCTGTTAATTCCAGAGGTGTAGACAGGACAACTTCCCCAAGACTTGCCTCATGTTTTTTCACTCTTTTGATGTTTTTGAGGCCCATATCATCTGTGGTTACAGCAATAGACAGTTGAAGGAAAGTGCTGGTTAAAGCGGAATTTTCAAAGCTAATCACAGGCTAGAACTTCATGACTTTGAGGAGACTGGACCAGGTTGTCAGGGTGAGATGTGTTTTCTGCCAAATTTGTTCAGGGACCTCTTGTGAGAGAGAACTTGAGGTGGGACAAGCTGAAATCACAGCTATAAAGACCAGAGTGAATGCAGTAGGTTGTATGTTCCTTTGTGTATTCCCCTTTGGAGTTTGATAGCTCCTGGAACACAGAACTTAGCCTATAGGGGTCCTCCCCCAGGACTATAGCAACCATGGCTCCAGAACCTCCAGATATAATTTCTCAGCCTGCTTAGGGTCTGGGTCAGGGTCAGGGTCAGGGTCAGAATAGACTGGAAACTCCTAGAAAAGCCAATGAGGAGCTTTGGAAGGAGTGATTTATAAAGATCCTTTGCTGGGCCAATGAGGAACCAGGACTGCTCAGTCCTTCAGTGGGAGGGAACAGGCTTCCTCGGAGACAAAGGGAATAGTTTTGGCTTCATTTTTGGATTGTTTGAGTTTGTAGCTGGGAGAGGAGCTGCACAGCCTGGGCTCCCACTACCTACACAAAGGGGGACTTCGAGCTATTGTGAGACCTAGCATATGATTGGGGAGTGCCAGCCCTGTGGAGTCTAGTGATAAATGGTGGCAGAGAACCAACCCAGTTCCAGCTACCTAGAGCCAGTTGAGACCTCCACATAGTCCCTGAGGGCATCACCTGTGACAGTCTGGTTCTTCCTGAGAGGTCTTTCACTATTCTGTAGAGTTGCTTGAAGGCTCCAATTTGTGCTACTGCTTCTGCAACAGCAGCCTTCTCTTTGAACCCAGGGATTTCTATCTTGCCTGTATCTCTTCTGTATTTCTTTGTCCTTTTTCTCTATATCTTACATCTACCTCTGAAAGTGTTGCCTGTGTCTTGAATTGTTCCTTTTTTGCCTTGAGATCTCTCCTTTCACCAATCGCTGCCCATGGTCCAGATGTAATCCAGTCATCTTTGTTCTGCCCTCTTTGTTGGCCCACTACTTCCTCTGCTAAAGAGACTAGAGTCTTCTTCCAGACTTTCATCAGCCTGGTCCTGTAAAACACTGGAAAGGCTGCTAAATGGCAGTCTGGAATCTGATCTGCTTTCCTTTGTCCTGGAACTGCTCTATTGCTATAATACTCTTTTTGTCTGCCTTTGGGATCTTTTAAAATCTGAGTTGTAATGTTGTAACTAAAAGATAATGATCTGAGCCAACATCCACTTCACTGCCGACTCTGATATCTCTCAAAGGAGATGCCAATCTCTTAGATGTGCTCACATGATCTACCTGGTTGACAGTCACATCTGGTGATTTCCATGGGGGCTTGTGAATCCTCTTGTGCTGGAAGAGACTTAGCAACCTGGATAGGTTCCCTTTGGTTCCCACACTAACCATGTGCTCCTCAGCAGCCCTCCCCTCTTCATTCCTTATGAGGTACCTGACTTTTAAGTTTTCACCTGAACTTACATACTGAGTTTTTATTAATTTCAGATTCTGCCTTCCTCAGAAGGGAGCTTTTCAGAATTAGAATTCTTGTTTCTGCTTTTTGGTCAGCATAAAACTATTATATTATTAATATCACAGTTAATATCATAGGCTAGCACTCTAACCACTGAATCACCCTCTCTTTCCTGGTCAGAAAATGGAAAACAGTTCCAAGAACAGTTTCACAGATTTTTCTTCTTTTTTTAATAAAAATGTTTTTCAGTGGAAATATTCCACTCAGCTCTAGTAGTGTAAAGCCAATGCATACAGCAAATATCGTATTCAAAGGATCTCACCATAGACTTGATTATGCCAAAGTTTTTAACAAGAAGGATGTCCCCATTCAACATCAGGGTGACAGTCACAGCAGTTGAAGGCTAGAGCTAGACTTTCTCCAAAAGCCCCCGTGGATAGACTAAGCCCAGCTCCCCTGAATCGGAGCAGGTGAGCCCAATCCAACTAATTAAAGAGGGCTGGGCTACACCTGGCAGCTGGAGGGAGGAAGCACTAAGATAGGCTGAGCCCTGGGAGGGAAATCCACACTGACATGGAGTTAGCTCCTGTGGTGGGTCCCTGGTGCAATGAGCCAGAGTCTCAGGGAAGTAGCCCTGGGGTTGCTGCTCCAGGAAGAGAGTACAGCTGATTGCCAGAGATCTCTGGGAGGGGTGGCCTGAAGCCTGGGGCCAAGGACAGAGTTCAGACTATTTTCTGCATATTTGTTAACCTATGTTAAGAGACTTGTATCTGAAGAAGTGAGGTTCTTACCCACGAAAGCTTATGCTAACAAAATTTCTGTTAGTCTTAAAGGTGCCACAGGACCCTCTGTTGCTCTGTTAAGAGAGTAAACCTCTTTGCTGAGGACTGAGTGTGGCAGCATATGCTTTGGGGCCAGGGAGAAGCTTGGCCCTATGATACCATCAATCACTGCTTCTGAATACTCTACATCTGTCACTGCTGAGCTATGCAAGGTGCCCCACGCCAAAGGTTGAACCTGCTGATTTTGCAGTGTTCCAATAATAGTAGTTCGACTTCCTTTCATTGAAATGTCCCTCTTTTTTTTTTAAACTGGAGGCAGACAATAAGGGTGACAGCTGCAGTAATTTTTCTGCAATTGCTCCTACTGTAACTCTTTGCACGACTGTTCCACTTAAAACATACTCTATTTTAGTTTGTTACAGTCTGATCTATAGTTTTATATTGGCTTGTGTTAAGCAGCCTTTTCATTTATTATTCCAAAGTCATCTGAATTAGTCGTCGTTTTTCATCATTTGCTATGTGCTACTCTTTCACTTTCTGTGTTAGTGGCGGATTTTGCATGCCCCGTATTCTTATATTATATAAACAATATAGGGGCAAAAAATGGACCCCTGGGATATCTCACTACTATTATTGTACCAACTAAAGAGACTGCCATTCAAAGCAATTTACAATGAATTATGAAAAGAAAAAAACATTGCCAGTGATACATTTTAGTAAATCACATTTTACGCAGAACTGGAGCTCTGTTAAAATGATGTGAAATATCAATTTTATTGGCTGTGTGACAGCCCAGGTAATTGATTATCAAAAGAAACAAAAAGTGCTTTGTTTCAAAGTAGGATTAACCAGAAAGGTTATCAATTGATCTGTGGAGGCAAAATGGGCTAAGTCTTTAAACAGTATTTACAAGTGTGAGGTCTAGAGAAAGACCTAAATTTATAACAGAAAGAGCTATCATGGCATTAGAGAGTAGTAAGGAATATGAATATAACAAATAAAACTGAAGAAATCAATGGTATTTCTTTCCAATACAGCTAAATTGGGATCCTTCACTAGACCTCTGAACTGTGAAAACTTTCTAGTGTTGAAAGTCCAACTTATTCTATTTTGCTTTCAGTGATAAACTGATAATCCCTCCCTACAGATACTATATAAATCCTGATGGCTGTACCAGTAGAATAATGCCAAGGCAGAACCAGTTCTCAAGACTGAACAATATTTCACTATCGAAGGAAGCAGAACGACAATTTTCTTTTCCTGCTCTTGTCCTTGCAGACAGTTACTATTTGTTTTGTTAACCACTTAGGGGTTCATATACTGAGGTCCCTATGTTCAGAGATTGCAGTGGATACACATTTCTTTGCAAAAATCTAAATGTGATAAACAGCTATCCTCAGAGGGGCTTAAAAGTATAAAGGCTTGTTTATGGATGTCCCATTATTGGAATTCAGTGAATAGAATATTTCTAGCCAGATGGCTTCCCAAATGTCTTCAGTCCCAAATGAATAAACCAGCTTTTTCTGGCCTGGTTGACCACTAGACCAGCTTCTCTAGAGTGGGAGAATTGTGGAAGCTAGTTAGTCTGTCTCCCCTGTGGGAGACTTCGGGGGTGGGGGAGTGTTTGGTGGTTCTCCCCTACAGGAGCCAGCCAGCTTGTCTGGTGGAAGACTCAAGCAGCTGGTCTCTGCATCAACCAGCGGGTTGAAGGGAGTCCACTTTGGACATGCATGATAATCCCAGATGTTAGCTACTGACTTCCTGCACTGGCAATTTAGGAAGCAACATACATACACACTATACCCAAAAAAACCCACACACCCCAAAACAAACAAACAAACAAACAAACAAAAAAGATATCTATATATTGAATAATATACTAATTTTAATATTTAATTCTATAGTTTACATATAATAAGATTTTCTGAACATTATCAAAAGTTGTATTATAGGCCATAGCAAAATGGGAGTGAAGATAAAAGTCTAATTTCATCTCGGAAGTCATATTGGCCTCTTGCTAATCTTACTATTTTTCCTTTGCACTGGGATAGTTTGTTGTTGAGCCTTTAATATTGGCTCTATATGACATTATTACCACCTAATACAAGTACTGATATTTGCCTGGTGGTTGTTCTGCTAATGTTAAATTTTTTGAACACAATGTTAAACAAAAGTGCCAAAAGCATTCCATGAGATTGGTTTTAAAGTGATTTGAAAATAAATACCCTTTCTTAAGCAGTTTTTGAAACCGATACACTTATTGAATTGGCTTTCAACTCATTTGTATCCACACATCCACACTAGCCGTATTTCATTATTTCAATTAACAAACTTCTAACAGTTCTATCCTTGTTAGGCAACTCCAAAATGCAATATAGCGGGGGTAGATGAGAATGGGCAGGCTGTGGCCACTAGAGAGAAGAGGACCAGGAGGAATTCCACACAGGTAGAAGTTTCCAATCAATACTAGGTCCTCAGTATGGGAATTGTAGAAGATACTTCTCAAGATCCACCTGATCAAAGGGAATGGAGAGACATATGGGACACACTGATGGCAACTTGACTCAACCTGTAAGAAAAAAATCAAGCCTGTCCACAAAGAGTTCTCCAACCATCCAAGAAAGACATACGATTCTTCTTGGGGATTCAATACTCAGAAGAATTGAAATAGCATTCTTCAAAGGATAAGCAGACAACAGGACAGTGTTCTGCCTTCCTTGAGCCAAAAAAGGAGACGTGACTCACAGATTGATTTCAAAAACCTATCCAACAGGAAACAATCCATTAGTGATGGTTCATCTCGGCACTAAGGACACTGCATCATAGGATATCTCACAGATAATAGATAACTTCAGGAACTCAGAGCGTGCTAAAGAAGAATGCCCAAGCAATCTTCTCCGAGATCCTTCCTGTCCCACAAGAAAAGGAAGACAGAAGATTCTGGAAGTGATCTGCTAGCTAGATATGTGGTGTAGGCTGGAGGGTTTTCCACCTTCTATGCAGAGACAGAGAGGGCTGTATACTTTGTATACTGTATATTCCACATCTGCAGCAGGGGATCCAATCTTTTCAGGGACTGGTTGGCTGGAGTAGCCAGGAGTCTATTAAACTAATAATAGAACAGGAGGCTAAAGAAAAAGGAAGATAAGAGTACTCAGCACAAAATTAGGAAGCTGAATACAAAATTGATCAGGGAACCAAAGGACATGAAGAGAAGAAATTCTTTAATTGCCTATACACCAATGCTAGGAACTTGGGTAACAAACAAGAGCAACTGGAATTGTTCATTTATGAGCATAAATTTGATCTTGTTACTATTACTGAAACCTGCAGGGAATGAGTCACACAACTGGAATTTTAAAATAAATGGTTATAATCTCTCTAGGAAGGATCAAGTGGGCAAAAGAGGAGGGGGGTGACAGTCTAAGTAAAAATGGCATTACCTATTTCTGAGTCACTGATAACTTAAAAGAAAATGATCTTGAATGCTTATTTCTGCTTACCAGATAAAGCACAAAATGGTATATTAGTTGGAATCTGCTATAGACCACCAAATCACACTAGGGAACAGGATGACTGGCTCCTTACTATAATATGTAGAGGAGGGGGAAACTGTATAGTCACAGGAGAGTTCAATCTGAGTGACATATGCTGGAAGTTAGGCTGCCAGTTTAAAACAGCCTTGGAATTTCTAAATATTATATCTCAAATTCTCTAACTCAAAAAGTATTGCATCCAACATGGGGAAATTCTATATTAGACCTTGTCTCATAAAAAGAAACCACCTAAAAATTAATGGCAACTTAGGTACACATGATCATTACTTGATCACATATATAATGTGCAATCAGAATAAAGACCAGACCAGTGACATAAAATTGGTGCTTTAAAAGGGCCAGTTTCACAAAGCTAGACAATTATGAGCCAACTCAACTCAGAGGAATAATTTATTCTGAAAAAACGTGAATGATAAACTAATGGTTTAAGGACACTTTTCTCCATGCCCCAAACACCACAATCCTACAACTGAGAAAAAAGTCTGTATTGGTTAGTAAACTGACCTGGTTGGAGGAGAAGTGAAGGCAGCTATAAGAAATAAGACAACAACATATAGCATATGGAAGAAAGGAAAGTTGATAGTAATGAATATCAATCAGAAGCTAGGAATTGTAGAAAATTGATAAGGAAAGCAAAAAGACACAAAGAGATCTCTATGACCAGGAGATTTAAGGACAGTAAGAAGGAGTTTTTAAAGTATATTAGGAATAAAAAGAATCCTAACATGACATTTGTCCATTGCTAAATGGAAATGGTAGAAATAATAATAATGCAAAAAAGTAGATACATATTTCTGTTATATATTTGGGGAAAAAGGCATGTGATATAGACATATCATATGATAACACTCTTTTCATTCTACTAGTATCTCAGGAGGATGTTAAACAGCACCTACACTAAAATTAGACAGTTTTAAATCAGCAGGTCTGGATGACTTGCATCCAAGAGTTTTAAAATAGCTGGCTGAGGAGCTCGCTGGACTGTTAATGTTGCTTTTAAATAAGTCTTGGAACACCTGGGAAGTTCCAGAAGACTGAAAGAAAGCTAATGTTATGCCAATATTTAAAAAGGATAAATGGGATGAACCAGGAAATTACAGGCCTGTCAATCTGACATCAATCCTGGGCAAGATAATGGAGTGATATGAGGCGTGATTAATAAAGAATTATAGAAGGGCAATATAATTCATGCCAATCAACATGGATTTATGAAATAGATCCTGTTGGACTAAGCTGATATCTTTTTCTGATGAGATTATAAATTTTGTTGATAAAAGGTAATAGCGCAGTTGTAATATACTTAGACTTCTGTAATGTGTTTGACTTGGTACTGCATGACATTTTGATTAAAAAACTAGAAACACATAAAATTAACACGATACATCTTAAATGGATTAAAAGCTGGCTAACTGATAAGTCTCAAAATGTAATTGTAAACAGGGAATCGTGATCGAATGGGTATCTCTAGTGGGGTCCCATAAGGATTGGTTCTTGGCCCTACACTATTTAACATTTTTATTGATGACTGGGAAAAAAACATAAAATCATCACTGATAAAGCTCACAAATGACACATAGCTAACTAAGTAGACAGGTCACTAACACAGAGTGAACTGGATCACTTGGTAAACTGGGTGCAAGTAAACAATATGCCTTTTAATATGGCTTAATGAAAATATATCCATCTAGGAACAAAGAATGTAGGACATACTTACAGGATGGGGGACCCTTTCGTGGGAAGCAGTGACTCTGAAAAAGATTTGGGGATCATGGTGGATAATCAGCTGAACATGAGCTTCCTGTGTGAGTAGGAGTGGAGAGGTTATTTTACTTCTGTATTTTGCACTAATGTGACCCCTGCTGGAATACTGTGTCCAGTTCTGGTGTCACAATTCAAGAAGAATGTTGATAAATTGGAGGGCCTTTTAGAGAAGATTAATAGTGACAGACAAAAGAGGATCAATCTATTTGGTTTAACAAAGAGAAGGGGTGATTTGATTACAGACTATAGGTACAATTCTGTATATCGCTTCAAGGGCCACTGATAACACCACCATTAATTTCCTTTGAACTATGAGGAACAAAATAGCTCAGCTTAAATAAACAAGCAGTTCAGGGGAATCCAAATGGAGGAACTGTTTCTAATTATATAGACTGAATTTAGAAAAAAAACCCAAAGATCTATTAGTTTTACTCATGTGATTAATATTTACATTAGTTGGTAACTGAATGTGAACATATATGAATTAATACTAATGAAATAAATCTATATGGTTCCACAAATCTAACAGCAATAATTTTATTAACAAGTCCTGATGAAACATGCAACAACACATCAGAGGGCCATCTGTTTCATTAGACCAGTTCAACTCCATTGAATCCATTCGGGATGTGTAACAATCCTCATCACAGGTTTCTGCTCAGGGCCCTCTTCATCAATCACAGACTTCTACCACTAAAGCTAAGAAATTAGCTCCATGAGCTGACAGTAAGAGTAGACTGTTATCCTTGATGAGAACTAGTGACTAGGGGAAAATGAGATCCAAACTTGTTATTGTTGTACTAGTGTATTTTATAATGCTAAACCAATAGAACAAACAGAATTGGGCTTAGTGTCTTTAAATTGATAACAATGTAAGTTAACTCAAAGGACTCTGTTATGGATGTGATATTACAATTGAATGAATGTTCATAGAATTGGAAGGAACCTCAGAAGGTCATCTAATCCAACCCCCTGCTCAAAGCAGGACCAATCCCCAGACAGGCCACTGCTCAAACCACTGAGCTATCCCTCCTGCCCCTCCCTTTTGCAGCATGTAATGATTTAAGGTGTCAGATGCATCATTATTTTGCTATTTTGGAGATTTAAGAGATAATAGAATATTCAAACTTTGTAAATAAATAAATAAATAACACACCAAACCTTTTACAATAAATATTTCACTCGGCTCAAATATTGAATCACATTGACTAATTTACTCTGGCTTTCTTTTCTGAACAAAAAAGGTGTATTCCTTCATTATCTGTAGCACACTGATTATAGATTCTAAATAGACCAGAGAATAAATTTAAAAAAAAGACATTAAGCTTAACTCATCATAATTATTGAAATTTATCCAAAAGTTGCTTTTATTCTTCAATTTTAGAGCCTTTATAAGCCCTGAAGCAGCAGTTTTCTTGGTGCTGATTTTGCATTATGTTTTTTCTTCCTTAAAAAAAAAATCAAGCTGACATCCACTATTTGGCTGAAATGTTAATATTAGTAGGTTCTACAATGAATTTTCTCCTTTGATACTGACCTCTGCATTTATTAAGTCAAAAGTATATTTTAAAGTAAGAGAAACAAACATACATTTCAACCTGAGGTCTAGGAATTCTGAACTCTTGCTGTGTTGGCCAGATAACACAGCCCAAACAGAACAGTATGGTACTGTATATCACACAATGACCTGAAACCCTGACACTCTCCAAGAACAAAATGATACAGAAATTATAAAACTTGACACTTCTCTCTGACTGTAACTTTTGAGGACATGGTTAATGATGCATATCCATACTTAAGGCCAAATTTGCATCGGTGTGTACACAAACACCTGTATGTGTATGAAATTCAGATTAGTCAGGATCCCCACTGAACACCTGTTCCTTAAGAATCTTTTATGCCATGATCAATGGTGCAAATAAATAGGTCCTAACATTGCAAGTCCACTATGTATGAAACTTCCATGGGTAGGTGTACACATCAATAAAAAATCCTTGGCACCAAGTCTCTGAGCCCAGGTCAATTGACTCAGACTCGCAGGGCTCAGGCTGTGTAGATGTTCAGGCTTGGGCTGGAGCCCGGGCTCTGGGACCCACCCCTTTCATGGGATTTCAGAGCCCAGGCTCCAGTCCAAGCCTGAACATCTACAATGCAATTTTTAGCCCCGCAGCCTCAGCTCCGCAAGCCAAGTCAGCTGACTTGGGCCAGCCGTGGACATAGCACAGTGTAGACATACCCCATGAGTTCAAGGGGAGGTCCATGTATGGCAGCATTGCGGGACTGGAGCCCTGTTTGGTACACCTTAGAAAGGTACTTTTATATGCCATCATAGTAACCATTCTTTCAGTGCATTTATTGTCTATGTTCAAGCACTTGTTATATCATCATACTAAAGGCTCAACTGTGAGCACTGTTGTGCAATCGCATAAAGGAACGGGATGGGGGCTTGTATGAAATCCTTTTGCACGAAGGCACTGGCTACTCCATCACCAGAGCCTGCCCTCCCACCCAGGTGGTCAGGGAGTAGATAGAAATGGTCCACACACCGAAGCGGGTGCCAAGGGAAAAGCGATCTGGACAAGGAATAGGCTGGCACATGTGACCTCTCACTCTGGGAAAGAGGGAACTAGACTATGGCCATGAATTACAGTCTGGTTCCCGATCTGCCCCTTACTCAGGTTGGGTTGTAGGGTCACAATCCAGCCCAGAGGCTTTAAGTAGTCTTCAGAGGAAAATATACTTTCTTTGCTCACCAATCCCTTTCCCCTACCCATAGAAGATAAAAACGAGGTGAAGTTACAGCAGTCCAGCACTCACAATTTATAACTAATTGTCCATAATGCAAACCAAAACATTCAACGATCGGGGCCAGTTAGGGGAGGGGCTCAGCAGTGTTCCTCAATCTGTTTTGCTCAGTGTTCTGTAACTCAGGAAAATCATCTACTCTGCCTGCACACACCTCAAAACTAAGGTAGTAGCCTTTCCTTTATGAAGTATGTTCTTTCTGAGAGGAACAGGAAAGCAACACAAAGCAAACTTCAATATATTTAAACTCGTTCCATTTATAAAATGTGTATCAGAAATGCTCTAGGACCATTTACAACGGTACCAAAAACATTATAAAACCAATCTGAGAGAACAGTTATTATTGTTTTTCAGAGTAGCAGCCGTGTTAGTCTGTATCCGCAAAAAGAACAGGAGTACTTGTGGATGTGTATGCATCCGAAGAAGTGGGCTGTAGTCCACGAAAGCTTATGCTCTAATAAATTTGTTAGTCTCTAAGGTGCCACAAGTACTCCTGTTCTTTTTGTTATTATTATTATTACTAAATATATATAATAACAACGAGACCCTATTCAAGTCTCTACACACTCCCACAATAAATCACAAAAACAAAATTGGATCATCCAGAAAACAGCAAACTCCCTTCCCTCCTATTGAATATTGTTTGACTCAAAAGTCCAATTCCGCTGTAGCTGCATAAATAGATGTGCCTTGCAGCATAGTCTGAAGATCAATAGATTTGGGCTGATGGGATGTTCCAGAGTTGAGGGCCTCTCCCTGAAAGCACTCTAGCACCAAATGGCAATAAAAAAATGCCCCCCACCAGAAAATCACGGAAGGTCAAGAGATTCAGGTTCTGTTGGCGTAAGCAGGGGAAGCACATTCCGGATTTCAGGACTCTCCACTAAGAATATCTTGCTGCCATCTTCAAAATGTACTAAGTTAGGCATTGTCAACAAATACCCCAGCTAATTTCAGCTGCCAGGTTATGACCCCAAGATACAGGCAAGTCTCTCTCATTCAGAGAACTCAACCCAGACAATAATTCTATGATTTCAATTTTATGGAAAGGGAAGAGTGGATGTATATTTTGTTATATCCTCATAGTCAATGGGGAAATTACCAATGCAGGATTTTGTACATGGCCACTATTCTGCATATCAGTAAAAATGATGTGAACTGTTGCAAATTTGGCAACAGAAAGTCAATTTAAGAAATTAGATTAATACCCAGCAGATCTAATCAAGGGAGGACATGATAGCACAAAGTTAGATGTTTGTTTCAACTCCCCATCCAGTTTGTTTAAACTCTTCCGAACACTTGGCTCCTCGTTGGAATGACTGGAAAAGCAGAACATTTTCAGTTGTAGAAAGTAAATGTGTTTGGCTTTTTTTAATTATCTCAGTAAAGGCATTTTGAAAAATAGTTTTTAGGTTGATTGGCTGTGGAGCCATAGAATATTCTCTGGGCAAATATTACAAACAGTTCAATAGAATAAAAGGCTTGGAGGAATTATTGACTGACAAAAAGGGGCTGTAAACAGACTAGGATATGGCCCTTTGTTTTTGAACGAATAATACAAGACAAAGTTGTTAGTAGAGCTAGAAAAGTTTCCTAAATGAAAGGGAATGTTCCAGCTGTGTGTGCTAATATCAGCAAGATATCATTAGCTTATAAAAGATGTCAGCTTTGCAATAAATTATTATCAAATATGTTATCTAGATCATTGCCCCTCTTACATAAGGCACAGATTTTAAACCAAACACTTATTTCTGAAAATTTAGTTCTCTTCCAATCTGAAAGCTTTTTCACTATTTCCTGGTAGGAGAATTCTGGACACATGGGTTAGAATTAATCTCATTTTACAAGTTTTCAATTTGAAAAAGGATAAAACCTGGCAGATTGCAATTCCTGAATTGCTTGCTCAAACACACATAATAGTGGGCTAACTTTGACTAACTTTATTTGCCTATGTTAAAAAGGATCAATCTGGTGTTCCACAGAGAACAAACACAGAGCTAAGGGTCTGATCTCCCCAGTGGGGAATATAAACTTCTGTTTATCTACCTTCATGTTCAGATGCAGCAATCAGATTGCAAACCTGGTGTGACTATGAGTCGGCATGGGACTTCAGGCTCAGGGTTTGTCTACACGGAGACTTAGGATATGCCTACACTGCTATTAAAAACCTGCAACAGGCCTGTGCCAGCTGACTCGGGCTCAGTCTAAGGGGCTGTTTAACTGCCCAGGCTCTAGGCCCTCACAAGGTGGTAGGGTCCCAGAGCTCAGGCTGCAGCCCAAACCCAAACCTCTACACCACTATTAAACAACCCCTTAGCCCAAGCGTCTGAGTCAGCTGACATAGGCCAGCCATGGGTGTCTAATTGCAGTGTAGACATACCCAGAATACACAGCAAGCTGGGGTGTAAATCCACAGGACGCTAGTTTTACGCACACTAACTGGTCATGTGGTCCCTACTACTATTCAGTAAATGTTTTGTAGTGTGTTTTGTCATACTACAGAAATATTTCAAACAGCAGTAGGACAAAGCACACTATGGAACTTTTAGCAGGGTTCACCTGGCCATTTAGCACACAGCAGGCTAGTGTGCTGTTCATTCATACCCCGCCTTGCCGCACACAGGTCTCCATGCAAACAAGCCCTATAATATACATTAGTCTTTTGTTTTACTACTTAACTTCATTAACAAAGATAAACACTCTGGTGTTTACTGTATCTTTTTATTTTGTTATGGTTAAAAAAATTCATTTTGTTACAGAAGCAGCAGAAGGGGAAAAAACCCCTCATATCTCAGAATCCAGCTAAAAAAATCTCTCTCATGTCTGAGCCTCTTCAATACATTTCTCTCTCCATACCAATCCTGTAGGTCATCTCCAGGTTTCTAGAGAATTTTATTTGAACACTTTGGGGATATTTTTACCAACTTAACTGCCTACCTTTAAGAAATATCATCATAACCACTGACAACAGATTCAAAAACCATCTGAGCCAGCACATACCTTTGAGACAAGCATTTCCTGCATTATGGGAAGACAAATACCTCCAAATTCTTGTTCCTGTGACAAGGTAACCCCTACTAGTAGTTAAAATCGATGGCTCTAAATCAATACACTGCCTAAATTCCTCTGTGTCTCATCATCAGTACTGAATGAATAACCAAAGTACATATTTTAATTACCCCCAAACTGTTTTCATATGCCACCAAGGGTGCATCAACATAGGAAAACTTGTAAACATTTTTCAGAACTGCCACAGCTGGCTACCAAAAATTTCATCTACCGTGTGGACTGGGTGGGGGTGTATTTACCGCCATGTCCTCTTAACTGAGTTACAAGAGGTCACCTTGTCACAGCAGAAATAATACAAAGGTGTTTGACTCCCCCTAAATACAGGAAAGGTATGTTTTAAAGGTATCTACGCAGGTTTCTGATGGGCAGTAGTCCCTTCCATTTTGCTCGGGGGTGGAGGGGGTGATAAAAAACAGGCACTGGGCATACAGTACAACTTACATGGATACTGAAAAACACAAGGCAGTTAGATATTTTTCTTGTGTAGACAACACCAGGTGTCTGGGACTGACATATTGAATGTCTTCATATTTTTTGCTTGGGGATTTTGTGTTTCAGTTTTATGTTGTCTGTGACCTTAAAGAGAATGCAGTATGTTCTGTAGTTCACCGGCCTGCAGATTCAGTTTGAAGGAAGAAGAAACTCAGAAAACACAGTGGTAGAAAAAGCAGTTCAGTATAGCAGACACAATTACAACAGTTTAAAACAAACATCCAAAACCAACCATGAGCCCTGAAAGAAACCGGAGAAACCTTCTGAGCTGCAACCCACATGCTCTCCCAGTCTCTCAGGCTACACATTCCCAAAAATGGGGTTAGGAAGAGCTCCCGCACCAGGGGCCTTAAAGGTACAGTACACAAATTCATGACAATGCCTTACTCTAAAATGGTATTTCAGCTGAATTCTAGTATACCATATTAATGGGGACAACACACACTCTAAGGCAGGGTCTTTCTCCTTTAATTCTGAATATATCGTAGAAAGTAGTGTTAATAGAGACCAATACATTTTTTTAAAGTGTCTCACTTTACTTTGGTGGAATGAGGTATGTAAATGCTATTCCATTTCTTAATGAACAGTGCTATTATGGATCATACGACTGAGTGAGTTTCAAAAGGAGACTCTTACCAAAGAATATTTCAGTAGCTTAATGCACAAATCAGCGTACTAGATCACACACTATGTTAAGCTTCTACAAGAATATTCCAAAACTTGATACACCTGTGCTAGGATGAGTAGCTCATTTTTGTGCCAAAATGTCTCTTGTAAAGCAGAAGTTATTTCAAATTACCAACAAATACAGAAAATGTAAAAACTGCTGGAAAGGGGCTCAGCCCTTTTGCCTGTTCACTGGCCCATTAAGAGCTTGCTTCTTTTTGTACATATTCACATATACATATACACGCACACACACGCACTTCAAAAATAAGGGGAGAACAGGAAAAAAGTCAAAAGAACAACAAATAAAAGAAATGGGCAGGGAGGAAAAGGAACTGGCAGGGAACGGAAAGGAAAGTGACATCTTGTTTTCTTCGCCTTTTGGTTCAGATCCCCCAACCCTCTATGTTGTATCCCTCCTTGGTAGCAAGATTCCAGGAGGTCCATTTTTTCCTCTAGTTTACAGAGAATGTGAGAAGGGGAATCCACTTAGGATGGTGGGGTTTTCCCCAGCAGTCTCACCCCAATCCTCGTGGAACTTAAGGTCCTGCTCATTGGGCAGCTTCCCGACAGTTTGCTGATGATGCAGGATAGTCCTTAACCTTTCTTGCAGCCACCCCCTTCTGCCTGGACTGTAGCCTCTTATCCCAACTGATGTTGGTCAATCTATTAGCCTCAGCTGGGTAGGTAGCTACTCTGTCCCTTGACCACTTAGTGGTTGTGGCAGAGTGGGGTTTATACAGCTCATCACAACTGCATATGGCTAACAGCAGAAATGAAGATTACTGATAAGGGCGGGCTCCTCAAAGTAGGTGAATGTTCAAGCATAGGAAAACAAATTTTCAGGCAAGCAAAACAGCATCCATTTTCACAGGCGTGAACATCCGCCAATGTAGAGGGTCATTCTTAGGAATGTAGCAAAAAGTATATAATATCAACAAAGAAGGAAAGCCATGATATTAAGATTTACATTTCGAGAAAAGAAACAACAGCCTGCAGCACTGCGCCTGAAGGTAGCATTAACACAGGATGTTGCTCGTGCTGCTACTTCACATATTTTTCATAAGATGCATTATAAGATATAGATGAGTAGAATGTGCATTCATGTGTATTAATATCTCAGAGGGTGCCTTACCTTGTTTTAAATAAGTTTCTTTGATAGCCAGTTTGACCCACTTAGAAATAAAGGGTTTTGATGTGTTAGAACCTTTGATTCTGTTGCCAAAGAAAAGATACAGAACAGAAGAGCATCTGAATGTTTATGTTCTGCTCAAATGGCATTTGATTATCCTTGTAACAGCCAGGCAATAGAGTATTAGTGTCAAATTCTTTTATGGATGGGTAGATTTTAAACAAAAAGGAAGGAAAATATTTATATTAAAAAAATGAACGTTGAACACAATTTTAAAGGTTGTGTGTAATACGTTGTATTAAAATGGAGGAAAAATTATTTAACAAATATGGCTCCAATTTCACAAATTCAATGGCAGACGTAATTGTAATTAAGCATGCCACTTTGTACTCAAAGAAACAACCAGAAATATCTGAGAGAGGTTGAAAAAGGAGGGTCCAGTTGGGATTTCAGAGCTAAATTTAGAGCCCATTTAGCTATTAGATAGACTGATAGTTGAAGGTGACAACAGCTTTGAAGGATCACATCATGTGAGGATATTAGACTAGAACAGATTATTCTTGTACCTAAATATGGAGTTTCAGTACATGTCGTCCAAATTGAACCAGGCAAACCAAATGGCAGAAAATGGCCCCAAAGTTACAAAAGGTGAATCCTTAGTTACATCCTTTCCCCTAGGAATGTCTTTTGGCTGAAAGATTTCTTTCCCCCTGACAAATACATATAGTTCTGTATATTTTGGTGTAAGCTGCTAGTGATAGTGTGTATATATAATGCTTTTAATTTTTATATATATACACACATCCCTACTAATATACATGATAAAATCAAAAATAGTAGCAGGAACACTGCAATATGTAATTAAACAGAAATACATAGCATATATCCAACTCAAGACGAGAGAAAGTTCAACTTGAACATGATGGAAAGTTGGTCTGAAATAGCATGACTGAGTTTGACCTTTAAGGCACACTGCAAAGACCAGCTATTTTCTTCTCCTTTCAGGGAAGGAGAGATATGTTGAGGGCTAGTACATCTGGGTGGACATTTGGGGCAAAGTACTTCTTGGGGCTCATTGTTGGGTTTCGTTGGTTATTTTCTGGTTTACGGGGGGAGCAGAGACAGAGTTTCATTTTTGTTTGTATGATTCCATTTGTAATATGTTTGAAAACCACTTAGAACCTTGAGTACACATTTCTTTCTTGTCCCATCATTATACATTGCAAGAAAAATAAATTATATTTTCCCAATTGTGTACCAATTTGGACAGCTGGTGTGCTCTGGGGAGTATAAGGAATAAGGCTGCTTCCCTGCTCCCCCATGAGAGAGCACAGGGTACTCCAAATTGGGTGGAGAGGTGACAGACACTAGTCATCTGAAGAGGAGCAAACTGCTGGGCTCAGTGCATATCTGCTCAAGAGCTCCAGAGGACACACTGCCTTTGTGAGGCCAAATGTCTCCCTGTGGTGGCAGCTCTGCACTGTCCCTTACTATGGCAAGATCTTTTTGATTGTCCATTTTGAATCAGATTCCTTCATTTGTTAAGGCCTCTGACACCGCATAAGCAGCATAGAGTGATCTGGCCGGAGACAGCTGGTAGAGAATTATCCTTGCACAGCTGAAAGCCCACTTGCTTAAAGCTAATGGAAACAGCTCCATCACCTCCTGCACTAGCTGCCCTCCCAACTCCCAACGTCAAAGGAGGGAGAAGGTCGATCAGAGGCATTCTGGAGATAGGATGTGGGAGGGGGCATGGTGGAATGGAGTCCTACTAGATCCTCCACTAGTGCCATGTCCATGATTGACCTTATGTAAGTGCCAGAAGTTGAAGCAGGCCCCCTGCTGCTCCAATTACTGCTGAGGCCAGAGGCCGAGGATCAAGAAGCTACAAACAGTTCCCTGTGGCCATCACTCTCCACTACATTCAAGAGAGACTCACAGCCATTATATTTCCAGATGAATGTAACTAAAAGAAAAACATGTCTCAGAACGGATTCAATTGGTTCAGGGAAGCCACACACAGTAAACTCCTTTTAATTAGTAGTCACACAAGCCCTGGGTTCCTCGAAAGAACAAGTCACTACACAGAAAAACCCACCTCCCTAAGCACCAGCTGCTCCCTTTTTGTAGAAAAGGGTTTTGAAGGAGTGTGAAAATACAATGTTCCTCTTCCCGTGCAGCCCAGAGGCATAATAAATTGTTACATGGCACATCATGTGTCCCATGTGAAAACCATGGGGAGTGGGTACAGCACCATGGTGCTGGAAAACAAAAGCATGGAAAAGCAGTGTTATGAATCTGTGCAGCTAACTGGAACAGTAATAAACAGACAGCTGCACATGGAATTCACACCAGGATTGAATCACTTTGTTAGTTTTTTGACTCTTACCACATCAAATTCAAGCTGCTTGTCTTCCTCCTGCAGGCCCTCCACAGTGTGGTCCCAGGTACCTCTCTGCTCTCATTTCCTCAGACACATTCAATGGCTCCCCATTTTATTCAATCACCACCCCATTTGCCCTTCCCTCCACTCTCAGCTTCACACCTTCATTCATGCTATGCTGTCTTTTCCCCCCCAAAATTCCTCTTTAAAATTAAATTACTTCCTTTAATACTTCCTGTTCCTTGTGCCCCTCACCAAGAGTCACTCTACACTCTCCTTTATTTAAATTGTGCTGTCTCCTGCCTTTCCCTGCCCCATCCCATCCTGCAAACCATTCTATGTGAGCAGGCACCTGTGCCCACACAACGTTAGTGATTTCAATAGCGCTCAATGCAGGTGCAAGGGCTGCCCACGCAGAGCTCATTGTAAGATCAGGGTCTTAGACTGTGAACCCCTTCAGAGGAGTAATTATTTCTTGCTCTATATTTGAGAAGAGCAATTTAAATAACAATACTATAAAAACACATAGTTGTACCACATCAAAATAAGGGTGGGAGAAGGAACCTCAACTCTGTAGCTCCTAGCTTAATACATGCTTTTATAATGTTTTTAAACAAGTGGAAAAGAAATCTATCCCTGCACTGTAACTATGTGCCCAACTTTCCCTGCAACATGTTTCCATTTAATTTCACTTACAAATTCCCGTAGAGAAGGATTTTATGAAGGGAAATATCAACAGACCCTTGTACAAAATGGTAACACAGGACACTGGACTAACAGCTGTAAAAAGTGCACTGATATGTTAAGAAAGGAGAATCACGTTCAGCATTTATGGGATCTATAACAGAGTTGCTTCCCTCCAGCAAGTGAAAAGTTACATATGTACTAAAGAGCGCAGAATGAATAGCCTAGTAAGTAAGCACTGAATATCTGGGTAGTTTACATTCATTGTGCACTATTTTAGCTCCTTACCAGAACTGCTACAGTAGGATGGTTCCACAAGTTTGCCAGTCTTATCATAACAGGCAATAGCTCGGAGTCGCACACCTTCTCCACATTCTTTGGTCTCTCCCTGGAATCTCGTTCCTAATTGCAGCTCTGTTTTTCCTTCTGCAATAATGCAATCGGACCAATTTCCATGGGGCTGGGTGATAAACGTTTCACAGGGACATGCTTCTGTTTCAACTTGAGGATACACTACTGTATTCTGGCATTTGTCTCGTTTTCTGCTTCTCCCTGTTCCAACCAAAGAAATCTGCTTGTTAGCTTAGCATCTGCTGCTTTTGATAACAGTGTGTCATATTATTTATACAGGAGTTTAATACATTAAAACCAAGATGATCCGAAATCTTAATATAGAGGAATATTTCAAAAACATTTATTACTTGTTGCCAGTGCTTTAAAGTGCTAAGACAAGGTAGTTATTTCCAGGGGCAACCAGGGACCTTAGAGGAACTTAGACAAATTTTGTTCTGTTGGCTAGAGCATTGAACACTATGAAAAGACTTGCCGTAGTAATTGTATGGCTAGAAAATTCTTTGTAATTGTATGTAATATCATTTCCCCCTAATTATCAGATGAAAACAAATTGATTATTTTGTCTCTATTCTTCCTGCAATCAATGGTTGCCAGGGAAACCTACAAAGGAGTCTAAGTAAGCTGCAACTCTTTCTTTGAGGCTACTTTACAAATTAGTTAAACATGCACCCTGCACACAGACTACTTTGAAGAAAATAGAAAAAATAATCCCTGGTAAATTACTGAGTCGGAACACATTTAAGTGGTATCCTTTTTTCCCCTCTCTCTCTATGCTTCTGATATATTTTAAAGGAATATTACTTAAGGGTCTTTCCCCGTCTGTATCTTAAGGAATACAACACATCTATTTATCTTTAAAGTACAGCCCCACATTGGAGGACAGTGTGGCGTTTCTCTAGCTGGTCCTCCCAGAGACATTGTGCTTGAAGGACATGCCTCACTCCACACTGGCTATAAGCAGGTCCCATATGGGGGGAGCAGACCTTGTTCTTTTTCAAAGGGTGTAGTAGAACCTCTGCTCCCTGGAACTTTGTGATTGCCTGCTGGAATTCTAGAGTGCCAGGGGGCTGATAACACCCTTTGAAAAGGTGAAACATCTGCTTCTCTTGCAAGGGGTTAATTCTGCAGGCCTGTGTGGAATGGGGCAGTCTTTGTGCTGCCTGAACATGTGTTTGGGATTGTGTCTGACCGCTATGTAGCAGTGTACGGAGCTGGAAAGAAGGATTCTTGGTGTGCGTATATAGTTGTCACAGACACTAGTTAGCACTCCCTACTGACTGACCGTTAGACTGCTGTGCAGGGAATCCAAACCTCTGCTGCTCTGGATCTCTGGGTGTTTCAAGCTCCTGTAGCCTGAATGGAGTCAAGCCACTATCCCAATCTCGGGGTTCCCAGGCAGGGCCAGCTCTAGGATTTTTGCCGCCCCAAGCAGAAACAATTTTGGCCACCCCCCCCCGTTTTTTTCCTTACCCCACCCCCAGCCCCGCCTCAGCTCCACCCCTTCCCCAAATCCCCAGCCCTGCCTCCTCCCCCCAGGCTCTCAAGCCTAGGAGGGAGGGGGAGAAGCAGCGTGCGTGCCGCGGCCACTCGGAGTCTCCCCCTCCCTCCCAGGCTCTCAAACCTGGGAGGGAGTGTGAGCAGCAGCGCGCGAATCAGCTGTTTCGCACGCCGCGGCTGCTTGGGATCTCCCCCTCCCTCCCAGGTTTGAGAGCCTGGGAGGGAGGGCGAGCAGCGGCACGCGAATCAGCTGTTTCGCGCGTCACGGCCACTCGGGATCTCCCCCTCCCTCCCAGGTTTGAGAGCCTGGGAGGGAGGGCAAGCAGCGGCGCGCGAATCAGCTGTTTCGCGCGCCGTGGCGTGCGAGCGGCAACAGCGGAGGTGAGCTAGGGCGGCCGGGGCACATTTTTAGGGGCGGCATTCTGGCACCAGCCATGCCGCCCCTAAAAATGTGCCGCCCCAAGCTTGTTTTGCTGGTGCCTAGAGCCGGCCCTGTTCCCAGGTACACTTTTAGGGCACAAAGCTTCTAACTGGCACCCCTCTTTGAGTGTTGGAACTCACTGTCCAGCCCCTGCAGCTCCTCTGTGCAGAGCTGACCCTTCAGATTCTCCAGTACTTAAACACACCCTCTCCCAGAGATCCACCCCAAAAGTGTGAAACCTCTGGTTACAATTTAACTGTTGGGGCACACCATAGTTGTGAAGCAGTCAACACACTTGGCACAGTCTAACATCTTTATGCGCTTTTATACATAATCACATAAAGCATAGAGAGTATAGATCATACAGAAAACAAACATCTGAAACCATAATGTGTCTCACTAGCTCACCCTTCTCTTGCGAGTTCTAGGGGAACCATCTGGGTGCAGGCAGGCAGGGTATCCCCTGCCGCATGCAGGTTGTTACTTGGTGAGTGGTCTCTCCCTCGTGGACGGGAGAAAGTGACTCCTGAGCAGGCCAGCTTCTGCCATTTAAAAGCTTCTGCCCTTTGTGTCAAGTGACCCCTTTGCCAGTTTCCTCACATGAGCACAGACTCCTGTCAGGTGACTTCATTGCCACGGTGACCTCCCCCATGCTCAATCTGTTCTGGGCAGGACCAGCAGTGCTCGAATTACAGGGCGTCTTGGGAGGGGAAGAGAGCTGGACCCCTTACTACTTTCAGTGGCTGGGCTCCTTCATCCCAGTAGGAAATGAGAAGCACTGCCTGGCACCCTGGCCAACTGCTCAGCAGAGATTGGCTCAAGTCTGCCATGTCCCATCCCACCACTCCTCCTGCAGCAACAAGCTGGGGAGAGAGACAGAAAAGGGGTAATGTACTGAGGGAAGTGGAGGTCAGGGACCAGGGGAGCTGGACGGAAAGGGGTGTTGGAGATCTGGGGATAGGGGTGAGGTTGGGAGATCTAAAATGGGAAAATAGGGTAGACAACAGGAGCTGTCATTATAAAGACCCTGGGAGATGGGTGGGGCAAAGGGTCGGGGGACAAAGATTGGGGCAGGACTAATGGAGGCAGAAGGGGTGTTAAATGCAGTGGGAGGCAGGAGGGTGTTGGGTGGCAGCAGAAGGCCAGCAGGCAGGGATGCTGGGTTGGGACAGGAGAGAGGTTAGAGGTGAGGCAGGGGCAAAAGGCAGATGGAGGGTAATGGTGGGTAGGACAGATGCTGTGGTGGGTGCAAAAGGGGGAGTTATGAATGGGGGAGGAGGTGGGGCAGAAGGGGTAGGGGAGGCAGAGCAGAATGAGGGGAAAACTGGGGTAGGTGTCACAGGTAAGGGAGGAGGAACAGTTATGGGTAAGGGAGGAAGTAGGGCAGATGGCGGGGATGGGGGGATAAGGGTAAGGGGAGAAGACAGTCTTGCTACAGCTGGGGTTGGCAGGACAGAAGATGCCAGCACAGGAGCCAGCCAAGACACACCCTGGCACCTCGCTGCACACTGTTTTCAAAGCGTTTGCATTTGGTAAAAACCCTTCCCCTTTCCCCCCTGCCCCCATAATTTGAAGTCTGGGGACTAGTCTTTTGCCTAGAGTGAATAGATTTCCAATGATAAGAGTCAACTCCCTCTATTATTGTTCTTTTGCCACCAGGCCTTGGAATTTTCAACCCAACTTGGAGGTAAACAGAGTAGAAGGCAAAAGGCCGCACATTCAGAATGGAGTTTGCAGCCTAACAGACACATAGCATTTATAATCTCATGTAGCATTAATAAACTGTACAGACATATCCACAATTCATCACAATAGTATGCTCCCAAGATGCCAATTCAAGACCTCTTGAGCACTCTTCGATAAAATGGAGTTTGGTAAGTAATTATGTAACTACAAAGTCAATAGACATGTTTTCTCTCCCGATATTGCACACAGTAAGAAAATACAGAATACACAAAGACAATCTACATTAGGGGTCGGCAACCTTTCAGAAGTGGTGTGCCGAGTCTTTATTTATTCACTCTAGTTTAAGGTTTCGCGTGCCAGTAATACATTTTAATGTTTTTAGAAGGTCTCTTTCTATAAGTCTATAATATATAACTAAATGATTGTTGTATGTAAAGTATGTAAGATTTTTAAAATGTTTAAGAAGCTTCATTTAAAATTAAATTAAAATGCAGAGCCCCCCCGGACTGGTGGCCAGGACCTGGGCAGTGTGAGTACCACTGAAAATCAGCTTGGGTGCCGCCTTCGGCACACGTGCCATAGGTTGCCTACCCCTGATCTACATGCTGAAACATCTAATTTTCTAGTCCTGCACCCATTAAGGCAATGGGAATTTTGTCACCAGTTTCAGTGGGAACAAGACCAGGACTATAGCTGTACTCTCTATTCATCTCTATTATCCTCAGACGTATACATATATTTCCAAAGAGAAATGTAGAAGTAGCAAGGCCTTAATTTTATTAGTTTCCAAAACCTAATTCTTTCAAAATGATGTGTTCTGGAGTTCTAAGGATAATTTTACTCGCAAATGGGAAACTTTGCAAATTAACAAATAAGAACAAAAACCAAAAAAACAGGGAAATCATTTCCACATTTTTCCAGACAGGAGTTCAAACTATAATGTCTTACACTTAGGTCAGACTCCGATAACAAACCAGTTATCGATTAAATACACTGTTCCATGAGATAGCAAAGTCACCACTTGGGGTGTTTGAAATATTCAAAGGGAAAAAATCAATTTATTTAATGCCAAAAATCCATCCTATAACAAATATACAAGGACAAATTCAGATCTGGGGTAAGAGAATACAACTCAACTGACTTCAGTGAAGTCCTGTACTGTATACGAATATGATAATATGCTTTAAAATACTTGGAGAGTCTTCTAGTGGCGCTCACTGTGTTCTGAGCTTTGCCTGCCACTTTATAGCTCAAGAAGCTAATACCTGTCAACCAAAGGCTTCCAGGGTGGACAAGCTGATCTACTAGCAAACCAAGGGCAGGTCTTCACTACCCGCCGGATCTATAGGGGATCGATTTATCGCGTCTCATCTAGACGCGGATAAATTGATCCCCGAACGCGCTCCCCATCGACTCCGGAACTCCAGCTCGTGAGAGGCAGCAGCGGAGTCAACGGGGACTCACCACCCCCTCACCACCACCTCACTCAGCGGTCGACTCACCACCATCCTCACAGCCAGGTAAGTTGACCTAAGATACGCCGACTTCAGCTACGCTATTCGCGTAGCTGAAGTTGCGTATCTTAGGTTGACCCCCCCACTAGTGTAGACCAGGGCCAAGAGGTAGAGCATTCTACCAGTTAGTTAAGCAGGTATTCTTTGTGAACGCCCAATCACCTGGAATTGGGTGACACCCTAAACAAGGAATAGCTACAGGTACTTAGATGGTATGGTGATAGGCACTATGTTTTTGTGCCGAGATGGCACATAGAAATCAGAGATGGTGCTTTGGTAATCTAGGAGTGTACAGACAGTAAGGCCTTTTGTATAGGCCATCACTGAATATAAAGGTGCTTATATTTCAAAGTGTAGCAGTGTTAAAGAACAGGAAAATTGGTGTTTGTATTTTATTTAAATACAGTAAGCTGGGCCTAATTCTTCACTCACTTACTGTGACAATTTGAAGAATCTGTCCAACATATTAATTGTGTGTGAGATTATGAACTCTCTGTATATATCTTTACCATTCTACAAACTCCATTTCGAACATTCAGCTTCTCTGTGGTCTCTTTACCTGCACGCTGAACTGAAATTCCAGCAGGGGTAGTGGCAAAGACCTAACAATAAGAGTGTGGTTAAACTTTGATGATTGGCCATCTAAATAACAAATAGATGGCGAATGCCCAGGGCAAGTCAGTTTTTCAAGTATAAGCTCTGGTAGGAGGTCACGTTGGCAACAAAGTCACCTGGCAAGGATCTGTGATCACCTGAGGAAGCTAAGCAGGACATCACTTGACAAAGGTGGATGAAAGTTATAAGAGAGCAGGGGCTGATCTACTGAGCGGGGCATTTTTCTTCACCTCAAGATGAGAGAAAAGCAACCCTATTTGTAGTAGTCTAATGAGGCAGAGGACCTGCCTGCCATCCTGAGCACAAAGGTCCCTCAAGCACTCCCAACAGAAAGACGAGGTAGTGAGTAGCATTGCATTTAGAATGTTTAATATTTTCTAAATGAACTGTGTTTCCTTGTGCCTTTTCTGTTAAGTGAAAGAGTAATAACGTGTTAGACTTTGTGCAACATGGTTGTGTGTTACATGTTTCACAACTACCACATGCCTGCTGAGAACCCAGAAGGCTCACACCTTTGCTGGGATTCGGAGAGAGGTAATCACAACTGGACCTGAGGGCCTAGGCAAGTGGGCTGAGGATAACAGACCAAGTTAGTGCCAGAGAAGCCAAGGGAGGCAAAGCCTGCTGAGACATAGGGTAGCTTAAAACACTAGGGAATCCCTCACAGCAATCTGGTGGACAGCTGGCAGGGCAGTGCTGACCAGATCTGTGACGCTTCACTAAGGCAGCTTAAATGAATTTGCCTTGCTGTAGTACCCATAGCAAAGCCAATTTATTGCAATAAAGATTCCTGTCACATATGTCACTGGGAGCAAAGCAACTGATTTAAGCAACCGTAGGAGAACATCAGTTTTACACCAATTTAGGCCCCCTGTCTTAGATGAACCTACTCCTGATTTACACTGGAGTAAAAGTGAGAGGAGATTTAGGTCCATGGTATAATACAGCATAACAAATAGAAGTCAATATAAAGAAAATACATATCTAAACATACCGCAAAAGGGCCATTCACTTAATTCCTTATGATAATAGCTTAGCTATATGTTTAGGCATAGTAATCAGAGATGGATGGAGAATTTCTATTTCTCTGTAAGTGCAGGCATCACTAGGGAAGGCATTATACTATAAATCTTTTGCCAGAAACAACTGAAAATTCTATAATAATGACATTTATGCAAAAGGGTACCTTTATTCCTTAATGAGCTGAGCTCATGAATAAAACACTTTGATTCCGTTACATTTGTATAAGGAATTATGTTATTGAAAACCTGAATCACTCCAAACAATAACAAAATAATCTTGTAGTTGATTACAAGTTATTCCAGAAGAAAAGCAAAGTGATAGCCACTGTACTTATACTACTATTCAATTCCTAAACATTATTATGCTGGATATGTTTACTAAAGCCGTCATGTTTAATTTTTCACTCTGCTGTAAAAGCCTTTGATGCATCACCTCTACTAATGGAACAGCAAAAAGTAACTAAACTATGGTCCTTTTAAATGCAAAACAGAAAATATGAAATGCTTTAAGTGCAAAGCAGTATACCTACCGTAAGTCTTACCCCCCCTCCCCCAATTCAGTTCAATTTGGTTTAACAAAGTACAGCAGAAGAAAAGACTGTTATTAAAACAAATGTCCGTGAATTATTAATGTTCTTCAATTTTAGAGCTTCTCAGTTTGTTCTGTGTTCAAATAACACATCATATTTTTCCAGTAGTTACTGTGGAATGGCTTGAACCAGGATGTTTTACTAATATTTGGAAATGACCAACTAAAACCAGTATAATGCTCTTTGCAAATTCCGTAAGCCCAGCATTACTTATATTATTAAAGTAATATGACTCCCACAACTTTAGATTTCCAACCAGATTTAAGCCCAAAAGTTATAGGCAAGTAACCTTGATTTCTTCTTCAAATGCTGGTTCCTATGTGTATTCCACACATCCACATGGGTGACTGACGAGTAATATTCAGACTGGTGTGTATGTGTGTGCTTAAAGATCTGCAGTTGCCACCATTACATCCACAATCAACTAGCATGTACTGTTGTGTGAATGCATGAATGGAACTCCAGGCCGCTCTGCATATGCCCAGTATTGGTACCCCCTGTAGAGACGCTGTAGAAGCAACTTGTGGTCTTATGGAATGTGCCCTCATTCCATCCAGGGGAGGGATATGTGCTAATTGGTAGCATGTGATGATGCAACCAGAAATCCATTTGGAGATTCTATGACAAGATATTGCTTGATCTCGCAACCTTTATGCTATAGCGAAAAATAGTTTTGGTGATTTTCTAATTGGTTTGGTCCTTTGTACATAGAATGCCAGGCCACATCTGATATCAGTGAATGAAATCTATTTTCTTCAGCAGAAGCATGGAGTTTCATGAAGAGAATAGATACATGGATTGGTTGGTTGACATGGAATTCAGAAATAACTTTAGCAGGGCCGCCCAGAGAGTGGGGCAAGTGGGGCAATTTGCCCCAGACCCCACAGGGGCCCCCACGAGAATATAGTAGTCTATAGTATTGCAAATTTTTTATGGAAGGGGCCCCCAAAATTGCTTTGCCCCAGGCCCCCTGAATCCTCTGGGCAGCCCTGAACTTTAGGGAGGAATCTGGGATGAAAGCAGTGGGAAATCTGCTCCTTGTAAAAAATGGTATATGGTGGATTGGCCATGAATGTTCCCATCTCACTGACCCTTCTGGCCAAAGTAATAGCAACTAAACATGCTACTTCCATGGGAAGGAGGGGACACAGAACATGTTGCCAGAGGTTCAAATGGTGGTCTGCTGATTACTGGGGAAAAGGTCCTAACTAGATCTTTCATGAATTTAACTGATGTTGGTTGAATGAAAATGGAGGGAGGGAGGTATTGCAGCAAGACGGACACACAATGAGCTAATGGAAAGACCAGAGTTCTTCAATGACAGGAGAGAATTTAAAATGACTGGGATATCTGCAGAGTCTGAGGAAGAGTGATCATGCCATGCCCAGAAATGTTTCCATTTAGCTAGGTTACAGGTCCTAGTTGAATCCTTCCTATTTTGATTAAGGATGGCTTGGATGGCTAACAAACATGAGCATTCTAGATCTGATGCCCATCCAAACACAAGGCCGTGAAGTGAAAAGGGTCTGGACTGAGGTGTCTGATTTGGCCATCTTCCTGAATTAGAAGATCTGGGAAGACACAGATCCTGATAGAACAAGTTGACATTCTCAGAAGTTCTAGGAACCACAACTGTCTGGGCCAGGTGAGTGCTATAAGAATGACTCTGGTCCAGTTGTGGTGGATCTTTCTCAAGACCTTGGGTAGCAGGGGAATGGGCAGCAGCTTTTATGAGTTAGTCTATGCATGACAGCAAGAGAGTGTCACCCTCGGAGTTGTGACCAATAGCTGCTCTGGAGTAGTGCAGGGGAAGTTTACTGTTCATTTGGAATGTGAAGAGATCCCATTGAGGTGCTCTCCACTGAGTGACTAGTCCATTCAGGACACAGCTGTGTATTTCCCACTGGTGATCTGCTGAGAAGTGCCTGCTTAGGTTGTCCGCTGAAGAATTCTGAACACCTGGCTTGGGTAATGATGTGGTTTCCAATGCACCAATTCCAAAACCTTCCTGCTTCCTGGCAGCGGGGAAGGGATCTTGATCCAACCTGCTTGTTTAAATAAAATACTGTGGTAATGTTGACTGCCATTACTTGGATATGGAGTGAATGGGAGGAAGGCCTTGCAGACCAGGTGGACAACTCTCAGTTCCAGCAGCTTAATCTGCAGCCTCGCCTCCCTTGGGGTCCAAGTGCCCTGTACTGCGTGGTTGTTCAGGTGAAAGCTTCAAACCAGAAGGGTTGCACTTGTTACAGTGTGTCCTAATAGAGAAAGGAATACCCAGACCATAGTCTTTGGTTTGTGAGTAACCTGTGTTATCAGATTGCTCATTGTCTGAAATATTTCTTTTGGGAGGAAATCTCTTAATGAAAGTAAGCCCAGCGTCATTCCAATAAAGTTTGCCATATGCATGCGGCTCAAAACGGACTGTTCTTTGTTCACACAGACACCCAGTGCTGCTAGAAGATGGAGTAGCCGAGCTGTCCTGCTAGGAGTCAATCATCCAAATGTGGGAAAACTGTGTAACCGTGGTGTCTCGTTTAGGCTGCCCCCACAGAGAAAACCTTCTTGAATACGCTGGGTGCTGTTGCTAGTCCAAAGGGAAGGACTCTGAACTGGTAGTGTTCCTGACCTACTAGGACTCAACCAAACTTTCTGTGGGATAGATGAATATCTCCATGAAAATGGGCACCCTTCACATCGAGAGCTGCAAACCAAATTCCCTCCTGTAGAAAGGGATTATGGATGCTAGTGTAACCATCCTGAATTTTGACTTTTAAATAAAGATGTCCGGTTGTCAAAGATAATGGGTCTCCACCCTCTGTCTTTTTTGGGGACTAAGAAATATACTGAATAGAACCCTCTCCCTTGATACTGAGGTGTCACTTATTCTATTGTCTCTCAGTGGAGAAGAGAATCTGTCTCCTAGCAAAGAATGTCCTCCTAAGAATGTTCCATGAAGAGGAACCAGGAAGGAGCTTTGTGGGGAGGAAAGGAGAGAAATTAGATGGAGTAACCATGGTGGATAATTTCTAGAACCCACCTTTCCTTCATGATAGAGTCCCAATTGTGGGCCAAAAGTGAGAGATGGCCCCAAAGATGGGGGGACAGGGTGATAGAAGTGGTTGGCTTAAATAATGTTGGTCAGTTCTCAACTGAGGCATCAAAAGTAGCTCCTAATGGGTGGTGGGAATGGATAGAGGTTGTGATAGTAGAGGATTTTGAAAATCGAGGTCTCTGAACCCTCTGCCATTGCACAGATATATGACTGGATGTTGGTGGTAGAATGTTTGTGGAGGCAGTTGTCTTGGCCGCTGGTGTTTTCTCTTCAGGGCCAGGGTGTAATTTCTCAGGAAGTGGAGGTTCAATCCAAAGTCTTTCAAAGAGTGTAGACTTACATCAGTTTTCTCGTTAAACAAATTTGATTTGAATAGTAAGTTCTCTATGGTGTTCTGCACTTCCTTGTGAAACCCTGAAGAGTGACACCTCATCACTATACCAGTGTCTAACCCTCTAAATGCTGTGTCCACTGCAACCACTGTAGCTGTAGGGGTGTTTTTGCCTCTAGTCTGCCTTCCTTGATGAAGGATTGAAATTTGGCTCTGGCCTCAAGGAGAAGTTTGTCCTTAATCTGCCAATCTAGTGCAGTTAAAATTATGTTTTGTTAACAAAGCCTGAAATTTTGTGAAACAGAATTGCAGGCTCACAGAGGAAAAAACCTTTCTTCCCAAAAGGTCCAACCTCTTGGAGCCCCTGACAATGGGGATGGTCTTAGGATGTTGTGACCTTGCTCCCTGCATGACTGCTTGCTCCACTAGCAAATTGGGCACTGTATGGGTGAAAAGGAACTCAGCTCCTTTGGTTGGGACAAAATAGCATCTCTTAGCTCTTTTAGGTGTGGAGAAGCAGTAGGCTGATGTATGCCAGATCACTCTGGCTGCTCCATGGTGCCCTCTTTTACCAGGAGTGCCACCTTGCTTGAACCTGTAGCTTACAGAATGTCCTTGGACTTGTAGGTTACAGAATGTCAAGGAGCCAGTAATGGGAATTCTGAACCTTCTTCAGTGGGATCTGAAGGTCATTTGCTATCTTCTGCAGCAGCTCTTGGTACTGCTTCTCATTGTCTGGTGGAGATGGTGAGGACAGACTGATTGCTTCTTCTGGAGATGAAGATGAGATTTCCTCCTCATAATGATGGATCCGGTGGATGAGGAATGGGAGAGGTGTGGTAGGACTCATGGATGGATCCAAAACATCTGCCATATGGTTCCACAGGCCCCAGTAGGGCAACTACGAGGGGTCAACCAGATGAGGGTGACCCCATGGCATCAAGTACTAGATGTCCCTGGGAAATTCATATTTGGGTGGAGGGCATCCGGCTCTCCTTGAGTGCCTATCAGGACTCATCTCGGTTTGAGGAGATGAAGGACTGGCCTGAGCATCTGACTCGTCCGAGTTGAAGAACTGCTCTCATTCCACTGGTGGGGATGACGGTACCAGAAGGTGAACACTCCTACCTGAGCACTGGAGCGGAGATGGTTCCAGTGTTACTGAAGTAATTTTGTCGTCTGGTGTGGCAATGTCCCTCAGGAGAACTGGACCCAAGAGGAGAGGGGACTATAGGTAAGGGAGGAAGATATCGTCTGGCAAGAAATAAGTATCCATACGTCCCGGTGTTTGGGGCATTCCCAAAGTTAGGATCGACAGTTCTGACGCATCCCAAAATGTTGTGGGTGACCAGTCCTTCAAAGGATGGATCAGTACCTCCAAAGAGTCAGGTCCACTGCTCTTAGATGGCCCGGTGGATGCCGATCTTTATGTTTAGGATCGAAGCCACCAATAAAATTGACTGATTCTTTTTCTTTTGCACTTTAACCTCCTGCCTGGGGGGGTCTTAAGCAGTCCTGAGCCCGTAGGATCTGCATACAAAGGCTGGCCTGACCTTGACAGGTTTGTGGAGGAAACTCTTCTCTTAGGAACAGATTTGGACAGGAATCTGTTCTTGTAACCAGGACAGTGCTCCTTACTCTCATGTGAAGCCCTGGATCATGAGTCCTTGGGCTTACACAGCTCTAGGCTTCGCTCCCGAGTTCGTGTTCAGAGGGGTGCTGCTTGCTAGTTGGCATCAATGTATAAGGGGTTTCCCTGACCCAGATCTGAGTGAGAACTCATAGCCTTCTCCATAACCTGTTTCCTCACCTGAAGCTCATGACTTTTACATGTCCACGGAGAATACAAGAGGCAAATGCTTCACTTTTCAGAGATATGCATCTCACTCAAACAGTAACGGTAGCATTGGTGGTCGTCACTCACAGAGAAGGAGCAAGAGAAGCAATTCTTGAACCCCGGACATAGTCCCAGTCTTTAGGGAGGGACTCCCCAGCAAGCGGGAAAAAAAAGCTATACTATAAAAACTCTATGCTAATATAAAAACAAGTGACAATATCTAGTTACAGGCTATAAAAGAAGCTGGAGAAATCTGTGTACGCTGAGGACTCCGACTCAGGCCATGCAGTGGTAAGAAGAAACTGAAGGAGCATCAGCCCTTGTTCTGGAACATGAGGAGATCAACTGCACATGTGTGGGCCAATGGACACTGCCTGTTAAGAATCTCTGGACTTGGGGGGTATGGTGCGCATGCATTCCATGTGTAGAATACACGTAGGGATGAGCACTAGAAGAGGAAACCAATCTGCTAAAGACAAAGAAATGTGTATTTACCTGTCTGATCTGCTTGCCTAGGTAGAGGACAATTAAAGTATATTTACATATAAGGTAAACAAAGCCATAAAACTAAACAAATGGGGGAGATGACCATTTAACAATCATGCTGGAGGACAGAATCTGCACCCCAGGAAGCCTTCCTGGCTTTTGAGGCTGAGACAGTGGACTTTGACTATCATAAGGGGAGCAAGAAGACCTTTTAGTTATCCATCACTGTGGTGACATATTTCAGAATGGTAGCCATGTTAGTCTGTATCAGCAAAAAGAACAAGGAGTACTTGTGGCACCTTAGAGACTAACAAATTTATTTGGGCATAAGCTTTCATGGGCTAAAACCCACTTCATCAGATGCATGGAATGGAAAATAAAGTAGGAAGATATCTATACATATACATATATACATATATATACATATATACAGAGAACATGAAAAGATGGGGGTTACCTTACCAACTCTAACAAGACAAATCAATTACAGTGGGCTATTATTAGTAAGAGGAAAAATCACTTTTGTAGTGGTAATCAGGATGGCCCATTTCAAACAGTTGACAAGAAGGTGTGAGTAACAGTAGGGGGAAAATTAGCATGGGGAAATAGTTTTTAGTTTGTGTAATGACCCTCCACTCCCAGTCTTTATTCAGGCCTAATTTGATGGTGTCCAGTTTGCAAATTAATTCCAGTTCTGCAGTTTCTCATTGGTGGCATAGGGTATAGTGCTCTTTGAGCCTGTGAAAGTTGGATCCCCTAGTGTGGCGGGCTAGGGATGCTGCTAACTTGATGTAAGAAAGAAAATTGCTTAGGCAAAGGTTGTAACTTACTAAAATTAAGTTTTAGTCACTAGAAAATATATGTTTTGTTTTTTGTTATTTGTAATGACATCTGTCTCATTCTTGCTTAGTATCACTTAAATCTCTTTTCTCTGTTAGTAAACTGATTCTTGTTTTATTACAAAACCACCACAGTGCTGTGTATTAAAATTAAGTGTAAGTTGTCAGATAACCTAAAAGGCTGATGTGTGCTCCGTCTCTTTGGAGGCAGCAAGATTCACTGGACATTCTCAGAACGTCCAGTGAGAGGATCTGGACGCTGCAGGGAGATGTCTCTGGGGAACTCAGGAACAGGGGTTCCACCGCTTGTTATTTGCAGGGCAACGTTTAGACTGACCTTTAGCGTCTTTAAGAGTTTGTGGGCAAGGTAGATGGGCTGGTATGTCAGGGAACTGAAACACAGCTTAGCAGCAGCAAAGCTTTCACTCTTGCTAAGGCAAAATGCTAACACAATGGGGCTCTGAGTCCTGAGCATGTCACAATAAGTATCACTTTTGATCCATCTGCAGCCCATGTTGAACTAGTTTGGGTCAATTCCTGCACTGCCTTCACACCTACACACCACATGAGCCCTTTATATAGAATAATGGACAAATATTTGTTCAAAGATGAACAATATTCTATTTGTAATCTGACAAAAGTTCAAAGTCAATTCAGCAACATCGGAAAAAGATTGTTCACAAGTCATGTCCATAAATCATAACATATAAAAGAATGATTGTACCTGTGAGTGATCTTCTTCTACTTTTTGTTGATTCACAATCTGAAGAGCATGCTGTAAATTTAGACCACGGGGTGAATGTGCAATCATCTTTGCAGGGAATTAGACACTCCTGTACCAGGGAAGGCATAGGTTCTGTCCACTTCATGCATTCAGTGACATCTGCAGCATAGTTATTGTCTGAGAGGCATACAACAGCTAGAGAAAAAAAAACCTCTTTGTTAATGCTGTATACATTTAGTTTCTTCATTCTAATAAACCAGCTACCTATATATGCAAGATTTGCTTTTCTATACCAATAATATAAAGAAAATCTATATTTAGTTATTATTCATACTGCATTCAAAGGTGAGCTAGGTGCTTCACAGACATGGTAAAAGACATATCCTTGCTTCAAAAAGCTTATGATGTAAATCAGATTCTGAAAGTTCAATATTCTCAAAGAGTCCATTGTTTTGCACTTTGTGAGCAATATTCTAACCAATTATATAGCATAGGACCATCCAAAAACTATTTGCTGCTACAGCTGGACAACCCATAACAGAAATTTGATATAAGTCATGATATCCATCTTGCTTCAGAAATTAGAATATAACCCTTTGGTTGTACATGACAGCATTTGAAAAGGCAAAGATATAGATAAGTGCTTGTCAGTACTCAAAAAGAATGACTACTTATCTTACAGTCAATTTCAGAGTTTCATAGAGTTTAAGGTCAGAAGGGACCATTAGATCATTTAGTGTGACCTTCTATACACACAGGCTATTAAATTTCTCCTTAACACCCCTATATCAAGTCCAAAGACTTTACTTGCACTTAAGCATTTCAGTCCTCAGGACACTCAACCATATGCTACAGGCATAGAACAGAAGAGACCAAGGTGTCACAATGGCAGGGAATTGATTAGGTGAGATATGCCCAAATTAAATGACCCTATCTAGTGAACCACACCCCATGTTCCAGAGGAAAGTGAAAACCCCCGATCTGGGCGTGGGTGGAATCATCCTTAACCCCAAATCACTGTGACCCTGAGCATGAGAGCAAGACGCACCAGACTGGCACCTTAAGAGGATTTTCTGTACTACCTCTGAGCCCTGATCTACCTTGCCCAGTGTCCAGTCTCCAGCTGTGGTCAATCTCTGATGCTTCAGAGGAAGGCAGGGGGGAAAAAACAGAATACATCTAGCCAATTATGCATTAGGGGGAAAATGTTCCTTCCTGACTGACATTTTGGGGTCCACCCAGACCAGTACGGGGTTCTGTCACTGCCTACCCTGTAAGCTTTGGGGCCCTTGGGTTGTGCAGCCATGGCTCAGATCCCTGCCACTAGTAGGCAGCACACCAGCATAATCTTGCACGCTGGCTTTCACCAGCCCATTTACTCTTTGCAGGGTAACACCAACAGCCCTTCCAGTCCTGAGTATCCCCAAATACTTCCTCCCTGAGTTCTTAATTACCAGCCTCTTGGACACCACTCTCGTTAGTCACCACCACTCCCCGACCCAAGATGTGAAACCAGCCCTCTACTCATCAGCTCACTTTGGCACACACACTCCACAGAGTTTGCACACCACAGACCTGCTTGAAATGAAAATACACAAAAAGTTGATTTAATAGTAAAACCACAGATTCTAATATGAAATAGTAAAGGGGAAGCAAACATACACAAGTTTTGCAGAAAAGAAACAAAGGTGCAACCTCAGCCTTTATCCTTTCATATTAGAAAATACATTTCTAATTAGAAAAGGAATAATAAGAGTTACCTACTGCCTTAAAAGAGTTTCCCAGCATACCATCTAGCTACAGGAGGGATCCAGTATTCATGGACAGCCTCCTGCCTCAAGACTGTCCCCCAGTTCTGAATGCTCCTTTCCATTTAAAAGGATTTGCAGTTTTGTTTTCCTTCAGTCACTGTAGTTATTCAAAGAAGGGAAAACTCCTTCCTCTCTTTGTTTCCAAAGACTGGGGTTTTCTTTTCAGTTTCAAGCTTTTCTCCTTTGCTTTGATAGTTTCTCATTGTTCTTTCCTGGGCTGGACAATGGCAAGGCGCTTGAAACGAGTCTCCTCTGGTTGAGGAGGTAGCCCCTCCTTACCTGGTTGCTTCACTGCCCTGTTGTGAAGCGAAGCTGAAGTCGCATGACAATTACAGTATTCTTTATATACATAGATATACCTTCATAACCATAAACACTGTGTGTGTGTCTCTCTCTCATAATGACTATTAAATTCAGTGCATTACAAGCTTTCACAATAGCTCCTACAGTCAAATAACACAATGTGCAAACAGTTGGTTTAACTGCTTATTGTGGGGGGTCTAAACCTTCTGTTCTCCCCTTAGGGAGACTGTCACACTGTCCCCTGCAGGCTGAAGTCCTGAAGCATGAGATTTATTACAATCAGGTTTAATTCAGAGCTCCAAGTGTTATGAGCATGTTGAGGTAATCCTGTTCTCCCCACGGCCATGAAGAAAGGGGATAAAGAGGGAGAATCAGATTCCAAGGCCAGAAGGAACCAGTATGACCATCCAGCCTGACCTGCCGCATACACAGGCTGGTGAATTTCTCCCAGAAGCTGGATTAAAGCGGATCTTTTAACAAGAGATTTAACCTTGTTTTAAAGATGCCAAGCAATGGTGAATCCACCACCTGCCCTGGTAAGCTGTTCCAATCTTTAATTATCCTCACAGCTAAGAAGTTGCATCTTATGTCAAGGTTAACTCTAACTTCAACAGTTTGCAGTTCTTAAACCTGCCAAAAGACAAAGGGCTGTTGGCCTCAAATTGTCTGCTAATTGAGGAGACAGTCTGCTGTCCAATGGTATCATTTTTCAGCCTATTCTTTGTGGACCTTGTACAGAGAGTCAGAGAGTTGAAGATTTCATTATAATGCCACTTCTTCCCCTTCTGTTCTCCAATGCACCACTAATGCTGATTTACTGTTACAGATTCAAATTTAAAACACTACGTTGCTACTGAAGAAATTTTACATTTTATTTTACTTCAATCTGAACCCAATTCAGAGCTTGCCTGGACATTTGACTACAGTGTGATGCTTAGAGCAATGGCAAAAGTGTGTCTTTGCATATTTCTGCTTCTGTATGAGTTCCCATTCTCCTATTATGCCTAAACTGCGCTTGTCATAGGTGAGGGTAAGAATGCAGATAGGTCATCTCGGGGCAGGTGGTCTCTCTAGGATCCTTGCCCAGAGGGGCTCATCCATTTGGCCCTGCTTCTGTGGACGTGGGGAATTCCACCTCTGTGGTACTAATCCACAGTCCTCCTGATGAAGTCTCCACCAGTTCAGGTGGAACGGAAAGCCTTAGGGACGTGGGAAATGGCTCGCTTAAAGCGTCACACACACATATGCCTCTTTACCCTGAAAAGCAATGAAGAATCAATAGCAAGCTTAATTCAGACTGGGGCTGTATTTTGTATTTAGTTTTGCATGCAATTTTCCATGCCTTAGATCCACCCTCCTTGGGTTGTGATGCTAGTGAGAAGAGGCATTTTGGAGACACATTGTGAATGCATGGACAGATCTGAGAGATCTGCAAGCCATGGGGGCTGAATCCACCCCCTGTTCCGCAAGGAATGGCCAACCCCATTCCTCAGCCCCCATGGAACAATCAGGTGGCAGCTCTGTAAGGGGAACCTCACAGAAATTCCAGTCCCTTGTGTGGGTTTTCCATGTTCGGAAATGAGCTGGGCCTCTTATTCTTAAAATCTGGCAATACTATAATGATAATGCTTAATGCAGAGCCTGGAAATGCCTCTTAGATGAGTCCTGACTGCCAGAATCTGGAGACACAATTCTATTTAAAGGCCTTTAGCTATGTGAGTACCAGTCAGCTCCAAATAGTTCTCTGCCATCTGGGGATATTGCTAGATTCAGTTGGGCATATAAAAGTTTCAGTCATTAGTGAATGACATGTAGGTCACATCATCTAAGCCAGCACAAGAGAGAGAGATGTCATCATGTAATGATGTTGTTTGGGAATGGGGGCCAAGGGTAGCTAAAGGCTAAGTCTGAACTCTGCCGAATAAAAGATAAAAAGCTCTGTAGCAGCCAAACTCCATAAACTCATGGAGGCTCTGGTGCCAGAACTGTAGATATCAGAGACTGATGATCTGAGCCCTTAGCTATCAACTTAGAGTCACGGAGGATATTTCACACAAAAAGAAAGGGAAAGTGAATTGTTCCTTGTGGAAATATTGTGCTTAATAGTTCAAAGCAGGCACACCATTTAGAGTCTCCAATCATAAACAATGGGCCAAATTCATTCATAATATAACTTCACGGACATCAATCTGGTTGGATCGGGGTGAATGTGGCTCAATATGCTTTGCCATTTCATTCTAAGGATAGCAGTGTTAAGAGCTTATTGTACATAGACTGCGACCTTTTTCTGGAAAATGATTTTTTTTAAATAAGAAAACTGATAGCCGTTTAAAAAAATGTTTTTCTCAACTGCTCTGTCTAGAAGATGAATGTTAATATTATTCTGATCCTGAAATGCTAATAATTTCTGGACAGATGACATGAATGGCTGATATTTAAATAGCCAGTGGCAGGAAGGACAGTTTTGTGGTTATGATGCAGCAGTCAGACTCAGAAGAACTGGATACAAATCCTGTGTGACCTTGGGAGAGTCACAATCTTTAAATGCCACCATGAGGACGATGACGCTACCCTACTTCACAGTTGTTTTGGGAAGATACACGTATTAATGTCTGTGTGCTGGCCACACACTAAGTTACAGGGGCAGTATAAGAGGTCTGGACAGAGATTCAGTCTATTGATGACAAATCACAACAAATCATAACAGCTTGCACTTTTATAGTGTCTTTCATTATAGGATCTAAAAGCTTCAATAATAATTAATTCTCATAATACCCCCAAGATTATGAAATACACACTACATATAAGTTAACCAAGGCCGGGACAGGTTGTGACTTGACTAAGGCAATCAATCAGGGGCAGAATCAGGAGCAAAACCCAGAAGACCCTTGCCTAGACACTAGATAACCTCTCTTTAAGGACCAGCTCTGTTGTCAGTTACACCACAATTTGGCCCCAGGAGCCTAGTTAAGACAAGTGCTCTGACTTCATGTAAAACCACATACTATGCCGTAAAGCTGTAAAGCATAACATTATCTAATTTAGATTTTATTATGTCTCAGTTTTAAAGATTTGCTCTATTATTTTATGGAGATTCCAAATTAATCCATACTTTAGTGACTATGCATAATTATTTTCTTCTATCACCTAATATAGCTTAGTGCACCAGAGAAAAGGAAAGGTAATTAATTGTTTTCTTATATCAACTGGTCATTGAAGATACATAGGAAAGCTATGCCAGAATGAAGTCATAGGATTAAAAAAAAAAGAAATACAAATATTTATGGGAGTAGGAGGTGACCTGGAAAAAATTAGAGAAGAAAAGAATTTATTAAAATGTAATTAGATTTCTCAAGAAAATTCAGTATTTTAAAGAGCATGTAGAAATATCGAGAGTTGCTGAAGTCTCTTTAGACTCAAGTGACAGTAAATCAGCATATTAATAACTACCTCCAAATTGCTGATCCTTGCCTTTCACTTTCAATCTTTTTGACCCTTACCATCTCTCAACACTAGCAGTCGAAAACGATACTGAGAGATTCCCATTCTCAATTGTGAAAGCAAAGGGGCAGAGGTTGCTTTCCTCTATGATAAGGCATGGTAATTGTCCTCTGCTGGGAAGGTTAAACAAGTAATAGACTTTAATGCCTAAGGTTTGTACAGCCCATCTTCATCAAGGGCACCAAAATTACTTACATAAAGTTGCGATAATGTCCCATCTTAAGTATAATTGAGGCAAAGTAAATATTTAAAATTTCTCTTTAGGAGTGTTATGACTGCTAGCATCTCCAGGAGATGAACAATATGCTATATGCTACAGGAACTATGCTCCAGCATTTACAATTGCATAATTTAAAAACATGCAGCAATATTTATTATTATATGACAAAATGTCACAATTAATTATATTAACACTGACATGATTTCCAAATAGAGACAGATTTTAAAATAGGCATTCTATGTCCGAATGCTCTTGTAGTCTAACTCCCTGATCCTACAAACATGTACACATATGCTTAATTTTAAGTACGCGATTAGTCCACTGAGCTAAATGTGACCATTCACATGCTTAACTTTAAGCATGTATCTAAGGCTTGGTCTACACTAAACCCCCAAATCGAACTAAGGTACGCAACTTCAGCTACGTGAATAACGTAGCTGAAGTCGACGTACCTTAGTTCGAACTTACCGCCGTCCAGACCCGGCAGGCAGGCTCCCCCGTCGACTCCGCGTACTCCTCTCGGCGAGCAGGATTACCGGAGTCGACGGGGAGCACTTCTGAGTTCGATTTATCGCGTCCAGACTAGACGCGATAAATCGAACCCAGAAGTTCGATTGCCTGCCGCCGAACCAGCGCGGTAAGTATAGACAAGCCCTAAGTGTGCACGAGATCAGGGCCTATATTAGACATAGAACATGGAGCTCAGAGAACTTGGTGATAAAGGTAAAGTGTGGGCAAAGGAAAATAAGGTAGTAGAATAAATAATAATGCAAATCATATTATACAGCATGCATATCTAATAAGTGAAATATTTTAAAGAGAGACAAATGGCACAGGAGAGGAGGAATACATAGCACAAGAAAAAGCTGGGTGAAAAAAATGGGCTTTTAACAGAGACTTGGAGAAGGAGACAGGGACACTTGGAGCACAAGAAGAGTGATGTCGTTCCATGCATAGGGAACAGAACAGAAAAAACCCGGAGACAAGAGTGAGACAAGAAGTGAAAGGGAACAAGCAAAGTGGCCCAGCCATAGGAGAGCGCTTAGAAATAGGCCATGGAGGGGTGAGAGGCAAAAGAAAAGGAATAGAGTGTTAAGGCTGATGTTATTTGCAGAGTGGAGAAAACAACAGGAAATAAACTCAGCATGGCTGCAGAATCCAATTATAAGGTAACTTATGGAAATATGCAACTCATTTTTGCACATTGCAAACATCTTCCCTAGTTAAGTTACTGATGTCCTCCAAGATAAAAAAAAAACAACACTTCCAAATGCAGATCAAAGCATGGTGAATAAAGCGAGATCAAGACATTTTAAACTGATACTCAGGGCAATGGGGAGCAAGTAAAAGATTATGTCATCCCATTCTTCTTTTAGTTTAACAATTTAGGATGTGGACTCTGCTCCCTTTCTGTGCTTTAGGCACCTTTATGTCTACACATCATGGAAAGAGAATGGTCAGGAGGGGTTCTATGGTGGAAAGACAAAGATTGTCTGGGAACCCATAAGGGGGGAAAGAAGTTGCAGAAGGGTAGGGAAGTGTCCATCCAAGTATAATTTTTGGATGATATTATTTAGACCACCCAAGAAATTATATGTGGATGAACACTTCCCAACCCTTCTATAAATTCCTTCCCCCTTTACAGACTCCCAGAGAGTTTTTGTTTATCCAGTTTAAATAATGTTTAAATACCACCCTTAAAGGCCAAATCTTCAGCTAATTTAAAACTGTTCCTGAAATTTGTACATACCAATACTGAACATGCAGATACTAATCTGGCATGCATGAACTCAGTAGCCTTACCTGTGGGACGAGGTGAATGAAGTAATGGGGGCACACAAAAGGCACTCACTATTTTGGGAATGCAAAACGAAAGGCCACTTCTGAAAAATTGGCCCCAGTAAACTCCATTTGTATCTAGAAATCAGATTTTGTCCAAGTGGTTTGATTTAAGCAGAGTCTGCTGGAATTCACACAATCATAGTAGATAACTAATTTTCATGTAATGCTTCATATTTTCAAAAGCCACTGTCAGTGCATGTCATACCACAAATACATGACTTTTTCTTTAATTTTATTTGAATTATCATCCAAAACATGAATTGATTTATTTGATCTCCCAAAGCCTTGTTTTCAGACTTCAGTCACAGGCAACAATATGATTTGTGCTACATGCTGACTTATATATATGCAACTTTCGAGCAGAACAGCATGAGCCGCTAAAATAAATTAAACAATAAACCAGTAATTGCTTGTTAGGGCACTTTAATTGACTCATAAGTACCATATGTGAAGCAGGAAGGCTGCAGGAACCCAATTATAGGTTAGCTTACAGAAATAAGCAAGTCATTTTGGCAGGTTGAAAACATACGCCCTAGTTAAGTTATTGGTGTCCTTTAAAGGAAAAGGATTTTCAAATTCAAACACATCTTAGACGCCTTTGATAAACACAATGGATCAAATTTATCCCTGGTGTAACTCCGGTGAGGTTGATTAATAAAAATATTTGTCTTCAATGGTGCTAAATTAGGATATATTTGGCCCATGTGTGCTTTCCATTAGGCCAGAGATACATTTTTCCCATAATCCTCAGTTCTCTCATTAAACTTCTAAATAAAATGTTCACATGAAGTAATTTCTGCTACGTCAACACTCCATGTTTTATGAGTGGGACCAAAGGGCAGTTGTGGTCCATTTGTAGCCTCATGAATTGAGGAAATATAAACAAAATATAATTTTCACCCAATAGTAATTTATGATTCTGTACTACATAGCATTTATAAATGGATATGAACAAACATTGCTAATATTAAGACACTGCCAAACAAAGTGTGACAAATTATCACCTTGATTCCCATATCCCCAGCTACGTCACTGGCTAATAGGCCTTGTTTGAACTACTGTGCAGGAGTCAAGTAAATCCCTCATATGAATTATAGATCAACCTGATTTCTTTCAGACTCACTAACAGATCTCATATATTTGACTATTGTCTCTCACCAAAGCATAAATTATACCAACACTCCCATCTCACATATTTTTAAAGTAAATACCACAGAAAAGACAGGCTGCTTTATATTTGAACTTCTACTTAAAACTAAATTTAGATGCTGTTTAGATGCTCCCAATTTACATTTTGAAGTAAAGCTCAAAGCAGCCCAGATGCTTTTAAATTATTATTGAATGAAGCACTAGGGCTAGAAGAGAAATGAAGCATTTCCTTTTGAACTCTGGCTAGTCATTCTCATCACTGCCACTAAACAGGACTGAATTGGAAACAGAGATGAGTTCGACATTCTGGAGCAAGTTCTTTATTGTCATAATTTAATGTATCTCTATCGACTTCAATATAAAACACAGTGACTGGTACAGAAAAGGTAAACCAGACACTCCCATATTTCTTCTCTCATAACATTAGAACAAGATGACGGTCAATTAAACTAATAGCAAAGGAAGTTAAAATTGATAAAAAAGTACTTTTTTTATAAAAGGAACTCACTGCTATAGGATATCAGTGGCCAAGAATACAGTAAGACTCCAAAAGGATTGTACATTTACATGAATAATAAGAGTAACCGCATTACAGTTACATTAGACAGACTATTAGCCCTTTGCTTCAGGGCATATGCGAATCACTAACTAAATAAAGTTAGGAAGAAATTTCCCTTATGCCCAGATTATTCCATGATAGAGCGCCTTGCCCCTTCCATTTGCTAATGGGCCAGTGTCAAGAGACAGGATACCAAACTACAGCAACTAATGGTTTGATTTAGTATGTTCCTGTGTTTTATTTACAAATACAACTAAAATGTGTGCCATAATCTAAACTTGTGGCATCTGGAAACTATATTCTTTACATCACAATTATTTCTAGTTAAATGTGAGTTTCAGAAATTCCTTCTATAAACTTTAATATGGTAGAATCAAGGGTTTTATGTACAACTCTACCCCAATATAACACGACCTGATATAACACAAATTCGGATATAACGCGGTGAAGCAGTGCTCTGGGGAGGCGGGGCTGCACACTCTGGTGGATCAAAGCAAGTTCGATATAACGCGGTTTAACCTATAACGCGGTAAGATTTTTTGGCTCCCAAGAACAGCATTATATCGAGGTAGAGGTGTATTTAACATACAGAGATGCCTAACAAATCTTTAGAGGAACATCACTGTTTTATAGGCTACTGCAAAAGCATATATTTTTCATACTTTATATGTTGGGCTCAATCCGGGGCTCAAAAGCAGACTGCACACTGAAGCTCCATTATGTCAGAGTTACACAAGCCGAGGCTTGCAGGATTAGGTCCACTGGCCCCAATTCAGGAAAGCAGCAATTGGAAATAAAGAAGCAATATATAACCAATAGAAGAGAAGGGGAAATGGCAATCAATATAAATTAGACATTATGAAGTGTAGAACATTGATTAGGAAACCTAAAGACAATAGAGAAAAATCCATGGCTGGCAGGGCTAAGAACAACAAGGAGATTGTAAAAGGTTTTAGGAACAAAAGAAATCATAGCAATAATATAGACCCTTACTAGATGGAGATTGTAAAATTGTTAATGATGCAGGGGAAAAAGCAGAAGTGTTCAATAAATATTTCTGTTCTGTGTTTGGAAAGAAGGATGATGTACTTACATCACATGAGGATGAAGAAGTACTTTTCAATCCACTAGAAGCTAAAGAGAATGTTAAACAATCTACTAGGGATAAACTTTGTAAAGTGTCCAAACTTGAATAACTTATAGCCAAGAGTCCTAACAGAATTGACCAAGGAGATCTCTGGCCCACTGGTATTAATTTTTAATAAATCTTGGAATAGTGAGGAAATTCCAGAAGGCTGAAAGAGTGTTAATATATTCAAAAAGGGCAAGTGGGATGACACGAATATAAACCAGTTAGCCTGACATCAATCCCAGACAAAATAATGGAAAACTTGATACGAGATTCAATTGATAAAGAATTAAAGGATAGGAATAGAAATAATGCCAGCCAACATGGTTTTATTGAAAAATAGGTCTTGTCAAATAAACCTTATTTCATTCTTTGATGAAATTACAAGTTTGGTTGATACAGGTAACTGCATAGATGTTGTATTCCTAAACTCTTGTAAGGCTTTTGACTTAATACCAGATAACATTCTGATTACAAAATTAGCACTATATCAAGAAAGCAGATATTAAATAGATTAAGAAATGGCTAACTGACAGATCTCAAAACATAGTTGTCAATAGGGAATCATCATTCAGTGGGGCTGTTTATAATGGAGTTCCACATAGACTGGTACTAGGCCTTATGCTATTCAACATTTTCATCAATCACTGCTCATAAAATGTGTAGGCAACACGAAGATTGGTAGAGTAGTAAATTTCACTGAGGTCAGGGAAGTCATACAGAGAGATCTGGACAGCTTGGTAACTTGGGCCTGTTCAAACAAAAAGTGTTTTAATTCAGCCAAATGCTGCGCTGTTTATCTAGGAACAAGGAATGCAGGCCATGCCTGAAGAATGGGGGACTGTATCCTGGAAAGCAGTGACTGTGAAAAGGAATTAGAGGTCATAGTTGACAAGCAACTCAGAGAGATGCTGTGGCAATAAGGGCTAACGCGATAAACAGGAGAGCAGTCAGTAACAGTATGAGGGTGATTTAACCTCTGCATACGGCATCCATGAGACCAATACTGGAATACTTCATACAGTTCTGGTGTCCGCAGTTTTAAAAGGATGTTGAAAAATAAGAGAGAGTGCAGAAAAGACCCACAGATATGATTCAAGGGCTGGAGAAAATGTCTTACAGTGAGACACTTAAAGAGCTCAGCCTGTTAAATTTATCAAAAGGCAGATTGAGAGGTGACTTGATTACAGTGGACAAATACTTTCATGGGGAAAAAATACTGGGTACTAAAGGGCTCTTTAATATAGGGGAGAAAGGCTTAACAAGAACCAATGGCTGGCAGCTGAAGCCAGATAAATTCAAATTAGAAATAAGACTTAAAAAAAAAAAAACAACAACAACAGTGAAGGTGATTAACCATTGGAACAAGCTACCAAGGGAAATGGTAGATTCTCCATCTCTTGATGTCTTCAGTTCAAGACAGTTCAGTTCAAGATGCCTTTCTGGAAGATGTACTTTAGCCAAAATACAAGTGATGCTTTTGTCAAACACAAGTTATTGGGCTCAACACAGGGATAACTGGGAGAATTTTAATGACCTGTGAGATAGAAATCAGATTAGATGATCTAATTTCCCTTCTGGCCTTAATCTCTATGAATCTGTGAAAAATTAGAGCCAGCGCATAATGAGAATTGAACTATTTTTAACATGACTGCTTAGTTTATTATTGTTCAGAAAAATCTATATTCCATGTTAGATAATTATTCTCATTATCTCTCAATATAGCAGTAACTAGGTAACAAATGAGCTGTGAAAACAGATTTTGGAGATCATTTGGCTTTTTTAAAAATTGAAAATAACTTTAAAGATCCACAATATTGACCGTTTCTAAGAATAGATTCATAAATCATCATGATGATCTCATTTATTTTCCATACTGAACTGCTTCCTTTTCTAGGTGTATTTTCTCCAGATTACCCAGTTAGTAACATTTATTCTACTCCATTAGTTTAATGTGGGGGTACATAGTATTCTCAGGGTGCCATGCAATCTGCAGTCATGGAAGGCTTATTTGTAAACCACCAGTATAGGAAGGCAAGGTGTCTAGGGTGCCAATCTGGCAAAGATTTACAGATGTGCTTAATTTTACTACTGTGATTAGTCCCCCTGAACTCAATAGAACCATTCATGATAGTGAAGTTAAGCACATGTGTAAGTGTCTGCAGAATCATGACAGAGTAGGACATTACAATACAATGATTAAAAGACAGAAGAAAAGGAACAAATAGTGTTGGGATGGAGATTAGTGATGGAAGGCTACTTAGAAATACCGAAGCAGGTTTTAAACTGATTCTGACATCACCAGTGTTTCCTACCCATTTTTAGATGTCACTGGCATCAATTGACTGTGAAGGAATAAAGGGTGATTTCTTGATGCACAGGTAGAACGGCTGTCCCAGGTGCAGAGGACAACATAAGAAATGCACATTTATCACACGTTTAGACTCTTCATACTTTTAAGATTCTGGGTGCTACAGCAACAAAAGGATTTAGATACCTAACTGCCACTTTAGGCATCTAAGTCCAACATTTGGGTCCTAAAAAACCCAGCTCAGCTTCTCTCTAACCCTGTAGGCACCTAAAGGTCCCATAGCACCTAAATTTCAGCTAGTAATGCCCCATGGTGCCTAAATTTCTGCCGTGGGGCATGCACACAGCTACCTACATCCCAACACCCAGATGTCCAGTTCACACCTTAGCCCTAATGGGATCCTCCAGTAGTTCTGCTCACCAGCTTGGGCCACAGAAGGTGGTGGCAGTTGTAGTCCTCCCCCCTTATAACGTTTAAAATGTTTAATGTGGTTAAAGCACTCACGCAGGTGCTAGGAGACCTGGGTTCAAATCCTTCCTCTGCCTGATGTGGACCAAGAACTTGAACCCAGCTCTCTCCCCTTTCAGGTGAGTGCCCTGAGCTATTCTGGGATGGGTTGCTCTCAGTCTCACCCATTAGGGAGAAAAATACATTATTACATTATTTATACACAATGTAATAGTCATTCAAGTGGAGATATAAATTTGGGTAAATGCCTGAGCCACTGGGGTTTGGAGCCATTTTCACTCTCTCTCTGGCTCAATGACCATATTTTATACAAAGTGGAACAGCTCCAACAGGAGAGATTGAGACACCCACCACAGAATACTCTTCTGGGTTACACAATCTGTGGATGCTGTCTCATTCTCTTACCCCACTTTTATTCTAGCTTTATGGTAGGTTTTGAATTTTGTGTTTATTTTCACTATATATTAAAAGGAAAAATCAATGAAAATATGTAAGATGCTTAATGCTAGAAATCATAGTGCAGTCTTCTCAGAAAATGAATCAAAACACAAAAGTGGGTTTCTTTTTTCCTCTTTCTGTGATCCACGTTTGACTAAGAACACTAGAGTTCAAATAACTAGCAAAACTGACCAGCACGTTAAGTATCTATTTAGGACAGATTATTTATTGCAATGCTTGAACATAAACAAAGACAGGCTGTCTCACACACACACACACATTGCATAGGGAGATTAAGAGGATTCAATATATCATGTAACACGAGTGGCAGAAAATAAAAAAAACACTCACTGAGTCAAATTAGAAAATCAATTTGCACAATACTTTTGAAGGGATTGATCCTGGTCTGACTGAGGACAGAGGGAGTTTTGCCACTGACTTAGGTGAGTAAAGAACCTGGCCTAAAAATATTACAGGCTTAATCCAACTTCCATTAAAGTCAGTGAGAAGAGTCCCATTAATTTCCATGTTAATTGAACTGAAGGTCGATGAATGACACCTGTCTCATAAATAGACCTAATTAAACAACTTGAGGAGGGATGTTTGGCAGCAGGTGAAAGTGCACATCACATCAAAAGAAGGGTTGGAGGTTGCAACCCCACCATTGCATTTACACTAACCTGGAGCCCCTGTGCGCTGGTCTGGTTTCCTGTCAGGACAGACTGCTTATACTCTAAAGGGCCTTTACAACATTTTGGTACAGCCAGGGTACAGGGAAGTTTTGGCCACAGTCCCCTACACTGGCCACAGGAGGGAGAGAGAGACAGCATATGAACTGTTACACTAGCTCTACAAGCTCCTGAGGATTTTCTTGTACTAAGGAGGTTCTTGTGCTTTTTACTATGCTGGTTCTAATACAGTTAAGGACCAGAACACTTATATCAATCACTTCTACAGCTACTTGAAATATTCACAACAAATCCCCAAACCACATGAACATTTTATTATACAGCCTGAACATAGAGTCCTATAAAAGATTTGCTAAGGTCAAAACTCTTGAGTGAACTGCAGACTAATTTCTGGCTTTGCCTCAAAATGAGCTATTATAATAAAGTTACAAGGCCTGATACAAGGGCTGGGCCAAATCTGAGTGGTGCTGCAACCCCATACACCATGTCACAATGCCACTCACTCAAATTTGGCCCAGACATCCCTGTCACGAAGGAGGGGCAGCCAGGCTAAATTGAGTGACATGAGGGAAGGAGCACTGAAGTGCTGCATAAGGTGGCAGGGGGTGTTGAGCAGCCTCTGAGGAGGAGGAAAATAGGGGGAAGGAATTGTGAGCGTGATCAAAGGAAAAGATAATCTCATAGGGAAGGAGGTATAAAAGTGAAAGGAGAGAGGAGGAGAATAGTCCACAATAATCAGACAGCATGAGCCTAAGGAGCTGTGGGGTTACAACGTTAGGAGGGCAGGATGAGGATGAAACACAGGAAATGAGGAAAAAATATGTATCCTGAAGCCAAGTTTAAAAATTAAGTGAATATGATGATGTCAAGAGGTTCTGTAGGATTGATCCTTGGAGATCCTTCAGATGCAGTAAAGGGCAATACACAGTGAAAGGCCTTGACTTGCTTCCTGTGTCCTCGGTTGTTGCTGGTTGTTTTGTGCAATAAGCTCTGAGAACAAGTACTTAGGGTCTGGGCAGATCCCCCTGGATCTAGAGAAAGCAGTGAAAGGCCCTGATTTCCCCCTGCACGCTTGGCTGTAGTTGAATGTTCTCTTCGGGTAGAAATCTGAAATAATTCCCACTGAAGCCAACAGAATTGCATCAGCATATAAATCAGAGAACCAGGCCCCAAATGTTTACCCTACGACACCAGTGCTTCCTAACTGTCTTCACTTCCATACGAGACAGAGTGGCAGACTCCAAAATGAGCACATCTGGATTGACTGAGTATTTAAGTGGGTATAATAGGTGCCTTTGAACTTGATGGACAGTAAATAGCATACTTGAGCCTTTGTAAAGGTCACTGAATATCAGCAAGTTTCCTTTCACTGTTATTAATCATAGCCTGTGCTCCCAAAAAGATGCTGGGTGACTCACAAAAACAAGTACAGTCCCTACCCTGAAGTGTTTACAATTTAAATCTGACGGGACACAATAAACAAGGGAGCAGGACGGTCAAAAAAAGGGCACAGGGAAACAGAAAGGAAGGACAACAGTGACAAAACTATCACATAGTTTCTCTCACATCTTGATGCTTCTGTTGGAGATAGACTGCATGGACTGCATGAAGGATTGAACACCCTTTTTATGGTGCAGAACCAAACCATATGGAGCATCCCTGCCTGGCAGCATTCACTTGGGACATGTGCCAAGTGAACAGGGGAGAGGGAGACAGTTAGTCCCTTGCTGCATGGATCTTCTCATTATCGAAAGAGCATGCATCCAGCTTGCACAGCAGTGTAATGCTTTGGGGTTCAACCCAGACCAGTAAGGGGTTGTGTCACTGCCTTCCCTGTAGCCTTGTATGTCTCTGTGCTGTGTAGCTGTGGTTCAGAGCCCTGACACCAGCAACATGCTCACAGCACAATAGTCTCACACTGACTTCCACCAGCCTGGGTTACTCATTGCAGGATGACCCTAACATACTCCCAGTCCCAAATTTCCCCCAAACTGTCTGTCCTGTAGTGTCTAGCCCTCTTACTGAACACCTAATTTCTGTAAGTTAGCTGCTCCCATAAAGAGAAAGTAGCCAGCAAAGCACTGAATTGGTTTATTGTAAAAGTAAAACAAGTTTATTAAACAAAAAGTCACAGGTTTAAATTCTACCAAGTATAAGGAATATAGAAAGGGTTACAAGCAAACAAAAGTAAAAATACTCTTCTAAGAATAAAACCTGTTTTAACAAACTAGAGCCTCTATTTGAAAGAAATGTTTCTCACCAAGTCTCTTTTCCTGCACGGCTAACCAGACTCTCTGGCTAGGACCCTTCACAGAGCTTAAAGTGTTCGATTATTTTGTCTCCTCAAGTGAAGAATGCCAAAATGGCTTTTTTCCCCCTCCTTATATCCTCTTAAAGTTCATTGACCTTCCTTCGAGAGGCAGGAAGGCTTCCTGGAGATGCAATCTCCATCCCCCATTATGACTTAAGTGGTCACCTTTCCCCACTTGTTCTCCTGATGCTTTTGTTTACCTTGCATGTAAATGTGTGTTTCTTTGTCTTTGGTCACAATTTGCTTCATTTACACTCGAGACACATTCAAGCAGGCGGAACCACATTCCTCTGTGGAACAGACACGACATAGGCATTGCTTGCCAAACATGTTAAGAACATATTTCCACTTCATATCTGTAAAGTCATTTGTGGGTTTACCATACATATTAATCAGTGAGCTATTAGTTTTCCAGTGATGTATTACATGCCATCTTTTGGGTATCTATCATGAGAACGGTTTGCCAACTGGCATTGGGAACTCTTAGGGTCTTACAGGTACTTCTAATCATTAGATTGAAGTCTCAGTGGAGTGGGTACATGGTTGCTTGTGGAGGTGGATTCATTCCATTTTCTCCTACTCTTCAGATTTACTTGTCATCTGGCCCAGATACCTGGTACTGAGGGATGGGATAGGGAATTGGTCTGAAATTGATTAAACTCATCCTGTGCACCTGGGGCGAATTCTGCTCCAAGTGCCATTGTTTCTACCAGCTGAGTAGAAAAGGAGTTACTCTGGATCTGCAATGCTGTAACTGAGAGCAGAATTTGTCCCATTAGGGGGGTGGGTGGGTGGGTGTGTGTGTGTGTGTGTGTGTGTGTGTGTGTGTGTGTGTGTGTGTGTGTGTGAGACCTAGTCAAGTTTCTCCCAAGTTCTGACAACTTTTTATAGCACTGGGGCTTGTCATTTTCACCTTTGCATAATAAAGAATGTTTAAATGCTTTGCCATCTGAAACTTCCTGTCTAAAACTTATAAACAACAAAATCTGTTCTGACTGACTGCCTATAATAAAAATGCACATTCAAATAATCTATAACATCTAAATTAAATACCTTTCTCAGTTATTCCAGAATACTGTCCACTTAATGTGAGCCGAAACAGAGCTATTGTTACTTGAGACTGGAAGGTCACTTTGTACTTTGAAACAGATTTTAAAAAGCGAGAGAGAGATTGTGAAAAGGTTCTCAGGCAGAACTTGAGAAATCAAAAGTGTTGTGCCTTTCAGCAGACTTGCCCAATGGGAAACTTAACTACACAGCTTTGAATTCCATTAAGAACAAAGTCTGACTGTGATGTGCAGGAGATCCAAAAATAAAATAAAAAAATGTTTTACACATCTTCTTGAACATTCTTAGGTATTGTGAGGGGGGGGGAATGTTTTACAGAAACTGTTCCTAAGGGCACAATAGCTCTGTTAAGTACAAAAAATCACCAAAAAGAATGGACTAACAATAAAGATGTTGAAGGATGAATTTCTAAATATTTTGTTTTCAACTCTGATCCCCACAAAGAATAGGAACCAGTATTTTTCCTGGATCATGTAAAGTATTCACTGATAATCCGACAGAGGAGTTAAAATAGGTTTCTCTTCTAGACAGAGATGAGCACACAATTATTTTTATTGTTCTTACTATTATGTTTATTGCTAAGGTCATTACTAACAGCACATTCATTTTTACTGTTATTAGAAGGCTGTATTATCTAAATGGACTATTTACTTTTCCTTTTAGTTGAGTTAAGATGGGGATGAGGGAGTGGAGAAAAGACTATGAAAAAATGTAGAGGGTAGTATACTTCCTGTAATGTGTTACTGGTCTTCCCACTTCCTATGCTTTGTCTTACCAATAAGAAACAACGTCTCAATTAGTAACTTTAATTCAAGCAATCTTTATACCGTATTATTATAGTGAATGGAGATTATGGGGGTGATTGGCAAAACTTCTATTGATTGCAATGGGAAGAAGAACAGATCTTCCTTTAGTGTACATTTATAAGGAGCCTGATCCTGCAGCCCTTGAATATACCAAACCCCAATTGATTTCAATGGGAATTATGAATGCATAAGAGCAACAGTATTAGGCCATACAAGTTTTCCATTAATGATTGCTTTCCTAATGATTTTAACCAGATCATCATAATTATTTTCATCTATAGGAACTTCACAGTGATAAATGGATGCACAACTTGCTGGTTTATGTAAAAATTTAAATGTAGCAAGAAACAAATTAGTCAACAAAAAAAGTTCCATCAGAAGTTGCCTTACTGTACACATTGCTGGAAGATCATTAATACTTTTAGGTCTTCTCTGTGTGTACCATTCTATCTATCCCTAGGGTACGACTGACTGTGATACCACTATAAGCTTTCTTATATTATAGTCCTTCCAGTGCAAATCTTTAATCTCGACAATAATAAATTGTCAGTCTGATTGTCATCTTATTTCCCCTTCACCTGTGAACTTCTGTTAATCTTTGCTAAAAACTCATAACAGTTTTTGCCATGAAATTACTGTGTGCATGCTTCCTCCTTGACGCTAAATGTTTTCACCAGTTGTCTCTTACAGCACTACTGGGGCATTTCAGATTTGTAATGAGGAGAGCATGAATTAGGGGGAATGTGTGTGGGTGTCTTTGGGGAGTAAAGTGGAATAAAATAAATCTTAGCCCTGGTCTACACTACGAGTTTAGGTCGACTTTAGCAGGGTTAAATCGAATTAAGCCTGGACACGTCCACACGACGAAGCCCTTTCTTTCGACTTAAAGGGCCCTTTAAACCGGTTTCTTTACTCCACCTCCGACGAGGGGATTAGCGCTAAAATCGGCATTTGCGGGTCGGATTTGGGGTAGTGTGGACAGAATTCGACGTTATTGGCCTCCGGGAGCTATCCCACAGTGCTTCATTGTGACCGCTCTGGACAGCGCTCTCAACTCAGATGCACTGACCAGGTAGACAGGAAAAGCCCCGCAAACTTTTGAATTTCATTTCCTGTTTGTCCAGCGTGGAGAGCACAGGTGACCACGGAGGGAGGGGGAAGCAAATGAATACAGAACAAATCTGGTCCATCTATTTTTTACATCTTAAGCTGGCAACAGATGGTGCAGCATAACTGATAGCCCTCGGCATCTTCTGGGTGCTTGGCAGAAGATACTGTACTATGACTGCTAGCCATCATCGTCAAGACGGTTCAATAGGACTGCCGGCAGGACTGAGTCTCCAGGAGACAAAGCATGTCTGCCCAGGTGCCTATGATTGAACTGGAGTACGACGACAATGGATACCAGTCATAATACACCATCTACTGCCAAAAGGCAAGGGGCTGCTGCTGTGTAGCAATGCAGCCCCACGTCTGCCAACACCCAGATAGCCGATGAAGGCTACCAGTCATACTGCACCGTCTACTGTCAAAAGGCAATTAGCAGCTGCTGTGTAGCAATGCAGCCCCACGTCTGCCGGCACCCAGATGACATATGGTGACGGTGAGCTGAGCTGAGCTGAGCGGGCTCCATGCTTGCCGTGGTATGTTGTCTGCACAGGTAACCCAGGTAAAAAGGCGCAAATCGATTGTCTGCCATTGCTCTGACGGAGGGGGAGGGGCCTGACAGCATGTACCCAGAACCCCCTGCGACACTGTTTTGCATCATCAGGCATTGGGATCTCAACCCAGAATTCCAATGGGCGGCGGAGACTGCGGGAACTGTGGGATAGCTACCCACAGTGCAACGCTCCGGAAGTCGACGCTAGTCTCGATACTGTGGACGCGGTCCGCCGGCTTCATGCACTTAGAGCATTTTATGTGGGGACACACACAATCGACTGTATAAAACCGATATCTATAAAACCAGCTTCTATAAATTCGACCTAATTTCGTAGTGTAGACATACCCCTACAAAAATGTTCTCATTGTTTGGTTCATGTTGTGACCTTTTTTTTTTTAATTAAAAAAAAAGTTTCTGTATTCTGAAATGTATCTAATGTCTGAAAAATATGACTATAGAGAAAGGCACCAGAACAGGCTAGAGAAGCACGAACAGGCAATGGCAGCTCATGCACAGCCACAAGCTCCCATTAATGTTGTCAGTGACATAGCAGTCAACCCCAGTGTCCATTTCTGTACCCTCCCACATGCCTTCACTGGCATTGGCCCAATTCTTCAAGGTGCTGAGAGCTTGAAAGGTGCTGAGCATCCTCAACTTCTGCTCACTTTTAAGGGGATTTGTGATGGGGTCTACAATCCCCACACAAAACAGAAAGGGGCTAAGAACCCTCCCTGCCTGCAGACAGCAAAACCAACCCCAATCCAGCTCAGTTGTGAGAAATGTCAGTGGTGGAGAAACACACCCGCCCCCACAGCTGCTTCAGAGAAAGTAAAAGAGGGAGAAATAGGAAGAGAGGGGTCAGATGAGCTTGGGACATCAAGAAAACAGCAACAACTCTTTGTCAGACTGCCAGAGGAGCTAGCACCGGGCTGCCTCTAAGAGACCGGGAACCGTCGGGGGCACATCTACACTGCATCTTGGAGCAAGCCTCCCCAGCCAGGTCCACGGACGTGCATTAGCGGAGCTCATGTTAGTGCTCTAAGAACAGCCATGTAGACTTTGCGGCTCAGGCTGGAGCGCGAGCTCTCAAGCCCAACACCCTCCCCACCCCCAACCTGGCTACAGAGCCCGACGCTCCAGCCAAAACCACAACATCTACACAGCTATTTTTAGCGAGCTAGCACAAGCCCCACTACCACAAGGATCATTCCCAGATGCAATGTAGACATGCTCCTGGCGTTCAGGGGAGGGAGATGTAAACAGAAACCCAGGACTAGTTTTTATTTCTGGACTCTGACTTCCATTGATTTGATTTCAGCAACCACTGCAAGGATAAAGGACTGACCCAGGCTTCTCAAACTAGGACATTGCACAAGGCGGTATCCATCCCCATGACAGGCTGAGAGATCTGAGTACCTTTGAGAAGTGTTCAGCACCACCTTGCAGAATCAGGACCTGAGCTCAGGACTAAAGAAGAGAAGCAGTCATACCAGCCAAATAGAGGTCATCTTAACTGACGTGCAACCAGAGGGAAGTCAGTCCGGAGTAGGATGGGGTCCCTCTAGCACTGCCAGCAATTCTTGTTAATGTCAGGGGGGAAAAAAGGATGCATGAAGCTGGAGGGAAGGGAACAAAGATTAACACCAATTATGCTGATACTGCCATTATGCTTAAAATCAAGCAAACATAAAAAGGGAGCTTCCAAAACTTCCTACAGTGATAAATTATCTGTTCCATTTTAAGTTAAGTTATTTAGGAAATAAAATTTAATGAGAAAACAATTCAATACTTTGAAAACCTATTAAAATTCTCCTCTCATATCACTTTTCTAAGAGAGTATTGATGTTTGAAAAAAATTAAGAGTATATTTCAGACACACAGTAAATAGCAGTTGATTTAGTTTTACTATTTCACCAGAAGACAGAGAGAAAGTCAGAAAGACAGAAACTTAGGAAGCTCTAACTCTTGCTGCTACTCTAATGGAAGTATAAACATCCGTAGCATCCCATTAATTCACAACTCAAGAATTGTTGTATTTGTAAGCTTTCTGAACACGAAGTCTATCAAATTAAGATCTGTAAAGGTATTCAGAATTGATAGACCCACTAAATTTTATTCCTCTGTTTGCTTTTCTAGATCCTCTTCCCTTCATTGCCTGAAACCTTTGTTTCAGTTTCTCTTTAAATCTTTTTCTCATTCTATTCTCAGACTCACAATCTAGGGTTTACATCTTATGAGTTAATTAATTTCCTTCAAAACGAAAACATACCATAAATATTATGAAGAAGAAACCTTGCTCACGTGTATGGTTGTCAATGTTGAGCGATGCAGCTCTTGATCAAAGTGTGACCCTTAAAGCCCCTTATGCTGACTGGCAAAGTGCACACACAATAAAACATTGTCAGAATATCTAGCCAAACAGTGACTTCTAAAGAATCTCATAAAAACTGGCAACACACTGGTCATAAATATAATTGTATGGCATATGTACAGATTGTGTATGTAGAGTTACATGAGGCTGGAAATATTTTCTTAAAATATGTTTTGGAAACATTTGATCCACAAGTTTGCCCTAGACCAAAGAATGTTATTTTGCCTATTTGCCTGTGTCTCCAACGCAAACTGAGCAAGGTGAGGCCGAAGACAACGGAAGTGGTCAAGCCAACCAGAGAAGCAAATTGGCCAGAGGAGGAGGGAGACATAATGGCACCTGCACAAGCAGCAGTGGAGAAAAACTTTATCTGGGGATACACTTCAAATGTTCACGGACTATAAAAAGAAGGGGAGCGAACCCATCAGTTAGGGAACAGCATCCTCTGAGCCTGTGAATGGTGGATCCTCTTGGCAGGAGCTGCTGATAGTTTGCTGTAAGTGAGAAATTATTTTAGGTAAAGATATAGCTTGCTAGAATTAAGTTTTAGGCACTAGAAAGTTTTAGGCACTATGTCATTGTTTTGTTTGCAATCCTTTTATATCTCTTAGTTTTGCCTGGTATAACTTAAGTCTATGTTCTTCATTAAGAAACTTATTCTTGTTTTTTTACAAAACCATCTTAGTGCTTTTATATCTAAGTAAGTGTGAGTCCTCAGTTAAACAAACTGACTGCTGTGTGCTGTGCTCTATGGAGGCACAGCAATTAAGTTTGCTGAGCATCCAGGGATTTGGCACTGCAGAGAAATGTCTCTGGGGAACTCAGGGTTCCCTGATTATTACATGCAAGGCAAGGTTAAGATTGGCAGAGTCTTGAGGAGTTTGGTGGCAAGGCAGACGGACTGCAGAGTCAGGGAGCTGGCACACAATTCAGCAGCAGCAAAGCTTGCACATGCCGAGACAGAGAGGTAACAGAATAGCTTACGGTTCTGGGTTCCCAGAGGACAGTGTCAGACCTAGTCTGAGAGGTATGGATTTTAGCTTGTGTTTAAAATAAAGCTTCATGTTGGGGGTTATCATTTTAGGGGGTGGGTAGAGTGAGGATTCAGCAACAGCACACTTGTTTAAACACGTTGTGTGAAATCCTGGCTCCATTTGGCATTGACTTTAACAGAGCCAGGATTTCATCCATTATTTTTACTGCATTAACGTTACCCAGAGTAATGCAGTGCTTATGTCAGCATAGTTATAACCACCAGGAGTTCACTCCTCTCCAATGAGACAAGCCAGGAACTGGTGAGGAGAGGGTCACATTCTTAGCCGATAGCCCAGGGGTTGGCAACCTTTCAGAAGTGATGTGCCGAGTCTTCATTTATTCACTCTAATTTAAGGTTTTGCGTGCCAGTAACACATTTTAACGTTTTCAGAAGGTCTCTTTCTATAAATCTATAATATATAATTAAACTATATTGTTGTATGTAAAGTAAATAAGGTTTTTAAAATGTTTAAGAAGCTTCATTTAAAATTAAATTAAAATGCAGAGCCCCCTGGGCTGGTGGCCAGGACCCGGGCAGTGTGAGTGCCACTGAAAATCATCTTGCGTGCCGCCTTCGGCACGCGCGCCATAGGTTGCCTATCACCGCGATAGCCCATAACTAGGCAACTACATATCAAAGGTCAAAGAAAACCAACTTTTTTACCTAAGCTCTGGCTGTCCAATGACAAACTGGAATGAAGAAAAAAGGAGAAATAAAAAACCCTGTAAACCAATAAAGTTTGAACTTTTGATTCAAGGAGTGGATTAATTCTGTATCTGGCACCTATAGACCACAATGAGGGACACAGAAGAAATGCAAGTGGAGATGAACTGCACAAGACTTCATAATTTGTATCATCTGAATAGAAATTACATCTAAGGTTTAAGATGGCAATGAAATGTCTGAGAGAGAGGAGAAAATGGCGAAGCACGGAAGTCCTTCATAATGGAAGGAGCAAAAGGAAAAATCCTCCTTCAGAAATTGTAACGGGGAGATTAGATTGTTGGGGTTCAAACAGGGCAAGAGTATCCTGGATGCATTGGCCAAGAATCTGTTCTCAGACACACCAGTGTGCATCCAGAGTAACTACTGCTCTCTGGCCCATTGATTTCTTGCTCATATTGTGTGATCAGTACTGTTTAAATCTGCATTAAAATCAACAGGATGAAAGAGAGAGGGATGTAGGATCAGAGACAAGGTGGATTACTAACCGCTCAGAGAATGGCAGTGTTGGTACTGTGCAAGCAGTGAAGGTTTTGCTGGGATCGGTGCTCAGAGAGCTAAAAGAAGAGCATTTCTTCAAAAGCTTGCTGAGGAACGGAGTTTGAAACTGATGGCAGTGAGGGAGTGAAGGTCAAGTGAGGTTTTTATTCTATACCTTTTTTTTTCCAGGCAGAAGCAATTTTGAGTATAAGGCTGGGAAAAATCTGTATGTGTCATCTAAATACCACACCGCTTGCTCCTTTTTACAGGGCTCAATAAAGGATAATGTGTCCTACAGGTAAAATGTTTTACAAAGGCTTTCTCCAGGCAAAATTTCTGAACCATGCTAATTAGATAATTAGTGGGGAAAAGTTAAAACCACAAAGACCATAAAGGCAGAAAATATGGACCCAGATCATAGCCCTCTACAGATAAATCCATTGGAGACCCAAATATAATCAGAAAAATCCATGACCCTAGGGCTAGAGTTCTTAGAGCATCCCGGGGGTCAGTGTGAAGGAGATTTGGCCGGTGGCAGAGTGAGCACAAAGTCTATCTAATCCACAGGCATCCCAAGATCTGTGCACAGATCCCATGAACGTTAAAGTACCCTTGGAAACCCACGGCTGTCCCCTTCCTGCCAGCATTTCTCAAGCCTCCCTATCCTTACATGGCAGCGTGGCTCCCTGAAGAGACTTGAGATATGTCTACATGACAATCAAAGGTGTGACTGGTGCTTTGATCTAGCTACTTCAAACAACAATAGCAGTGAAGCCACAGTACAAGCCTGCCTGGCGCCCTTTGTATTACTCAAGTGGCTAGCCCTTGCTGACAGGCTTCACTACCATTGTTATTCAAGCTAGCTAGAACAAAACTAGCTCAGGTATGTCTACATGTACTGAAGTCACAACTCTGATTGCAGTGTAAATTTACCCTTGGGCACACCGCTCAGGCCTGCTCAAAACCCTGTCCTCTCAGAGGGACTTGATCACAGGGAGTAGGCATTCATGTACATTTATCAATTAATATGTTACTTGCACACATCTGCCTCATAAGGCTCTCAAAGCATTGTACCAAGGTGTGTGCACCCCATTTTACAGATGGGTAAATGGAAAGAGAGAAAAGTAAAATTACTTGGACCAAGTTAAACAGTGAGTCAATGACAGCATGTGTGACAGAACACTGGTGTCCTGTCTCCTAGCCTGCTGCTCGCATCACTGGACAATGTTCTTTGCTCAACAATGGCAGCGTACGCTTAGGAAAATTCCCACAGAAGGATGATGCCATGGACAGTACTTTTCCCCCCAGCTGTTACATCCTTGCCCAACCTCACCAATGTCTATAGAAGAATGACCACATGGAGCGGACACAGAAGAGCAGATGATTGGATGATTACCGGGGACGGGGTGGAGAAGCGTGATACTGTGTCTGGCAAATCTTGGTCCAAAAGACCAAGTACTTTGCCATTTGTCTTCTTTATCCCCTGTGGGATATATGGGAGATGTTTCAGTCCATGGGGAGGAAAATGTAAATTTGTCATTAGGAAGCAGAAGCATGTGTTTGTTAGATTTTTGTACTTGAAGTTGAAAAGCTTTTGAAGGATCAGAACAAAGAGTGTGTTTCCATGCTGAACATTTGCTCCCTCTGCATCTAAAAGAATTGTTCATTGACATGCTAAAAAGCAAACATTCATCTTCAGGGCTGGATTTTGTACACAAATACTATAACTAAACCATTCATGCAAAAACTTCCATAAGGTTGGATTTCCTCCAAATGCTTTCGGGGCAGTTTGTGGTTCATTCAGTAACATAGATGTATAAATAATCATATCACCTTTGTTAGAAATAATCTTCAACATTTGAAATAAAAAGCAAAGAAAGCATCCAGTAACTCCCATCAGTACCCAAACAGATATTCATCACTTAAGTACAAAGTCTTTCTTAAAAGCACACCAAAAATTAATATGGTGGGTAATGGCAACTTTAGAGTAGTGGCAAATTGTAACTGGAATTATAGAATTTATAGAAAACATTAACAGGTCAGATAGATGTTGCTTAGTGGCAACACTTTACAAAGCAATTAAAAAGCTCATGAATTGAAGATTTATTTTCATAACCTATTAGAAAGGTATCTAGACATATCAAACCAAATTATTTCATAAACTGAAATGGATTTTTAGACAATGTATTTTGGGTACATTCACTTCAATTCCTATAAACAGCAGAGCAGGTCTGTTTTTCAGCCTCTTTTGCGCTGATGAAACAAAATGTAATCAGTCTCACAAATTAAGATATTTCCTTTCATGAATATTTTGTTCTATGAGAAAATTATAAATTGGTGGGGAAAGAGGAGCATTGCTGATTGAAAGCCCCCCAAAGAACGGCCCCCATAGGAAATGCATGCCAGTTTGATCTGAAGAGGTCTGTGACTGGGGTACATAAATATTAGTCTACTCCAGCAACAAAAAGAATATCCGCTAAAGCTTTGTGTCATTCCTTTGACAATCACAATGTTTCTTATAACTACAGGATTAAAACTATAAAAGAGGCTTATCCCAATCAGTGGAAAACATTCTGAAGAAAGTCTCACTCAGGGGGACAGAGTTTTAAAGGGCCAGTAAAACTTATTATACCTTAGTTCAAACAACACGCAAGCCAACATACTGTAGATTCAGATACCATCTCAGTACATTTGATTTACTTGTATTTTCAACAGGAAGACAAGTAATTCCAATATAAAACTTTATTCCAAAGCTGTGACCTTGACTTTTTACCAAAAGTTCAACAGCAGGAGTATTGTTTTGGAGAGGAGCTGAAGAAAGAGGAGAGTTCTCAAAGATTAGATAATGAACTGTCAAATATAGCTTGTGAAATACTGCTGCTGTGTCAAATAGACACTCTGATCTAATGTGTGACAGACAATTCAAAAACTATGACGAGGTCCATATATGGCATACAGAGACTATAAAGCTTGAATTACTCATTTATTTATCTCATAGAGCATTAGGCTTGTGTAGCAAAGATATCGCTAGCGCAGTCTATGCAGGAATCATCTGTAGCAGGTAAAATGATAAAAGGCCGGGACTGTAAATTAAATACGATATGTTGAAGGTACATGATTAATAGTGTATTTAAAACTGAAACTTAGATAAAGGTCAGGAAAAGAAAGTGCCAAAAGCACTATTCTAATATGGATAATGTTACTAAATACTCCTGGGTGGACAATTATTTCAGAACTGCTAAATCATTCTTAAGTTGTTGACAATATTCTGGGTGGCTACAGATGATGTCTATTTTAATCATTTAAAAATAACACACTGTGCTAAATATTCACATCAATGTAAACATCTATCAATTTTTTTTTCTTTCAAACATAGTGGCAAGGAAAATTGCACATTACTTAGTACTTCACTTGCATGGAAATATGTTGAAACTTCAACGTAAAGCTTTTCTTGCTTGGCCAGATGAGAGCATTACCCATAAACAGATGGCCCTGAAACTATAACAAACTGCTATCGTCACAATTTCTGGACATTTCTGAGAGATTCAGAGCACAGTTGGGATTACACAGAAGAAAAGAAAAAATCAGGGCCTGATTCTGCTCTTACTTCCATCGTGTGTTTACATAGTGGGTATAAAATGCTATCATTCTGACCTGGTATCATTTTATATCCACTTTGCACAGGTGTAAATGATGACTCAAGATGCAAAGCAGTGGAGAACCAAGAACTCCGTTTTCATCCTTAAAAGACAGACCTGCTGCTATGAATACGGCCCTACCAAATCCACGGCCATGAAAAATGCATCACAGACCGTGAAATCTGGTCTGAACCTATACTATGCAGATTTCACGGGGGAGACCAGCGTTTCTCACATTGAGGGTCCTGACCCAAAAGGGAGTTGTAGGGAATTCACAAGGTTATTTTAGGGGGGTCATAGTATTGCCACCCTTACTTGTGCGCTGCCTTCAGAGCTGGGCAGCTGGAGAACGGGTGCTCAACTCTGAAGGCAGCACCCCACCAGCAGCAGTGCAGAAGTAAGAGTGGCAATGCCATACCATGCCACCCTTACTTCTGCGCTGCTGCCTTCAGAACTGGGCGGCTGGAGAGTGGCTGCTGCTCACTGAGGGCCCAGCTCTGCAGGCAGCGGTGCACAAGTAAGGGTGGCAATACCATATCATGGCATCCTTACTTCTGTGCTGCTGCTGGAGGCGGCACCGCCTTCAGAGCTGAGCAGCCGGAGCGTGGCGGCTGCTGGCCGGGAGCCCAGCTCTGAAGGCAGAGCCGCCGTCAGCAGCAGCGCAAAAGTAAGGGTAGCAGTACTACAACCCACTTGCGATCCCCCACAACTCCTTTTTTGGGTCAGGACCCCAACAATTACAACACCATGAAATTTCAGATTTAAATAACTGAAATGATAAAATTTACAATTTTTAAAATCCTATGTCCATGAAATTGACCCAAATGGACTGAGAATTTGGTAGGGCCCTACCTATGAGATTAGGTGCTGCTTTATGGAACTGGAATCTTACAAAGGGGTTTTAAAACAAAATAAAATAAATATGCACTTGGCACAGAATCACAGACAGCATCATTCAATGCCCTAATAGACACTAAGATAAACATACAAGAACACACACAAGTGGAAGGCTTTTCTTCAGGTATTAATCTTAATGAGTAGAGCAAGAGGAAGAGAATGGCCTGCCACATACCAGCTGAATATATGCTATCATCTAATAAATCAGCATTCAGGACTGAATCAACCAAGAGCCATTGTAGTGCACAAACCAAACCAAACTATAGGCATATATATGATGGACTGGGCAGAGGCTGATACTGTAAATTGTCCAAGGTAACAAAAATCCAGCTCAACTTGTTATATAAAATTGTTTATAAAATGAGGAAAGTTGGAGACAGGAACACTGGATGCATTTAAGTTAAAAGAACCATAACAAGGGGTCTTCAAGACTCCTAGAAAAGTAATTGTGGCATAACAAGCTGAAAGATTTTAGAGAAATGTTTATAGCTGAAATCACTGAAATCTGTCTTATTTCAATTAGATGAGGTGGCTGCTCCTTTTTTTGACTTTTTTGGGGGGAAAGGGGGAGAAGAGATTCCTAAAAAAAAAAAAAAAACAAGAGGACCAGAGGGCAGGGTAGACTGGAAGGAACAAGCTTCACCATCTTGTTTGCAGCTGCTCTCACTATTTTTTGGGACTCCAGGATCTATCATGGTGCCACAGGGTCTTCACCATCCTGATCCTGAAAGATTTCTAGGGCAGACCAAGACAAGAGAAAGGGAACTAGATGTCATCATCACTCCACTAGCTTTGGCTAAATCCTGAACAGCTAAAACATAAACCTGAGGTTCCTGCCATCATCCTCTATCTCATAAGTACGTTTCCCTCCCTACTTTATTTCTCCTTTTCTGTCTTTTTGTTTTTCCATTCTGCCTAAAAAGAGTCTGGTTTAGTTGGCCAAAACAACAACACTTTTTGCAACACTGCTTTGAGCCTGTAACCAGGTAGGCAAGCTAAAGGCAATGCTTAAACAACCTAATGCTGTTAAAAGTTTCCCAAGGCTTGGAGTAGTTGAAAAAAATGCATGTCTGTAGTTTCCCAGTAGTCTGGCTTCAGGCAATCAGCATCAGAGACAGAACTTGCTATTTTTTGCTACCCTGATGTCTCCCTATATGAGAGTTTGCCTTGTTTTGTCCGCAAGGAAACAGGATCAGACTTCTTCCACAACAGCAGCTGCTCAAAACCACATAAACTAACTTCTTCTCATGTCCACCTCAACCAAAAGGCAAGTTAATACTATATTTCACCGCTTCTAAAACAGATTGTCAAACAAGGGTTCCCTCCAAAAATACTTCATATAGCTAAAGGGAAATGGAATAATGGTAATTGTTAAAATGAAAGTCTTATTAAACTCTCTTCATTTCAAATGCTTTAACTTCAAATGTGTGCTTAATAAAGAGTTTTAAAGATTTTTAATTATGCATATTACAATATGAGTGTCCAGCAATAATTTGACAGAAACTCCAGACCACACTTAACTGTGTAACGCTGTAACAACAAGAAGAGGTTACTCACTTAGTCCAAGTTTTTGAGCTGGCGGGGAGGGGTAGGAAGATGAGGAAAGGGGGGGTTTGAGCACCAGCTTCACCATAACAAGCAACAAGACACCCAGAGATCCATCTAGACAGTCACTGGGTGGCGATAGCAGACCCTTTGGATCGGTCTATGATAGAAACAAATAGTCTAGGTGACTTCTGAAATTGTTTGATTCTATCTAGGTAGAAAGTCAACACCCGTCTGACATCTAAGGTATGAAAAGAGTTCTCCTGTTGAGACTTTATATGGTTTTGGGGAAAACACCAAGAGATGAATGGGCTTGTTAAGATGAAAGTCTGATAATACCTTAGGTAAGAATTTAGGGTGTGGTCATAAAGAAACTTTGTCTTTGAAGAATACCATAAAAGAGAGGGGGATGTATACCATTAAGACCCCAATTTATCTGACTCTATGGGCCGATGATAGCCACTAAAAAGGCCATCTTCATGGAGTCGCGGATGAGCAGACCTTCTGTCAAAAGAGGTCCAAGTACTTTTGGTCCTTGTCATACAGTGTAGTCTTAGATTAGTGTTGCTTACCATGTTTGTTCACTGCATTCATCCTAGAGAACTAGGTGGGGGTGGAGGGAATAGAATAACAATTTGGAGTCTTTGGAAGAGACATAATATTTTTTATCCACTTATTTGCAAGTTGGTGGAACTGTGGCAGGTGTTTGCCAAACAGTCCTTGCTGAGTCCAGAAGCACTTCATTAATATATAATGCAACTTTGTATGGTGTTGCTGAGTGTAAAATGTCAAGCAATTTGTGTTGCAAATTCTTAACCTTTTCAAGTGGTATTTGAAGAGCACCTGCCAGACATTTTATGAGATCCTGAAATTGCCAGAAATCATGGGACATGATGGTGGTGGCATGATTGCCTCATCTGGAGATGACAATAAGATAGGAGTCTGAGGGGTGGCCTCTTTATCTGCCCTAACTTTCTGTTCCTGAAACAACTCCTTATGCTGGGGTCTTGGTTAAGGAGCGCATTGAATGTCTCTATCCTCCCAGTTGTAGTCAGTGTTCTGTCAAATTGTTGTCTGTACACAGCTCAAGGATCCCAGTAAGGTCACTGTGGGGGTCCATACAGGACAGGAGGAGGCACTCAGGGTTGGTCCTGACATTCACGGCCCCGACCATGAGAATCTTCTCTGTGGGCATCGAAGAGTGGGTTCCTGTATGTTTGGGTAGGGAAACCCTGCCTGGAGATGGATGAAACTGAAGGGAGGTCTCCCTTCTCCTCCCAGGGGTGGGGGTAACTAGCAGAAAATGAACCAGGCTACACCAGGAATGATGGTAGCCCAGAGACTGGGGTTGCAGTACCAAGAACTGTTCAGCACCCACAAGCAATGGAGATTCCAGTCCATGTGTATCTAAATTCCTTTGGCACCATATGGAGGACTGGTACCCATGTAGCAGTGTGCTTGGTTCTCGAAGCAGATGGTAGCATAGATTTAGAGTGTACCAAAGTACGCCCTGATGGGGTCTGATGCTTCGGTTTCCATGGTAACAAGAGCTACTGGAGAAGTACCAATAATGAAATTGTGCTTGATAGTAGCAATCTGAAGGAGTTCTTATCCATACCCTCTTTGTTGCATGTAAATGGTACCGAGGCTTGGTCGGAAATCTGTTTGTCTTTAGAGCTCCAGGATATTCCAGCCCTGCCAGTACTGGAGGAGTCTTTTGACTCTACGGTACTGAGCTCAGAGGTTGAGGCTTCTGAGACTGTCATTCTAGTGGCAGACTGAGGTCTTTTGGAAGCAGGCTCCTTAAGACAGAGGGTCAGAGCTCCTCTTCTTGGGAGCCATCGTTGAGGTCTCTAAAAGTCTTCCATTTCCTAGAGGAAACCTGAGCTGAGGTCAAAGTGGCACTAGATCAGATGTCTGAGGGGTGGGGAGGGTGTCCTGACTAGACTCTAAAGTGGGAAACGCTCCATCAGTGGCAGTCTCAACTTGATCTCCTAGTTCCTTCTTGCTCTGGATTTGAGGGCTAGGCAGAAGTTATATTTCTGGGAAACATGAGATGCTGCCAGGCAGCAGAAACATTTAGAATGGCCATCACTTACCTGGATAGCCTCCAGAACAAGATGCAGTTTGAAACCTGGAAAGCCAAACATGTTCTGCTGGGAGAGGAACAAGGTAAATCTTCTCACTGCTTTACTATCTACTTGTCACAGGGCAGAGGTATAAAACCGTTGGGTGCCCTGCTAAAGAGCCGGCTTCCCCCTGTTTCCCTGTAGGGTAGCTGGGGTGTATGGGCTAAGACCCTTAGCAGGGAGCCCAGCTGCAGGCCCTAATGAGGGCAGGCTCAGGGTGATCTGCTGAGCCTAGTGGAACCAGCCGGGTTGATGACTGGGAAGGTGTATAAACCCAGGGAAAAGCTTGCGCGGGGGGAGAGGGGGGGGAGCGTGACAGGAAGATAGGAGGGTTGAGGCTCTGTCTCTGGTGGCTGACACAAGCCTCAAAGGCCAGAAGACCCAGTGAGGGGTCAGAGCGGGGACAGGTGTGGGGGAATTGGGACTGTACAGCCACTGTAAATAAAAACACGGGTGAAGCACCTGCGAGAGACATCTGAGACCCTTTCTTTGGACAGCCCAAGCACAGGGCACAGGGACAAGGAGAAGGAAACTTGTGACACGACTAACTACAAATTAAATAATACTAAATTAATAACAAACTAAAAACTATAAACAAGAACTATAGCTGAGGCACACTCCAGGCAGACATGCTAAGGCTCCGTCTCAGGCCGAGGCAGTTGAGAAGGAACTGAGTGCTGTTCACCTGCGCAGCCTGGTATAGCCTCACTGCACAACAAGAGGATGTAGAGAATGTATGCATGGCCCAAACGGACATTACTAATGAAAATTCTCCGATCCAGGGCTCAAGAGGCACATGCACACCTGAAATGGAGCACCCATAGGGACATTACTCAAAGAAGAATTAGAGGTTTTGTTGACATCTTATCCCTTACTTAGCCCAACACCTCCGTATCAACACAACCAATGGTTTACAGGGTCTAAGTTCTATACAAACATTAACTTATAAACAATGGTGAAAAACTATAATTGTTATAGAAATTTTTCCATGTAACTTATATGACGTTTTTACTTCTGCAAAGTATAAATCATTTAGATATAGAACCTGAACTTTTTGTTGCCTGAAGAGGTTGCCTAATGTACCTTAGCCTAGTATTGCCACAGACATTTTTCTACATGGCACTGACATTCCTGTCTCAATACATGACTGACTACTGATTTATACATTCAGTTTTTTCATATACTCTGCCAGACTTCTCTCTAGAAACCCAGCAAGATGGAAGAAAAAAGGGTGTTGCTACTTGGTCTCATCTCTTTCTTACTTGTTATGTAGAACAAACCCACCTGTTCGCATTGCATGAGGTTGCCCTTGATGTTCACAGGGTAAACTAACTGAACATTTATTTTCTTTAATTAGTGCAGCATAACTGTGCAGTCTATAACACTTCACCATAATAAAGCTACAAGACACACTCTGGCAGAAAGTTAGCATCAGAAATAAGGTTTTCAAAGTTGCCTTTAAACACTTTTATCCACCCAAGCATCATTTTGTTGCAGATCAGATTTTTTTTTTCCAAAATCTATTGGAGATGCCTAAATTATGCATCTGGAGCCGGTCCTGCCTAAATGGACTACTTTTTCTATTTTAAAGGGTTATTTCTATTTTATCTTATGTTTTATCAAAGTTAGTTTACTGTAGTTCCAGAATAAAGTGCACTTGCAGAGTCAGGGAAAAAATGGAATAACTATGACAGCATAATGGCACAAAGGAAATGCAGCAATGCCAAACTGCCACAAAAGCAAAGCTTAAAAAAATAAGTTGGAGATGTTTACACAACTATCACATAGCAATCACACCTTTTTCTTGAATGAAACTTCCCACTTTTCACCTTCAGATCAATTAATAGCAACAAATTTTAGGGAAATTTAGCAAAGAAATCATTGTAACATAACAAGCTACTCCTATCAATAATGCATGAACAATCGTTGTCATGAGTAAATGGAATGCCAAAGGCAAAAACCCAAATGAGGATTTCATCCTTCACTACTTAACCATTGGAATTTTGCCATTTACTTCAATAGAAGTAGTCCATTTAGGCAGGGCCGGCTCCAGGCACCAGCTAAAGAAGCAGGTGTTTGGGGCGGCCAATACCAAGGGGCTGGGTCTTCAGCAGCAATTCTGCGGCGGGTCCCTCAGTCCCTCTCGGAACGAAGGACCTGCCGCCAAATTGCTGCTGAAGAGTGGAGTGGCGCGATTGCGCTGCCACGGCTTTTTTTTTTTTTTTTTTTTTTTTTGCTGCTTGGGGCGGCGGAAACCCTGGAGCCGGCCCTGCATTTAGGGTTGCATCCCACAACCTGTCTAACTCCCATCTGCACTTGCATAAGGCCTCAAATGCAGCAAAGCTTCCCACAGTTCCACTGCATGGGAAACCAGGAAATAGAAGGGGTATAGCGTTAGGAATACCTCAGATTGCAGCCAGAAGATTCCTCTATCGCTCAGTTACGCTGGTGAATTCAATCCCCTTCCCAAATACCCAGACTTGTTTACTTGGACTTAGAACAGGAATGTGCATTTTCCCCTGAGAACCAGATCCCAAAAGATGCTCCGCACTTTGAACTCCAAATGACTCCAGAGTTAATATTTTTAAATCAATATATCATATTGTATTAAAATCACATACATTCAGCAGTTTCCTTTTCATTAGTAAATACTGTGGTAGACAAAGAACAGCTGCAGTTAACCAAACGTACAGTATATTTAACATCAGGAAAACTCAGAAATGGAAAAAAGCTTCTGTTCTATAATTCTCACTAGGCCTGATTCACCAGTGTTTTACATCAGTTTATGCCAATGTAACTCCATTGACTTCAGTGGAGTTAAACTGGTGGTACAGAGTGGTGAATCAGGTCTTCTATTCCCAGTTCAAACCAAGAGCTGACTCTTATGCACAAAAAGAATTTGCATATGTGAGAAATTTTAAAAGTCCTCCTGATATGTATCTAATCTAACACAAGGGTGTGCATCAACATTACTGACTTTTATCATGGTATTTGAGTGTAATTTTATTCTATGAGACCTTAAATATTATCTTTATAAACATTTCATACAATGTTGGCTTTTTATCTGCAAATTGCTTATTATATATCTGTTCATTTATACCAGCTGCAATAGTTTAAATTTACACTTACGTATTTGTTGATTCTGGTTTGTCTACTGGGAAAATCCTGACATTTTGGATTTTTAATAAGAAGCACTTCAACAAAATAAAACAAAAATATGCGTGTATGTAATTGGCAAAGAGGTTTTTCTACATAGTGTTGATGTGTGAAGTATAATTCAAATTGGAATTTCATACCACCTTAGAGTTATAGTGAGATTTCACAGGGAGTATTTTGTTCTGATTAACTTGCCCTTTTTTTTTTAAGCAACAGTTGGCAGCGTATATTTTGGTTCCAATAAAACATATGCTGGTTCCTGGAATTTATAATTTCTAATCCCAAGCCCCATGGAAACAAAATTTACAACCAGCCCCTGTTTATGAGATAGCAAAAAGTTAAGCAGCAAGGACACGCTTTTGAAGTAAAGAACTGTAGTAAAAAAAACCCTGACATAAATAAATCAATGAATCACTTTCTTGAGCTATTCTATACCTAGTGGGCTAAATTCTGCTCAGTCACAACACAACCTCACTACCTAGAGTGCCCAAACTTTGACACATTGAGGGCTCTGATAACACGTATCATTGTTAGCATGTCCATCGCCCTAGGACAAGTTTATTGCTTGAGTTCACCAGCAATGAAGACTTGCAGTTGATCAGCCTTTATTATCCTCTTCACAGGGAGAGGAGGATGCTGCACCAATTTTAGAACTCCTTCATCTGCATTTGGTCCTCCCTGGCACCACATTCTGGGCACTCTTGCATTTAAGGTTGCAACGTGGTTAAATTAATTTGGATATTCATGCTTGAGTTCAACAGCCATTATTTGGTGATAATGACATTTCTCTAACAAAGTCAGTAACGAATTAAAGAATTTGGGACCCTGTGGAAATTGGGGGCCTCACCTTCAGTCAAATTTGGCCGGCTTACCCACCCACCCTGATGGAAGTGCAACTGATCCAAACTCGGGTGGCGCTGCAACCCCACTCTGGCTTTGCTCCAGCTGCCAGCTCTGTGCAGAATGAAGCAGGTCCACTCTGCAAAGCATCCCCATCCCGTACACACCCACACAGACCCCTGAATGCCCCTTCCACCCCACATACACCCCAACAACCCTCCACCAGCCCCCACTTATCCTGACAGCCCCCACAGGCATCCCAGCAGCCCTGACATACATCCCCAGGTTCCAACATGCCCCACTCACCACCAATATCCCAGCCCCCAACCCCTGCTTCCCCCATATTCCCCCCACACACAGTTCCCACAACTTACCTCACTTCTCCCCAATATCCCACAATAACCATGAATCCCTCATCCTGCAGTCCCCCAACACTCCCCACTGACCCTCCCAGTTCGGTCCCACGGCCCGAGACCTTCCTAGCCATTCACTGGTGCCTCCCCTGGCCATTCACATGGCGTGGGTCAAATTTGAATGAGTGGTACTGCCAAATTGCAATGCCGCTCACTCAAATTTGACCCAGCCACTCCTCCATCAAGATAGCGGGGAGGGGAGCAATTGAATCAAATTTGAGTGGGTTATATTATTGAGTGGCTGGCAGCATCACTCAGGTTTGCCCTGTTGCACCACCATCCACCCAAATCCACTGGTCAGAGGACCCCCTGATATGGGGGCCCTGTGCAAGTGCAGTAAGTGTAAATTGGTTATTCTGGGCCTGACCAAAGTTACAGGAAGAGACTGTGTGTAAGGCAATGCAATGGTTTTTATTCCTGATTGAAAAGAATCTGAGGTAAAAAAGAAAGTATTGCTTGTCGCACTGCTGATTCGCCAGGTGCTGAATCACTTAGCAATAAAGAAATGGAAGGAAGCAGGCCTCAAAATGCATAATGGAGGATCCAAATCATGGATATTCTAAATACTAAACTATCTACTGGTTTTCACGCACTGGGGTCAGAAGATTACTGAACTGGGAGGAAGGAGAATAGGGTCATTTGGCTTCAATAATGACACTATTCTAAACTCTACTTGATAGGCTGTACTGAAATGTCCAACACCTTTCCTACCACCACAGGTCCGAAAGCATGAATTCCACAAGATACGCTCAAATTTTACTAAACTAATCAAGTACATTTAATTGCTGGAATTATATCAGGTTATTATCAGTTTTATATTAAGCCTTTAATACTTGCAGCTCCTCACGACCAACCATAAACCGATAATGTGTTTCATTACTATTATTATAGTTGCTGTCTGAAATATTGACTCCCAGGGTCAAATTGAATTTCACACATCATTCTGAATTTTCTCTATAGCTACTTTAATGTTTATATTCATCTGTTAAGTTCACATAACTAGAAAAGGTAGACATCTTTCAAAGTCTTATGATAATACATTTTAAGCAAGGTGTGCTTACAGAAATACTTTGTTAGGTTTCTCATCAAATAACTTAAACTTGGTAAATTTATTCTTTCATTCTAAATTTGCAAAGTATTTAGATTTGAATAAGTTAATGAACAAGGCAAAGAAAGCATGATACATAAACTAAAAACAAAAGTGAATTAAAAAGCAGGCACTTTCATATAAAGGCTACAATTAATCATTATGATGAGCAAATATGAAACAATATATCTATTTGCACCACAGAGCTGACATAGCTTTTCTGTTCACCCACCACAGAAGTTAATTATTATGAACAGATGTGCTTAGATTATATCATAATTTATATTCCATGAAACTAAGTACTGCATAAAGCCATATATTTTAATGAACAACTACATTTCCTATTTGTTTGGGGTTTTGTTGATGAGTAAGCTCACCAGCAACCTAGACTGTTCAAACCCATTCATTTCCAATTCTGCTGCTTTCATCTTTCTTGCAGACAGTGATTTTTATGCTGGTCTATTAAGTAATTGTTTCAAAGGTGTATTGACAAAGCACCCGCTGATCAGGACAACCCCCCACGTATATGGCATGCCTGATTTCCAACAGCCAGGGAAACAAATGCCTCAAGGCTGCTCTTGCATATTTGAGTTCTCTCTATGGTTGATAGCTAGCAATAGCAGCCTATCAGAGGACAGAGAATTAAAAAATCCCTTGGGGGTCCAGTTTGTCTCCCTGAAAATGCAGGATTGTTCCCAACAGATTTTTTTCGAAGCATTTCCTACATCCTTTTTTAATTTAAAAAAATGGAGAAAAGGAAGGAGTGGCTTAGACCCTGCCCAGAGTAAGATGTATCTGTTCAACTACATGGATTTACCAATAATCCCTTTGATTTTCCCCAAACATTTCTAAATGAGTACCTAACATTATAGCAGAATAGTACCTTCGCTTATAGTGGAAAAGAGAAAATAAATCAAATATGAAGATTTATCCAAACTATGGGCAGCAGGGGCAGCAGCTAAAAAGATCTTATTACACAACAATGATTTGAAAATCTGCCCTCTAGATTTTCCTTGAGGATACATCAGTCTGATTCACCCTAGATTAAACAAATGCGAAATAGATGGCCTTTAAAAACACAATTATATTTTAATGCGCTGGAAGGATACCTTCATATTGCATATCTTTAATTAAGAAGTTTGCTTTGCCGACAAAGGCTAGGATAGCAAGAAAAGAAAACCAAATGAGTATACAAGAGACACAGCTAGAACAAGGATTCAGTACCTTAACAGCTAGAGTACTATCAAAGAACATAAATACTGAATAGAAGGACTGAGACCTTTGGGAACTAGGTATGGGCAAGAACATACAGATGGTGGGATTTCCCAAAGTTGGGGGTGTGACGGGATCCCCCCGGGGTGCAGCCTGGGACTGTGCCCCCTGAACTGTCTCCAGCCTGGCCTGACTCTCACCATGCCTTGCTAGTGACCAGCAGCAAGCCCCTCCAGGCACTGTGATCACTCAGCACAACGCATGTGGAGCCCCCACACCCAGCTGGATTGCATGAATGTTCCCAGAGCACTCATGAATCACACAGAGAAAGCACCAGAGCCAAATCCCTCCCAGCGCTGTACCCCAGGAATATACAATCTTGCACTGCTCAAGATGGCCAGTGCAAATTTATTAATTGGTTCACCACTTCATCAATGAAAAGTGGACAGATACCGGCCTTTGTCAAACCTGAGCAGATTTGCCCCACACTTCATACAAAGTCACTAATAAAGATAAACAATTTAAAAAAATATTGACTATAAAAGATAGATTTTAAGTGATATTAAGTGACAGGCAAAAAGTCAGAGTGGTTACCAAAAGAAAAGAAAATATAAGCACGCAGTCTAAACTATCAACCCTATTAGACTGGGCAACATCTAGATTAAGCAGTTTTTCTCACCCCACTGGATATTGAAGTCCTTAATATACAAGTTTGGCCCAGGTTTAAGGAACAATCTCCTCTGTTGGAGTCTTATCTTCTTTTCAGGGCTTGTCTACACTGCAAAGGTGTCGACTAAACTTGTGTCTTTCACGGGCACTTAAAAAAGCCCCGCCGTGAAAGACAAAAGTTTTGCTGACGCAAGTGGCAGTGTGAATGTGACTTTGTCAGCAGGAGCGCTCTCCTGCCGACAAAGCTAACGCCGCTCGTGGGGCTGGAAGTATTTTGCCGGCAAAAGTGCTGCCAAAGTACCAAAAAAGAGCGTTTACACATGCTGACTTTTAGCAGCAACACAGCCTTGTCGTTAAAAGCTCCATGGTGTAGACAAGCCCTCAGTGTCTTAGTTAGCGAAGGTGGGGACAGGAGAAGGGCCCAGTATGTGTCAACTCTGTCTGATTTATATCCTCAGTCCATGTGCTTTGGGATCACAAGTCCAGGCATGTCTGGGGGGCATTGCTGACTCTCTCTAAGCAAGGTTGAGCAATTCCCCTGGGGTGGCCTCATGCAGGTGAGTCAATGAATTGTAGCTCCCTTGCTGGACAATGTCTGTTGATGGGTTGTTTGACACCCCGCCCGGGCTGTTGCCGCTGGGGAGCTAATATCTGGCTGATTCCCCAATTTACAGCATAGTTTAATGACCACCATAGAACACAATTCTCTTAACTTCATATGCATTAATGATATACATATATGGATAGAGAAATGACTTTCAGCAGATTATAACCTTTCCTCTGATACCTTACAAGGCATGCTTTATATGTAAGATCACAATTATATGAAAATGAGGAATCTGAGGGTTACAGTACGCTCCTGCAAGGTACAGAATGTCACAAGGGGTAAGAAGCTATGTTTTCTAAAAAACTAAGTATCCAAGACTCAAAACGGACAGAGAACATCCTATCTATTTTGGGAAGACTCTGTCTTATTACCAGAAATATTTTTCTCCAAAAACTCCTCAACATACCCTGAAACTAACAGTTGGAAAAGCAATCATTTGACAAGTAGTGCCTGATATATGAGAAAAAGGCAGTAGCAGCCAGAACTATCAAGGATCTTTGTTGTAAAATGGACAAATAAGGTCCTTCTTATCACCACCTTCTGCAATTGAAGAATATGGGATGGATTTTCCTCTCATCAGTTTCACCCTGGTGTAACTCTATTTTCTTGGACGGAATTTACCCTGATTTACAAGATTTATCTTTTGGGGGAACTGAATCAACTCAAACACTTAGTGAACTTGGGAGGGACGCCACTCCCACAAAAAGAGAGCTCAAAATATTACTGTGAAATAATTAGATCGTATTAGAAAATAGCCCACATGGATCAAACACCTGTACGTATTTCTGAGCATAGAAGACAATTTCCATGCCACTGCTAAGTAAAGTATTTTGAGAATACAACTGTCAAGTCCTATGGGTCTTGAACCTCAGTCCAATCCTCCATCCAGCAGTTCACAGACAGTAGGTGGGACCCAGGTCCCTGAAGCCCAAGTGGGGCACAAGCCCTACCACGATGTTCTGATCAAGAGAACTCCAAGCTTCGTGATTGGACTGCAGACCCTATTTAAGCCAGAGAAGGAAGCAGGAAGTTGTCTGTACAACTGGGCTTCAGCCTGACACAGGCCACACATTTGGTGTTACCTATTCTAGCCTTCTGAGCCTGACTTTCTGGTGGCCTGACTCTTGGTAACTGGACCCAAAGGTCAGGAACCTGGAGGCATTGCCCAAACCTGACCTTCGGGTTCAGGCCCTCTGATTCCATTGCCTGATCCTGACCTCCTGGTATCCTAATTTGGCCTGACTCTGGATCTCTGCCCTCTCTTGATTCTGATCTCCTGGTATTCCACCCCATCCTGAATCCTGCTAATAGGCTCCTGACCCCTAGACACTCTGCCCATTCCTGACACTAATGCCTAGGCCAGGTCGCTCATGCCCCAGCTCTGACAACAACCTACCTCCCAGATACCACAATGGTACCATTTCTTCATCTCTCACACAAACACAACATGCTAAAAAAGGTATTTTCAATTAATTGTGTTGCCAGGCCAGACATGACAAACCTCTGTCATTGTAGGAGTGGCACTTCCAAAAGTGGGATAACTAAAAAGAGCACCCTTGGATGCATACAGCAATTGCTGGTATTGCTACATGCTTTGGTGGCACCACTGGGTATCTTGCAAAATATGGTCCCCATAACCATTCCACCCGTCTCTTGTCACTGTTCAGTAGATCTAAAATGCCCATTCTAGAATAAACTCTCAGGATTTCTGAAGGGCAGGTTGACTGTGGGTTGTTCATTTATTCTGAAATTGAAAACACTATTGTAAAACCTCAGCTTTAAACACACTGCTGATGGAAACACGAAATTGGCTATTTCAAGAACATAAACATACAATTTCACGTTACGAATATGGTATCAAGAAACATTTAGCAACTTTGTGAGGGGTCATATTAAATAAATATTGTGGCTGAGGAATTCCAGTTAGCAACACTAAAGTGATGCTGCCTATTATCTAGAGTGCTAGCAGTAATGTAGAGTAGCAGTATGTGCTTATCTGAAGAAAGCAAATTCAATAATTCCCTGCCAAAAAACTGAATTGGCACTTAGTGAACAGATTAAGAGCTTCAAAAATATGTCTATGCATTAAATTCAGTCTAATAATACCAGGCTACGTTACGACTAAAACACTATTTTAAAAAATAGAAAAGCCATATAAATAAGTACATTACTTGCAAAGAAAGCACCCATGTAATTTCCACTTTGGTAGTCTCTAAAAGGGAATTGGCAACTCTGCACAAAGAATACAGTTAAACCCAGAAGATAAAGGCAGCAATGGCCAAGTACCATCAATGTACAGATCTTTTCTCCTCTCTATCATCACACCCATCTCAAGAAACTGATCCTAACAGATGTTCCCTGATTAATGCTACAAAAGCAAGGGAAATACAAAAACAAATCTTTGCCAGAGCTCCCCAGAGGAAAATCCCTCCCCAGACCCTAGTTGTCAGTGTGCTGTGAACAAAATTATAGTGTTAAGAATCGAATCCCACATTTCCATAAAAGCTTCTGTGTTTATTTACCCCACAGTTTAAAAAAAGTGTAGGGGTGAAATCCCTAACACCCACTGACTTCAACAGAGTCAGGATTTCACATTAGGAATATACATGTGGTTTTTTGCTGTTGCCTAGTTACCCTAATTTTGGTACTTCCTCACTGCAACAATAAACCACCTAATGCTTTTTGTTCTGAAGGTGCATAAATGCAAGTTCTTCAACTTTTTCAGATAGCAAAACCCCTCCATGTCTATGATTAGCATTTCTGAAATTCCCCAGAATTTGTACATTCTGTTTAAGTGAGATCATTATGAAAAGAGAAAGGAAAATCATTCTGGCAACTTATCGGAGCAAAAATCTCTGCAGTTTCAAATCTGGCAAATGACAATTGTAGCAATCCTTTAGATAAACTTCCTCATCTGTGGCCAGGCTTAAGGTCTCTTGTTCTTAGTGGCCATTTTGAGGTAAAGTTTTGATTAAAGCCATTTTTCTAGGAAATGCATGGTAATGTAAATCGAAACCTAAACAAACAAAAATGTGTGACAAATCTTATGATCAGTTAGAATTATTCTGGCATCAATTAGCTCTGCTTTTGATATTAGACACATAACAAGGTTCCATAACAATTCTAAAAAAGCAAAATAAATAAATGACTGCAGTACTGTACAATACACTGAAGAGGTTGGAACTGTTTAGAATACAGAGGAGACGAATAAGAGGAGACAAGACAATGACATTCGAAAGACAGACATTTGTTGAGAGAGCAAATTGGGCTCTCAATTTCTCATAGCAAAGGAACATTCAATTAAATGGTAAAGCAGCAAAAATTTAAAACTGACACAAAATACTTGTTTACACAATGCATAATTAACCTATGGAACTCATTGCTACCAAATATAATTGAGGCCAAGCACTTGGTAAAAAAAAAAAGAAAAAAGGATCAGACATTTATACAGATAATATCTCATGTAATGGTCAGATGGTCTAATTAAGGGCTATATAACCTTACACTTTAGGAGCCTGATTATCACTACAATTTTTTTTCTCTGCTGATAATAGTCCACCTTAATTGACTAGTCTCGTTAGAGATGGTATGGCACCACCCATTTTTTCATGTTCTCTGTGCATATCTATCTTCCTACTGTATTTTCCACTGCATGCATCCGATGAAGTAGGTTTTAGCCCATGAAAGCTTATGCCCAAATAAATTTGTTAGTCTCTAAGGTGCCACAAGTACTCCACATTCTTTTCACATAACTGTAAAATACTGCATTAAAATGGGCCCGATTCTCTAAGCGCCCTGTGTGACAAAGTGTGATATGTCTGTATCAAATTATGAACTGCATTTTGTATTATGTATTGAACATGTCTAAACTTGCCTGAGGGCAGCCTGTCCTACTGCATTCTGACAGCTGCCTTGCCCAGCAAAGGTGTGTAACACCTCCTTCCAAGATTATCTGAGAAGCCATCAAGACTGGCATCTGGAGTCATTGGCGTAGATGGCATTTCAACTGCTGGTTCACTCCCATGGAACAATGGGTTTTCTACACAGCAGCCCGCAGGAGCCAGCACAACTGGTGGGGCTGGAGCTTCTCAGTTTGAGTACATGGCACAGAAAGAGGGGTCCCATTGAACAGTGGGGTTCTGCTGTGTGCCGAACATCACCACACCTATGAAGAAGGCAAGGGGGACTCAGCCCAGCCTGAAAGACTGGTGACCCTCAGACTTCACAGAAGGGGTAAGCTCAGACTAGGGTAGGGTGTGTCTTGGGACTTTTGTTGTTTTCAAAGATCTGTAACTCTCCAGTGTTTTTAAAAGTAAAGTTTCTGTGGGTACGAAATTCCTTTTCTAAGCCTGTGTTCCTTTGCACCAAAGGGGTTAAACTACAAGTCCAGAGTGCCCCCAGCCTAGGTGAAGCTCTGGGGGAGCATGGTTAAGTGACTGTGGGGGCTCAGGAGTTACAGACACTAAATTTGGAGTCCAGGACAGCTGCATGAAGGCCTTCCAGGGCCCAAGGAAGGGCTTAGATGAGAAATCTGAACATGGGAGTGAATCCTAGAGACCCAGAGCTAAAAAAAATCAATGGGCAGACTCTACCTAGACCCCACTGGTTTGGCAGGACATGGGCTCCAGCAATTGGGTCCACTTCCAACTGACGTCCATACAGTGGGGCAATGGCCAGTTATAACACTCTGCACACAGAGCTCTAACATCAGCTGCCAGAGGAGCTCCCTGTGGACAGTTCAGCAAGCTTGAACAACTACAAGCTTGAGAGAATCTACCAGTGTTCTTTCGAACCCTTCATCACTTCTGAATTCCTCCAGAATATTTTTAGTTTGCTGCAGTTTTTCTTTTCCTGAAGCTGCTTACTAGTGAGGTTAATCTCAAAAAGGACATTATACCACAAAATGAGTGAAGTCACAAATTTGAACTTGGAAAGGCCATTTGCAAGAGCTTCTGCATCTGAACGTGCCATATTGCCAGATGATCCAGTAAAGGTAGTATCATCAGAAAAATCAGGAAGGTAGTAACATCAGAAATGTTTCCAAGTTTATAGCGAAGAGGTTTCAAAGCATCAATGTGACTCTCCCATCTTGTCTGACTAAGTGGTTTCACAGTTAGAGAATTCACATGGCGAGTCAGAATCTCCCAACGGCGTGTTGAGCCTGAGAAAAAAACAAACATGTTGCACCAGGTCAGAGAAACTGCTTGCCTCCAAACAGCATCTAGCAGCATCATTGACAACCAAATTCAGAGAATGCACACTGCAAGGAACGAAAAAGGCCCAGGATTGATTTCCATCATTCTCCTTTGCACACTATTGTCTTTATCCTTCATATTACTCCCATTATCATAGCCTTGGGCACATACGTTTTCAACAGATAATGACATTGGTTCAAGCTCTTGTTGAATAGTTTCAGTCATAAATGCTCCGGTCGTCTCCTTCAGTGGTACGAAACCTAAAAAATGTTCCTTTATGAGCACTTCAACATTATCTTCATCTACAGACTTTTCCATAGCCACAAAATGAATGATCATCATCACTTGTTCAACATGACTCACATCTGGTGTACAGTCCAGCATTATTGAAAAGTATTTTGCAGAATGGGCAGCTTCTACAATTTTCTTTTTAATGGCATTTGCTAGGATTTGAATCAGTTCATTCTGCATATTTTTTCCTAAGTAATGAACCTGTGTTTCATGATCCTTCATGACTGGATCAAACAAAGCTAGGTATTCAACAAATTTTTAAAAGCTCCCATTACCTGGACTGTATAATTTTTCATTTCTACCGTGGCCGTGGAATGCTAAATTTTGCCCACCGAGAACTCTTATTAAAGCAATCAGACGCTGTAATATTTGTTGCCAATATTCTTCTTTTTCCTTGAACACACGTAAATTTTCTTCATCGATAATTTTTCCTTTTTTCAATTGTAATTCAAGTTATTTTCAATTTTGAAAACATTCCAAATGTTCTGTACTTTTTTCATCTGAAGAGAGAATTGAAAATATGTTTTTCCAGTCCTTCCAACCATTTTCAGTAAGTGATGTACCAATTGCTTGATTTCTAAACAACTTGCAGCAAAAGCAAAACACAGAGTCCTTCGACACTGAATATTGTAACCAGTTTCGATGAATTTCTTCCCCATTAATGAGTTTCCTCTTGTAATGCTGAGCAGAGAATTTTCTTTTATTTCCATCCTTAGGGAAGGGAAATTCATGAATTTGTTTGGGTCCATGTTCCACGAGAATTTGTCGCACACTGTCATCACATCTGGGCCATGAAGATGGGTCACCATACTGTAACTTGTTTGTAACTTCCTCATCCTTTCTTCCTTCTATTTCATTTACTGTATATACTTGATCATAAGCTGGTTCGTTTATAAGAAGACCCCCCCCAAGATGGATAAGTAAAAATGGAAAATTTTTATAACCAGTTCATAAGCCGACCCTATAATTCAGGGGTCAGCAAATGCTGGCTCCTGGGCCATCAGGATAAGCCGCTGGTGGGCCGAGATGGTTTCTTTACCTCAAGCGTCCGCAGGCCTGGAGGTAAACCTAAGTAAACAAAATGTCCTGGCGGGACAGCAACTGGTCGGGAAATTTTTTTGGGGGGGGAGAAGCTGGGAGTCAGGGGAGTAATCCCTGTGACCACCCCCCACAAGATCTCACCCCTAGCTCGGGACCCCCACACTGTCCCCATCCCATCCCTACCCACCTTATCTGGGGAGGGCCAGGGGAGGATGTCTCTGGCCTGGCTGGAGCTGCTCCGGCAGGCTGGGCAGCGTGGCCGCAGCCTGCTCCGGCGGGCCAGACCAGGAGGCGTGGCCACAGAATGTTCCAGCGGGCTGGGCCAGGTAACACGGCCGCAGCGTGCTCTGGCGGGCCGGGTGGCGTGGCCACAGCCTGCTCTGAGGGGCGGGGCCGAGTGGCACGGCCGCAGCCTGCCAGCCCCAGAGCTGCAGCTGCTTCGGAGGCTGGGGGGAGAGCAGCGTTTCCAGAAGTGGAGAGACTCTGGCCCCGCCTCTTCCCTTCTGGCTCTGCTGGCTGTGCTGCCTCTCGTTGCTCCCTCTGTGGAGGGGAGGGACTATGTCCCACCTCTCCCTCTCTATACCCGTTCATAAGCCGACCCCCTTCTCTGATGCTTCCCTTTTTTACAAAAAAAAAAAAAATCAGCTTATGAACAAGTATATACGGTATTTCAATTTCTGCATGTGTCTCTGAAGGTGAATAATTATCCACTTCCATATCAATCTGATTCTGTGAGCTGCCTTCATCTAGAAGTAAGCTTCCATCATCTTGAGTTTCCAAACTGCTTTTTTGTGGATGTGAGCTACCCTCATCTCGAAGTAATATACCTTCATCTTGATGTTCCAAACTGCTTCCATGGGGATGTGAGCTAACCTCCTCTCCAAGTAAAAGTCCTTCATCTGGATGCTGTGAACTGCTTCCATCTTTATTTGGATTAAAGAGAAGATATTTCAGGAAGGATCCCTGCTGTTTTCCTTGGTCCTTTTCCTTCTCAGCCTTTCATTTATGATACTCAGATCCTGAGGGTTTTCTTTTTCCTCTTTCTGCCATGGGGCATTTGAATATTATGTACTGTGCTCCTGACTGCAAGCATCATAGTGTTAAGGATGGCTGACACACCACATGGTTGGCGATTTAAACCACATTGCAGCCATCCCACACATCTTTTCACTGCTTAAAGGTTCAATGATTAGTAACCTACACTCACTTACCTATTAAAATAGTTAGTTACAGCACTTACATGGAAACAAAATGACCTTTTTCGACATTATAATCCGACACCGACCTTATAACCTGACACCTGTTGTTTGGAAAGTAATCCCCTTCCTCATGGTTACCCAATTGGAGTGTGATGTCATCACTTTCATAGTCTATTAAGCGTTAACGCTGTTACTTTTCTTTTATGGACCTTATTTATTACATGTGAACCAGTTATAACAAAGAAAAGTTCATAATTATACAGCCCAATAATAACGCTAAGGTTTAATAATGCTTAAAGATACTCACATTTTGGATTTATAATGCTGAAAGACATTCTTTGGATCCAAGAAACACAATTTTCCACAGTATTTGCTCGATGCTTAACCATCTACCTGCGACGTGTGTTAAAATGACCGTTTGACATGTATCATGTATCTCCACTCTACATGAATTTCCGGCTATGCGACCTCGATGTCTATTCAAGTTAGGTGTCACTAGAATTGCAGCTCTTGCCGCTGGTAGATGTGTATCATTGTGGCTGAGTTATTGCTTATCAAAATTGTAGGGGGTCATCTTAACCCTACGTAGCAAATTGAAAAAAAAATTCACTAACATTTATTTTTGCAGAAAATAAAAGATTTGACATATTAATAAATTCTCAGAAATGTATAGAAAGGAATTATAATTCATATTCTCTCTGTACATGCACGGGAATTGAAATAATGACATCTTCGTTATTTTTTTTTTTTCTTTCCTTTTTTTTTTTCATTTTCTTTTTATTTGATTTTTTTCCTTGAATTTGGTGCCCCATTTAACTTGGCACCCTAGATGACTGCCTAGTTTGCCTATATGGATGGGCCGCCCCTGCGTAGCTGTGATCTTTAAATCTTTGGAAGACAATGTGTCTCTAAACCAGGGATGGCTCTAGCTTTTTTGCCACCCCAAGCATGGCAGGCAGGCTGCCTTCGGCGGCTTGCCTGTGGGAGGTCCCCGGTCCCGAGGATTCGGCGGTATGCCTGCTGGAGGTCTGCCAGTCACGCGGCTTCGGCGTACCCGCCGCCGAATTGCCGCCGAATCCGTGGGACCAGCTGACCTCCCGCAGGCATGCCGCCGAAGGCAGCCTGACTGCTGCCCTCGCAGGGACCGGCAGGGTGCCCCCCGCGGCTTGCTGCCCCAGGCCCGCACTTGGAGCGCTGGTGCCTGGAGCTGATGCTGCTCTGAACAACTGTAAAGGAAGTCAGAATGGACAGCACCTGCCTTCAGTTTGGGGGGAGACATTGCTCTTTATTATGTTTCTCATTCTCCCCAGTATGTCCCAGCACAGTCTAGTCCTCCTCGGGCTTCTTTCATTGTTCTGTTACATTCTGTTTAGTGATGATCCATCATTTTGAAAAGGACCAAAAATATGGCATCCACTATAGATAGTTGCTTAGCCCACGTACACTACAGTTCAGATTAAAGAAATCCAGGGAGGACTGAAGAGAGCTGAACTTAACCAGGGGGATGAAAGACAAAATGAAAATCTATCTCCCTTTAAATTTAAAGAGGAGTTTCCTTCAGCTAAAATGATCTTTACTCTTTCTGCATCCTTGTTAAATACAATTTTTGTGCACTGTCAGACCATATTGGGCTTTTATGATTGAAATGCTCTAGTGGTTTTTATAAATTGTGCACGTCGGATAGCAAGGCTCTGTTGACTGAGGTGATTGAGCCATTTCCTATTGATCTAGCGCCTTCCCCTCCTCCCCTCTTCCTAATGAAGGCAGAAAGACATAGCCTGGAAATCTTTGATGTTCCATTCCTCTGCTCTTCATTATTTTGATCTTTTATCAATCCTTGTATTGGTAAATGTCTTGTAATATATGTTTTCTGTGTTTAAGCCTTCTGGTTTCCAAAGGCTTTTATACTTGATCAAGATTTTTTGCATAGAATATAAAAGCTGTACATAGTACTAAGTCTGGTATTTTTGTTTTGTTTTCCAGATACAAGTAGTACATTGTAAAACGTCATGTTAGGAAACCTGTTTGTTTGCTTGTCTGAGTGGAATAAATTGCCGGTTACTGCAGGAAATCAAATATGTATAATTTTATCTGACATGGCCTTTATCATCTTTATTTTACAGAAAACCCCTTCAGATTGCTAATTGCCTTTGAATAAAATGTATCACTGTACAGATTACTGTCAGGATAAATTCTTCTAAAGAGTCTTCTCAGTGATTGTGGTGGTGGCAGAAAGGGACAATGACTGGAATGAGCTGGGTTTTCTCTTGCTATTGGTTAGTACCTATAAAAAAGGGATACACCGGTTCTTTGACAGTCTCTGAAATACTGACACCACTGTAATTATTTGAGGTGGAAGCTGGACTAAACACAGAAAGAGAAGGGAATTGTGACAGCACTACTAAATATCTTGCTTCTGATACCTGCTAAAGTTTCCTTCCTAAGAAAGAGCTCTTTTGTGAACACTGTGAGATGCAGGGCCGGCTCCAGGCACCAGCCCACCAAGCTTGTGCTTGGGGCGGCACCTGGAGGGGGGCAGCACGGTGCTCCGGCTCCGGCCGCCGGGGAGAGCGGAGCCCCGGCTGGGCTCTCCGCCCTCCTCCCGGGGCTCCGGCCGCCAGCGGAGCCGCGACAGGCTCGCCGCCCTCCCCCCGGCACTCTGTTGCCCTCCCCTGCTGCGCTGGGGCGGGGGGTGGCTTTTTTGCCTGGGGTGGCAAAAAAGCCAGAGCCGGCCCTGGTGAGATGAGAAATCATAATAAATCTTTCTTCACTTTGACCCATTAACTAAAATCAAAGTGAAGAAAAAAATTGTTCTGCAAGAACACATCACTAGGAGATCAATAGCGTGCACAGTAATGATGACGATTAATTTCCATGCACAACTCCATTACCTAACCTCAAACTGTAAATTTTATACACACACATGTGAATGCGCACCTCTTCTCCCTCCGTGTTATCTAGTACATGGAGAGAAGGAGACAAAAGTAAGATAGGATTGGAGGAAAACTGTATGGGGCAAAACACAAGTGAGTTATGCTGGTGTGATTTGCAACTATAGCTGATAAAACCCCTTTGTACCACACCGTGCCACCATGTATGCTATATGTAACACATGCATTACCAAAATATTATGTCAAATTTTTGGACGAGTGTTAAGAAATTGTACTGGGTTTGGTTTTTTGTATCCCTTCCCTGTAAAGCTAAGTGTTTTAGCTGCCAAAAATCTTAGAGGCAGCCAAAAAACCCTCAGAACCATTTCATCTATTGCACCTTATATTGACTCACTTGCTTTCTACCTCCAATCTATTTTCCGAGGACAGATTCTAACATTCCCAAACCCCAAGCAGTTTTAATAGACATAATTACAATAACATCTCTCTGCCTCAAAAATCTCTTTTCCTCTTCCCTGCAAATGCGGAATTCTCACAATGGAGCAAAAGTGACAACCTTTCTAGCAAGACCTCCTCCTTCTCTTCACTTCCAATACCCTCTCCTCTTTTTTCCTTGTTTTTTCTTCTTGTGAGATTTTATATCAAGCTTGCCAAAAACTCAGGAGATTTTAGCAGAATCAAATTCAAATTTAAAATCCATGACGGTCTTAAACGGATTGTGTGTGTGTGTGTGTGTTGGTATTTTGAAAGGTCTTGTATAGATACAGGATTATTTTATATTCTAAAGATTTAAAACTTATTTTCCATCAACAGATAATATAGAAATTTACAGAAAGAGCACATCAGACCTAGGGTAAAATTTTCAGCTGTATCTAAGTGACTTAGGGGCCTAAGTGTTATCAAAAGCCAATAAGTCTTAGACTCCTAAATGCCTATGTCACTTTTGAAATGAGACTTAGGTACATTGAAAATTCTATCCCAACTATGTATAAAGAAATTTCACACTCTATGGGTAAACAACAATGGGTGGAAAATTTTTATGGGAAACACTTACGGTTTCAATTTGGTCCAAGGTGCTCATCATGATTTAGAGGGGAAAGTAGTACTAAGTAGCTAGATAAAAAAGTGGGAGCATCATTGGATGGGAGTGCGGGTTAATGATATTCAATTAACACTTAATTGATCTGCAGGAAATGAGAACCGTAAAGGAAGTAATGAAGAAGATGGCTTCCTTTTCTTTCTGTCACTCAATAGCTATCTAGATAACTCCACTATAGTAGCTGAGTGCCTCACAGACTATCACATTTATCCTCACTGCATGAGAAGAAGTACTTAGAGAAATGAGAGAAGAGTGTATTATAGAAGCACCACTACTGGCACATGGCTGGTAAGGATATGTCAGTATTTCTAGTCTTTCTCAACTGTAGAAATTAATTTCAATTTCAAATTTGTTGTAACAGAGCAATGCTACTTCAGTTTGATTAAAATTACAGCCTTCCAATAATAGATGGAATTTGTTTGGAGCTTTTTTTTTTTTTTTAGTACTTTTATAGTACTGTAATTCAAGCCGATGGTTGTTTTTTTCTGATGTGTATCAACGTCCAACAATATTATACAACATTAGACCACTACTCTGATTTACTATAAATGCTTCCTGAAGACCAACTCTGCTCTGACACCTACAGATCAATGCTCATTTTGTTGTGCATCAGTCAGGGGTAGCTGATTTTTGTTACTTACTAAATTGGAACCATCAGGAAAGCTGTATAAACCACATGAGCTTATTACTGGTATCCTGGTCCTCCCTTACCATGTGTTTGTCTGTTACAGTCATTTGTTTCATTTGTATTGTCTTACAGAGAGTTTTTCTGCAGTACTAGGTTTATAATTATTAGTCATTTTGGATCAACATAGATATATACATAAATAAAATGTAATTTAACAAAATAATTAATTTGTTCAGTTTAAGTTTTGTTTAATTTTTCAAACGTGGCCAATTTACAATATTTTCATTTACATGTGAGCCACTGGGTATAACTAGAGGGGTGTATGTCTGGGTGCAAAAAAAGGATTTCTTTGTTGTAACTACACTACAGGAAAAGAAAGGTGAAATAAGAGAAACTAGAATGAAGGGGAAGTTGATAAACTGTGCAGGCTGGGATGATAGGATTACTTGTGGCCTCATCTGGAAGAGCAGTTAAAAGGTACAGAATCCCAAGACATTTGTACAAATGAAAGATGGAAGGGGGGTAAGGTCCAAGAGAGAATGACAGGAAAGGAGTAGTTAAGCATGATATTATTAACAACAAGCCAGCAAAAATACAAAGTCTCATGAATTTACAACACATTAGAGCAGTTACACTTGTAAAAATTCATTCAAATTTAACAAGTCATAAACATTAATGAATAATTTGACGATGACATAAAATATAACCTTACCTTTCCTGTGTGGGAGAATTCAGACGAAACAAGATTCTCAGGCAGCAAATTTCAGGGCTGCCGGGCAAAGCATTGATCCAGATCCTGGGTGGACTTTCACCCCTCCTCCCAAATATACACACATCAGACTCTACCCCTGACCTAACCCTGCAAACTTATTTTTTCTCCAGTTTGTTTTTCAAGTCCTCGTCACTGATGCTGTCACACTCCAGATCAGTGTTTATGCACTAGCTATTCTCCTAAGGCAATGTGTACAGCAGAGGGAGTGGGACTCAAGCCCCACATGCTTGCCAATTGCAAGATACCTGAGTCCAATATTTCCCTGGTGGTGGGATTCAGGAAGTGGAATGACACCTAACTTTGGACCCCAAGAAGTCTTGCTATACATTCTCCATCTTTCAAGACAGAAGAGATTCCCACATCCCTCCACCTAAACACAGAAACACACCCCACACACACACACCTTCATAGCAATGAGGGTCTTCACAGTCCTCTTCTCTTCTATTTTCTCATGGTTTGGAGGAGTTTTGGCAGCACCACCCTGTATTTCTCCTTTCAGTGATAGGAGACGGTTCAGCGGCTCCAAAGTATCACTGAACCATTGTGCTGAGTCAGTCGATCTGCGTACTAACTGCATCTGTCTCTCTCTCTCTCTCACACACACACACTGCCAATTGCTGACCAGTTCAGGTAACAGTGAAGCATACAAATTTTGGATACTGTTCCACGGATGGCATATCATTGAAGACCAAAAAAATTTAGTGGCTCCCTGGTGTTCCTAGCATCCTATGTTAGGGGTTGATCACTGAGAGGTGTTGGGAAACCTTAACACTTACTAATGATTACGGGCACCATCTTAATGGCAAAACTCCATCTGGAAACATGATCAGACCCAATGACAGTTGTGAAACCGACAGCACAGCTAAATATAAAGGCCTTATTGTACCAATGCTCTTATTTAAAAACTAAGGAGTTTTTAGAGGGAGCTAATCATTAGAGGGAAGCCACTGACAACAGGAAAGAATTATACACAGAATTGTATTACCAAATACCTATAATACCACTGTCAAATTTAATTATGAGTTGGTATTTTTGCCAAATTTTCTGCCATAAACTTATTCAATATAAACTAAAACTATCATGTTGTCATTAACCAGCCAACTGTAAAGAATTCCAATATGTGCATCTTGAAATCAATGGTTCTGTGAAAAACAGTCTGCAGTATTTCACAGCTGAAGTTTACAATTAATAAGTCTTTTCATTCAGCTAATCAGCGATTACATTAACCGCACACCTAACCACTAATAAGCAGTGTCTGATAATTATTTTACAAGCAAAACAAAAATGACAATGTTGATGCATTGTGATGACACATCTCATTATAACTGGGTTGCCACAAAATAATTCCAATAGAAAAAATGGTAAGTTATATTGCCTTTACTAGGCTACAACTTGATAATGCACTGGATAACTTTAAATTGTATATGGAATGTGAGCACATTTCTGAATGTTACATTCATAGACAATACAAGAATTCTTTCTTTCGTCTTATTTAATTTTAGAATACTGATTTACCTCACCACTTTATTACAAACTATATCTCTAGAGACAATTCTGTATATATTTTAGACTATGAGATTTTCCTGAAACAATCACTTTAAACACACAGCCACTAGAAACAGATGCCAGATTGTTGGGTTCCCCCCCCATCCCATAATGATCAGTTTTTAATCTGTGCATCAGTCTAAAACAGCCATATGTACAACATACTTGCAGGTACCACAAAAGTTACCAGCTGGAGCCTGAAACCTGCACTGAAAGAGACAGAATATTCTTATATTCTCTTCAGTGAGTCTGATGTTGCTTGGATTCCAATTTCTATATTATCCATTTAAACACGACCTTTTTATTGAAATGGCCTATATCTAACTCTTAACGTGCTAGGCACCTAAAGGTGCTACCAAAGTTAAAACAGTGGTGTAGTGAGGCGGTGTAGTTCCCCGCTGTCCCGGAGAGAGATGAGTCCCTCCGGACACCAGAGTGGGCAGAGCCAGGGAGCTCTGAGCCCACCTCCCAGAGGGTCAGGCGTTGCCCCGGAAGTATAAAGGCCCGACCTCAAAGCTCAGTGAGAGAGCAACCATCGGGGAGGCCAGAAGCTTGCGATTGGGAAACCCCAGTGGCCTGCAGTAAATCCAAGGACTGGCCTGACCTGCCCCGCTACCCGGAGGAGTTGCCGAGCCTGCCCCACGCCAGCTATCAGGAGGAGTTGCCGAGTCTACCCCTCACCAGCTATCCCAAGGAACCCATGGTGCTGGACCCCCCGAGGACACCACCCCCACCCAGGTATCTCAAGAGGGGGAGTTTGGAAGCAGCCTGGGGGCAGCCAACCCTAGTCTGGCTGCAGCACTGCCAGAGCCCATGTCAATGGGTTGTGGCCAGGATCCCCACTGATGCAGCAGCGGGTCTTCTGCCGCTGCTAGGGCCCCGGGCTGGGACGTAGTGGAATGGGAGGGCCTGCATCCTGTGGCAGTCTCCCCCCGTCCCAGGCCCTTTAGAACCTAGGGCCTGGGCCTACTGTTTATATACTGTTGTTGCTCAGCGCCAGCCTAAGGGCCTGAGCGCCTGACCCACCATTGCCCCACCCTGACTTAGGGCCTGGGTTTACTGTGTTTGTTTCTGCCCTTACAGAGGCCACTGAGGAAGACTCCCGCGGCCGAACTAATTCCCCACAAGACATCTTCCCGAGTTTAGTGAGGTGGCGTGGTTCCCCGCCAACCCAGAGAGAGACAAGCCCCGGCTAACCTCTCTATAAGTGGTTTGAAGAAAGTGAGGGGACAGGTTCTAAACTCATCTATGCATTGTCGTGCTCAAATAGGCTGCTGTGGTGGGTGGGTAAGCAAACCATTAGAATTTCAGAGAGGGGGGAAAACAGCCAAACGGCCAATTGTCAACACACTGTCCACCACACAGAAGATCAAGAGTTTCTCTCTTGCTCCTCAGATGAAAAAGACTGGAAATGATGCAAGACAGACTGCTCAGTCCTTGAAGGGGAGGCACTACTTTGATTCTCTCTCAAATAACATCTTCTGCCCAGTGGCTACAGCAGAACCTATATGTATGCAGACCTCCTTGGCTCAGGGAGGTGTGATGGGCAGTACAGACCATTCTGAAATGCAACAGATGCCCTTCATGCCCCCCCCCACACCTTTATTATCCTTAATGAAGAGAAGCAGCAGAAATTTGGCCAACGAGATAGGAGAGCTTCACATGCAGGAAAGCAAGTAATTCAGCTGAGATGAGTTGAGAGGTTACAAATGGGTACCACTACGGCATGCTCCACTAATGACTGCAGCATTTCATTAATATTCAGGTCCAGTGGAGTCAGGGGCTATAAAAAAGGGCAGATTCTAGGCAAAGGGGAAGGCCTGGGGAACTGTTTTCCTTGTCTGTAGGAGCTTGGAGCAGTTCTTTGTTAGTTTGTTTATTAAGGTTTCCGAGATAATCAAGGGTGGCTTCCGAATCCTGCACACTGGGTCCTTTTATTTTGCTAATATCTAAATCAATAAATGAGGCTTTTCTAAGGAGATGTTTTTGCTTTCCTTCAGAAGAGCCTCTGGTAATTGGTGAGGGTGGATCAGAATATGTGGTCTTCTCTTCAGAGGCTTTGCCAGGATATGGCAAACAAAAGTGAGGTTGGAAGTAAACAAGGGAGAAAAATAGGATGCTTCTAGAATATGCCAGCGTGTGAAATGCAATAATAGGTATTATTTCCGTGGAGAGAAAATGGTTTGTTTTTATTAAATTTGTTACCACTGTATTTTCATGACTAGTTTTTTTTAAGTGTAGCCTCATTACAGTCTGTCATACATGAATATTTGCTTCATCCAATGGCTTTTGAAAAAAGACTTCAAAGAAGCTTTCATAATATAGGTTATGCATCCACTAATTAAATACCACCAATCCCTTATAATGAGCAACACTCTGCCCGCCCGAATCTAAATTTCTAAGGCAACTTGATTATGTCAGAGTTGAGGTAAGAGGTCACTTCTTGAGGATCCTCCATCACAGACATCAGAGAGCAGTAAAGTCATTGAAGGGCATCTAAAGCAGAAGCAATTTTCTCAGTCTTGACACTTTCTAGTAAATTAGTCACTTGTCGAGCAAAGTGACAGTTATACAGCAAAACAAAATCTTGTAGAGCTCTTCATTTATTCTTGGAAATGTTGTCTATGTCACTGTCAAGGAACAGTAAAGTCCCTAACACATTTCCTTCTGAAATGCCTATCTCGGGGGGCTTCTTGCAAATCATTTCTTAATGAAGTTTAAATGACAAGTACATTTTTTTAGCTTTAGGTATAGCTAACTGTTTTCCCTACCTCCCTGACATTTTCTATTGTAACTAAATCACTCTATAGAAGGCAATGTATGGGATATGAATAAAAGATTTGTTATTTAACAAAGCAATACCACATTATAGGTAGCTTAACCACACCTTATAAATTATCATGACTAAATAAACAATCATTAAAAGTGCAAATATATAGCATATAGAAGATTGCCAAATGTTTGGCTTTACTGTCAATTAATCAGAGCCAGATTCTAATGTTCTTACTCATGATGAGTAGCATCTGACTCCAGAAGTGATTTCACTGAGACCGTTCATGGAGTAAGGTGCTATACAACATGTACATTGGCCAAACCGGCCAGTCTCTACGCAAAAGAATTAATGGACACAAATCTGACATCAGGAATCATAATACTCAAAAACCAGTAGGAGAACACTTTAACCTGTCTGGTCATTCAATGGCAGACCTGCGGGTGGCAATTTTGCAACAGAAAAGCTTCAAAAACAGACTCCAATGAGAAATTGCTGAGCTGGAATTGATATGCAAACTAGATACAATCAACTTAGGCTTGAATAGGGACTGGGAATGGCTGAGCCATTACAAACATTGAATCTATCTCCCCTTGTAAGTATTCTCACACTTCTTATCAAACTGTCTGTACTGGGCTATCTTGATTATCACTTCAAAAGTTTTTTTCTCTTATGTAATTGGCCTCTCAGAATTGGTAAGACAACTCCCACCTTTTCATGCTCTCTGTATGTGTATATCTCCTCAATATATGTTCCATTCTATGCATCCGAAGAAGTGGGCTGTAGCCCACGAAAGCTTATGCTCAAATAAATTTGTTAGGCTCTAAGGTGCCACAAGTACTCCTGTTCTTTACACAACATATGAAAGAGTATCAGAATCTGGTCCATAGATGGGAATGGACATTTGAGGGCTATAAAATACATATAAGGGGGCAGAGGGGAGGGGGAAGAGGAGTTATATATAAACACATCTTTTAAAAATGATTTTTGCTTATTTTATTACACATAATTGGTATGCATTTATTGCTCCTGTAATTTGCCAGGTCTGACAGCCCCGAAGATTGAAATTCTCTTATCTAGGCAGGATATGGACAGCAGGGCCTGGGCAGCAAATTGGAAAGTTTCTGCAAACTGATGCTCTAATATGTGTTGAGACCGCTTCTCTCAAATGGCAAAAGGATCATAATGGTTACTTAGACAGGGAAGAGAGATGAAAGAAATTCACATAAGCATTCTTTGGCGCATAAGTACATCTTGGATAAATATGCTGCAATGTCATGCAAACTGCTTCAACTTTAAAAATGTGGCCTCTCCTCTATAGCTGCTGTAAGGAACCTAATCAGTGGGAAGTGTGGTGCTGCTATTTGGTATGTGGACTCATGCCTGGGGAATCTGAATGTAGCAGGTCAAGATATGTAGATCTGTTTTCTACAACCCCTTGATCATATGCCAGAGTTCAATATCCTCCATGAGACTTGTTTACTGAAGTGAGGCTGGGGTCAGATGTCTAAATACTTATGGACACTTGTTCAAGTTCAACTTCAGGAGCTCCAAAACGGGTGACTGCCTTGTTGCTGAGGGAAGATGTAAATGTAAACATCCCCTTTCCTCAGCAGCAAGGCAACTGCAGCTGCCATCTGTACATGTCCCTGCAGCTGTGGAAGTGAACAGGTGGCAGCAGAGTAAGGCAGCAGGACAGCAGCAGCAGCAGCTTTTTCTTAAGGTTTCCCCACCAGAGAGACTGCCCACTGGGTTTCTCTTCTCTTTAAGCTCCCTAAGCTAAGTTACAGGAGCACTGACACGCTGGTGCCTTCCCTCTTAGCAGCAGTGGGAGCAGAAACCAGGGGAGAGGCCTAGTGTGACAGAGCACTGCACCCCAGGCCTGCAGGAAACATCCCAAAATTCTCTTTACATTGGTCCCACCCCAAAATTCACTTTCCTGCAAACCTCACTCATTCCCAATGTCTCTGCCAACCAATAATGCATAATAGTTTGGCTCTAGCATATATCACAGGATTAAGAAGCTGTTATGAAAACTAGAGTTAAAAGAGCAAAGCTATAGAAAATTAGATCTGACTGGATTCTGATATTTTATCAACAACACTTTGCTTAACCCCACCATGTTATCAGGTTCCTTCCCTGGGTTTAGGATTTTATCTCCTGAGGTACAAAGCACAAAGCCCTGTATTTTAAAGTGTGAGAGCTTTTCCCGGAGCAAAAGCAAGTAGTGTACTTTTTTAATATGCTTTGAATTTTGGTAGTGAAGTTCATAGAAAGTTTGTGCACTATCAGAACAAAAAGATTATCTTCAGTTCACACAGAGAATGGGGAATAAAAATGGAGATGACACTTCAATTTATTGAGCCCTCTTTGGAAACCTCCCATGGAAGGTCACATGGTCAAAACCTCTTAGTCAACTATATTTTCAGTTTTCAACACCAGTTTAAAAAACACCACCTTTTCTTCCATTTGCAGCCCACACACTAACAGGGCTTCACTTTCCTTTCCTTTGTTCCCAGATTATGCAACAAATATAGTTTATCTTAAAAAAAAGAATTCTAATCCTATAAAGGAGTAAATTGTTATGTCACGTTCATTATAGCTTAAGATACCCAAAGAATAAGGTTTTCCCAATAAAAATAATATTTAGTTAAAATTTTTATTGATTTCTCAGCTCAGTGAGAACAGTCAAATCTCTTAGCCACTATGCAGGAATCATTCCAGATTTTTGCACTCACACTCTCAATATAATTGGATCTTTATACTGTCCAAGTGCTTAACCATCAACGGTCAGAGTCTGACTCTCTTTCCCACATTGACCAGTACTTTACATCTCAAATAGTCCCATTGAAAATCCAGCCCCACGTAAATTATTGATAATCAGAATAAGGTAAATGGATAAAAAGATGAAATTTTTATCAATAAATGTCAATAAAAGTTGATTTCACCATTCACTCACAACTGACAAAAAAAAAATTCCTTCAATAATAATCCAAATTTACAGATAGGCAACCTAAGAAAAATGCTGCTAGAGAACGTAGAGTTTCGTGTAAGGATATTTACTTTGTACATTTTGACATGAGATGTTGACAATGTGTTTTAACAGTTAAAGCTTTATAACTTTTTGAATCTCAGCATGTACTGTAATTAACTAATTACTGTCCTGTAATTTCCTGCAGCTACAAAAATTAAGTAGATGCTTTTTAAAATGCTTAAAACCCATAATTTTGCACAACTGTAAAAACTGTAAGATAAAACTAGAAATGTTTAAAAATAAACCTGGACATTTTCCACCAGAAATTATAAAAAAATAAAAATTGATGGAAAATATCAAATGTTTTCTTCCAAGCCTAGATATAAGAAAGCATTTCCCCTTCTGGCTTTTCTCACCTCCAGAAGACTGCTGTGAGGTGTACCTCTTTCCACAGCACATCCACTTTACTTTTAACTGGCAAAATAAGGTTACCTTAAAGATTTCATTACCACCACCTCTGAATGTTGAGCATACTGCCCTTCTTGCACCCCAGACTCAGTAGGCCCCTCCTTCAAGCATTTTATTTTAAAACCTAGTAGCTCCAACCACTTTGTTTCCAAATTGGCATGTGTAAAAGAGTACAGATTCTACCAAGTTCTACTCTCCCCTGCACACATTTGGTCAAATTAGTAATTCCAACCATTTCTAGATTCAGCACAATACAAAACACCTAGCAACTTCTGTTTATTTCTGCCCTAAACCACGAAGGTTAAACATATTATTTTATCATGGAAAGCCTCACATGTAGCAAATTGCAACACATGCCCAAGTGTTGAACTAGGAAACAGAGAGGACATGTAGGGAGTTCCTACAGCTTCCTATGTACCATGAAGTCCAGATCCATACCTGCTTTGGAACGAATGTGCCAGGGTGAGGAAGAAAGAGTGCTGAAGATGAAGCAAATTGCACCACTGACCCAAAACAATATACAGAGAAGGAACAATGGGCTGAAATTTCAACTCCCCTTTGGACCATGTAGTACTGGCTCCTTGGAGTAAACAGCTCCTTGGGCATATACTCCAGGTAGGCTCCGAGGATTCCATTCATCTGCTTCTAAGCACAGAGCAAAGCTTTTTCATGTGGACATTTTTCTTGCCCAGGATTTCACTGTATGGTATTTTAAACTCATCATCTCCGTAGTGTTAAATCAGTATTCTATGTACAGCCTGTTTCTGCAAAGGCTCCCAAGACTGGGAAATGCTTTCTTGAAAAGCTGTAGTTAATATAATGCATGCATATATTTTCTGAATGGTGTTATACCTATTTCCTTTGTTGAATCCAGAGACCTGTACTGTTTCAAAATTGGTCTCTGTGTTATGTGGCCAAGGGAAGTTACTATTATATCAGTTCACAATCTCCTTCAGAATCTTTAAGCAAAACATGGGGATTTGACAGCTGGCAATTTACACTGTCTGCTCATCAACATCAGTAAAGCTAAAGGTTCTCTTTGAAAATAATGTGAATTTTCTGTATTAAAATACACTTTTCAAACTATGGAAAGCACATAAAATATACTACAGTCTATCAATAAGAGAGAATTAATGAAAATCTTAGATTAAACTTTCTGGGGGCGGGAGAAAGGCTTACCTCTCGACTGCAAACCACGGCCACATGCTTCATTGATACCCAATATGCCCTGTCTCACAGAATCTGGCACCAGTATACAGTGACTCCATTTATGGGTCTTCCATCTATGATAATAAACAAAGAGTTAAGGGGTTTGTGCTATTATGGTTGCTTAGAAGTGAAGACAGCATTGAAGTAATTTAGGGGTAAAAAAACAAACAAACTACAAGAATGTTGTAATTTTCCCTCAAACAAGCTTTACAAACTTAAGCTCAGATTTAAGATTAAACCCATACGAAATCTACATGAGCCTCCAATCTTCCTCCTTTGTTCTTTTTTATTTAAGTCTTAGTGCCTTTTTCAAAGTCTACTGAAATCAATGGGAATCTTATCATTGACTTTAGTAACTTCTTGATCAGAGTCCTTTCCTGCAAACCCTTATTCACGAAGTTAATATTTTGCAGAATCTGCCTTCTAGGTTATGATGTGTGATATATAAGAATGCAGGTGAGCATCTGCCCATATATTTTTACAGCTGCTTAGAAACATGCATGCATAATGTCTACTGTAATGTGCAGTTTTGTCACAACATGCATTTTTACTCTTTTCAAGTACATGTTGTAATGTCGTGATCTGGGACTCAAAAGTTTGCACACAAAGATATAATGGATCTCTATTTACTAATACTTGTATAACACATGGTGTGACGTTGCACCCCATAATGCTTTATAGAAATATGCTTATGAGTGTAAATATGACATAACTGGAATATGTTTTATGCTAGATATAACATATCATGTAACATATCTTTGCAAAGGTTATGTTCTACTGAATGTATTCATCCTATTCATATGCATGTATCATTTTTATATCGTAAGCTATGAGTGTTGGCTCTATGCTTGTATTTAAAGTGTTTGTTGTAGGAAGCACATAAGGCAGATTTGGTCAACATAGTGTGAAGGGGTTATGCGAGTAATTGGGAGTACTTAGCTAACAATGGACCTTGGGAGACGCCAAGCCACAGCTAAGCTTTCCTACGGTAACTACGGGGGTGTGAGTGATTGCTGGACCCAGTCTAGGAAGGATTCTAGTCTGTCAGCTTATTGGAACATCTCTGAGGGTGAGATTTACTTGCATTTAGTTTCCTACTGTATTAGGCTTAGACTTGCGTGTTTTTGTTTCATTTTGCTTGGTAATTTACTTTGTTCTGTCTGTTATTACTTGGAACCACTTAAATCCTACTTTTTATATTTAATAAAATCACTTTTTACTTATTAATTAACCCAGAACATGTATTAATACCTAGGGGAGCAAACAGCTGTGCATCTCTCTCTATCAGTGTTATAGAGGGTGAACAATTTATGAGTTTATCCTGTATAAGCTTTATACAGAGTAAAATGGATTTATTTGGGGTTTGGATCCCATTGGGAACTGGGTATCTGGGTGTTGGAGTCAGGAGCACTTCTTAAGCTTATTTTCAGTTAAACCAGGCAGGGTACTGAAGTCCCAAGCTGCCAGGGAAAACAGGCTTAGAGGTAGCATATCAGGTGGCAGTCCCAAGGGGGTTTCTGTGACCCAACCCATCACACATGACCACAGAATTTTACTGAAGAGTGGTAAATAGTTTCCTTCGTTGTGCTATTTGTCTACTCAGAAACTAAAAAATACATATTAATCAGTGAGCTGCAGAGAAGAAGGTGGAGTATCTGCAATGACCATACAATTATCATTAAAGTAGTTTAGTGATTGTAATCCCACATTAGATTAAACTGATATTTAAAATACATTCAGGGTTGGTTTGTTTTCTCATGCATCTTCACACATTTTTAAAACTGAAGGTTGCTTTTTTAGGATGGTGTTTACGCTGAGGCTCATTTTGGTGAAATCACACATTAGTTCTACTAAAATGCATTTTTGGTTGATACAGAGCTAATATTTATTTGTTATTTTTTGTGATGAAAAATTATTAAATAAATTGCACATGATTAAAATATAAAATGCATTTCTGGAGAACTAGAAACCCAATGTCAGAGATTCTTAGCTGCTTATTTACAGAACCTGTAAACTGGACAGACAGGAATATCTTCACATTCTCTTTCTTCATACAAGGTGTCTGGGCAGTCCTGTCCCCCATTGGCAGCGTTCTGAATGATAATCCTATATCGGAACTGTTTAATTGCTGTAGCATTGTCTGTAAGAAAAAAATGCAGCAAACATTTGTTTACCAGGCATAGTTGGCATCATTAGCTATCTGGGTTAAAATCCCGCCTGAGGTTACAACTAGTAAAACACTGAAAGCTTGATCCTGCAAAGCAGGGAGGGGTGCTGCTCTATATCAAAGATACCTTTATCTGCTTTAGAATACCAACACATCAGAAGAACAGAACCCAGAATGCTTATGGATCAATTTTCTAAGTGATAAATCACAAGCTAGGACGCTGGGGGTGGGTCTGTTACAGATCATCAAATCAAACAAGAGAATGGGATGAGTAGCTCCTTAAACATCTATCTATAATGTGGAAAAACAAAACTTATCATCATCATGGGGGGTGGGGGTTCATGATATATACCAGAGGTCTCAAGCTGCACTAGTAAAACATATTCAGAGTTTTAATAGACAATAACTTTCTAAGATAAATTATTGCAACCAACTTGTGGTGATTCTACATCGACCCTCATTCTAACACAAAGTCATACCATCTAGGAATAAAGAACATATGTCAGATTTACAAAATTGGAGGCAGCATCCTGGAATGCAGTGACACTGAAAAGGACTTAAGAAAATGGTAGTTTCTCCTGAAACAAGAGATCCAGTTCAGTGCTGTAGCTAAGAAGACAAATGGGATCCTTAGATTTGAAGTAGGAGTAGGGTGTTGAAATGCTTTCTGGAAAACCAAGTCCCATTCTAGAGTCCACACTCAAAAAAGATGTTGAAAAACTAGAAAGGGGTCAGAAAAGAGCTACAAAAATGATTCAAGATCTGGAAAACATGCCTTATAATGAGAGAATGTAGGAAGCTCTATGTTGTTAGTTCATACAAGGAAAGGTTAACAGGTAACTTGATTATGGTCTACAAGTCACTATACGTGAACGAGATTTCTGATAGTAGAGGGTTCTTTAATCCAGCAGAAAAAGGCACAACAAGTCCAATGGTTGGATGCTGAGTAGAAACAAGGCACAACTTTTTTATAATGATTAAGTCTATGAATAAGTACTTAAATATGTACTTAAGTTAAAGATCACAAGTAGTCCACATTGAAGTCAAAGGGATTACTCACACACTTAAAGAAGTGCTTCGCTGGATCAGGGCAAGAGTGATCAGCATCCTGTAAGCTCAAATCCTTGCTGATTTGTACACTTCAGAAAAAAATCACCATGCAGATTAGCCCAATTACAAAAGGAGCGTCTTTTTCTGTGAAACACAGCCAAAACTGAAACTCAGCAGTTTTCCAGGTGAGGACTGAGATGCATTACATTGGGAGGAAAGTTCATATAGAAACTGGCTCTGAGGCCTGGTCCACACTAACCCCCCACTTCAAACTAAGATACACAACTTCAGCTACGTGAATAAAGTAGCTGAAGTCGAAGTACCTTAGTTCGAACTTACCGTGGGTCCAGACGCGGCAGGCAGCCTCCCCCGTCGACGCCGCGTACTCCTCTCGCGGAGCAGGAGTACCAGCGTCGACAGCGAGCACTTCCGGGATCGATCTGGGACCGATTTATCGCGTCTAGACAAGACACGATAAATTGAACCTGGAAGATCGATTGCTTACCGCCGGACCCGGAGGTAAGTATAGACGTACCCTTAGCAGGCATGTAATTAGTGGAGTAATGCTACTCCACTCCTATTAAATATCCCTCTGATCCTTACTGGATCAGAGCCATAAGACTTGGTTCAAGTCAGTGCTACTGAACCATCACCTCCAAGAACACAACATTCGTTCAACTTTATATAGGTGTATTTTAGATTTTTAAAACTCTATATAAATGTGTTTGCTTCATTAAAGATAATGACATAATTAATGCTTTGATAATAAATATCATGTTTGACTACAGAAGCCTATTTGCTTTAATGAGTTACACACTATTTAAACAAAGATTTTTACAACTTGGAAAACCTATAGTACAATGTTTTGTGGAAAAGCATAAAATGTATCATATCAGTGAACATTTCCCCCAGTATAATGAATGCTGCCCACAACAGAGCACACAGTCAGTTGAAGGGTATTATGCAGGCATCAAGCCTGAAGTCTTTACTCAAAATCCCATTGAAGCAGATAAGAGATTTTTTTCTGAAACGACTGAGGAAGGATATGGGCCGGCTATCACTAAAATTAAAAACTAGGAAAAAAAGGAAGGATGCATAAAATCAAATGGGTTTTAACTTCAGAAATTACTTCATAATCAAAACTGCGTATCATCATACAGCAGCATCTCTACTATCACAGTGTATATTGCTTATGCACAAAAATCTACAGTAAAAGAACACTATTATGGTTGCAAGATGTTTGGAAATGCCACAGTTAAGGTTACCTGTAAAACTTTAATTCAACCCTCCTGATAGAAGTAGTAGGTTGTCATCCTCTAAGTGGACCAGTAGTAGAAGGGGATGAGGCATACACTTTACCACTGGGTTTTAAAGATATTTGCTGACAAAAAAGAATGGTGAGACTCAGCAATCTTGGGTTCTGTTCCATCTCTGGACAGGAGTGTTCTCTAGTGGGCACAGACTCTTTTGCCCATTCCCCCTAAACTGTCCATATCTCTTCCAACCTATCCCAGTCCTGTATCTTCCCCACCCCTGGCTCCTTGTCCCAGTCCTATTCTCCTTGCTTACCTAGTCCTAGTCTTCCCCTCTGGGTTTGGTGTCCAAGTCCCAATCTCCCCCTCCGTTCCCAACCTCTCCCCTTCCCCACATGCAATCCCAGTCTGCTTGCCCAGCCAGTCCCAGTTCCCCTCTCCTGCCTCTCCCACTCCCCCACTGATTCCCAGTCTTAATCTCTCTTTCCGAGACCCTCATCCAATCTCAGTATACTCCTCTCCCCCAACTCCTTGCCCCCCCCTTCCATGGCTCCTTGCCCAGTTTCTTTGCCTAGCCAGTTCCAGTTCTTCCCTCATACCCTGCTTATAGAAGGATGTCTCTACACCCGCTTCCCCACACTCTTTTCTAGTCCCAGTCTCCCCACACAGCTCCTCATCTAATTGCATTGATCCCTTCCCAAGCCAAATAGTTACCTGTTCTGTTCTCCACCCCCATTTCCCTCACCAGCTCCCAGTCCCAGTATCCTTGCCCAACTACTTCCAGCCTCTTGTCCCTCTACCAGCCCCACCTATGACAGTATAATGACAGAACAAAAAAATAGGCAAAGCATCCGAGAAAAATATTTTTTTTGCCAAGGTCCCGGATTTGTTCCATTTGGTTTTAAATCTGATGTAAATCACTGTTAAAATAAATGCGATAAGCTATTATCTAATGTTTTATGAACACTTGTCTAGGTGATCAAACTACAGTGAAATTGCTAGTCTTTACTCTAGACAGCCACAGACTGGAATAGCAGGGGCACTGCAGACTTAAATACATTGACACAGCTATAAAGGGGAGTTTGTGTATGCCCTGCACATACAATGGCAGGCTCTAGTGTGTGATATCAGTCTTTTAACTGTCCCCAGCAATACAATTCACCAAATCAAAAGCTCATGAAATAATCTTACCATGTTTTCTTATTAACATTACTATTACAGCAGTGAAAAACATCTTCCATACACTAGCTGTCTGTAATATAATTTAGGATGTGTATCATCATCTTTCATTATTAAAAATCAACGTATAAATACCCCTACTCTTTCCTAGCTTTACATCATATCCATTCACACAGATATTGTCAGCGTATCCAACACACTCAGGAATGATCTCTTCTCAAGAGGAAGACAAAAAATGTAAGGGCACTACAAGGTTCAAGAAACAGTAGACAGATCCTCCACTACCCGCTGCAATATTTTTATCAGGGATGTGACCTTCCCATTCTAACACTCTCCCCTCCCCCTTTTAGATCTCTATTGACAAATCATTGAAGCACATCATCTGTGATAAAAGTAGCCATCTCCCATGTGCAAACACCATCCATTTTGTAGGTTATTGAGTAACTCTAGAGGTGAACATTCTGCAATCTTCATTTTATTTCTTTTTGGTTATAATTTTCACTTTCATCCTCAGAGACCAATTACACCAATTATAGGAGACAAGGGTGAACAGAAGTCACCCTGGAGTATTTGAAATGGCAGAGAATCAATAAATTTACTTGTAACAAACTTTGTATTCTTGACTCATCACAGGTATGTGATTCAATTGCATTTCGTTTTTGAATTATGTATTCCATGCGTCTATGGTTGCCCTAACTGCTGCCTGCATTTCTGAGTTGTGTGATAATCCTTTGCCAAGAGGCTACCTGATTAGTGATAACATTAAATGGAGGGAAAATACCAGATTTTAATGTTAGAGAAGTTGGATGCGGTTTTACAAGATAAAACACAAACCTCTTAATTGGTAAAACTGAATTTTGCAAGTACAGTTTCATCTAACCACTGATGTTATGCTGGTACACATTTCATTTTAAATCTGTAATGCAATACCTTCTCTTGCTTGAGCTGTAGCTTAGTTCTTTGCGATCTGCATATTGTTTTCATTAAATAAAACTCTTCTACAAAAAACAAAAGCAGGACAAACAAAAACAAAAAACCTAACAACCCATGTACATATAATGGCTTGTAAACTTCAGATTAACTGCACACTGCAAATGAAATTTTTTTTTACAATGCAGCCATATCAATAACAAATCTGCAAGCAACAAACTCCCACAACTGAGAAGTTTTAATTTAGAATTATATTAAAATGATAACAACGCCAAGTAAATTAAATAATTAATTTATTCTCATTTTAATTGTAGAGGATTATTTAATAAACAAAGTAATTTATAAGGTAATTTATTCTACTTCATTATATATAGTTAATTTAAAATCTAAAAATAAACTGTTAATTAAAACAGGATTCACTTTTTAAAAAGCAACTCATTTACCTATAAAAGATAACCGGGACTGGGCTATGTAGTCCACTGACAATCTGCAAAGGGCAAGGAGGCTGGCAGCAAAAATGAAAGTATTTTGATAACAACAAGCACTTTCATCCAGACAATTACTAAAATACTGCATTGGTCATAAAAACTGACAACAGATCCCTGAAAACACAGGAGACTAAAGACCCTCCGTATCAAAGTTCATCTGCTAAATGAAAGTGATAAATGGTGCTTTAAAATCAGCAAATCTGGGAAGCTATTTATGCAAGCCTGGTATGCCTCTAAAAGTTTGGGCTGGAGTCAAATAAATGTTGGCTAACGTATTGATTTCATAGATATCAGGACAATAGCAATAAGGACTTTTGAAATTATAAGCATAAGAAAGTTACCGGTTTCAAATAAAGACCACTTACATTTCAAATTTCTTTACTAGGGAGCCACCAATACTCTACAGGTCTCCTTTAACCACCACTCCCCCCTCCCCATCCTTCTTCTTCAAGTCCCCCCCCCTTAACCACACTGCCCCCTCCCCATCCTCCCTTAACTACACTGCTGTCCCCATCCCCCTTCTGCAAGCCTCCCTTTACCATTGCTGCCCCCCCCCACCTCCGCAAGCCTCCCTTCACCACTGCTGACCACCTCCTACTCCACACGACTCCCTTAACCGCACTTCCCCCTCCCCCTTCTACAAGCCTCCCTTAACCCCATTGTCCCCTTCCAGCCAACAAGCCCTGTAGTGGCCACTGCTGGTGGCAGCCAGAACTGCAGCCCAAGGCCAGCAGCTCAGGTTGCCAACAGCAGCAGTTACTGGCTGAGGCCAGAACTGCAGGATCAGTTCTAGCTCAGCCAGAAACCGTGAGCAACCAGGATCTCTGAGTGAGATCACAAGCATCCCTGCTTCACCTGTCACCCTGACTTCCTCTCACCACTCTGCCACAGCCAGACCCTTGGGGGAGCAAGGATTCCTGAGTTGAATTCCTAGGTGTGATAGAGTCTCTGGGGTTTAATCCTGCAGCTTTCTGTCCCCCCACATTCCATTTAGGACTGTCACCTGACCAAACACAGTAGTTATATTCCAGATCCAAAAGCACACTCTAATCAGGAGTTGTGGCCTTGTACAGCACAGCTTCATGTACCCAAATCAGCCAGTGGAGTCCACTACATATCCCAGAGCCCAATGGGTAGAATCAGAGAGAGTTTTACTTGGGCAAAGAATGTGGGATTGGACTCATAACAGATAGACATGGAAGTAATGATTTGAAAATCAATATGGGGTAGATTTTCTGAAGCACCTTCACTTGGACTTGAACTCCTAAACCCTTTAGGCACTGTGAAAATCTCCCTCTTAAATAGACATAATGCTATTTAGTGGAAGATTTGAGGGATGATTTGAAACTTTCTGGTAAGCCTGGTGGCAGGTGAAGAGAGGGAGTCTAACAACAAGTCTGAAAGTCTACACTTCAGATCTCACTTCTAATGCTGTGAGGTGATGCTGGCCAGCCAGGTTTGAAAACCTGGGGAATGTAACACAGCTTTGTTTTAACTAGGGCTTTGATTAAATAGGGCTAACCTGAAGTTAGAATAAAATATAAACTCCATTAAATTATTTTGTAATAATGAAGTAATTTAAAAACATTAATAAGTTGCTTAAACAACAAATTTATTAGTATAGAAAGGCCTCTGATGGCCTGGCCATTCTGTAGTTTAATAATCATTAGGGATTAAGGGTACAATTATTTATCTGACCATAAAAGTTGGAGACAAAACTTACCCATTTGCTTTCTCATGGACTCATCTATTCAAGGTAACACATACTGTAAACATTAAGACCTGTGAAACTTTATTTGTCTTGAAAACCATTGCCTGGGTGGGTTGAGGTGAACAGGTTTGCTTAAAATCTTATTTATTCTCATTTTCAGAATCTTACCATGTTGGCATGTTGTAGGGCAGTGTGTCCACTCACTGAAAGGGGTAACAACACAATCTTTTTTACACGGGAGCAGACATGGACGCACTGTTTCAGGTCGGAGGGAGTCTGGACACCTATCAATACAATTGTAAATACAACATATGAGAGTCCCTAAAATAACATGGGACACACACACACACTCAGGAATATGATCAGCTAAGCAATACAAAAAGGATGCACATGGTTGTGGTTGAACTCCATAATGCATAGCCAACAAGTACAACAATTCAGTTCTTTACATCTTGAAAACCTTCCAGGTTTATCATCTAGCTTGTTTCTAAGCTCATTTCTGTTCATACTAGGCCTAATATTACACCCCAGCTACCGCTGGCTCCCAGAACAACCCTTGAGATCTGTGTGCAGCTAGCACAACTTACAACTGGCCTTCAGGCTACTCTAAATTGTACGTAGCATTTGGCCCAGCATTCACCAACCTTTGCTTTGGGAAAGTTCAAAGGTGGCTTAAAGCTTCATTTGCAATCCCCCTCCTGACCTGCACTGAGCACTCTTCAGGCACAACCCAAGATCTAGGCCTATATCTTCATGGGAATTTGTGTCTATAATTTTCTCAGCACACTACAGTAAATAGATCTTTGTGATTTTGCAGTCAATTTCAGACTCCTAATTTAAAAATGAAATACATATTCTAATGAAAAAAATCAGATGCAAGAAGCTCCATGTTTGAGTCATGGGCGGAAGGGGAAAGGGGCAGTTCTCTGTGATCAGGAACATCAGCTGTTCTAAGTGGGAGAATAAAAACAGAATTAGCCTTTCAGAATCTTTATTAATTTCCATGTAGGAAGATTGCTTGAGAAATACCCATCACATACCTGAACACATCCAACCAATAACTAAATATCTATCTATATGTATATTACTGTACCACTAAAGGATATTAGAAACAAAAATAAATCTGAAAATCATAATTCAGCTAACTGAACTATTAATACATTTTTGTAATGCTTAAAAGTATCAAACAAGGGTTTTAAAAAAGAGATACAATGAAATGCATTGATTCAATAACCATGAATATTCAAGAGGGAAGAAAGAATTCTCAGTGTGCAATGATTTTTTTTTCATTACATCTAGATACAGTATATGAAGCCACTGCAACCTATTTTTATTCAGTGTTCTTTTTTATACCCCATTTTCAGTGGCTTTCAGTTTCATAAGGTGGTGTGTTATGTTTCAGCTTCCATTTCTTCAAATAATGGGAGGGTGGGGGAGTAGCATGAAGTAAAAAATGCAGTGTGGTAACATAAAGATTATTTATTTGGATAAATTAATCCTGTTCCTGAAGCCACATGGCTAGTTTACTACTGCTTCAGCAGTTTTATGTTAAAACCTAACTTGTTAGTCAATTTTAATAAACAATTATATACTGTAAAATACATTAAAAACTAACAATTATTCTGTTATATTGCTATCATTATGGTCTCAAAATTCACCATTTTATTGCCAGGAGCCCCAAGCCTGTAAAGAGCTTCCACATAGGTGAAGATATCCAAACATGTGACGTTCATTGCAGGATCAGGGCTCAAAGTCAATACGTTTAATAGAGTACTACTCCTTTCCCCTCTGGCAACACCAGGTTATTCTAATCTCTTATCACCTCTTTTACACTTTTCTATCATTTTTGGAGTTCCACTGGTTACTTCATTCCTTCTGAAATACTGGAATTCCTTTCTTTAATTAAGAAACCGGTTTTGAGAAACTTCAGAGAGGTTTGGCTTTGCTTCTTTAATTTACTTATGTGGGGGAGGGGAGTTCCCATTGTAAAACACATTGAAGTGCAGAATAAAGAGGAATAAAATCATCCCAATGGGATCCTCCTTAATGGCTCAATGGCCTCCACATTTTCTGACACAATCCATTCCATTACACTTCACAATTAGAATGTTATTGTAACTATACAATTACATTTGAACAAAACATTTCCACTGAAACCTTAAAATGCAGGAGTGCTGAATTCTGAAGATCCCAGTACATGCTATAATTTTCCATTTCTCTCATACTACAACTCAAGTCATTTCTCTATAAAAACTCCTTCTTTCCTCCTCTGCTAGTCCTAGATCCATCCTCCCCTTCTACACAAGTGTTTACTTTCTCATTTCAGCTCCGTTTCCACTTAGCTAGTAAGCAGAGGATGGGGACAAATAACTATTTTACACATTATATGGCACTACAAATGGTATAACTTAATGGTGATAAATTTACAGTATATTAGTGGGTACCAGACATTCTCTTCTTTGCTCAATTAATTTCATTAACCTCAAGAATTTTAATTAACTTTATTGAAGTGACCACAGTCTGCCCAGATTTAGCAGGATTGTTTTGAGACATGCAATAAGATTTAAAACAAGGCTGCAAGGAATAAGCGAGGGCTTGATTTTTTTTTATATTGGGGAAATTATCTGTGCATCTCATTTCCTGGGTTAGTAAAACAAAGTAGAAGCTCAGAATATACACAGTGCTAAATAAATGGTTTTAGTGTACTTATTGAAATAGCAATACAAATCAACTCTTCCAAGTGAACGGTTTCCTCTTTTAACAGAGCTTTGTAAAAAATAGGTTGGTTATGTTCAGTTCCAGGTTATATTTTCATCACAACTTCCTAGCAGCAAAAACATTTGCAAAAAGTCAGAACAAGAATCATAAATTAGCCATTGTAAAATTTTTCAGCCACTGGAAAAAAACCTGTATTATGACCCACCCACTGCTACATTTACAAATACAACTGGTTTATCCATTCATTTTTTGTTATATAAAAGGATCCTTTTTCAGAAGCTGGAAAATTAAGCTAGCAATAAAAATACTTTCATAGCTTCAGTTTTCCCAAAACAAACTTGAATATTTGCATTTTAATGTTCTGTAAATACAAATAATGACTCCAGCAATTCAGTCAAAGCTGCATCTGCAAGAACCTCTTTCTCCGAATACCTTTTATTTGTAACCTGGCCAAAATTATTCTTCACACAGAAGACCTTCCTTGTTTGCATGCCCACTCCACAAGTAGCTTCTCCATTCCAGCTAATGGTAGCATTGAGGGCAGTTACCAAAGTGTCTTCAGAACAAGGACCCCACGGAGATGTTTCCCAATAAAGCTGTGTGCAAATGTGATCATTACATAAGCGATACTCCTGTAGGGCCCGGTGAGGAGGACAGGGTTTCCCACCTGAAAGTAGTGAAAAGAATAATATATTTATTATTATAATCAAGAGAACATTGTGGATGGATACCACATGTGGAAATATAAAGTTTGTTTTATAAGAAAGAAAGAAAGAAAGAAAGAAAGAAAGAAAGAAAGAAAGAAAGAAAGAAAGAAAGAAAGAAAGAAAGAAAGAAAGAAAGAAAGAAAGAAAGAAAGAAAGAAAATAAATGATTGGTTGGTTGGTTGGTTGTTTTTTGACATTTATGGCTATAGTAACAGCCTTCCAAACACTGCTTCCCCATCAAATGAGCCTTGCACAAAATTGAATTTTGAGGAACAAACAATGGAAACTGAAATGTGTGAAGTAGATTTCCAGTTTCCCATGCTGCTACTATTATTCATAGGCTAATTGATTCCATTTAAATGCCAGCATCACCCTGGCTTTCAAACAACTATATTTAAATATTACCTTTATAATATGTTCACTCTGACAGATACAGCAATTTCCTGCCATATCCTTGGGGGACTGTGACAGAATACACCCGTGTTCACATCACCACACTATTATAAGAACATTTCTACAAAGGTATGCCTGGCAAGGTATAATTTAAAAAATACTCATAACTTTCTGATCAATAATATCATGAAAAAATGCACATAGCAACATTATATGTAAAGCTATGAACATAAACTAAAATCATGACTGAAGTATGTTTCCCAGATAAGTCTGGAGAGTGGCTAAACCAATTCCTCAGAGACAAAGGGCAAGCTTATGACTCAGCCAGGTGTCAATAAGACTGATGGACAATTACCTGCCAAGTGGCCATTCTTTGAAAAGAAAGGAGGCAGGGACAAAAATCTACATTTTAGCAAAGAAACAGCATGGAGTTTTTCTTTCTTCATTAAAGTGTCTCATCTTCTCCCACTGGAAATGCTTCTCAAAGGGAGGGGGGCAGGACTATAAAATGAAGGGGTAAACACCCCAAGACACCCCTCTCCCTACCCACCTCACTCTGCACCTGAGAAGACAAAAGAAAACAGCCACTGGACTCTAGGGGACGGGTCCTGTCCTGAGAGTTTGGTCAGCAATCTGCTGGAGCATGTGGTGAGAAAGTTTGCTTTGCAACTAAGATAGTTTGTAAGTAGATACTACTAAATATTTTATCGTTATTTTTCTTGTAACCATTTTTGACTTTATGCCTTATTACTTATACTCACTTAAAATCTCTCTTTGTAGTTAATAAACTTGTTGTACTGTTTTAACTAATCCAGTGTATTTAAATTGGAGTGTCAGGGTACTCTATTTAAAATAATAAGATGGCATATTATTCCCTTAAAGGAATAACAGACTTAATATATTTGTACAGCCAAGAGAGAGCTGCGCAGTACAGGATATACATTTCTGGGGGAAGATCCAGGACTGGGATTGTGTTGCGGTACAACCAAGGCTGGTGAGAGCCAGGGTATAGCTGGCAGGCTGCATTTACACAGAGACACTGAGGCCATGGCTTGAATGCTGGAAGACTGTTTGTGAGCGGCCCAGGTGGGAGCTTCCACAGCAAGGCATTGCAAGGCACCCAAGGTTGCAGAGCAGGTGTGACATAGCCCCCTATTAGTGGGGACTGTGCCCTGGTATGTCAGAGACCTTTTTGAATTATGTTTAAATATCTTTGATATCTATTGTATTAAATGAATGGTTTATGTATTATTATGGACCAGGATTGTATGTACCTTCTCAAGGTGAGAGATGGGACAGATGTGAGATCGGGGTTTGGGAAGGGGGGCTTCAAAGCACTATATTGAACAATGTGCGAGACAAGAATGGACTTTCAGAACAAATGTCAAATGGTTTTCCTGGGGAATATCTAGGGGGAGATGAACACAAATTTCCTACTCCCAGTTATGCAAAATCCCAGCCTTTTGACGTTCCATTCATAGGAGTAGGCCATTGTCTGCTGATCACCTGTTACATGAGGCCAAGATCAGAGGTCCAAAATGTACAAAGGAAACACTGAAATATTCCTGATTGTGGAGCACCAGATCTTGTCCAAGATGTGAATATAGCTGAATCGTTTAGTAATAGAGACCATAATGTAATTAAATTTAACATCTTGGAAGGTGGGGGGCAGAAATACCAAATACCAAAGAAACCTACTACAGTAGCATTTAACTTCAAAAAGGGGAATGACACATGAATGAAAATTAAAATGAAATTAAAAGGAACAGTCACAAGAGTGAAATGCCTGCAAGATGCATGGAAACTTTAAAAAAAACATAATAGAGGCTCAAATTAAATATATACCACAAATTAAAAAAAATTGTAAGAGGACCAAAAAATATCACCATACCTAACTGACATAGTAAAAGTGGCATTTAGAGGTAAAAAGGCATCCTTTAAAAATTAGAAGTCAAATCTTACTGAGGAACATAAACTCTGGCAAGTCCAGTGTAAAAGTATAATTAAGCAGGCCAAAAAAGAATTTGAAGAACTAGTAAAAGACACAAAAACTAAAAGTAATTTTTTTTAAGTAGCCTGCCAAACAATCAGTAGGGCCACTGGACTATCAAGGTGCTGAAGGAGCATTCAAGGAAGACACCACCATTGCCGAGAAGCCAAATTAATTATTTGCATCAGCCTTCACCTCAGAAGATGTGAGGGAGATTCCCACATCTGAACCATTCTTTTTAGGTGACAAATCTGAGGAACTGTCCTGGATTGAAGTGTCAGTAGAGGTGGTTTTGGAACAAATTGATAAATTAAACAACAATAAGTCACCAGGACCAGATGGTATTCACCCAAGAGTTCTTGAAGGAACTCAAATATGAAATTACAGAACTTCTAACTGTGGTATGTAACCTATTGCTTATATCAGCTTCTTTACCAGATAACTGGAGGATAGCTAGGTGACACCAATTTTTTAAAAAGGCTCCAGAGGCAATCCTGGCAATTACAGGCAAGTAAGCATAACTTCAATACCAGGCAAATTGGTTGAAACTATAGTGACAAACTATGTATCTGATAATTCTGATTAACATGATTTGTTGGAGAAGAGTCAACACAGTTTTTGTAAAGGGAAATCATGCCTCAGCAATCTACTAATTCTTTGTGGGGATCAACAAGCATGTGGATGAGGGTGATCCAGTGGATATAATGTACTTGGACTTTCGGAAAGCTTTTGACAAGATCCTTCACCAAAGGCTCTTAAGCGAAGTAAGCTGTCATTGGGATAAGAGGGAAGGTGCTCTCCTGGATCAGTAACTGGTTAAAAGATAGGAAACAAAGGGTAGGAATAAATGGAGAGAGTTAAATAGTGGGATTCCCCATGGGTCTGTACTGGGACCAGGGCTGTTCAACATATTCATAAATTATCTAGAAAAAGGGGTAAACAGTGAGGTGGCAAAGTTTGCAGACAATACAAAATTTCTCAGGATAGTTAAGTCCAAAGCAGATCGCAAAGAGTTACAAAGGGATCTCATAAACCCAGGTGACTGGGCAACAAAATGGCAGATGAAATTCAGTGAAACAGCCTCGCAGCCTGAGGTCCATGAGCCTGAGTCAGCTGGCATGGGCCAGACGTGGGTTTTTCTTTGCTGTGTAGATACACCCTCTGAGTACATTTCTCAGACATGAAGGAAAGCTCTGTATAAGCTTGAAAGCTTGTCTCTCTTGCCAACAGATATTGGTCCAATAAAAGATATTACCTCTCCTACCTTGTCTCACTAAAGTCACATTGTTGTCCTTTTCTCCCTTTTTATCCTGATAGACAGCAGTATTTATCTTTTCCTGGTATTGTACAGTAGGCTGTTTTATTCATTGTTCAGAATGTTCAGAAAAACTTGTGGCTTTTGATTGCTATTCATGTTTTATTTCTTTTTGAGAAATTCAAAGTCTTCAGTTCAAAGCATTTCACTTCTAGTTTAGGTCATATATTCTTGAGATTATAGGGCATGCGTATTTACACGTGTATTTTCTTTCAAATTAACAATTCTGGTTTTTATTTTGCTTTTGACATTCTGCATCTATCTTGTTTGCATTTCAGAACATATTGCTACCTTCATGGAAAATATGCAGCTTACTTTAATTTTTTATTTTAATTATTTGCCACCTTGAAGTCTTTTTTAATAACAGTTACCATTTGTCTATACTTATATAGCAGTTTTCATCCCAACTTTCTTTACAAACTTTAATGGGCCATTTATGTGAATAAAGTTAATTCACATGAGGAAGCGTTTGCAAGCTTAAGATGACACACAAAGATAACTTGTGGTTTTAATGATGATTTCTAAATGGTGTTTAACGGAGTTTGTTCTTTACTTGTGGGGAAAGTATGGTTAAGCACCAGGTTAGTTGCATGCATTGCTGACAATAAAGGTTATGTTTTAGAACATAGACAATGCCTTAGAAATCTGACATCCAAATGCTGACCCAGCACTTCTTAGTCTGTCATATTTGATGGGATTGTCACCATCAGATAGGATACAGACCATTTTTAAAATGATATTGGTATTTTCTGAATTTCTGTTGCATAGAGAACAGCAATGGCCCAATCCTGATCACAGATCTGCACATGCTAAAACCAAGAAGTTGAATGAACTATGTGCTTGAGAAGAAGCCTTTGTACCAAACTGTGCCACTAGAAGAACCACCATAATGGAGTCCACCGGGTGTGTTACTGTAAGCCAGAGACATGTGCCTAATGCATGTGTCTATGAAGAGCCAGAGAAAAGGACACAGCTATAAAAGCTATTTACATAATTCTAAAATTCAAGAACCCGGGAGCACATTTCATGAGTCTACTATATATTACATGGTTTTTTTCTTTTATAATATCTGATTTTACACATATTTCTGTTCTCTTCTAGACTGGAACTAATATGCTTCTATACAGTTACATAGGTATCGAGAGTTTGTGCCATACATTTATTTTATTTGTGTGTGTGTGCATGTGATTCCTCTTTTGGGGGTGGCAGATCCTCAGCTGGTGCAAACTGTGATAACTCTTTTGAAATCAATAGCATTATGACAATTTCCACAAGCTGAGAACCTGCCCCTTAAAATCAAATAATCCACAGAATAAAATGTATTACATATCTTTCATTGAAACATAGTTATATTGGCAATGGGTATAATCTAGCCACACACATTAATCAATCTTTGCACAGACCTTTTGTAAGTGCAAAGATTCATCTCCATGTGAAGTATTATCAATTATGACTATAATATTGGTGTTTGGGTCTTATCCAAATGCAGTTCTACTCACCCTCCCCTGGCAGTGCCAGGATAGATTTAGTTCTGCTTTGTTTCCCCTCTGCATTTTTACTGGAACATGAGTGGGAACAAGATGACCATTCTGACCAGTCATTAACGACACAGTCCATTGCACATGGTACTTCACAAACCATCGTTTCATGATGGAGAAGCTCTGAGCAAAGGGTATGTGATACCTCTTCATCTGAAACAAACAAGACAAAATTAAGCATAAAAAAGTGGGATGAGTTTGGGACCATTTTCAACAAATATGTTCTATGATGCATATACAAGCAGGCCTGATCTACACTAGGAAATTAGGTTGGTATAACTATGTTGCTCAGGGATGTGAAAAATCCACACCCCTGACCAACGCAGTTAAACCAACCTAACCCCTGGTGTTGACAGCACTAGCCTGACAAGAGAATTTTCCCATCGACCTAGCTATCACGTCTGGTGATGTACATACATCAATCAATGGGAGAACACCTGCCATCGGCGTAAGTAGCGTCTTCACTGAAACATTACAGCAGCACTGCTGCAGAGTTTTAAATGTAGACAAGTCTTAAAATGTGTATACGTGTTTAGAACAGTATGGAAAAAACTGTTGAACAAGGATTTCAGGCTTGAAAGGAAAGCACTAAAAGCATTTGACATATATACACTTTGAAAAAACAAAACAAAAATTTGATATTTGATCTACAAGCTTAGGCCAGCTTCCGGGGAATTGAGAACACTGCTAATAACTAAGCCTTTTAGATTTATAAAAATCTAGGAGATGGCAATCATGAGGGAATGAAATTAATAACCTTCAGATGGAACAATATAAATCAGTTATTACCAGGGCCCCATATTTACCAGAATTCTGCAGCTATAGGTTTTGTATCCAGCAATGCAAATTGAACATGCCCCTTTCTTGCTTGCACAAACCAGGGAGATGATGTTTTGATACCTCTGTTGGAGTGTAGGCAGAATGAGTGGAGTGCCAGTTCCTAGAGTACTTCTCACTTAGACCTTAAGCAGGGCCGGCTCAAGGGCTTTTGCCTCCCCAAGCAGCGCAAAAGAAAAAGAAAAAGCCGTGATCGCGATCAGCTCTACCGTCGCCGCTTCAGTCTTCGGCGGCAATTCGGCGGCGGGTCCTTTGCTCCGAGAGGGACCAAGGGACCTGCCGCCGAATTGCCCCGAAGACCCAGACGTGCCGCCCCTCTCCGTTGGCCACCCCAAGCACCTGCTTGCTGGGCTGGTGCCTTGAGCCGGCCCTGCCTTAAGAGACATAGGCTATGTCTACACTAGAAAACTTACAGCAGCACAGCTGTACTGATGCAGCTGCACCACTGTAAGGTCTCCTGTGTAGCCGCTCTAAGCTGATGGAAGAGAGCTCTCCCGTTGGCATAATTAAACCACCCTCAATGAGTGGCAGGAGAGAGTCTCCCACAGACATAGCTCTGTCCACACCAGCTCTTCTATTGGTGTAACTTATGTCAGTCGGGGAGGTGTTTTTTTCATAACCCTGAATGACATACGTTTTACCAATAAAATTGCTAGTATAGACATAGCCTAAGCAAATAGAGCTGCTAGATCTCACATAAGAGAAGAGAGAGACTGCACCAGGGACTCCAAGGGAACATGAACAAATGTGGGACCTCTGGTAGCAATGCCAAGATTGTAATGCCTGTGGCAGGAGGTGGGCAGAGCAATGTAAAGAAAAAACTGGAGGAATGAGAGTGAGAGGACATGGGTGAGAGAGCAGAGGTTGAAGCCAGAGATGATAGGCAGAGGAAGTCTATGGAGCGGTTTGAAAACCAAGAAGAAGAGGGCTCACAGCACTGAACTGTTAAGGCTAAGGGTGAAATCATGACCTCATTAAAGTCAACAATAGTTCTGCCATATTCTTCAGTGGGGCTAGGATTTCACCCAAAACATAGAACACACAGGCCATGACAGCATGTGATTAAAAACCCCAAACAAAGGACACAATGAAAACATAGTGGAGGAGGAAACACGGCATTATGTTCAGTTAATTTCTTTCTTTAACAAAGATTTTCATAACCTCACCATCAAGCAACAGCATTTCTGATGTCAAAAATTACAATTAAGAACAAAATGAAATAATAGCAAGTCTCTAAGACAGAAGTGAATTTGGGGTAATAATGAGAGATTTCCCTAGGAATAAGAATTGAGGGGTAGATTGTCTGGTCCATTTAAGCTCAGTGCAAATCAAGAGGATGGATCAAAGGTAGTTCTAAGCCACCTTTATACCCCTCTCGCCAAATCCTGGGGCTTTACAGGGTCACTGATGCCCAGTTGCCCTTGGCCTGATAGCTGGGGATAGCAGGAGCATGGTGACACTCTAGCCACACCTCCTTTCTTTCCAGAATGCCTCCTACATGAGAGAAAGTGCGGGGATGGAGTACAGCTGCTACATCAGTTCTATCACAATGAGAGATGACACAAAGAGGATCCCCAGGTCGCCAGTTAAGCTGGATTTCCAGCTACTCCACACTACTGGTCTGATGCAAAGCAGCTGGATCATAAAAGTCTACATTAAGACTACCACAAATCCCCTTTTCAATATGCATCTATTTACCAATTGTTGTTAGTCTATTGTTTTTTTCCCCAAAGCAAGGTAAAACAAATGAATAGCTTCATTTAAAAAATAATGGAGCAGAATTTCCTAATCATTTTATTTGTAACTTTGTTACGCAAACCATATAGGAATCTTGAACATTCCATATAACATTGAAATATACCTTTTTGCAGACATAATTTGTTGTTGATGGAATTTTCTCTCACAAACTATAATTGTAAATGGATTCAAAAGAAATGTGGTTAGCTTTGTTGAATCATTCCCCTGTAAAAATTTTCCTGACCCTCCTGTTTAATGATATGAATGGATACGGGTGTGTACACAAAATATGTAGGCAAGCAGGAAGACAAGATTTGGTAACTTTGTTGAATCACTCTCATATCTGAATTCTTTAAAGCTAAACTCCAGCTCTTTACGAATAACAATCTCACTCTGACTGTTACATCTTTCACCTTTAGGATAATTGCAAACTTTTCCATTTAGGTTTCTTTACCTCATATGAATCTAGGAAAAACACAAAGGAGTACCTATGCCTAATTAGAAGTAGGGAAAAATTAAAATTTAGACTGCCAGCTGCAAAAGAAAGCTGGCTTTTCCGCACTTCACACAGTATGGGAGTTGTGTCTCTCACAAGGCAGCTGAGGATGCAATTATAACTAAAGGGGTAGAAATCTCTATTGCTTTTGCAAGACAACACATGTACCAGTGAGTAAATAAGACAGGCAGGGCTACTAGTGAGCCTGCTTAAAGCTGTCAATAGCACCACAGTAGTATCTGCATTCATATCCCTCAATAAGAATAGGCTCCTTGCCCTTGAGGTAGAAATAAAACTTTCCAAGCGTATTATGAGAAGTAATAGAGAATCTAGCAGTTAGACTATAAGAGATGTAAAAAATATTTTATTTTGTCTTTCAGACTTGACATTCCTGATCACTCTATTATTATTCTAGCCTGCTGAAAAATCAAATCAAATCCAAAAACCTCTCTGAAAGAAAGCCTCTGGTCCTGTTGAATATAGGACTATTTCTACATTGCACTAGGCAAGTTCCTTTCTCCCCACCGACAGACTATGTTTAATCATTCCTCAGAAGAGTCCATTATCACCCTTGGTCTGGATGCTAACATCATGCCGATACCCCAGGGAGAAAAAACCAAAACCTTAAACCACGCTTCAATTCTATACTTGTCTCCCTAAGTCATTATGATACCCACGTCCTTGCTAACATTTTGACAGCTTGCCTCTGCAGCAGTGAGTAACACGCATGTGTACCTCCAGGTGAGGCTGGATTTTAAGAAGTCATTGGTGCTATAATGCTAGGGGATTACATAATTTAGGTGAGGTGAGCAGTAAACATCTATCCTCTCTTATTTATATTCATAGGAAGAAAGCATTCAAATAGTCAGCGACAGGTTTATGAGCTGGAATGGACTAGCTGGGTTTCAGCACCGGCTCCCCCTTTTCTCCTCTCACAGGGCAGGGAGTTGTCTACATTACATAGTGGACTTGAGGCTTTTGGGTGGTGCTCCGAGGGCTACTGATGCTGGGCAGAGATGCTGGGCCTCAGATCAAAAAGTGTTGGTTTTTGTTTCTGTGTTTGAACCCCCGTTGCCTTTAAAAGCACCTGTGCTGTTCTGCCTTGTACGGTCTGTCTAAAATGTTTCCAGACCAACTAAAACTATTTGAACAAGACTTAAACCTCTTGATGCAGAATGTGGTGGTAAGTGGGTCATGTTTTTTTCTTGATTTTCCAAGGGGTAGATTGTGGCACAAGAATTCAGGTGTCTTACATAAGGTCATAGACAGCCTGATCCTAAGCCCCAGTGGCATATTAGCCACTAGGCCACCGTGCCCAGGGGCCCTGGCCAATTGCGGGGGTCCCGGAAAAATGGGCGCCCCCACACCCTGACCCACTCCTCCCATCTGGCACTCCTGCCAGGGAGTGGGGTTGGGGCGCTGGGGCTTCTCCCACCCCAACCATGCTCCCCAACAGGAGCACTGGGGGAGGGGAGGCTGCAGACAGAAGGGGTGGGGAGGGGCCCCAACTTGGTCTGGCCCAGGGCCCCACAAAACATTAATTCACCTCTGCTTAGCCCATTGAAATCCATTGAAGTCTTTCTATTGACTTCAGATCAGGCCTGTTGAGAGTATGTGCAACTTCACTCAGATCATGGCATCACTCTCATCAGGGATGAGTTATGGCAGGATTCTGCTCCCAGCTTGGAGGAGGGCGCTTGTACTCATTAATTTTGAATTCATGAGGGAGACAGCTATGATGTGCCACACGTATTGGATGAGAGAGAGAGCCAGGAACACAACCACCTCTCCAATTCTTCACTCTGACTACTACTTCTGACTGCAGCCAAATGACAGTGACAGCAGCAGCACTTTGAGTGCAAGTTCATGGCTCCTCCGCTTCAGCAGAAAGAGGCAGATTTCAATGGTTTGATAGATGACTTTGCCACAAAATGCATAAAGATATTTTAAAACATTTCCTTAACTGATTAGCTTTATAGTCATATTCACTGTGTGCACTTTTTGGACTGCTAGCAAAATAGATTCTGAGAAAGATAGCATATAAAGAAAAAATATATAATGGGCATTTTTTATTTTCCATGAAAAACTACAATAGGGTACATCTGAAAAGATGACTCCGAGTTTCATGATTTCCCTTGGATGCAGTAATTTCCCAGAGTTTGGTGACTGGACCCATGTTTATCGTATGCCAACCGCTGTGATGTTTGTGTAAAGTTAAATTATTGCTCATTAGTAAATAGAGCCACAAATATATATATTGTTTTAAAAAGCTGATGTTTATGCATCAGAATCAGATAGGGAAAAAGGGATGTGGACACTTTTGTGGGGGTAAGCCTTTGGTTAACTGGGACCCTCTAGTTGGCCTGGATTGGATCCAGGTCCCATCTAATCTAACCTACTGCTCTTATCACTCCCTTCATTTGCTCTCTTGAGATCCCAAGTACTTGATCAATTTAACAAAAGGTCTTACATTTATTTGGCCTGGCAGACAGCCCAGAATTAGTCCTAAGAAATGATGTTTAAACTCTTGAGGAAGATTTTCTCTGCAATTTACAGATATATAGTGGTAGCATTTGGTCTGGGCAATATTTTTTTCTTCTTCCCAATTATGAAGGCCTACAATGGATTTAAATGGTGCTCAGGCCTCATGAAGACCTGCTGCAAAAGGGTGAAGTGCATCCTTATTCCATTTGTGGTATAGATGTAGTTGGCAATCAGAAAACATCTGGTAATAAAACTGTATGTTCAAAAGACAATGGCTGGCATATCAAGTGCGGGGGGAAATCATCTATTCTAATAATTGGAAACAAGCTATTTGTTGACAAAGCAATGTGAATGTAAGAGCTTACACCTATAAGCTACACTTTTAATGGCTACATTAGATCCACAACCCCAAAAATAAATTTTAGATGCTACTTTTCTGAATTCTTTCATGTTGGGAAATATCGGAGATCCTGAAAAGGAGGATTATAATGTTTTGCATACTATTACAGAAGGACAGCACCTAAATACTAGGTGATTAGAGCTATATGAACATGGTCTAATCTATCAAGATACTATATCCTGTCTTTCTAAAGACAACCATAACAGGCAATCAGTCCCAGTTTCTTAAAGTCAGGGTCCAATAATCTGAAACAAAAATTTAAGGATCGCCTAACTTCAAAACCACAAATGGTAAATGTGCATTACAAAAGCATCTGGCCACTGTTTCCAGAGCTGAATGTCATTACAGAATTGAACACTCCTGAAATCTAGGGAAATCCAATTCTGGATATAAATTTTGCAGCTTGGGCCCATTTCTATTAATTGTAGGTGAAATTATTCCCAGCATGGAGTTTCAGCACAGGAACAATACATTGATTTGGAAAGATTTGATCTTTATTGTTAACTGTGAGTGATTTTACTGCATACACACAAACAGGTGAAAAATATTTTCAAGAATAATAATAAAAATACACAGCTAGGCAAAGTAAGAAAATGCTGCTTGACACTTAACATTTGATTTAAGGGTATTTACTTTGCAAATTTTGATATGTGATTTGACTGTTTGTGTTTTAATGGTTACAAAATTTTAACTTTTTGAATCTCAATGTCTACCTGTCACTAAATAATTATTATATGACCCCTCCCCCATTGTCTGACCCTGCTACAATTTCCTGCAACTGTGACATTTTTAAATCAATAAAAATTGAAAAAGGCTCATAATTTTGCACAACTGTGAAAATTTAAACCAATAAACAATTTTTTAAAATGTCTAAAAATAAACATTGATCTTATCAGTTGAAATTATATTTTTAAAAAAACCCGAATTCTGCCATGCCTAACTATTCATGACTTATGTATAACTCAAAATTAGAGCTAAGTGGAAATCTCAATCTACTTCGTACAAGAAATCGATATTTTGATTTTTTCCCCCATCTGAAATATCAACATTTTACACAGAATGAAAAGTTCCCAAAAATTTCAGTTCTGAAATGTCTAAATATTTTGTTTTGACATTTTTGGTTAAAACAAAATATTTTGACATTCCCAAATCAAAACATTTGTTGCAGTTTGTTGAACTGAATCAAAAAGTTTAATTTTGAGCCAGTTCAACATTTAACTGCATCTGTCTATGGTGCCACAGTACCTCCTAGGAGTTGTAGTTCTGGTACATCCCGGTTCTGTTCATTCCCTCTGAAGCATCTGGCACTGGCCACTGTCAGAATGCAGGATACTGGGCTAGACAGACCATTTTTATGTCCTCATTTTTCCTATGGGTTGGCTCCCTGGCCAGATCACATCTCCCATGATGCACATGTCCAAATGTAGTCTGGTCAAGGAGCTAGACCCACAGGGGAGAGCAAGGGCACGAAGCACCCAAAGCAGAGCTCCCATAAGGCACTGCTGCAACAAGGAGATGCTACTTAATGTTGAATCAACCTGAAATGAAATATTTCATTTTTATTTCCTTGATGGAAAATCTATTTCTATGGCAAAATTAAAATATTTCTGTGGAAATTCAGATTCTGCTGAAACTGCATTTTCCATCAAAAAGTCATTTTAATAGAAAATTACCGATCATCTTGTCTTAAAATAAGGTTCAGTTGGACATAAATGATGTAAGCGCTATAACTGCCAAATATGCCTTGGAAATATATTGATAACAGCTACAGTTCTCTTTCTGCCCTTTTAATTATCTGTAGCAACTAAGAATATCATCAATTACCCCAATGCATATTCTAAAACTTTAGCTTCCTCTCAGAGCCAAAGACAATGAGAATCAAATGTACATACCATCACTACAGATGTGACATCTCGCCTGGGGACATCAATTAAACTAAAGTTGAAGTACATAATTTTGATTGATAAGAAGTCTTCCACCTATTGTTAGTCCATCAAACCAAAGACTCACATAATTTACATGCAGATAAAACTTCCATCTCTCCATCTAGCTAAAGAGAACTCCTACTGGGCGACAGACAAGAAAAACTGCCCCTTTCCCTGTGCCAAGTGCTCTTTTGTCTCCTATATATTAACAAAGAGCCAGAAATGACTATGAAAAATTTAAGTTTAAACCAGCTAGGAATAGCTTGCTGGTGACCCATAAAGCTAAAAGTGCCAGAGTTCAAACTCCCTAATGCCCCAAGATGCCCAATATAGATTTTTCATCCCAAATTAGAAATTGTATATTTGTCTGCCTTATGAACCAGAAATACAAATCTCTATATATGAATAATCTGCTTTGTTCCTCCAGTGTAATGTCTTGTATCCCAGGACAAGCCCTGAAAGATGTGAAGAGAAGGTACTAGATATCTAATCTCTCTAGTAAGAGGAGAGAATGTGCAGACTAGGAACTATCACAGATGTCTGGTTTCTCTCTAAAGAATTGTTACACTCCTGAAATGATTTAAATTGTATGGCACCAAAAGTAAAAGGAATATTGAAAGATATACACCTAACAGGTTATAACTTTGAAACGTTAAAAGAAATTGCTTAAAAGAGAGGCAATTCCAATTGATATCTGGGCTAATACTGAAAAACAATTTTGGAAATGAATCAAACATAAAAAGCTTCCGATAAGAAACGGATTGAAGAAATTTGTTGTATACCTGCACCATCTACTAGATATCAACAGAAGTAGCAGAGAAACTTAGGGCTTGTCTACATTTACTGGGGGATCAACGCGCGGCGATCAATACATTGGCAGTCGATTTAGCGGGTCTTGTGAAGACCCGCTAAATCACAGAATCATAGAACTGGAAGGGACCTCGAGAGATCATCTAGTCCAGTCCCCTGCACTCAAGGCAGGACTAAGTATTATCTAGACCATCCCTGACAGGTGTTTGTCCAACCTGCTTTTAAAAATCCCCAATGATGGAGATTCCACAACCTCGCTAGGCAATTTATTCCAGTGCTTAATCACTCTAACAGTTAGAAAGTTTTCCCTAATGTCCAACCTAAACTGCCCTTGCTGCAATTTAAGCCCATTGCTTGTCCTACCCTCAGAGGTTAAGAACAACAATTTTTCTCCCTTCTCCTTGTAACAACCTTTAATGTACTGTTAGCATGTCCCCTCTTAGTCTTCTCTTCTCCAGACTAAGCAAACCCAATTTTTTCAATCTTCCCTCGTAGGTCATATTTTCTAGATCTTTAATCATTTTTGTTGATCTTCTCTGGACTTTCTCCAGTTTGTCCACAACTTTCCTGAAATGTGGCACCCAGAATTGGACACAATACTCCAGTTGAGGCCTAATTAGCATGGAGTAGAGCAGAAAAATTACTTCTCGTGTCTTGCTTACAATACTCCTGCTAATACATCCCAGAATGATGTTTGCTTTTTTTGCAACAGTGTTACACTGTTGACTCATATTTAGCATGTGATCCACTATGACTCCCAGATCCCTTTCCGCAGTACTCCTTCCTAGGCAGTCATTTCCCATATTGTATGTGTGCAACTGACTGTTCCTTCCTAAGTGGAGTACTTTGTATTTGTCCTTATTAAATATCGTCCTATTTACTTCAGACCATTTCTCCAGTTTGTCCATATCATTTTGAATTTTAATCCTATCATCCCAAAGCACTTGCAACCCTCCCAGTATATCCGCAAACGTTATAAGTGTGCTCTCTATGCCATTATCTAAATCACCGATGAAGATATTGAACAGAATCGATCCCTGCGGGACCCCACTCATTATGCCCTTCCAGCATGACTGTGAACCGCTGATAACTACTCTCTGGGAATGATTTTCCAACCAGTTTTGCACCCACCATATAAGTAGTTCCATCTAGGTTGCTTTCCCCGGTTTGTTTATGAGAAGGTCATGCGAGACAGTATCAAAAGCCTTACTAAAGTCAAGATATACCACATCTTCCGCTTCCCTGCTATCCACAAGGCTTGTTACCCTGTCAAAGAAAGCTATCATGTTGATTTGACACAATTTGTTCTTGATAAATCCATGCTGACTGTTATTTATCATCTCATTATCTTCTAGGTGTTTGCAAATTGATTGCTTAATTATTTGCTCCATTATCTTTCTGGGTACAGAAGTTAAGCTGACTGGTCTGTAATTCTCCAGGTTGTACTTATTTCCCTTTTTATAGATGGGCATTATATTTGCCCTTTTCCAGTCATCTGGAATGTCTCCCATCTTCCATGACTTTTCAAAGACAATTGCTGATGGCTCAGATATCTCCTCAGTCAGCTCGCTCCTTGAGTATTCTAGGATGCATTTCATCAGGCCCTGGTGATTTGAAGATATCTAACTTGTCTAAGTAATTTTAAATCGACCGCAGATCGCTCTCCCGTCAACTCCTGTACTCCACCTAAACAAGAAGCACAAGGGGAGTCAACAGGAGAGTGTCTCCCATCGAAACAGCGTAGTGTTGCCCCGCGGTAAGTAGATCTAAGTACTGCGAATTCAGCTACGTTATTCACATAGCTGAAGTTGCATAACTTAGATCGATCTCCCCCCATAGTGTAGACAAAGCCTAAGAAAACTGAAAGCTGAGAGTAATTTGGAATGTGTCCAAAAGAAAATAAAGAGGATTGCCATCCTTCAGCAAAACAGGATATAGATGCCTAAGGTCACCGTGTGGATCTTGGAGTTGACTGAACATACAAATAAGCTGCAGAATGTAGAAGTGCTATTGGACGCGCAGATAACATTGATGAACAGCTCTCCCCCTCCTCCCAGGTTAACAGGACTAAGCAGCAGCAGTGAGATATCGTGTCAAAGATTATATTTCTCTTTCTATTCTTTAATACAAACAAATGACAGTTATCTTATTGAGTCTACACTCTTTTTAATGAGTCATCAAGTAACTACAGTTTGGATTTTAACCAATTCTATAAGCATGCTCTCCTTTGTAAGCCCAAGAAAATTGGCCTAAGAGATCTAAACAGTAATTTTAAGCAATTGCTTTTGATATTTAAAATTTGTACCTTTCATACCAAACCATTCAAATAGCAAGGACCAAGTTCCTAGAAGTACCTTTAAGACAAATACATCCTTACTCCTTGGAGAAGTACTGGAAGTGTGCTAAATGTATTAGAAGCACTAAAGAATTGATAACTGGTGGTGATAATGACATGTAATAAGGATTCTTGGTGATTTGTATTGTTCCTTGGTTAGTTGCTGGGCTCCAAGACTGATCTATGTTAATTGCTTACATGAATGCACCTGTATTTTGTGTTCAGTACATATCTAGAATGTTCACTAGATCTCCATTTGATTGAAGAACCGTTGTACGACTAGGTCAGGGATTGGCAACCTTTGACACACAGCCCATCAGGGAAATCCGCTGGCCAGGGGTGGCTCCAGGCACCAGTGCAGCAAGCACATGCCTGGGGCGGCAAGCTGCGGAGGGCGGCAGGCAGGCGGCTTTCGGCAGCATGCTCGCAGGAGGTCCACCGGTCCCGCGGCTTCGGCGGCAGGGACGCCGATGGCGCGGCACCGGCGGACCTCCTGCGAGCATGCTGCCGAATCTGCGTGACCAGCGGACCGCGCACAGGTGCGCTGCCGAAAGCCGCCTGCCTGCCGTGCTTGGGATTGCAAAGTACATAGAGCCATCCCTGCCACTGGTGGGCCGGGACGGTTTGTTTTTCTGCAGTGTCTGCAGGTTCGGCCAATCACAGCTCCCTCTGGCCGTGGTTCGCCGTTCCAGGCCAACTGGGGCTGCGGGAAGCAGCAGCCAGCACATCCCTCTGCCCACGCTGCTTCCCACAGCCCCCATTGGCCTGGAACAGCAAACCGCAGCCAGTGGGAGCTGCGATTGGCTGAACCTGCAGACGCTGCAGGTAAAAATCATTCCGGCCCACCGGCGGATTTCTCTGATTGGCTGTGTGCCAAAGGTTGACAATCCCTGGACTAGGTGGTTCTGGGTGAATTAAAAAATGTTTTGAATGATTAAGAGCACCAAGTATCCTGATTTGAGACATACTGTCCAAGGTAAAAGTTACACTAAGAATCTAGCATTAAAAATAATAAGCTAACACTCCCTGGTAGAAATAAAAGGTTTTTTCCTAATTAAGTTCCATTCCAGTGTGGGCTATAACACTTATCAAATTGGCACATCTAATGTGTTAGATTTCAGCTTCAACATTTAACTGGCACCCTGGCAAAGTCATAACATTGAACCCCACTCCTGCTTATAGTGCTGCCCGGCTGTGTGCTGGCCCTTTGCACTGGAGGTAATTTCACCCTTTACAGTTTTTCAGCTGTACCTGGAAAAAAGGAAAATGACTTGCAAAAAATGTTGCATGTTTTAATGACAATTACCAGTTCTCTGTCAATAGTTATCCTTGTATCACTTCAAATTTTCCACTGAAAATAATGACAGTCTTCTAAAATACTCTGCATATCATAAAATTTTATGTCCCGTTTAAATCTCAGAAAAGAGTGCCAATAAACTTTGATTAAATGCTTGCCTATTACAGAGGAAAATCTCAGCAGACAGTAGTAAATTCTGAAAAATTCATAGTGACTTTATGCCAGTTCACTAACTGCAATTGCCTATCTCCTTCAGGGAAAAGCAGTTTGCTGGCAAAATCTTGGCCTAGCCATTTATCAGTTAATGGAAATATTAAACTTAAAAGCAATAACAATAAAAGTGTAGCAATAAAAGATTGGATGTAGGCAATTTTGGATATATTCAGCTCGGAATAACAATGCATGAATTTTTTCATGTGGCAACACCAAATTTAGACGAACACACCAGCTGGTTTCTGAGCTAAATTTTATTGCATACACTACCTCTCAAACTGGAAGGCCAATATCACACTTCACAGAAATTCTTACCAATTGGTTGACTTTTTCTAATGCCAGTCAACAGATAAGAACCTCTGTGAAAAGTGTTGTCAGTTTGTCACGGAAGGCAGCAGCATGTGGAATAAGTCTAATTGCAATGGTCCATCACTATTATCAGGGACCAGTAATAGAAAGAAAGAAAGAAAGAATGAAAAAAAGAAGAAGAAGATTAGGGGCAAAAAACCTACCTGTAAAAATGAAAGTGGAAAATAAAAACATATTGCACAAGAGAGAAGAGAGAAAGGAGGAAATCTACACTAATATGTTTTAAAAGATTCACAGAAAAAAAGCAATTAAGCAGGTCACATAATCACAGATTTAAGAACAAAAGAAAAAATTCTTAGTTAAAAATATGGTTATGGAAGAAAAGAGTGTGAAGAAAAATTCCACATAAAAAAGAAGAGGAAAAAGAAGAGAAAGGGAGAATGTGATGGGCTAAAAGAACAGAATGTAGAAATAGATCCTCAGGTGAAAGAAAAAAATTATACTGGAACTGTAGTGTGTGTATTATAGGAAGAAGAAAACTAATAATGGAAAAAAGAAACGTAAAGGATCAGGAGAATAAGCAAATAAGAACTAAAAACTACTGAGGAGTGTGAAAAAGCAGGGGACTGAGGATATGTCTACACTGTCCCACACAGCACAGGGGTGTGAATAGCAGTGCACACCAAAGAGCATTTCTGTAACTCCCCCGTGTGGACACTCTGGGGGCAAATTAAAAGGTTCCTAGTGTAGTCCTTTTCAACAGGATTACATTAGTGATAACTAGGAACCTTTTAGTTTGCACTTGGAGGAGTTAGAGTGCAGCACTTTGGTGTACACTGCTATTCACACCCCCATAGTTCGAATTGCAGGTATTGTAGAGAAGCCCTAAGAGAAAGAGAAAAAAACAGAAGAAAAATGTGTCTAGAAACGGATAATCACAGTAAAACATGAAAAGCAGTCTCCCTAATACCTACCCCACTCTCCCTGGCTATGCCCCCTCAGCTGTGCACAAGTGGGCTCCAACATAATCGCCGCATTAGTGTTTATGCACAAATGGCTTTGCAGTGTAGGGAATATTGGTACAGCTGTTTTTCTTCTCTGTGCATCCCCTTCATGCAACTTAGGCCATTCGCCCTCAACAACTGTGCTGGGTAATCAAAGAGAAGGTTATGGTCTGTAGTATTTAATTTAGTGCATCAGCCCAAGGTAGCAGCAAATGAATCACTAAAATAAGTGCCCTTTCTGAAGTAAAAAGGAACTGTGACCGTGGTGCCTCGGGGGCCATACTGAGAATGCTTATTCAGGGCAAACTGCAAGGAACAGGGCAGACAATCCCCAAAACAAGTGGTTCATTCTATCATTAGATTCACCAAGCCAGTAACAAAACTCAGTAATACCACACTGGCTACCAAGAAGCTAAAATACAGTTCCTTTTAAGCAATCCAACCTTTGGCTCCCATCTAGACAGCCAAGTCCAATATAGTGAGGGGTTACTAAAAATCTTATTATCCTTATTCACCATATAGAAAGTTCTACCAATCCCAAGAAATCGAACATATTGCCTACCAGGTCAATGAATATTTCAGATCTCACCCAAATACATATTTACAGCCAATCCCTATTAACTAAATCTAAGATTTATCAAGAAAAAGAAGGAGTTGCTATGGTTAAAAGACCAATATACATACAGATATGAGTAAAGTTCTTAGGTCAGTTTCATAGCAGAGATGGCGAGGCTGCTGATTTGTAAAAGTCCTTTGGAGTCAATTTAAAAAGTTAGAGTCGAATAGACAGTCCGTGTGCAGAGTGTGTTCAAATTCTTCCATGAGAATTCCAGGGTGGATCCAGAGTAAGCTTGGAGACCTAAGTCTTGTGGGCTTAGACTTTCCCTGTCAAAGTTTAAGCAGATCTGAAATACAAAGGAGCAGGCCCAGGGCTCTTTATAGCTGAAGCAAGTTGGGTGTTGACAGGTAATCCTACCACCTGGACTTCGATGAAAGCAAGCTGTCATAACTATAAAGGGAAGGGTAATAGCTGTCCTGTGTACAGTACTATAAAATCCCTCCTGGCCAGAGACTCCAAAATCCTTTTCCCTGTAAAGGGTTAAGAAGCTCAGGTAACCTGGCTGGCATCTGACCTAAAGGACCAGTAAGGGGACAAGATACTTTCAAATCTTGGGGGGGGAAGGCTTTTGTTTGTGTTCTTTGTTTTGGAGTGTGTTCGTTCTCGGGACTGAGAGGGACCAGACATCAATCCAGGTTCTCCACATCTTTCTAAACAAGTCTCTCCTATTTCAAACTTGTAAGTAAATAGCCAGGCAAGGCGTGTTAGTTTTCCTTTGTTTTCTCAACTTGTAAATGTACCTTTTACCAGAGTGTTTATCTTTGTTTGCTGTACTTTGAACCTAAGACTAGAGGGGAGTCCTCTGAGCTCTTTAAGTTTGATTACCCTGTAAGGTTAATTTCCATACTGATTTTACAGAGATGATTTTTACCTTTTTCTTTAATTAAAAGCCTTCTTTTTAAGAACCTGATTGATTTTTCCTTGTTTTTAGATCCAAGGGGGTTGGATCTGTATTCACCAGGAGTTGGTGAAAGGAAGGAGGGGGAAGGGTTAATTTCTCCTTGTTTTAGATCCAAGGGGATTGGATCTGTGTTCACCAGGAGTTGGTGGGAGGAAGGAGGGGGGATGGTTAATTTCTCCTTGTTTTAAGATCCAAGGGGTTTGGATCTGTATTCACCAGGAGTTGGTGAAGGGAAGGAGGGGGAAAGGTTAATTTCTCCTTGTTTTAGATCCAAGGAGATTGGATCTGTGTTCACCAGGAGTTGGGGGGGGAAGGAGGAGGGATGGTTAATTTCTCCTTGTTTTAAGATCCAAGGGGTTTGGATCTGTATTCACCAGGGAATTGGTGAAAGGTTTTTCTCAGTGCTTCCCAAGGTGGGAATCTAGAATTGGGAAATGGTGGCAGCGGAACCAGAGCTAAGCTGGTAGTTAAGCTTAGAAGTTTTCATGCAGGCCCCTACATTTGTACCCTAAAGTTCAAAGTGGGGATCCAGCCTTGACACAAGCTGACAGTTTGATCTCTATTCAATGGGTCCTTTCTCAGACAATACATTTAAGTCATCCAAATTCCTAAAACAGTTCACAGATAGTTTACTATGTAAAATTACAAGAGTCAAAGAAAAATGAGGACAATATTATACCGCGTGTCCCATCTAAATGATAATATCCCCTTCTGATCGGTGAATCAATAGAATACTGTAATGAATCATTGAAGACAGGCACAAAAGTTTAGCATCTACAAGCTAATTAGATCACATTGTTAAACATCTAACAAGATAAACACAGACAAATAAAATTAGTATCTACTCTTGATTCTCTAACAATACAGACCTACATATTAAAGATTCTAGTCCATTTAACATGGCTTTCATAACTATTTACAAGGATGACCCTGTTTGTAATTTCAACACTCTTCTAATATGTCCCTAAGGGTTGCTTCCAGGTCACCCAGCCTGCTGATTGCTTAATCCTCACTGGCTCAGTGTCACACGAACGTATTCTCTGTGGACAAAAGTGTTAAAAAGCTGGGCCCTTCATTCATATCCACAAGGGAGACAAAGTCTACAGAGGAAAAAACATAAAATGTTGGTGTGAGATTTGTTTTCCATAGTCCTTGGTATGTTTAAAATACCATGCTTTCATGTCTCATTCTTTGGGGTTTAGTGGAATAATTATTATTATTATTTATTTATTTCTAAATTATTAATTTTTTGAAGTGTCCAAAAGCATGCTAAGCACTTCACACTACAGATAAGTGCACAGAGGCCCAAAAGAGCCTACAGTCTATTTTCAAACAAGATAACAAAATAGCAATGTAATAATGAGGGAGAAGGACTGGGTTAATATCAATAATATCACATAGCTACTCAGCAAAGGCATGTGCAGAGTATGGTGGAACAAGATTTATTTTTCTGCCTTCATTTAAATAAATATATATGAGAAAATGTCCTGTTGACTAATGTCTTGTGCGCAGCACAATAAAAATGGGCCTTCGGGAGGGACTTGAATGTGGAGCAAACTAGTTTGGGAAGGACCTTCCAGAAATAGGGGGTGGTGGACATGAAACATTAATACAACATGATCACTGGTCTCAAGATGAAAAAAAAATGACTGAAAATGATGAAACTGCATTAGCTATGTTATCTGAAACATGCTTATTTATTAGTAGCTGGCCCCTATAGATGTATTGTTAGACTCAAACACAGCCAGGTGCTTAAATAATTTGGTATTCATGTACATGCTGCTCTTGGGAGTGAAAACAAAGGGACTAATTCTGGCTTGCAGTATGCGTACACAACTCCTCAGGTGCATCTGAAAACAAAATGGAGCTTATTGCATTCTTGGAGAAAAGTATGTAAGCTTAGGTAGTTGCTCCTAATAATTAGTTAACATTGCATATCAATTTGAAAATGTAAAGCACCCTGTAAGTACTAATATTATCCTTATTAGGTTCTATTTCTTTTCCCTCTGTCTTTAGAGCTTTTCTTTTTCTACAACTGCCTCCTGCTTGATATAAATTGTGGAATTTATGCAGGTGGGTTGATCAAATCGGATTATGATTACGTTTTGTTGTTGAGAGTGCCACAGTAGTCTAACTGAAACAGGTGTACCTCTATTTTCTTCTCTATATTGCTTTGTTAAAAATGTTAATCAACATAAAATAATGTAGGAAACTTTTATATGGGCAAACTGGATCCATTAAAGTATTGTGTGCTTTGAAGAGGTATATTCCTGAATATTTAACAGAAAATAATGGCTGTGAGTGGGCTGCTTTACCCAACTAAAGACACGGTGCATGCAAACTTTAAGTTTCCCGGGTAGAGACCGAAGGAGTCCCTGTTCTGGATGTGGCTTTTGAACATTATTAATAATAAATAAATAATAAATAATGACAATAGTGCTTTTTATTATCAGTGGACTACATCTTTAAATGTCTAAGTACCCTCCTTGTGTGCAGAGTTCAGATACCATCTTGGTCCTCACAGCTACAAAGTGTTAGAAAGGATCCACATTGTGGTACATGCTCTCTCACAGATACTTTACTTTTGTTCTTTCTTTTTTAGTTGTTCTCAATGAAAAGAATGAAAATCAGTCTAACTGAGAGCCTGTGTGTGTAGAAAAGTGTGACGATGCAATTCATGTTCACTGCCTGGCCCTGATTATCAGAGAGAGTAGTGTAATAACCAAAGACCTGTGCAACTGTAACACCGACAGACCTCTGTCGTTTGCAGATGGGATCGAACCTGGGACCTGTGGAGCATAGTGCATGAGCCTTTACTACATGAGCTAAAAGCCAACTGGCTGTTAGATAAGGCTGTAGAGCAGACTCATTTAACTCTAAGTGGTCTCGGTGCCACTAGATTGGACAGAGCATCTCACCCAGGTGGTGTGTGGGTTACACAATGACACAGACTCGATGGATAGCTTTGCACAGGGCCTAAGTACCATTCCACCCCCCAAATATGTACCAAAAATGAGGCTTAGCAGTTTGCCATTTCTTTGATTAAACATAACCACCATAATCAACTGAGACTCCTTCAGTCTCTATCCAGGAAACTTAAAATTTGCATACACCATGCCTTTACTTGGATCAGACCACTCAAAACAACTAGATAATACTTAGTCCTGCCTTGAATGAAGGGGCTGGACTAGAAGACTTCTTCCAGTCCTACGATTCTATGATTCTATCATTTTTACTCATACACAAATGCCCCAAAGATGAAGCTGTAATTAGCATCAGAAACTGACCCACTTGTAAAGAACAGATTTGCACAAACAGCTTTAATGCGTGTTGGCAAAACTCTTGTTTTCAGATACAGTGAATGCTAATGATGATAAATAATTATAAATATCTGGACTCTTTGAAATACATCCCACTCAAAGCCTGCAACTGAGTTTGTACAAAAAAACAGAATCAACATAAAAGAAAATAAAAGGAGCAAATTAAAATTAGATTTATGCCTCCTGCTCAAAGCTAAGAGCTGATTTAGAAGCAACTGACTCAAAATGCATTATATTTGGTCGTCACCTTGGGGCCTAATCCTGCAACAAGATTCTGAGAGTTTCCTATTGGACATGCAGCACCTGCCAGGACATGTTCTGCACTTGAAGGATTGAATTCTGAGGTAGTTTATGTATTTGTTTTCTTCTTCCATCATGTTTCTCTTCTACTCCACAAAATACAGATAAAATTGAAGATGAGGTAAGATGATGTAAAGAATGAAGCAATATTGAGGCACCATAATTCAATGCCATTGCATTCATTTAGCTTCTAAACAGACTCAAAGAAAAAAGAAATGTAAGCAGTAAGCGAGAATGGTCATCAGTTAGGAGTCCAAAAGAATGACAAATCTATTCCCAGAAAAAGAGATACAAATGAACCTGCGATCTTGGGTTAATGAGTAAAATCTTTTGCCAAGTACCAAAATATCAGTCAGAATGATTGGGCAATTTTAAGTTGGTCTAAGTTACAGTTAGCTAACACATACTGACCTAGCCTCAACACATTTTCCTAACAAAGACAAATCCCCAATTTTAGAAGCACGAAAGTGTTTAATTTCTGCTATATTTGGCATAGATTAAATATTAAACAAAAGGGGGAAATCAAACAAGCTATACAGCACAATATAAATGTTATATTTTCATTGTGCTTCCATTTTGCCTTTGAGGCTGGAAATTTAATTACATCATTAATAATTATGTCTACATGTATAGCCTGTAGTGCAGGATTCCTTTGGAGACATTTAAAGAATATTAAATATCTAAGCTACTCCATCTTCTATAACTGGTCCACTGGTAATACTGTAACAACAGTCTAATCCTACCCACAACTCAGCTATGATGGTATCTATAAAAGAATGTATACTGAAAGGAATCATTTAGGATAGTCTACAATGGAGACTGTTCATTTAGAAAAGTTTCAAGTTATTTTATGAATCTAAATGGTTAAAAACATTTAAAATTTATTTTGTTCTTTAAAAAAGTCTGTCATTCTATCACCCCCTTTATTTAGAGACTGAGGTGTTTCACAACCAGAGAAATATAATATCTGGCAGCTGTGCCTGTGCTCCATTGTCAGGCAAAATGCTAATTGGCTTCAACAGGAAATTTTACTGAGTAAGCAGTGCAGGAGCAGGAACTAGTATGGATGGTGTAATTATTAGATAAAGAATATCAGATCTACAAACGTAGCAGAGAAAAATGATAAGGATCGTATTGTGCTCTGTATCCATGCATACTACCCTCATTACACCTCATTGATATCCATGATATCAATGGCAGGTGCAAACATCTCTCAATGTACATTATCATCATCATCCTTTAGATAAGGAAGAAGATGTGATGTGACGATGTACAGTCTTCCACTAAGGTTCCTTTTGCTCCAAGGAGGGGAGTATGCTGCGCTGGGTGTATACTTGTCACAATGTAGTTATGTTGACACATCAGGGGGCATTACCCTGCTGGGTGCTTTGGAGTGGGTAGAATCAAGGCTCTGCCCAATCCCCAGCCGACTGCATGAGCAGGAACTTCGCAAGTCTGTGAAATCTGTTTATCTTTGCACACAGGACGTAGCAGCATGGAGCCCCAGCTCAAGGGACTAAGGGGATCCTTGATGTCCCCTTACTCCAGCATGCAGGAAGAGCCAGGATTTGGCCCTTTATAACCAATCAGCCAGTGATCGATTCACATAAAACATTTAGAGTGCATATATGTTTGACAACCACTGACAAATTTCCTGTCAATCAACAGGACTAAAATATGCAAACTACACTGTGAAGGGCGGGGTGGTTCTCCTCTTACCAATGCCATCCTACACCATGAAGTTCTGCTCATACGGCAGCAACAGAAGAAACGAGGATAATGACAAGGGGTGGAGGAGCAAACAAGAGAGTGGGAGTTCCCTATGATGTCATAATTGCACCAACCTGTAATTAACTATCTTAGGCACAAGCTAAAGTTAGTGTTACAGGTCTATGTGTAAATTGCTAAGCCTGAATGGCACACACTGGTAGATAACCTTCTTATCCAAGCCTCCATGCCACATGGGCCTTTTACTATATTTGTGTAGGTCCCAAATAAAAATTAAAGAAGTCTGAATTGCAAATGGTCTAGAAACTAACTAGTCAGTCTCTGTACGGGCTTTTTTCCCCTGCTGTTGGTGAACTACCACTCTAACTTTGCTACTAGATTAAAGGAAAACACAGAATCGGCAAATAGAATCAGAAGAAAACCCCCTCTATTCAAACTCCCTAAAGTGTCAAGCTTGTCAGGCAGTATTTGGACACACTTTTCAAAAATAAGAAGTAAAACAGTAAAACTGGAGGATGTCTGATAAAATTTGGTTTCCTACCACTAAAAATTTCACACAGGAAAAAAGCAATAATCTCTCTGTAATTTAGAAAAAAATTCCATTCTGATTATTCAGTTATTAAAATGGGGAAGTGTCATTTTATGACAACTGCTTTCGGCAGGAGATATTTCACACTTACACACTCAGGAAATAAGTAAGGAACAATATTAAAACCTTCAGTGTTAATCTATATTTTCAAAGCTAAGCATATTCTGACAAACTTTCTAATAGACAGTGTTCAAAATTCATACTATATATATGAGCATGATTACATTACTCTAATTTATTTTTTCTCCCTTCGTGCACAGCAATAAAATTTTACCTTCGAACTTTCATTTATTACAACTTTTACTTGATTGAGTGCATGCAGGCACAAAAATGTAATAAACCTTTACTAATACAATAAATTAGTGAAATTCTGACACTGCAAACAGAATCTCTCTATCTACATACCTATTTGAAAATGGAATTGAAAAATCATTTCGTTTAAAGTTCTAGTTAAGCAACAGGATTTGTTTGGGTTTTTCTTAATATTAATGTTATAGAATTACATGTTATATGTTTGGTGAAAACTAGATAATATTTGTAGAGTTTAAAAGTAATTATATTGTTAGTTTAGGAGCTGTCATAACTGAGAACTCGACAGACACTAAATAATTAAGGGCTCGATCCACCAGGCTGCTGAGCACTGACAAAGAAGTGCACAAAACCAAAGTGCCAGAACTGGATGCTCAGTGATTGCTTGGCACCTGTGCAGAGACACTATTGTAAGACTGGACCCATTCCTGTTGCCATTAAAGTCAGTGGTAAAAGTCCCATTGAACAGGCCCACACAGGGATATGTTTATGATGCTGAGCACTATGAGAATAACTCTAAGCAAAACACAGCTGAGCTTTGGTGAGTAGGAGGGAACGTGGGGGTAATGGATGAGGGTGAGAAAGAGTATTTAGCCAGCTCATGGTTGTTGAAGTGCAGTGCCAGGAATACAATTGAGGTATGTAGAGGCCAATTTTAGGATTTTCAGTTACTCTTAGTGTCAGCTGGGAGTAGTGTCTTCTTGAACATTTTTAAGAGCTGGTCTAGATGAAACAAACAGCAATGGCAGACATGAAGGTCAGAAACTGACCCTTTGTAGGATCAAGCCCTAAAATGGGTAAGAACCACTATATAACACTGATGATATTTGACCATTCAAAATATCATAAGTAATCATGAACATATATCATAATCTGTGGGAATCATTAACTCTGTGGGTAAAATACGAATAAGAAAACAACGGAAAAAAGTAACAGCTTACGCAGCCAAAAACATGATATACTGTAAATGTTGCACCGAACTGTAGGCATAAAGTTGGCACAACCTCTGTTTTCTTCTGAAAGGTCACTTGAAACTGAAGCTAATGTTCTATTGATTAAATAACTGCCACTTTGATGGTTCTCAGAATAATTTAAATAAAACAGATAATGGCCTGACTTTCTGCATACAATGTTCTAATCAAACTTCTCTCAATAATTGTCTGAGCAAAGGTAAGAGGGAAATAGCACTGTATTTTAGGATGGATAGAAGAATAGACAGATTTGCTACACAAAGGAAGGATAGTTGTGTGAATACAGCACACAGGGATTAATAAAAACTGGGTTCTATTCCCAGTCTTAACACAAATTTCCTGGGATGAATAACCTTAGGAAAGGTTTCAGAGCGGTAGCCGTGTTAGTCTGTATCAGCAAAAACAATGAGGAGTCTTTCTGGCACCTTAGAGATTAACAAATTTATTTGGGCATAAGCTTTCGTGGGCTAGAACCCACTTCAGATGCATGGAGTGGAAAATACAGGAGCAGGTATAAATACGTGAAAAGATGTGGATTGCCTTAGGAAAGTTTCTCATGGACAGAAGTTCAAAACCTAAAAATGTGCACACCAAAGGCAACACTGTGACTGGCTCCTACCTGGGTGCATGTGGGTGGGTAGAGAAAGTACACAAGGACTCCTCCATCACTCTATGCCTCATTTACAGATCTGTCACAGTTGCAGTACCTAGACTCAGGGGTGTGCAGGGACTTCTCCAAAGTTCACCTAACTCCACAGGGGAAACTCTATGGAGTGGGTCTGGAGCACAGTGGGGAATATGCTGCACTGAATGGGTGTAATACAGGGTCTCCCAGAGCTTCATGTCTTCACTGCAGAAGTTATGACTCTAGTGTTGCCCTCTGAGTACTGTCCACACACAAAAACCCTTAATTTGAATGTTTGGAGCTTTCAACCTGAGTTGGCTGGCCCATCTGGGATACAGGCTATATTTCAAGTTGCCATAGTTCATCAGTTGCTAACCCAGTTGCTCTGTGCAGAACTCCAATCTCTGTACCTCTCCAGAGTTATTTAGCAGTATGGCTACACTCATTCAAGCAAGGCTAACTTGAGAGGCGTTTATTCAAGTGTAGATAACTGCAGTGAAGACACAGCTTTGGACTGATGCAGCTCCTCACCACGTCCATCTGGACCAAAGCCTAATAGGTCAGTTAATCACACATGGCTAATCAAACTAACCTGGTCAGTTGTCTGGTCATCTGCACGCATAACTACCTGGATTGCCAGAACAACAGATGCAAAACCTGTAGACACATCTCCATGGCTACAATGACCAACACCCCCACAACACATCTCTCAATATGCATGGATCCTACACATGCCTGTCACAACATGTGGTGTGCCTCATCCATTGCATGAAATGCCCCGATAACTATGTGGGGGAAACAAGATAATCACTACACTATTGAATGAATTCTCAGAGAAAAATGATAAAAGACAGAACACCATATCATCTATGGGTGAACACTTTTCATAAAGCAGTCATTCTATATCTGACCTCTCAGTCCCCATCCGCAAAGGAAATCTACACAATACCTTCAAAAGATGAGCCTCGGAGCTTAAATTCATAACTCTGCTAGACCCTGAAAATCATGGACTGAATAGAGACGCTCGATTTATGGTTTACTATAACAAATCTATAAACCTCCATTAATCCCCCTCCTCTCCTTTTCCCCCTAGGACTGGAGAGGTGTTAACAGATCACTTCACCTTGAATGGTCCTTTGAAATATGTTTTAATTATGTATGCTAAACAATCTGTTCCACCAGGTATTTAGCTGTGAGACTCTGAGGCCTGGTCTACGCTAGGAAATTAGGTCAGTGTAACTATGTCAGTCAGTAGCAGGATAGTTAAGCCAACCTAAGTCCCTGTATAGACAGCACTATGTCAATGGAAAAATTCTTCCATTGATGTAGCCACCACCTCTCGGGTAGGTTGAGTACCTATGCCAGTGGGAGAATCCCTCCCATTGGTGTAGGTAGTGTCTACACTGAAGCGCAGTTGTGCCTGTTTAGCATTTTAAGTGTAGACAAGCCTGAGTACATTTCCCATGCCTGACTAAGTTCGGTGTAAGCTTGAAAGCTCGTCTCTCTCACCAACAGAAGTTGGTCCAATAAGAGATATTACCTCGTCCACCTTGTCTCTCTACCATGATCTCACACAACTGCAAACACTGTGCATTCATTAGGTAGATTAATGAACATGCAACCACAGCTGGTTCAGACAGACAATGTTACCAAACTTTCATCTGCAGGGGTCCCTGATTCCTGGAGACCTCCTCCCCAGAGACAGGCTGATATCAGCGGCGGCTCCAGGCACCAGCGCTCCAAGCGTGTGCCTGGGGCAGCAAGCCATGGGGGGCACCCTGCCAGTCCCTGCGGATTCGGCGGCAATTCGGCGGCAGGTACGCCGAAGCCGCGGGACCAGCGGACCTCCCGCAGGCATGCCGCCGAAAGCTGCCTGCCTGCCGTGCTTGGGGTGGCAAAAAAGTTAGAGCCGCCCCTGGCTGATATGCCAGTGTCATTGTAATGTATTAGTAAGATACAAACGCAGACAATTGCCATCAATGGAATTCCTTTGTTATAAAATAAATGTACACTCACATATAAACACAAAGGCCATCTGTGGGGACTGAACCTGGAACCTTCAGCAACAGACACTGGTCTCTACACTTGATCTAAAGATGAACTCCTCTGTCTGTCAGTAAACTGTACGGTTGTAGTGCCTCAGGCCAGCCACTAGAGGGATATAAGATCAAATACACTAAGTGTTGTATTATTCAGTGGTTACTGGTAATGCTTCTGTGCTGCATAGTATTAGAACTGTTCGGAGTAAATGAGAAAGTGTAAGTGTTGCATACCAAGCCAGTTATGCAGGTATAGCGTGGCTGCAATTCCCACGTAAGGCAGCTCTGGAGAATCTTCTCAGTGAATGAGTTGTCACAGGCAGGAGTGAGCTGGCATATCCTCTAAGCTGATAAAAGCTAGGCTGCTGAATAGGGTGACCAGATGTCCCGATTTTATAGGGACAGTCCCGATTTTGGGGTCTTTTCCTTATATAGGCTCCTATTACCTCCCACCCCCATCCCGATTTTTCACACTTGCTGTCTGGTCACCCTACTGCTGAACAGCATGTGTCACAGCATACCCAAATAGGGCGGGCAAAAGTCACCTTTACACGCACTTTTGGAGGGGTGTAGTGAAGCCCCAGCCATGCCCTACATTAGGGTGACTCTCCTGGAGCCAGTCACATCAGCTGTAGTTCCAAAAGCTTCTACTGGCGTTGTACAAAACAGCCAAGGTCTGGGCCTGTGTATTCTTATCATTGTTAAGTGGCTACAAGAGAGTATTTTCAGCCAAATATGGAAGTTGAAGAGAATTCTCTGCTGATTTTGAGTGAAATATGTACTCGCTAAACTGAAATCGTAATGGAAAAGCCTTCTGTGAAGCCAGGGTAAATCCTTGATCAGCAAAGACTTAACCTACCCTCAAATCAGGGTCAGCTCCAGGCACCAGCATAGCAAGCAGGTGCCTGGGGCGGCCAATGAAGAGGGGGGCATCACGTTCAGCCATTCGGCGGCAGGGCCGTCACTCCCTCTCGGAGCGAAGGACCTGCCGCCAAATTGCCACCGTAGAATGAAGCGGTGGTAGAGCTGCTGCAGCTTGCCATCACAGCTCTCTCTCTCTCTCTCTCTCTCTCTCTGCCTGGGGCAGCAAAAATGCTAGAACTGGCCCTGACTCAAATACTCAGTTCAAATGCACTTCAGTAGGAAGACGCTTGTAAGGTATCTCACCAGCAATATACCTTATCTGAAGCTGACAAGAGACATTAAATTAGTCAGAATACTATAATGAGCACTCCTACATCCATGAATGTTGAATTTCATTTCATACAAACTGAGATTGTACCCAGTGCTGTGGCATGTTGTATAAACCTTGAGATATGGGAAGAACTAGAGTAAGACTATGATGAATCAGGGAACCACAGACTAGCTTTTCGGAGGAAAGAGACTCTGGAGCAAACAACCCATTGCCAGATTAAAACAAAGAGGAGGCCTTGTGGCACCTTAGAGACTAACAAATTTATTTGGGCATAAATAAATTTGTTAGTCTCTAAGGTGCCACAAGAAATCCTCATTGTTTTGCTGATACAGACTAACACAGCTACCACTCTGAAACCCATTACAAGATTGTAGTCACTATGTGGTCAGAGCAACAGGCAAGAAAGATGGTCTTAACAGCTGTGTTTTGTGGACTAGGGTGTATGTATAGGAAGCAACATGAGTGCTAGGGCGGTCTACCGTACATTCTGTGATCATGGGGTTACAATCAGATGATGTATAGTATATGCAGGTCCCAGCAATACCTGACACTCTGCCCTGTGTTATTGCTTACTTACTATATACATACAGATGCAAACAAAATGCGTTTTCAGAAAGCATATGATCCCTGTCTGACTGCACAAGATAAATTATTCATATCAACAGACTGCTGGAAAAAGGGGCTTTTACTTACCTCTAGCGGTCTTGCCCATATATCTCAATGTTCCAGACCATGACAAATGGCTGGATAACAACTTTCACTCCCCCCGTCATCATCCATCTTCCTACTAGGCTTATTTCCTCAAATCCCGGTGATGAACCTCTGTAGTCACTTATCTGAGCAGTCAAAAAATTTATTGCCTCTAACAGGAAATGAAATTCTCCTCCAAGTGAAATGAAATGGACACAAAGGGCAAAATTCAACTGTGGAATAGGTGAGTGCACTTTCTACTATGTTTTGTGGGAGCTGCTTACACTTATTCCAAGTCTGTATTTGAACCAAATGCACAATGTGGGTTAATACTGGCCTAAAATAACCACAGATTTCTACTAAAGATGGTGTTTGGATTTTAGAGGTCCCCCTAAGACCACTAAATTCACACACCCCCGCCCCCGCCCATAGTAATCCTGCTTTATCTCTACTGCACCAATAGGGTTGGCTTCTTTGTATATATCTTGTATGCCTCAATGGAGTACAAGTGGAGTACTCACTAATTATGCTAGACTGGCTTTGGCCTCCAGCTGTCATTGGCAGGTTCATAGGCAAAACTTGCCAGGAAAACAGCCCATCAGGGCCACACAATGGTCACAGGAGCTTCGGGGAGGCCACATGGGCACTGGACTGGGACTCAAGAAACCTGGGTTCTATTCCTGGCTCTGCTACTGACCTGCTGTGTTACCCTGGACAAGTGGTTTCCCCTTCATCTATTTTGATTGTAATGTCTTCAGGGCAAGGACTGTCTCATACTTATATGTACAGATCCTAGCACAATGGGGAATGACCTAACCTTGGTTGGGGCCTTGAGGCACTGCTATAACAAATATAGAATAATAATGTAGGGTCACATCAGTGTCTCCACACACTTCCCGACTGTCCATGGATTTGTTTACCAATCACTGGACTTTCTGGGACAGAAAGCTGAAAGTTCTCTTCTTGAAACCAAACTGTAAACAGGATAAAACTGTTTCTGATTAGTTCCAGTCTATCTGGTCCCATTCTGACCTTTGATGTATGCAAATACTTCCAAAGTGACAATGTAAACGTTGGATCCTTATTTGCCATACATTCATACTACTCTATGGTACAAATGCTTTTCAACAACCTGCACATCTAATGCAGGTAACTGTGATTCTGTTACACCTAGTTAAAGGGCTCTTCCTGCAGACAGTTTCTCCTCTATGTATACTAGTCTCTCACACAGAACCATGACTAAACTTAGTGTTTAATCAATAGTGAGATATGTTGAGTGTCTTCCTTATTACAATGAACACAGGCATCATAAACGTGTCTAGTATTTTTGTTTCAATATCACTGAAATTAATGCTGAATGTGCACGTAGTCAATTAGCTCAAAACTAGCATCCTAAACATGCCTTCCCCAGAGTTTTTAATTTTCCCACTTGGCTGTTTTTCCTAATCTCTCCCTGGTCCTTTCTCCAACCTTCACTGTTAGTTTTGGATCAGACTGTGTGTTTAGGCACACTATAAAAACACAAACTTCAGTAGTGACAAGCCCCTGCATGCAGGGCATGGAGGAGAGGATGACTCCTTAGACCCTCTGGTCTAGGTTTTTGCACCATGCTTTCTGTCTTGGCATAGAATCAATGAGAGCCTTCCCATCTCTCTTTTGCATCTGCAGAAGGCATAACTGCACCCTGTCCCTTTTATGTCCTGGGGGGCTGGAGTCCATGTACATTGTAGTCACCACTGTGGGAGTGGCTGGGATGCAAATGAGGGGCACTTTGAATTTTTCTGGACTTATCAGCTATATTTGAAAGTTACATGGCTTGGCTGGTAGCCATTCTGAACCTACTGAGAGACAGGAGTCTAGAGAGGCACAAAACATGATGGGCATTTTCCGCTGGCTTTGTCTTAACCTTTAGATTTGTGCTGTCAGAGATGCCAAGGAGCCGTAGAACCTAGAGTGGGTGACTCTTCGCCTTTACATGTCTAAATAATTGAACAAACCAGATGTGCGGTAGAGCTCTGTAGATCACAACTGAAGATAATTTAAATCTTTTCTTTATATACTTTATGGCGAGAAACGGTAGAAGAGGAGTGACTGCCACCCTCCAATGAAGCTGGAGGTAAAGTTAAAACTAAAGCTGTCTGGAAAGAAGGACAGTACTTGTGGCATGATATCTAAAGGAATAACCTGGCTTCTTTTACCAGATCCACTGATGTATATTGAGAGCACACATTAATTGCACTAAGACATTACTAAAAAAAAAAAAAATCAGGTTGTACAGTTGGGCATCAAGTACGTTTGCATTAAAAACTCCACCATAGGTCAATTAAGACAAATGTACGTAACTAGAGTGACATCATGAATATTGATCGCAGTGCAGGCTCTAATTCATCGGTAATGAAGTGAGCAATAGTCCTCGGGGGGAGTGGAAAACAGCTGATCCATTTCTAATCAAATTGCAGCACTGAAATATAATCCCAATGGAATATCATCTTTAAAAAATTATGCTTCTCTGTAGTCATGCCTATTTCAGCCCATAAAAATGAATAGGTGAGTCTAGACAGAAAGTCAAAACCTTAATCTGCCAATAAACGTCTTAACCTTCAGAACACATGACTGGCAATGCTGTAGGTGAAGACATAATTGAAGAGGAATATTTAATGTTTTTCAATCAACATGACAGAAAATGAAGATATGAATCTCAAATGAAACTCTGTGCACGGATGACTATTTTTCAAATATATTAGTCCAGCAGCTTCCCCAAATAATGTAAGTGAAAAGTGGAGAACTAGTTCAAAAGACATAGGGCAGGCTCACGTTCAAATAGCTAAATTTTATCTACTGAAATAAAACATTTTACTTAGTTCCCCCTTACTTTAAACAGAACATAACCTCATTAAATGACATTGTGTGAAAAGAACATAAAAAGCAGTAAGAGAAAAAATAAACACTTTCAGAAGAAATTAATGTTTATTGCTTTCAGACTTTGATACTAGACTCTTCTCTACTTAAATGCAGTTTAAATGTATTACTTGCCATGGCTTTTACATTAAACCCAATAAGTCTGGTAACTTCTGATAAAATTCCTTATCCCTTTCTTTCTGAACTTGCACAGAGATCCAAGGTTAATTTGCAGATATTATCTTATGAAATAAGTACCTTAGTCTAGAGTATTTAGAATACTTAAATTTGAAAAGGGATAATCAAAAAAATATATAGGAAGCTGTCACTGTTACTGGACTAGCTGCATCTCTGTTCCCTCTCTGGTCTCTGAGTGCACCCCAGGATGCCTTTACCAATCTCAGGGTGAAATTTCTCAAATCCCCACTTTTGGATTAATCCAGAGGTTTTCAAACTGTGGGGCGCGCCCGCCTAGAACGTTTGTGGGGGGCAAGCAGCAATGCCAGGCTGCTCAGGCCAGCTCCACGTGACAGTGCTCAAGGAGAGAGTGCCACCTCCACCCCCTGACTCACCTCCACCAGCCACCCAGCCTATGGGTCAGCGTCAACATCCACCACAACTGTGCCAATTTCTGCTCTCATGCAGCCTCCGTGCCCAACACTGGCTTGGCCCCCAGAGACAGTCATATGTGCCTTACCCGACCCTGAAAACCTGAGAGGGGGAAGGGCAGGCATTGTGTCTATTTTTGTCTGGGGGGGGGGGGGGAAGAGAGCACAACCAAAAATTTTAACTCAAAGCAGGGGCTCAGCTCAAAAGGTTTGAAAACTGCTGGATTAGGCCTGTGTATCAATTGTGCTTAACCAGCATGTCCAACTGGGTTCTGGCACCTTCCCTTTGGGAGTCTGGCTAGTGGCATACAGGGAGCAGGCAGCCTCCTTAAAACCAAAGTAATGTTTATTTTAACAGTAGTAACAAAGCATTTTCAAACAAACAGTCCATATGCATGTCTACTTTACCTAAAGGCTTACCAAACCTTCATGTTAAGGAATGCCTAACTTTTTCAGACCTTCCCCCCCTCCCGCCCCAAGGGGCATCATGTCAAACTGGCTCCCTTGAACAACCACCCCCCTCTCCTGAAAGAGTATTCCCACCAGAATTCTTTTGTTCTTCTGCATTCCTGGGCCTTTTCCAGTCCTGACACTGGCTCTCAACTTTCAAATTGTTTGCTGAGAAGTGGCTTATCTTGAACCAGTCTTCCCTTTACTGTTTGTTTTTGCCCCCAACAGCCCCTTATTAAACTAAACCAATATATTCATGGACTAAACATCCCAATAACCAGGTCAGGATACAGAATTCATGAATTATTACAGAGCAGCTCCAAATCCATCACAGAAACAATTATACAGTTGTATAGTAGACAGTTGACTTTAATCTCAATACTTGGCTCAAGATGTTCATCCAGAGGATTTATTCATTTCCAGGCTTTGTATACTATTTGTTTCTCCTTTATTTGCACTGCAGTCTCACATGATTTGATCTGTAAGCTCTGTAAACTATCGGAAAATGTGAGTTCACTTGTTTCTCCCTTTATATATAATTGTTCACTGAACCCAAGGGATACTATGAAACTGATGCTGCGCCAGCATGCCTTACCCAGAAAAAACTACCTGGGCTAGATATTCAGGATCCTGCCCAAAATTAATTTCTCTCTCAGGAAAAGAAGATGAATAGATGAAGATCCTCTCAGAACTATTACAAAAAAGTAGAAGGCTATAGTGAAGAGTAGTGAAAGTAAGAGATTATGGGGATTTTCCACTGTTTTCTATGGAAAATGAGTTATTTTTAATCAGATTTATTTCAATTCATTCATTTATTTTAACAGCTTGGGAAAACAGGGTCACATTTACTCTTGATTTACAAAATTATGCTTGGTCAACCATATGCAGTACCACAAACACATTTCTTAATACCACAATAAATAATGTATCAGGAAACCTTGCAAAGTCTGAATTAATGCAGACTACTATGAAATAAATGAACAACAGTTGTAGAACTATTTTCCTGAGAGTTAAATTGCATATAGCATTAAAGTGAAAACCATAAGATATTTATTTATTGATAGCCAAGAAATTATCCCCTTTACCTATGCATGACTAGAGATCTCTCTGCTAATGCTGCAGCTCAGTGAGTTTTCAAGATAGAGAAGGCTGACTGATTTGGTGACTATTTAGATTCATAAACAAAAAGGACACCCCCCCCCCCCCCGGACCCCTTTTCAGGATCTAGTTGCCTTTGATGTAATACTAAATATACCATAAAACCACAGTGTTAACTGCATAGCAAAACTTTAAGGGTGAAATTCTTGCTCCATTGAAAACAATGGGAGTTGAGCCATTGAGTTAGATGGAACCAGGATTTCAGCTTAAGGAATCATTTTGGTTTGTACCAGGTACTGTAGAGAGAAAATAATCTCATCTTTCATCTACTTCAACAGTCAACTAGTGATTTAAAGAGTGAAGCAAGAAACGTTTTCCCCCCACTGCATGAATTCTTTACTGGTCTCCTTTGAACATCAAGCTTTTTACTACAAAATGGAAATTCTACAGTACATATAAAGTTCCCATTAACAAACGGAAACAACCAGTCAGTCTGGGCTAGGCTGAGCCCTTAGGCTCAGCCCTGATCAAGGGAAAGTACATAGCTGCACAGTCCCAGAAGGAGATCTGGAAAAGGAATTGTACTCAGAGATCACACTCCCCTCCTAGCCTTGCGGACGGTGTAAGTTACTTCACCCTGTTAGGGGAACAGCTTACTTTCTGGCCAGGTCTGCTGGCTGGCCTATAGAGAGACAGAGCCTTCCTCACCCACCTCCCTGTTGGGAACGATTATTATTGTCATTCCTGGATGCATGTATAGGTACTTTTTTCTTCCTTGTTCACTTAGATCCTGCTCCATTTGAACCCAATAGCAGACTTTCCACTGACTTCAGAAGAGCAGGATCAAGCCCTGTCACTGATGATGTGTGATTTTTCCTCCATCCTGGTGATGTGAGAAGAGATGGGCCTGGTTTTATGTTTAGTTGTTGTTGGCCAAGCATGGAAAGCTTCTTTGACTCATCTTTCACATTTCTCATTTGTTCTGGCTGTGGGCTTGACAACCACTGGGTCAATATGACAGACATTTGAGGGTGCACGTGACAATTGCACTTTCACACAACTGGGTGGGAAAATACACATCACAGTTTACAGAAAAGAATCGAACAAATCAATACTTACAGTCCAATTCCCACACTTCAGTAAAACTTTGATAAACGAGTATCAGAACTAAGGAGTATTGGAAAGATTCATTAAAGCTGTACAATATGGGAGGAATTTTGTTCAGTGTTTCAACAAGTGGAAAAAGTGACTCAGCAATACAGGGATGAGTCAATTTCTAAAGAGCCTTCTCCCCATATGTATGTTCTGCTACAAAAGTTTTGTATAACCATTTGCCAACTGCCTAAAGCTATAAATTGAACTGGCTGCTCTTATCTTTTTTGCTTGTTTGACTCCTTTTAACACAGGCAATACCTAGTTTTAAATAATTACAGATGTATCTCATACGGACAGAAAAAGAAAAACACAGAACAATACATTTTTAAATTGTCTATAATCTTCTCAAAGGGCTAATGTTTCTCAGTTCACTCTATGTTTAGCACTTTGTCTAAATCTTCAGTTTTTTAAAATACAGGATTCAATCCATGAATAAATAAAATCTTTATTTAAAATTGGAGTTCGGCTTCAAAAATGTGGCAGATGAACGCAGTTTGTCTCTTTTTGTTGTTCTTACCCACACTTTTGTGTGTCTTGACTTAAATTAAGGCTCAGTCCTGTAACTGAATCCACTGTCATGGATGTCTGTGTCTGTATAGAGCCCGGGATCTATAAGAAAGTCTGAAACAGCTCCCATAGAAGTCAGTTTCAAAACTCCCATTGATTTCAATAGGTGCAAGATACAGTCCAGAAAGTCCTTTCCCATACCCATCCTAGGTGCTTACCAATCTCCCTCTTGTCTTATATACATGCTGTTTTCTGTCTATTATCCTAGCATGACTAGTCTCTTCTTGCTGCTTATATATAGAAAGACCTTATATAGAGTCAGTGCATGCCAATATTGAAGAAGACTTAGTGGGGAATTGTAATGGGGTATACCGGCCCTTTAAGCCTAGAGGAGGCCAGAAGACACTGTTCTGGGAACACTGGGATAAAGGCTCAGGAAATGGCCAAAGTCAGAAGAGAAGAAGAGGTTCTGGGAAATTAGTAGTTGGATGGGAAAAACCGAGGTCACTGTCCCTTTAAGGGCCTGAGACCAGGAGCCGAATGCAGTAGGGTGGGGTTGGGCTCCTCTCCCTCCCAGGCAACTGAAGACTTCTTCAAAGGAGGGCAGTAAATATGCTGCCTTCTCCCTCAGAACAAGGAGTGGCTGACAGAAGGAGGAAGGCTGAGCCAGAAGGCTGAGCTGTAACTAGAAAGGGCTGGGAGTGGCAGTTTCGAAAATAGCAGACTGGGACAGAATTAGTGCTCCACGTGCAGTGAAGGAGCCAGAGCTGAGTCTGGTGGACTTTTATTTTGGGATGCTGACGATTGTTTTCAAATGTTGGAGTTATTAAACCAGCCCTGGGTGGGAGTACCATTCTCCGTGAGAAAGACTGTGTGGAGTTCTTAAGGGGCTGGGAAGAGGAGAAGCAGATGCAGGGCAAAACCATCTCAGGCCACAAGGGGAGTGTTCAGGAAGTGGCTGCCCTGTTACAGGAGTTCTGCCTGAAAACTGATGGCACAATATGGCCCCATCGTAATCCCTTCATGGTAGAGCTGCTCAGAAGTTTTGAAATTTTGATGAAGATAGTGCCCATATTTGTGGGTTTTTGACCTGGTCTACTTTACAGCCAGCTCATTAAAAGAGAAGTCTGGGAAAATGTAATGTTTTCCTTCAGTTTTCACTCAATATCACTTAGAGCTACCATTGTGTAAAGGATAATGTAGAAATAACTTAGATCCCAATACTCCCCTGATCATGCATTGCAGGGGGGACTCCAACTACAGAAAACACTACTGTGAGGCCTCATAAGGGGGGATTAAGGATTAATTTATATAAACACACTTCTGTTTCTGCTGCAGAAGAGGCAATGGTCAGGCGAACTCGAGGTAGTCTACTATAATGCATGGTACTAGAATGATCCCCTTCAAGAACTTCAGAAGAAGTTTATGAGACACCAGCAATTCATCCAGGGATTTCTGGGAACTAGGGGTTAAGTTCCCAGAATCCCACTTTCTCCATCCTATAATGCTTATTCCATCCCATAATTTTCACATTATATTAAAAATTACCATGGTCCTGAACACCACTTTTCAGTCTCTACCTTCTCTCTGGCAGAAGCATGGATCCTGCTCAGTTCAGGGCAGTTGTCATTAGCAACCATCAATACAGGATGCACAATTCACCTGTATCTGAGGACCTTCAATGACTATTACTACAACCAGTGATGAAGTTGTGATGTCAGAGGATGATGAATGGATGATGAAAACATAAAATAAAAATGTCAGATTGTTGCTGGAATTCATTGTGCAACTCTACAACTCTACTTATAGGCGGAGTTTCAAAAAAATAAAACCTTATTGTGTGCAAACAAAACAGGAAACAAGTTAAAGTGCAAACTGACAAATTAAAAACAGTATAGCAACATTGTTGCAGGGTGACCCATATTTATAAAAAGAACAAGTACAACATACATGTTTATATATTAAAAACATATTACGTTTCATTCATGCTAAAAAATAGCTCACTATGCTTGCTGACGGGTCCTGTAGTCATCACAGGTCAGTGTAAGTGCTATCATGGTTCTCCTTGTTTTCCTCAGTGTGCAGTGGTAGGGGTAAGGGTTCATGCCTTGCTGCTCCATGCTATGCTGGGGATTTAAGAGCAGCGAGAATGGAGTTTTCCATGGAATGAAAAGCCTGTTGTGTACAGGGTCTTTATGCACTGAATTCAATAATGTTCTGCAACATCTGAATTTGTTGCCTGAGCACAGCCATAGCATTCTGGTGCACCAGTCTCTCTCCTGTGTCTCTGCTTCAGCATCAGATCTCTCCATTTCTGGTCCTTCACCCTGTTTTTGGCCATCCAGCCCCTCCAATCACTGTGCTCACAGTCAGCAGCTGTAGCAGACTGGAAGATCTCGGAGAACATATCCTCCTCTGACCTCCACTTTCTTTGTCTGATCTGGGTCAGGCATTCAGCAGGCATGGAGGGGGCACCTCTCAGAGCCATCGCAGCAGAGACTGCTGATGAAAACAGACAGATACATTGTTAGATTGGCAGCTGCAAGAGAAAGATAAGTCTCAAAGCTCCCTTACATTATTCCCATAAAGACCTTCAATAAAAATTGCTAGTCGCCACTTCACCTTTGGAGAAGCTTGTTATGGCACCACTCTGCAGCTGAAGCCATTGTGAATATGAACTAGATGGGGGATGGGAGTGGAACTGTTGCATAGAAGGTTTCGATGTTGGGTATCCCTAGTCAGGGTATAGGGTGAAATTGCCAATATTTTCACAGGCAGTGATTTTGGCTGATATCTTATTCCAGAGGATGACAAAGGTTCAGACAACCCAGCTACCACTGACATCCTGAAGCCACCATTGTCCACTTGCTGCAAGCCTAGTCACTGCAATGTGTAAGTGGAACTTCTCACAGAGTGGCACAGGAGTGTCTCCTATTGTGAAAAAAGAAACAAGGCCTCTATCCATAGAAGTGTTCAACAGAGGACTGCAGAGTATCTCCATGAGAGTTTCATCGAGATTGTTCAAGAGGGTAAAAGGGACATCCCTGGTCAGATAAACAAAGTACTCCTCATGGTGTGAATTGTTGTGCCCCCGGGATAGCACAACAAGCCCCAAAAAGGAAAAAGTGATCGCCGCCTCTACCTCTTTCTTCGGTACGCTCATCTTTTTGAATTCCATTCTTAACCTATTTTAACCCATATTAGTTGATTGAAGTGCCAACTATATAAGCATTCCAAAGCATTAACTTTAATTGTATTCCCAGTGCTGGTTTTAAAAAGTTGATGCTTTAGTTCTCTAAATGCAAGTCTGGGCACCATTTTTAAAGAGGGAAGAAGGGAGGGAAGGGAAGGATTTGGCCACAAAAAAGGGAAAAACCTGCTCATAAGGAATAATGCATCTATTTCTTACCTGAGCTCCCTTCCCCTTCATCACTGGGTTCATCTGTGCTCTCCTTGAGGGACTGGCTTAATGCATGGTTTGTGTCTCCTGCCATGACTCCTCTCCTCGCCCAGCTCTCAAGACGTCCACAGTCAGGGTGCTGGTGGGATCCTTTACAAGCATGGCATGAAGTTTATTGTAGAAGCAGCAAGCCCACGAGGCATCCGCAGATTTGTTGCTGCCCTCACTTGCTTTTGGATATTCATGTTGAAGTTCCTTGGCTTTCACCCGGCTTTGATTCTTATCCTTGTCATGTCCCAGGTTTAGCACCCCCTGCACAATCTGCACGCAGATGTCTACATTCCTTCATCTGTTCCTTAGCTGGGATTGTACAGCCTCTTCTCCTCCTAGGCTGAGGAGATTCAGCAGGAGTACGTGTAGGTGTAGCTCTCAGTCTGCACTGAGCTAGAATGGTTGGATGCTTTCAAAGATGGGCTAGTAGGTGTGCTCACCCAGATGGGCAACCAGAAAAAGGCATTTCAAAAACATGCTAAGATTTTTAAAGGGAGGGGGCAGGCTTCCAATATCTGTGACCCCCAGGCAGTGGAGTTCAAAATTGTGATCAGTGCGGCCACTGTCAGAGGGACAGAGCATTGCAGAACAACTGCTGGAGGACTGTTAGCATTGTCTCAGGTATGCAATGTCTTTTTCGATGGAAGTAGGTCAACTCTGGCTCTGTCTCATTTGGGTGAGGGGTGTTATTGCGCCAATGTAACTTTGGGGGGAGACAAATTTAGGTGTGAAGGCTTGCAAAACTAAATTGAAAGAAGTCAATTTAGATCAACCTAACTTTGAAGCGTAGGCAAAGCCCCAGTAAAACAAAGTTACCACTGGTCCAAGCAGAATTAACTCCCTGGCATGCTTTGTGACTCCCCCGGCCCATGCCCAAGAGGGCACAGTGTACAACTGAAAGCTGGCAGCAGTGCCAAGGTCCTGCTTGTGTTACTTGGTTGAGGATTGGCAGTTACAGAACAGGATGCAGAGTCCCCCTCTGAATGGATGGACCTGTGGGCTTGGGCCCCAAACTCTTCCCTACCCTCTCCATGTTCCATATGACTTTCTTATCTTCTCCATAACCATACTCTTTTTGCAGACTGGGGTAAGAGGAATGCACCGACTCTGCATTCTCTTCCTACGGAGTTTTCATATTAAACCCCGATCACACAAACATTTATGCTTAACTTGAAGCCAATGGGACTATTCCGGTGCTGAAAGCTAAGCACGTGCAGAAATGTTATTGCAGGATCAGGGCCTTAGTTTGCTCCCTTCAATATCTTATGGTGTAGGACATGGATTGCAGAGACCCTAAGCAATTATATCACATACAGAACTGAATTAACTCCCCCCTGAAACTGCTTTTACTTCTGTGAGCCATATTTCATCCTTAATATTTATATAAACTCCCAATGCCATCAATAAGAGTTCATGGATCAAGGGCAAAATACCACTGGTCATTTATTTGTATACTCTTCTGTTTCATTTGTACCCTCTTTAGACTGTTTAAAAGGCCAATTCTGCTGTGTGAAAACCTCTCAGAAGTTTACGAAGTTTTCATTACTAGTGCCATCCATATTAAACTAGTAATTTGACAATTTTCTGGCCATTAGAAACAGTAAAAAATGTCACACATGCTACAGGCTGACTTTTGGTATTTTATTTTTTAAAAGCACTGTAAATACACTGTAAAAGCACTGTAAATACTTTAAAAGATAAATAATTGATCATTTCTCTCCTAAGCATCTCTGTACTGCTGTCTATCACCAATCCCCTCATTTGAACAAATTAGGAAGCCATCCTAAATGAATGATTCACCACACGACAACCTGCTGTGTGCTCCACTGTTTCTTGGTCACAGGGTTCTCCAAAATTAGTGTTACATGTGATATGCTATAATACCTACATACAATGAGGTGAGTTAAGAATGGAGTTGATACTTAGCACTTATATAAAACTACCTATCTACAGATCTTAAAAGGGCTTTACAAAAGTGGATGAGCATTGTCATCTCCATTCTACAGATGGGAAAGTGAAATAGAGGGAGGTGGCATGATTTCTTCCAGGTCACAACAGTACGCAAAGGCAATAAAAGTCCCATATCTAGCCAGAGGAGGATTTTCCTGATGCAGGCTATACGGACGATAGCAATAAGGCTGTCCTCAGAGGACCCCCTTTCAAGCCCTGGTGTAGGGGGATGGGCTCAGGACATGAGAGGTGTGTTGGGGTGGGGCTACAGTATGCAGCATCTGGAGATTCTGAACAATGCTGCTGCCCATAGGGCAGTCAGCTGTAACTTAGGCCCCAGAGTAGCCTAGGATTGGGAGATGCAAAAATGGCTTAATGCCACCATATCCCCCATCCACTTGGGATTGGGGTTCTGTGCTGCAGCTCCAAGGGTACGTCTACACTTTGTTTTTAAAACCACAGAAGAGAGTCTCAGAGCCTGGGTTGACAGACTCAGGCTCACAGGATTTGGACTACGGCACTAAAAACAGCAGCGAAGACATTGGGCAGGAGCTCATGCTCAAACCCTCTCTGAGCTTCAGAGTCTGAGCGCCAGGCTGAGCTCAAACATCTACATGGCTATTTTTAGCACTGTAGCCCAAGCCTGCGAACCCAAAATCTGTTGACCCAGGCTCAGACTCGCTGCAGCAGGTTTTACAATGCAGTGTAGATATAGCCTATGAGGTTCAGCACGGAACCTCACCCCCAGTGTTTTACACTGTCTACTGCTATCTACTGGATTACAAACTGGAAGAATACAATGCAGTCTTAATTGAATATTTCCTTGCTTTTGAAGACCAAAAGGTGAAATTCTTACCTATTTCTGAAACTTGTTTAGTGATGTCTAAATTGTATAAATAGTTCTGTGAGGAGGTTCACTCAAGATCTAGAGCTGCAGCTCCAGAAGAAGTCTGCTCCTGGAGCTTTTTTCCATATTAATCTGTTCAATCTCCTACCCCTTCTGAAAACATTTTTTCCACACTCATTTCAATACTTTTCATCTGTTCACAATTTAATCATTTTCGAGTAGAGCTCAAAAAAAGTGTAACGCATCCAGTTTTGCTCATTTACATATCCCTCCTGTTTAATCAGTGTTTGTTGAGGAATAAAATCTCTGAAAAGAAAATGAACTCTCTGTTTATAAAATAAAAAGGTGAAGTTATATTTAGTTTAAAAACAGTTGAAAGTGTATTTTATGCTGCATACTTTGTTTCACAGAGTAAAAAGGCTATTGCTATTGGCGTTTCTAGGTATTATTCTTTAAGCTATGCATTACAGCAATACAGATAGGATTGTATCTAGAATCCACTTAAAGGAGAGGAAAAAAAATCTATCCTAAGTTTTTTCAAATGAAAAAATTAAGTGCACTGCTATTCAATACAATAAGTGGAGGATTTTCTTAGTCAGGTAATTGAAAGAATAAAAAAGGTGGCTGACCTGAACAAAATTCTTCTGACCAGCTGTAGGCACCTCTTGAATGAATAGCTGAAAATTATATATTTTGAACTAGACAGAGAGATACATTTTAATGATTCTATTCAGTAGACTCTAACCTACCGCTCCAATTTAACGGCCTTGCAGGTCACTCAGACTCGCCATGCTCTTTAGATAACCTTTATCACAAACATAGATCAACGTGTGTCAAACTCATTTCATAACATTTAAAATAAAAAAGGGCAGTACTACAACTGGTTGTAATGTGCTGATGTTTGTCTTTAAAAAAATTGCTGCAATTCCCATACACTCAAAGGTGCAACTCCAACTGTTTCAATTCTCCAAGTTCTAAGGAGCTTGGTTTTCAGATGGACTGAATACCTGCTGCTGCTACTGTTGGAGTGGCTGGTGCGCAGCACCTGTGAGAATCAGACCCTCTCTGTGGTTTGAAACATTGCTACAGAATAGACTGCCTTTCTCCATATGCTCCATTATAACAGCTGAGATCATCTGAGGATCTAGAAACTGTCTTTGAAGTGCTTGGGGGCCATTAACTACAGTAGAATACTAAGAAGGGCCAAGTTATAACCTTGCTCCTCTCTGAAGAGCTCAGGGAATGAGGAACTTTAGCTGTCATGTGACAGTGCTCTGAGGCATTCTGGCTATGCCGGGCAGACTTAGGTAGAATACTTCAAGGGGCACTTGGTGAGGAGCACCTCACCAGTGGCCCTCATACCTGCTGATATAGAGCACAGGGACCATGGGCCTTTGCCTCATCCCTAATCAGCCTGCCTGTCCCTTTTGAATCAAAGATCACCATCCACAACATCTGCCAGCCAAATAGCCAAGTACTAAAAAATAATGCTGGGTCTACATCCTGCCTGCCTTCTTTGTGGTTGCCATAAAGGTGGAGGAAAGAGCCCCACCATCCCACACTGAAAGCATATGCCACAACTGGAAAAAGCACAGCCATGATTTAGCCTGAATTTTGCTGCGACATGCCTGACTTCAAGGTGCATATCTACCACCTGATATTTATGTATGCAAGCATAATCACTACATAAATTATTTAGACTTTCTGAACCGCTGTCTTCCCAAGCAAGTGAACCATGTTTGCCAGTCCTCTTATAGGAGTAAAGATTATTAAAATGCTCATAAGATAGACATGTTTGTGTTACAATGTTATACCACTGCCCTTACTTTACAGCAACTTGCCCCTCCCTGAAAAATTCTAAAATGGGTCTGAATTCTTTACATAAGCATCAGTTTCAGAATAGCGCTGTGAGGGCTTTGAATTTGTCCGTTCACTTGAATAAATGATGGTTCTGTTCCCCATCTAAAGCAGTACACCATCTATAATCTGGCTCCTGGATGCTTTCAAAGATAACTACAAAATATATGCAATAGAAGTAATTTTACTGAGTTTGGGCTTGATGAGACCAATACCATACATTAACTCGGAGCTATGCTACATCTAATAGGACAGCCTGGTCAAAGGCAGGCCTATCTGCCATTAATGCAAAAGCAGCTCACCTGTCATGTACTCCAACTCCTTATTCTAGGAACACTCAAAGCCCTTGTTGCCACACTGCAATAGATTACTCTGGTTATAATCTAGTATCCTACATGGCCACAAGTGGAAAAAGATTTCCCTCCTTTTCGGAGCCAGGATTTGAGAAGCATATCAGAGTGTGGGGCAGGCAGAAATAGTTTTGTTTCTATACATTAGTTTGTGTTCACTATTTAGAGCTTTGATTTTATATATATATATATATATATATATATATATATATTAGCTGTGATTTTAAAATGAATTAGCAAGTACAGTAACTGCTAAACAGAGCTCTAGTCTAATATTTACAGTCCTAGTTCTAGTTCATGGTTAACTAAAATTATTCTAAGTCATTCAGAAATATTTTCAGGGTGTGTTAACTGGGCTAAAGGCATCAAGAATTTATGGTTGACTCGGTGGTTATATGCTGTTTGCTGTGTTTATTTTTGGGTACCATGGGGTCTCTCCAAATTATTTGGAGAGTCTAACATTACACACCTTTGGATCAAAGGAGTCCATCTGTTTACTGATAAACTCCACAGTCTTGCTTTCAGGATCTTTGTTTCCAGTGGTTTATAAAATAGTGAGTGTTTCCCTTCTCCCCAGGAAGAATTCCAAATAATCTCCTATAGTTTAAATTCATAGAATCATAGAAGATTAGGGTTGGAAGAGACCTCAGGAGATCATCTAGTCCAACCCCCTGCTCAAAGCAGGACCAATCCCAATTAAAAAATCCCAGCCAGGGCTTTGTGAAGCCGGGACTTAAAAACCTCCAAGGATGGAGATTTCACCACTTCCCTAGGTAACACTTTCCAGGCCTTCACCACCCTCCTAGTTTTTCTTAATATCCAACCTAGACCTCCCCCACTGCAACTTGAGACCATTGCTCCTTGTTCTGTCATCTGCCTCCACTGAGAACAGCCTAGCTCCATCCTCCTTGGAATCCCTCTTCAGGTAGTTGAAGGCTACTATCAAATCCCCCCTCACTCTTCTCTTCTGCAGACTAAATTAGCCCAATTCCCTCAGCCTCTCCTCGTAAGTCATGGGCCCTAGACGCCTAACCATTTTCATTGCCCTCCCCTGGACTCTCTCCATTTTGTTCACATCCTTTCTGCAGTGGGGGGTCCAAAACTGGCCGCAATCCTCCAGATGTGTCCTCACCCGTGCCAAATAGAGTGGAATAATCACTTCCCTCAATCTTCTGGCAATGCTCCTACTAATGCAGCCCAATATGCCATTAGCCTTCTTGGCAACAAGGGCACAATGTTGACTCAGATCCAGCTTCTCGTCCACTGTAATCCCCAGGTACTTTTCTGCAGAACTGCCTCTGCGCCAGTTGGTCCCCAACCTGTAGCAGTGCTTGGGATTCTTCCGTCCTAAGTACAGGACTCTGCACTTATCCTTGTTGAACCCAATCAGATTTTTTTTGGCCCAATCCTCCAATTTGTCTAGGTCACTCTGGACCCTATCCCTACTGTCCAATGTATCTACCTCTCCCCCCCAGCTTAGTGTCATCCGCGAACTTGCTGAGGGTGCAATCCATCCCATCATCCAGATCATTAATAAAGATGTTGAACAAAATCGGCCCCAGAACCAACCCCAGGGTACTCCGCTTGATACTGGCTGCCAACCAGACATCGAGTCATTGATCACTACCCATTGAGCCCGACGATCCAGCCAGCTTTCTAACCACCTTATAGTCCAGTCATCCAGTCCATACTTTTTTAACTTGCTGGCAAGAATACTGTGGGAGACCATATCAAAAGCTTAGCTAAAGTCAAGATATACCACGTCCACTGCTTTCCCCATATCCACAGAGCCAGTTATCTCACCATAGAAGACAATAAGGTTGGTCAGGCATGACTTGCCCTTGGTGAATCCATGTTGACAGTTCCTGATCACCTTCCTCTCCTCCAACTGCTTCAAAATGGATTCCTTGAGGACCTGCTCCATGATTTTTCCAGGGACTGAGGTGAGGCTAACCGATCTATAGTTCCCTGGATTCTCCTTCTTCGCTTTTTAAAAGATGGGCACTATATTTGCCTTTTTTCAATTGTCTGGGACCTCCCCCTCACAAGGGCTCGGCTGTTCTACACCCGAATAACTCATGTAATGGATCACGAGGCTCTCAGGGTAGGTCTACTCTTTTAGCTGGGGGCGTAATTTCCAGCTTGAGGAAACATACTCACACTAGCTCTAACTGAGCTGGCGTGGTAAAAATAAGTATGGCTGTGGCAGCACAAGTGGGGGGAAGGGCTAGCTGCTTCAGTACATACCCGTCAAAGATGCTAGCTATGTACTTGCCCCCTCGTGCTGCTCGCACTGTCACTCTATTTTTATCATGCTGGTTCTGTTAATACTAGCGCAGGTATGTCTCCTCAAGCTGGGAATCACACCCCAGCTCAAAGCATAGACATACCCTCAGTTTTTCATCTGTCCTTATTCAGGCAAAACTTTCACTGAGATTAGCTGCTGTGTTAATGCTCATACAGTACAAACAAGATCAATAAAGCTTAGAGGGCTCTTTTTGAGTCTCAGTGCTTTATAGAGTTCCTTTAACCAAAGACAGCTCCTAGTCCTAAACCATATAACTTTTATCTCTTAATTTTTTTCCCATTTATCCCTTATCATTAGTGGTACAGCACTTTATCTGTTCTCTTTAGTAAATTCAGTCCCCCTCCCATTGCTAAATATATAGGTAGACCTGGAAATCTGATTTGCCCCATTCCCTGTTTTAAGGTTATGTCCATGATTGGTTCATTTCCATGTTGCATCAAAAAATGAGCACATTATATTAATTTCACAACGAAATAATTTATTTCATGGTTCATTTTCTAAGAGGACGAATGATCAAAATGTGAGGTTATGCTGTTCTTTTTTATAGGATCAGCTGGAATCTAGGCGTACCACTCTTCCCTAAAATTTAAGAATTTACTTAGCCATAAGCCAGGAAGGCAACAAATTTACAACTCACGTTCAATACGTTGAACAGAATAAATCAACTTCTCTGCGAAATTAAACAGAAACTGCAACTTAGTACACTGCAATAATCCATTGGCGATGGGAGAATTCAAAATGAATTCTTCACAACATTAATAAGGGCTTGGGCCAGGAAAAGATTCATATTAAATCAGAACCCCTAGTAAAATTGTTAACTACATGCATCAAATAAGGAATAAATAAAATACTTTGTACTTGCCGCATCTTTTACCTGAGGATCTCAAAATAATTTTGAAAGCTTTCTAAGTATTAGTTATATGTTTTTCCATTCACAAACTTTTTTCTGTCTAAATGAATTATTTTAGATTAACCAGAGACAAGAAAGAAGTCTAAAATCTCCATGAGGGTGCACATCTTTTTGTGGCAGCCTATACTGAACTGAACACACATGGCTGGCTGTCTCTATATGCCAGGGGTAGGTAATCTATGGCACGTGTGCTGAAGGCAGCACACGAGCTGATTTTCAGTGGAACTCACACTGCCCGGGTCCTGGCCACTGGTCCGGAGGGCTCTGCATTTTAATTAAATTTTAAATGAAGCTTCTTAAACATTTTGAAACCTTATTTTCTTTACATAAGACAATAGTTTAGTTATATATTATAGACTTATAGAAAGAGACCTTCTAAAAGTACTCTAGTGAGTGTCTCTCTGAAGTGTGAGGGGCATAGCACAGATTCTACTATTACAACGCGACGGTCTCTGGGATTCACCAGCAGATGTCTGAAATACAGCATGTGAATAAATTCCTTCAGATATGAATACAGCTCTTCTGTGTTAATATTATACTGAACGACTTTGATAGGCTTAGGAATGTCAGGTTTCTTTATTTCACTAGGAATAATGCATCTTGGTCCTGTTATTGTATGTATTACTGGCACGCGAAACCTTCAATTAGAGTGAATAAATGAAGATACGGCACACCACTTCTGAAAGGTTGCCGACCCCTGTAGGCAATAGTTCTTAGAGGTTGAAAGTTGTGGCGTATAGGAAATAAAGATATATAGTTATATAGCTAAGAACACCACAATTAGTATGCCACCCCAAAGAGTCCCCAGCCTTCCAGTGGTATAGATTAGAATAGGGTGAAATTTTTTCAGCTAATAATACATTTGTCGAAAAATGCATTTTTCAGGCACCAAAACTATTTGTGAATTCAGTTCAAATGCAAGAAATGGTATCAGCTGAAAAAACCCTCCCTCCCTCCAAAACACCAGCACTGAGCCAAAAGTTATTTATTTACTCATTTCTGGTATAGTGTATTCCTTTTTAGTCCTGGCAGAGCACAATATTGGATCTTAAAATGGCATCACTTTGATTACTGTGCTTCCCTTCAGTCCCCACTTGAATTTCAACAGGATTTCAGTGATTGCTTTCTCAAGAACTGGTAGAGCTAATAACAATTTGGAATCTCAGCTTTCAAATGGTATAGCCTTAACCCCGACTGTGGCAGTGTATGAGATTATTGGCTGCTAAAATCACCTCACAGTTAAAGTGAGCATGTACATATATGTGAGAAAGAGAACAAGAACAATAATTTAAGGCTGCATTGGGGTATAACTACTATTGGTCCATGCCTAGGGCAACAGATCTTGAATTTGAGCTTACATTTACATATTTTAAATTTAATTTTTCGTTTTAAAAAAGAAAGTATGTTTTTATCCCTCGTGATTGTGAGTGTAACTGATGTAGTGGAGTTTGCCTAAGTCTGTAGATAGCCTGGGAAAAAAAGCTCTGAGAGGGGCAAACTTCCTGATGAATCTCAACAAAGTGCTGACTCCAAGACCCATTGCACTGGAGTGGGGCCCACCAACACATCCCAACAGAGGACTCTGTATGGCAGGAGAGGAAGAGTGCAGTGGGCCTGGACCACCTTTCCAAGATACCAGGGTGAACCTCCCTGCTGCTAAACACTTGCCTCTCTGAGTGACAGACGGGATCCTCGCTGCTGCTCCTCATGTTAGAAAGATGCCTCCACACCACTGCCTGCCGCTCCAAGCAAGGGGCAAAGGTCACTGTTCAGGGCTACAGTAGTGGAGCCATAGGAGCCTGTCACATGGTGTGTCTGGAGCCCTGCATTGCCTTAAGCCAAGTGTGACAACAATAAAGTGGGGGAATGGGACAGAAATATCAAGATAGTAATCAGAATGTTGTGATTTTAAGGTCTGATAACTCAAACTGCCAGGGGGAGCTGGAGTGATACCAATGCTTTCCAGTTCCAACCACTGACTGTGTAAAACCCCAAAGCATTGTTTCTAAAAGAAAATATGGTTAAATAAAAGGAAATTATTATATTTAACCTATGCGTGACTGGAGCCATTAGAAGTATTAAATGGATTCCTTCTAAAAAGCAAACCTACCGATAGGATTAATACATTTAAAAAATGGTCATTATGAAAACCAGCATGGAATGCTTAGCAAGTAAACAAATTCTAAAGAATATTCCTGTTTTGTATGCTTCTTGCATTCACCAGCCCCTGTAAAGACTCCCGAGCCCTGTCTTTAAAACGCTAGTGTTAGAAGCACAAAATTGTTTAAATCAGCCCAAAGTAACACAGTTAAAATGATGATAATGATTCATTTTTCACACAGCAAGAATTGATTTTCATAAATCTTCTTTCCTGTTGCTTGTGCAGACCCATATCTATCACCGCTAAGGTTCCTTGGTTGACATCAGGTATAATTACAGCTAGATCTACGTCTGCTAACTCCCTTTGCTTAAGTTATTATTGTAGCTTGCAGCCAGTCAGTTTTTCACTCTATTATCATCCTCAATGAGAATACTTTACTAAAGTGTTCTGCCACCAAGACAGCTCCCACAATAAGGACAATAGCATGTTCTATTTCTAGACTATTATCTTTACAGAGTCCCACACAGTTTAAAGAACTCTAATATCAGTAAGGGCCTCAACCTGCAGCGTGAAAAGTTGTTGAGAGTGCTCAGCACTGCATACGATCTGGTCCTACATTTCTCATGTCCTCCATTCTCTTGTTTTACCACTAACTAGAAATAATACGTATTTGATTATAGTTAGTATCTAGAAACATGGTATGAAAATATTAAACCAGTGAAATCACAGAACGATAGTGTTTGCTTTCTAAAGTACGAATGCAAGATTTACTGATTTTTGCTAATTTATTTCAAAAGATTTTTTCTTCTGTTTGATCACATAGACACTTATTTTGGTTCAGTATCACAGAATAATCTTTTGTTATTAATTTGTTTTCTTGCTAGGTATAGGACCAGCAAAGAGCAAATTAACAAATATGGGTATTACAATAAAGCAGATTGCTGACTAGCAGAACACTGACTGATTGGCTTTAAAATAAAAAAACCCAAACATTTTATAATCAATGTACAGACACTGCCGATAGCTAAGATTCAGTCCATAGGACTGTAAAAACTATTTTAATTCACCCTTCCTTACAATCATTTTAAGACGCTAACATTTCTTAAATACTTGAAAAAACGGATAGATTATTTGCATGAGTCACACTCGTTATATTATGAAAGCTTTTTATTTCATTTCATTTATTTTAAGTATGTAACAGAGAAACTAGAATGAACTACCAACCACAGCCCTTGTTTGTTCACAGCCTACATGCAATACAATATACATTTCTTAAAAATCACACTCCAGCACTCCTCTTTAGCATTTATATTGCTTCAATCTGTTTACAATTGCTTTAAAAAAAGTCAGCTTAATATGGATGGGGGAATATACTAATAATTAAGACAGTTCCTACATCTCTCCATCTGAACTTTAGACAGTAACAGTGTTTCAACATTAATTTTTCTTGGCATCTAAATGAAAAAACAGGGAAATTTCATACAAAGCCACGCAAATTTAACCTCCTAATTGGATTGACCTTTTTACATACAGATCTTGCTCTGAACCCTATTACAATCTTGAGTTTCCTTCTAGGTACTGTATGGAATATTCATTCTTGCCATTACAACCTTCAAGTGTACATGTCACTACCAAGTAATACCTGGAGAGCCACCTAGAGCTATATGAATTTTGCAAAAAATACTGCTCAAATATTTATTTGTATTTTTAAACAAGAGTTGGTCATGTCTTTGTATCTACTTCCCAAGAATATTTTAGTAAAGAACATTTACTGGCAGGAACTATTCACAGAAACAAGTGAATTTTAGGCAAATGGACCATATTTGTGCAAAGAAAAAATGAATGTGAATATTTCAAGAGTTACTCTCATCCAACCAGGGAACAGTAATACACTCTCTCACCTATGTGTCCAATCAAAAGAGTTCAAATATCAAATACTGGCAACAAATTCCTCAGGAAAATGTTAAAAACTGAGAATTATTCATAGAAATTATTTGTTGAGCAATTTCAAATAACAAATTAGAGAAAATCAGATCAGCTCACAGATAATTTGTGAACAGAGAAAAGGTTGAGTTGTCATAGAAACTACTTGTTTTGAATTATACACCCAGATCTGCTAAGGATACAATTTAATAATCTAATCCGCGATACTACCATGTGCATCTTTTCTCAGTTGGCTTTAAGCTTTCCTTGTCTTTCCCCTGCCTATCATTTTGCACACTGATCTTTTAAGTAATATGTCTTGCTAATGAAGTAACTGCTAAATAATTAAATAAAAACCCACTTATGGAAACATTTTATTTGGATGAGACATCTTGTATAAATCCCTCTCTGTTACACAAATTATTTCCTTTTATCCTTCTTATTATATTATTTGTATTGTAATACTGCTTCAGGGCATCAGTCAAGGATTCCCCACCTCCACACCCTTATTGTGCCAGGCATTGTTTTCACACACAGCAAAAAGATGGGCTGTCCCAAATAGTTTACAAACTAAGGATAAAATGAGAGTCAACAAATACATGCAATAAACTGACAGGCAGAGCACAAGATAATTAGATGATTATGAACAGAGATTATGAACTCTGTAATCCTCCTACACTCTCCACAACTCTAACCATAACTGAGCCATGAAAAAAACCTACAGAGCAAATTATAAAGATATGGGCTCTGACTGCTAATTACAGAACCTCCGTGGACATCCTGAGCTATGGGCACTAAACCAGGATTACATGGCCATCTTCTGCCTGGAATAGCAGATTTAAGAAACAAAAACATCCTAGATGTCTAGTCTAATTACAGAGGAAATACAATTAAATGGAATGTGATTGAAATTGGTATGTATCCCTTAAGAAAAGATACTGTCTTATAACACTGGAATCTTTAGATACATCACTGAAATAACCCTCTGTTCTCATTCTGTCTAAACCTTGTGTACTCAAATAAATGGCTACTTTACACAACTCTGAGGATTCATAGCTAAGCTTGACCTTCCTACGCCAGAGTCCTTTAGAAGTGTCACAGGAAAAAGGAGATTTTTACCGTTCCTGAAGAAAGAGCATTGCAAATTAACGTATATAGATCACAACTGCAGCTGAAATCAAAGTGAATGATTACTCTAATATTTTTAATCTATATTATAAAATCAAGACACTTGGGGCTAGGTATGTGGACACATTTGGAACTCCAGAAAATATTAATGGTCACTTTTGTGGTTTCTTCAAGATTAGTTACCAACAGGGCAAGGGTTGACAGAACAGTGTCCCTGAAATGTTAAAAAAGATAAACTGACATATAGTAATAATTAAAAAGACGGGTCATGGAGAAAAGGCTGGCACTAATATCAAGAGGAAGAAATTGGGTATGCAAGCATACACAGAACCACCAGAGTATTCTAAATTCAATGTACCTGTCACAACCTGAACTTTATTGTTAATGAGGTATTACATTCATCAAGGAAATAGGGTTTTGTAACATTCCAGGGCCCAAATAATTTATTCTTTGTCTCTTTAGCAAGTCAGCAATCCTGAAGGTGTATGCAGTGCTGAATACTGATGTCAATATTGGATAGCACACTGGCATCAGGGAACTAGACAAGTGACTGGATTTCAGGATGCAGCAGCAGACATCGAAAAAACTAATGAACCTATCAGCATGTGAAGCAGCTATGCTAAAGGTTTACAACAGGACAATAGTTAATGCAGTGCTTTGAACATGTATCAACTATGCAAGTTCTAAGTATTAGTACTGCTTTTATGCTATTGCAGCCATACCTGGTGTGCCTTGTGATTTGTCACAACTTCCTCTTAAGAGCTCAATTTAGTTACTAGTCCCACTGAAGACTCTGCGCAATTTTGATGTTCAGTCCCACAGTTCTTATTTAGGCAAATAGCCCATTGATTTCAATAGCAATTTTGCCTAAGACAGCACTGTGTAAGGACTGGAAACTATAACCAAAGCAATTAATGGTATTAAGTAGATTCGTAGAAGGATGAACAAGACAAACAGCCCTTTTTTCAACTTTGATTTCTAGGACTCCGTGGTAAATAAATCCTACTGCAATAGAGATTGAGGAAGCTTTTAAAAGAGCATCCATGAATGTTTCCAACCTGTCAAATGAGCTATGGTATGTCTTGTGAAATCTCCCAAATTAGGGTTGGACAAGCAAAACAAATGTTCAGTTATAGTGACAAAGAAACTGTCCAAAATCCCCAGCTGAAATTCAAAAGGGATTTTTGTGCTACTCTTGCAATGCTAGAAGAAAGGTTTCAATCACTCTCTCACTTCCAGTAGACATTCAGAATATATACATTTTTTCCATTCTCAAGGAGACTAACTGGAAAGCACTCTGTAAACGTGAAAGCAAAACTGACAGAACCAAAAAAAAAACCCTCCCACATGTCTCATCATGAGCTGAATGACTGAAAGTGAAAAAACTACACTGAAACTTCCAATTTCTTGTTGGACAAACCAGCAGAGAGATGCCCCAAAATTGGGATGTCTCGGCATGTATCATTACTACAGAGCAACATGCTGCCATGATCAGAGATCACCCGGGTTTGTGACTTTGTGACCTTGCACGTTTTTTCTGAGTTTGAAGTTGACACAAGTTTAAGACCCCAATCCTGCCAAAAGATGCACACAGGTGAACCGTTGCACCAGTGGGTAGCCTCAATGGGGTTCCACACCAGCCCAAGGATCCACCTGCTCACACGTCACTGCAGAATTCAGCCTAAATTATTATCACATCACCCCAGAGACCACTTAGAAGACACTCAGCTACCCCCTAACTCCACTGGAGCTATTTACAGCAGCTGAGGATTTGGCCCACGAAGTCTAAGAACACAAAAAAGCCACATACACATTCATACATATTTCAAAGGGATCTTTGCTCTTCAGCAGATTAGCAGCTGTTATTTATTTGTTGATCAGGTTCTAATGCAGTATATCTCTCAACATATTCTTAAACACATGCCAATTAACTCAACTTGTTATAGACTTGGAACTGTTTCCTGTAATGGCTTCAAACACCATGCAATGGAAGAATCATCTCCATCTCAGATATAGCATTAAACTGGCAAGTTCCAAACTTTGCCAGTTTTGACCCGATAGTACAACTTACTGTGATTAAGGGCTGCAAAATCATGCCTTACGTAATATAATCTAGAGATCTGACAACACTGACCTTATCGAGACTGATGAAACTGTTGGCTGCATTTCAAATTGCGTATGAGAAATAAGCCCTCATTGCTTGTTTGTAAACTTCCTATAAAATATGTGCTTTATGCGTTATTAACAGGTTGTAAACTGAACACAAGGTCGGTCTCAAACTGCTGGCAAGTAAATACAGTATTACTCAGCACAAATCTTTTCATTTACATAACATCAGATTCTTGTAGCATAATTAATCTTGGCAGCACAACTAAGCTTTCCTCAGTATGCTCTCTTAAACAGCTGTTATGATGAGAAAAGTATTCCAGATTTTTTGTGAAAGAATTTAGTGCTACGTTAGTGGAAATGCAAAGAGCCTGATTCTGACACCCTTACTCATGCTGAGTAATCGTATTCAAATAGTCCTATTGACCTCGATGAGAGTACTGGCATAAGTACTACAACATGAATGCAGGAAGTAAATGGGCAGAATCAGGCCATTAATATTACACTGCTAATATATTACTTTAGGGAGGGGTGAAAGTCATAACACCAATAAATGACTTGCGGCAGTGAGTCATTTCATTTTAATCAGAGATGGGCTCAAACCAGAATCCCAGATAATAATAGCTCTAGACTTTGGGGAAACCCAGATCCCATTCCAAAATCTGGTGTTTCACATTAAATTAAATACACTGCTATAATAATAAGTCCTTGCAATTGCCCTTTAACAAAAATAGATTTTAAAGGAACACCCAAAACAAGATGCACATTTAAAGGTGACCAACTTAAAATTAGCTGCACCTACCTTTATTGTTCTTGCATATGGCTGTCAGTATGCGATTTCCATGCCCACATTTTCCATGATCAGGTACACAGGCTCCTTCGGAAATGACCCACTGGTAACACATTGGGTCTTCACAAGGAATAGATTCTACTAAGTGTGGACAACCCTGAGACATACCAATGGGTTCCATAATAACCTGCCTTTGTCTCATTCTAAATCCTAGAAAGACAGAACAGAGAATTTTTTTATCATCAGTATTAAGATATTTTGCCTGCAAAAGTTGATATATAGGGCATGTGGAATTCTAAGGCATTTCAAACTGTATTTTTAATAAAAAAAAAACAGTATAGCAATGTTCATAAGTAAGGCTACGAGTCTGTGAGAGGTCACAGATTCCAGCCACACTGCCTCCCACCCCGCCAGCAGTGGCGGTCCTGAGCCAGCACTGCCACCCCCGACCAGCAATGGTGGCGGCACCAGTCCCAGGCCGCCCCTTGCGCTTACACCTCCGCCCCCCGAGCACCAGTGGGCACCCCAGACCCCCCCCTCCAGTCCAGCAGCTGTACTCCCGGAGCCCCCCGGAACACTCAAGATTTAGACAGGGGTATATAGTACAAGCCATGGACAGGTCACGGGGCCGTGGATTTTTATTGTCCATGACTTTTACTAAAAATACCCATGGCTAAATCTTAGCCTTATTCATAAGGCCTTCTAAATATTTGCAAGCTCACTGGCCTTGCAAAAAAAAAAAAAAAAAAAAAAAAGACAGAATGTATCTCTCTCTATTTACAGTTTTGTCACTGCAAACAATGTTGGTTGCAGAATTCCAGGAGTCTTGATTTCCACCACAACCCATCCCCCAATTCCACTGCCATTTGATCCAATACATGCCTTTTCACTGAACTTGGATGTAAAACATATGTCCAAATACATGGACATAAAGTAAAAACGATATATGTCATGATGACAATACAATTTTAAAAAGATAAAGACAACCAAACAAGTAATTCAAAATCTAAACCACAGTTAACCTCCTTCTGGGACTCTGAGATTGAAAAATCTTGTTCTGAGATACAAAAGACCAGTTTACTGAGAAATAATTACTCTGCTTTTTGAAGATATATAATTCATATTGGACCCCCTCAAAATAACATCCTTTTAAAGTGGGAGATTCAAATTTAATATTGGAAGAAAAAGGTTACAAAAATAATTAAAGAACTGAGTACATAATTTAATGCCATTTGAATGAAAACAGAAGTCATGATGCTATATTCAATAGTGGAGCTAGTATGCAAGTAATTGTCTTTCAGCATGGGTTTGTTTTGGATATGATAGAGTATAAACTAGCTATATCCATGGTTTGAATTGGTGGATTTACCATGGTGTTCAGCCATTCTGCATCAAGCAATGTTCTCATTAGGACTCATTGACTCAGCAGAGTTGGAGGAAGCAAGTCCGTACCTGGATGGAAATCTTCTAGAGAAAACATTTGGTGCTGCAGAAAGTAGGGCTGGTGATTCAGAAAACAGCACACTTCCCTCTGAGTCTCTACTACACCAACATCCCAGACAGAGGACATGGGACAGAGCGTGGTTGGAGGCCACAAAACTCCATGGCCAAGAAACAAAATATGAGGAAAACCATGCCAAAGAACTATGAGCAGAATTTGCTTCAGTGGTTGCTTTCAACACTTTCCAACAAGCAAAAAGAAATTGTTTTAAATGAAATGATTTTACAAACATTTCCATTTTTGCAAAAAGGCCTTTTTTGACCTTTTTACTTGACACATTCAAACCAACTCTAACCATCTTAGAAAACTCACAATTACAAAAATTCCACTTTCTGAAAACATTGGGCAACATTTTCAAATGAGGAGACTTGCCCCTTGGCATGTGATTGATGAGGGCCATTCTTTAAATACTTAACATAGAGAATACATTTAGAAACTAACGGGGTGATTCTGTGCTGCACACCGCCACAGCACAGAACTCGCAGCCCAGGGGCAAGTGGGGCTGAGGTAGCTTTAAACCACCTTTGCATCCTCCCAACCCTGGAGGTGCGGGCTGCTCCCAGCATAATTTAGACAGGTTCTCATGTCTGCCTAAATTGCAGCAGACTTCCGAGGCTGCCCTATGAGCCCCCAGCACTGCCCGGAATCTCCACACTGCTACATGCTGCAACTCTGAGCCTGACATTCTCCTTCCGCCTTCCAGCTCCACACCCAGCGTGCCCCCTACACCAGGACTTTTGAGACAGTTCTCAGAAGACTTTTAAAGCCCCTCTATGTCTCTCTAGCCCTTTTACCAAATGTGGAGGGGCTGGAGTAGGGATGAGGATCTCACACATATTTTTCAAGAACAATAGCCTACAACATCAAAGGCCACTTTCTACCCTAGGATCCACCTGTTGGTTCCAACTTATATCAAAGGAATTCAATAGGAAACTACATTTGGATCCAATTGTTTTAAATTCCTATCCTAACATGCTGGCGTTTAGTTTAATTCAGACCTAATTACAGGCTCTAGCATATGAGAGAAACAGTTAAATCACCTTTTCGTCCCTGGTGATCCTGGCAGTTCTCATGAACACAGGGTCCCCATGCAGACCAGGCAGAAACCAGACAGTCAGAAGAACATGGAACGTTGCACAGCTGGGAGGCAGAGGGAGCAGGGCCAACACATAGTTTCTTGTCAACAGGCCTAGTGACTAAACAGGAAAAAAAGTTATGGACTGTAGTTTCATTCATATAAACGTCACAGAGCTTCTGAATTTACTATTGGCATTTGTTTCCTAGAGCAAACCCAATCTGCTAGGGTCTAATTAAGCAGCAAAAAAGAACCTACCTGACCCATAGTGTTTTATGTTCTAAAGCAAAATATTTAAGCATTGCTTAAGTCCATCCCTATTCAGCAAAGCAGTTAAATGCAGGCTTATGTTAAGCACATGCTTAAGGGCTTTCCAGTCTAGGACTGGACTGCTGAATCAGAGTACCAGCTGTATTTTCTCTCTAAAAGTAACTATGTACAATTGAAACACCTTACTCAGCAGATCCACGGTCTGTGAATATTCTGGTCAGGTCTACTTGCTATAGAGGAAAAAAATGTGTTTACATTTTACTGCTATTAATACTGCAGAAACCAATGGTGATGAAGTGATTAATTACATTCTCCTCTAGCTCATGCACCACATTGGTTTAACTAAATTCCAACTGTTGTTCCAAATCTTGCCCTCATTCACACCATTAATTATGTAGATCTCCATGGCTGTGCATGATGGATAGATTGCACAATACCAGCAGACTCTCCATCTTGGAAGACGATATGGCCCAGATGTATTTACATACAATGCATTCAATAAGGGACCATGGGACTGACTGGAAAAGTGTTTTCAAAAACTATATGATATATGTATTAGCAAACATTTCTTTGTTTCTTCCTGATGATCTACCATTTTATGCTTAAAGGAATCCATGGTCTTAAATTGCTTTTACAGAAGGCTTTGGTGCTTGTCTCAGCAAACATTAATGCACAAGATTCTCTCATGCTTGTACTTCAAGTTCAGATGCAGGAACACTGAGCAGCGACTTAGATTCTAAGTCATGGACTCAGAATTCATACCTCTTGCTCCTCAGGCACTCTACAATATAACTGTACTATTAAATGGCAATAGATGAAATTTAATTCAAAACTAATGAAAGATACTATTAATGTTAAAAAGACTGCTTTCTGAATGATTTCTGAAAAACAATATTGCCTTTGACATATTCATTTAGGGACTACACCAAGCTGGCAGGAATCCAATTCACCTTACTACTAAAGTAAATAGACCTTTTCTACAGATTGCAAAAGTCAAATGACAGAAAGGGTAAGATAAATATTAGAATTTTAACCATAAGGCTTTTTTTTTTATCAAGAGGCTTCCTGCATTACTTAATATCCCCTCAGCACTAGGTTTAGCAAAATAATTTATCATTTTTTGTAACACACTGGGAAAAATGAAAGCAAATCAGTTTTAGGGCAGAGAGTCAACTCTAAGAATTAAGTCACATCCCATTCTAGTATAACTGTTTCATTTCAGCCATGTTGTGCATCTTTTGACATTATTTTGAAATAAAAATGGTAGCAATCATCCATACGTTTAGAGTATGAATATATAATTTCTAAAAATACCTCGATGAATTAGAAATATGCACATGGATATGGTCAAATGTCAAAAAGTCCTCCAAATTCCTGCCAGTAGTTACTGCATATTGCAGCAATGAAAACTTTTAACAAAATATTTCAGAAATAAGAAAAAAAAGGAATAGGTTACATTAATAAACACACATTACGGTATTAAATGAACTAAGTCATTTCGACTAGACATGGTGGCTGTAAAAGCACTACTTCTTTTGCCACACAAAGGCCAGGTGAACTCTAATAGAGAACTGACCATCTGTAAAAGAGTTCCATCATTTGTCTAGCCATCTGATTGGCAGACAACCCCAAACTCAAAGGTGGCTCCCACTAGTTCAAGGATGCAGTTCATTCATTGACCCTGTTCTGAGTTCCAGCAGAGCTTTATTTGCTTTTATTTGTCTGACTATATACATAGTATTTCTTTAAAACTGTAGCAGGATAACTGGTAGGAAGGAGATGGGTAAAGGTTCTGCAGGAAAGCAGAGAAAAAGAGGCTTAATACCTTTATGGATAATGCTGTTTTCCTTATTTGAATAAAGTTTTGTTCAGTGTTACAATAAAGTGTCTCTTTCTGTGATTCTTTTCATTGATTGAGTTTTGTCATTTGGCAAACATGCAACTTCCTACAAGGCAGAAATAGTTCATTCTAGATCAAAGATGTTCTATTGCAAAGGGTCAGTGGGAGAGAATTCAGTGTATTGCTGTGATAAATGGACAGACCTCTGTGTATTGGAAGGGTCAGGGTTTATTGCATCTTCTAACTTGTTTGATAATTGCACTTGTACTGTAAATAAGGCATTTACTTTGTTTGGGAAAAAATGTCATATTTTCAGCTTGCTAACACTTGTGTTTCCTCTCAGAATTTCTGGGTCAATGCCCCTGAATCAAATAGCAGCCCATTTACTATAGATTATGTTTGTTCATATTTTTAAAAATCCGATGTTCTTCTGGATCTGTAGTATAAGCCTGAGAACTCAATTGAATGCAAATCTTGTAACTCTTTGAAACACTGCCCAGTTCTACAGCAGTGACTTATATAAATTAATTCTGGGCTAATAAATATAGTCACACTGATGCAGGGAGTTTCGACTATTTACATTCACACACGGCAATACTGAGATAAAGAACAATGTTAACCAATCAGAGAGTGAATGCACATCCTGACTACAGAAAGTCTTCCCAAAACTATTTTTCACTCCTCCCAGAAGGTAAATGATACTTTCTCCTGGACTTTTAACTTCATCTCTCTTAAGATTGTTAGTTTAAAATGAACACCTAAACATATCAGAAATTCATGGCCAGAACGGAGAAGTTTCTAGGTATCTGTGACAAGCCTATTTCGAACACACATAACAATGTGACAATGTCAAGATTTATTGTCCCTTAAGGAGTATCTCAACTTTGCCTTCACCTTAGTCAGTATTCACCTCTCAGGACAATACATCTTGATATCCACCACAACAGAAGTCAATATATATTTAATGTTTGGCAGAACCATACAGAGTTAGTTATTTACCAGAGGCCAAGAAAGGGATAATATCCATTTTTAAAAGTTGTTATTGGTGACGCCAGGAAATATAGGCCAGTGACTCTTATTTCAGTACTAGAGGAAATTAGTTGAGAAAATCATTGAAGACTGAATTACAATATAAAACACCTACATGGTATACAATAGAAACAAATAATCACAACTCTGTAAAGGCAAGTCATACGTCTCCAGCCCGAAAGACACGGTTTTGATAGTGACGACAAAATAGTGGACAAAGGATAACTGGGTCATTTTTTTTAGCTTAGAAATGCCTCCTCACATGAGACTGTTAAGGAAACTTGCTGCATCCTGTGTCTGATAGAAAGGGATTTTTTTATGCATTTAAAAAAAATTGGAAGCCACAAGGTGAGAAGTAAAGTCCCATTATCAACTGAAAACTACTTCATAGTATAAATAAAAGGCTAATCTCAGCATGGAAAGAAGTTAATAATAGGTTGCCAGAAGCACCAGTGATTCAGTACATTTAGGAACAATCAGGAAGTCCGGCTACATGAATTGACATTATAAACTTTTCGGAGGAGAAAAGAGGTCTTCCTGTGTTTGTTCACCTCCTAGTACAACGTGGTCCCAATCCTGCTTGGTGTATCTCAGCGCTACCACAACAGAAATATATCTGGCAAACATTTACAATGGGGCATAGTGCTTATTATTGTAAGTATTATGACTGACCTGCAGAAGGTAGGAGGGATGCAGCTGAGAATCTATTGGAAGAGTCTTAAGGGAGTAGGGATACTGGGGACCAATGAAGGTGACCATGGGAAGAGAGGGTGTGCAGGTAGCTTGTTGATGATTGGTTAGAAAAAAGCAAGGGTCATAGGATACTAGAAAGCTTTGAGAAAAGGCCACAATGTACTTAGAAGTCACATTGCCAGAGAAGTCATGAAGAAGAAAGGGAAGGGAATCCAGAAGTTTTGGATACACTTCAGGAAAGGCTCTGAACCAAACCTTGGAACAGTGTGAGATTAGCCCTCCACTAATGGTTTAAAATTAGGATATTTTTATTCTAAGTAAAACTTCATTTTTTGTGACTGTCCTTTTCTTTGTGGATGTTCCAGTGTGGTCAACAAAGAGAAATTAAGTCATTTTGTTTTTATAATAAGAAAATATATAATGCCCTTATCACCGGGCTGTGAATGACTTGCATATTCCAGTGGCATAAATGGCCCTAAAATATAAATATGTGCACTTGATTTTTTTAGACTTAAAAGATAAGAAACTGAACTAAAATCTACAGTCTCATGCAAATTGATTGGGTGAAGCAGACTAACTACTTACCATATAATAAACAGCCCTATAAATAAATGCACCAGTAATAATGGAGTAAATATTACATGTCATATCAAATACCTTCATGAGAAACAAGTCACATTTTTAAAAAAGTTAAATATTTTACCTTCAAAATGTTTTCTATATAATCTGCTCCTTTCACTTCAACTAGCTCCCAGACATCTGAGAACTAAAAATGTTATACCTCTGTGATAAATAGGTTGCTTTCCCTCATGAATTTAAACCCTTAAGATCCTGAATTACAAATTTAAAGCATGCCAGCTTTACACCCCAAAGATTTGCGTAAAATCGTTTTCAGTCTTGCTTCTAAAGGGTTTCTATTGAAGAAGCCAGCTGTTACATATTTATTATTCTATTATGTGACTTTAATCTTATAAATTCTGCTCACAGAATGTTAGATCAATAGCTCAACATCCCAACAATGCAGATTTGACACAGGCGTGCTTGAATATATTTCACACTGTGGAGGTACATTCTTCGTCATCTTCTCAAATCAGGTCCTTTTGATAAGAAAGGGCAGGTTTCTTACCTGAGAAAAAGGTTACTCTGAATTGGATCCACTAATCCAGATGCTGGATTATCCAGCTACAGCACCACCACTCAATTAGCAAACAAAGATCCTTTCATGACACTGCTGACCATCAGTTATCTTTCGCCCCAGGTACCAGTCAAATTTTCCTATAGCCAATATATTCTAGCCTATTCTTTCCAAATACTTTCACAAACAAGACAGGAAGGTCAGGACTCAAAGATCTGAGTCTCCAAAATCTAATTTCTTTGTCATAAATTGATTTTTTTTTCTTCCTGCAGCTTTACCAATATAGGCATGAATTTGAAGAGCAGTACACATTGAATATAGGACAGGGTTAGTGCTAATTCAAATACAGTACAAGTCCTATATATGTTCTAGCTGGCTAATGAGTCCAAAGTAGCTGCTAATACCCTTCCTCGTTTACACAAATATGTATTTATCCTATTGCATGACACCCCCTTGGGCAACATTTACTGTTTTTAAAGAGAGCAAGAGCTGCCTAAACAGGGATATGATCTCCCAAAAGGTTTTGATGCTGCTCTGGAAAAATGTAAAGGCCCATATGACGTATAGGATATAGTCTGTTTTGAACAAAGAAAAGCTTGAATAAGTTCAAAAACTGGAGATAAAGGTCAAATTCTGTTCTAAACTATGTGGGTGTAAGTCCAGAGAAACTCCACTGTAATTAGTCTGGATTTACACTGATGTAACTTAAAACAGAATTTGCCACCAAAATTCTTATACTATATACCATAAGGGAAAATAAATGACTTACAATATTTAAGAATTTAGTTTCTTTCATATGTGTATTGAGGACAGATGTTTAAGAAAATATACTATAGATGCCAAAGTCTATAGAGACAAGACCTAGCAGTGTGTTGGCAAGATAGTTCAGTAGTGTTCTTTGTCTAAATAGGGGCAGGGGCAGGTAGGGAGAGAAAGACAGAAAGAGTATGGTCAGAAATAGAGCTAGTCAAACAATTTTTACAAAACTTTTCTCAATTGAAACTGAAATGTTTTCCAGAAACATATTGGTTTTGAATAATTTTTTGTCAGGAAAGTTTCTCCGGTCCAAGATGGTATTTCTGACAGAGAACAAACAAGAGAGATACTCCTGGAAGAGATTCAGTGATTAGGGCACTCACCTGAGATGTGGGAGACCCAAGCAGGCACTTGAACCTGGCTCTTCCATATCCCCAGTGTCTGCCCTAAGCACCAGGCTATCTAGGCTATTGTTGGATCTTGTGCTCTCAATTTTTCCATTAAAATTTCTAAAAGTCTCGATTTTGTTCTGCTTTGGAATGAAAACAAATTTCAAAACCTGAAATTTTTTTGCAAAATGGAATTGTTTTTTTCCAGCCAACCCTTGAAATGAAGTTGCATTCTGGTGAGAAGTTGAATCAAGATGTTGTATTTAAATAAATGGATTCACCTTTACATTTTTACTTAAAAAAAAAAAAAAGGCCTATGATAGACACACACAAAAAACCACAATACTTTTGACATAGTGTTTAATTAAGTCTTCCTTCAAAAACACTATGGTTGGTTACAGTGCCCGAGATGATAATCTTCTCAGATTGATCTGAAAAGATTCAACCAACATTGGCTTCTTTCCACCGTGGAAGACACATATGTAGCCACAATCCATCTCAGAGAGCAGTTCATCACATCTGGAAGTTATGCAGAAAACATTGCTTCTAGTAACAATGCTGAGCACTTTTGGATAAAGGCCTTAGCATATCACAATTGTAAACTCTTTGGGGGCAGGGACCACCTTTTTGTTCTGTGTTTATATAGCATCTGGCACAATGGGGTCCAGGTCCATGAGCAGGCTGCTAGGTGCTACCACAATACAAATCAAAGTTCAAGCACAATCACAGTTTTGAGGCTTACTGCATATGGACGTGCCCATTACTGAGATTTGGTCAATGCAAGAAACTGTTGTGAGGGTAAGAAAGACAGCCAAAATTTTATGCTACTGTAGTCACTAAAACAGTTTCCTCACTTGATGAGACACATGCACTGCAAGATAGTGAAGAATAAAGGAATGTGTGTGTTGGGACAGCAAGGTTCCAGCTTCTTGGAACAGGAGAAGCAGTTGTATAGGGACTGAATGGAGTCTTGTTTTTCTGTAGTCTGAGAGGTTATTTTGCAGGCAGATAGGACATGCAATCTGCCATTAATAAAGATTTCCTTTGGCTTTGTAAGTAAATAAGTCTAAATTGAAATGTTGTGTTCTTACTATCTTACCATCTCTGCTCAAAGCCATATTCTACAGGAGCAGTACACACTGCAGATAAAAAAGACAAGGATAAAGTATTCATAATGCATCTGCATCCGCTCATTATTCTTCCAAAAGCAAAATAACTCATTCTAACTCCAACACTTGTCTGTCTGCTCAGAAGTTGCGACATTATTATTTTGGCTTTTCCCATCAAATCATAAGAAAGGTTGCATATTGGTCTTGAGCAGAGAATTAAGCCACACCAGGAATAGGCTGACATACTGTAGAACCTCAGAGTTACAAACACCAGAGTTACAAACTGAGCTGTCAATCACATGCCTCGTTTGGAACCGGAAGTACACAATCAGGCAGCAGCAGAGATTAAAAAAAGCAAATAAAATACAGTCCTGTGTTAAACAAACTACTAAAAAAATAAAGGGAAGTTTAAAAAAAGATTTGACAAGATAAGGAAACTGTTTCTGTGTTTGTTTCATTTAAATTAAAATGGTTAAAAGCAGCATTTTTCTTCTGCATAATAAAGTTTCAAAGCTGTATTAAGACAGCGTTCAGTTGTAAATTTTTGAAAGAACAACCATAATGTTTCGTTCAGAGTTATGAACATTTCAGAGTTACGAACAACCTCCATTCCCAAGGTGTTTGTAACTCTGAGGTTTGACTGTATTGATAAATAACTGAACCAATATCAAAAAATGGCCAAGTGGATTCAACAAATGGGGACAAGGGGGTGAGACAGGTCTGCCCCTCCCCCCGGACCCGTGAGACAGGAGGAAGACTAAGTTTTTCTGAACTCATTCCAAGAGAGACTGGGGAGTGGGAGACAGTGTGTCCCCATCACCACACATGATGGGCAGTGGTTTCACACCCAGAATCCTTCAGATCACAGGGGAACCCATAGGAGGCAAGGAATCTCCGCACAGCCATGCTCTGCTGGCTCTGGGGCTCACTGACTCCCTCCTCCAGCTTCCAGGCAGCATGACTCCATGGAGGCTATTAGCAGGCCACTGAGACATTTTATCCTTACCCACAAACATATTTCTCCAGCTCAGCGGCAGCAAAAAAGCATGCAGCTTCATGCTATTGATGAGTCTCACAATAGTTCTTTACCTTTCCAATTTATAGATCCCTGTATAGGCATTTTAGGATAACCTCTAACAACGTACCTTCCTTTAATTGGTGTGTCCCAGATTCTATCACACTTTGGACACAGTACACTTCCCGGACTTGTATCCCACCTCCACAAAGGGCTGTGTGCTTATGTCGGCGAGGGTCCTGTCCATCAAGGAGGAGAGTAATTTGGCATGCTTTCCATTCAGAAGTCCTCCATGAAAACCTTTGGAAGAAAAATAGTGTGTGTAAAACAAGGTTTTATATAAGACCATGGGGCAGTGGGTGTTTCTTTATATTAGAAATTTGTTATTCTTTAGTATGCAAACACTTTAATCTTTGTCGTACATCTTTCTACTTCAAGACAGACCTACCAGTGCCAGGCAATATGTTAATCCAGTACTTATGTAGAATTTTTCACACTTGTATATCAACAGGGATTAAGTGATTTGCTCCATATAGGGAGTAAGTCTGAAAGCTGGCTGTTAATCCTGCCCTCAGGTCACAAGGCCATAACTCTCTGTCAAAAACTAAAGACCTAATTGTGAGAGGTACTGAACACTTGCACAGTCAACAGAGTACCAAGCGTTCAAGAATATCTTGGGATTTGGCCTCTGCGTGATAGCTTCATAAAGTTCTAGGGTGTATTGGGTACTACCAATTGCTTCTAGAAGAGGACTGCAATACTTGAATTAATTTCTCTTTCTTGAAGTTGTGAGACACATCAGATTTAGATAAAATGTATTTTCTCAGCACAGTTAATTTGTGTATAATAAAGAACATAAACACTTTAGAATTTTCTGTTCAGGAAAGGTTTAAATTCTGACACACAAATCTGTAAGTGCCACATAGACAAACACCCAAATTTGAATTGGATACATCAGAGGGTTTGTGTATTAGAATACATGGTGCAATTGGAGGTTAAAAATGGCTGATCTGCCAAAAAAGAATTTATTAAAACTATGGAAAGGAACAGAAACAAAAATCATGTTTTTCCCATCTCATCTACAAGTGTGGGGGATCTTTCAGAGGCACTGACAATCTCTGATCCAATGAACAGGACACCAGACTGAGAAACAATTGACCATCTGCAAAATGGAGAAGATACTTCCTCTCCTATGTGAAAAACGTTAACATCTACAGATAAAAAAGCACCATATAAATACCAAGTATTATAATGTTTCTGTTGACGCATATATTGTGTTATCTACCATTCTCCTTAGAGTCTTCTGCAATCTTTTCTATTGCCTCCCTTTCTCCATATTCCCTCAGTCTCCATATGGTCCTAATTTCTTAAAATATGTACAAAATAAGTTTCATTCCTTCCTTTGCCCCCAAAACAAAACACACTCTCCTGGTATCTCAATTTCACTGGTTGTTAAATTTGCATGATGTGTTTGTCTTGTCACATAAATCATAAGTGCATGCACCTTTGGATGTCCTTTGTGAAGAAACATTTCCAGCTTGAAATTCTATGTGTTGTCTTTAGAAAATATGTGTAGGTAGGGCATAGATATTACAAGGAAACTTAAACTGCAAATTATTTGAAAAAAAAAAAGTGAGCACACTTCAACAACATTTTCTAAACATTAGATCTTGTGAATATCAGTCATTTCTAGCCTCAAAGCACTTATGAATTTTGTAATGTCTTCATGGAAGATGTTGTGAATATTGCCAATTATTTCTAATTTACAGGTATTTTTCAGATTAGCTGTCTTGCTCTCTCTTAAATAATATGCAGTATATCTTGTGCACATTTGGATACATTCACAGGGTTTATTACCAGCAAAGAGGAATACAGTCTGTACATGACATGCATGAAATAATTGTACTCCCACAATACATAAATAATGGAGAATTCTTTTGTACAGAAGTTCCTTTTGTAGGTTATCACAGCTTTTCTAATATTCAGTATTAATACAGGTCTCCAGTTTTCATATGAAGACAGAGAATCACACTTAACTGAACAAGGTACTCTACCACATTTCTTCCCACATCAGATTAAAATATCATATCTTTTAGAGTATACAGGACCCAATTTTCAAAACTGGATGCCTAAAGATAAGTCCTTATTTCATCATCTAAATACTTGTTTTAGGCACTTACGCACTGATTTAAATCAGCGTAATTTTAGGCTCTGGACCTTCTGAAAATCAGGCCATTAGCATTCAAAATTATACAACATAACTAAATGTATCTCCGCTCAAACATAATTAAACCTCATCGGTCTACGAGGTTGAAAAATCCCCTTAGAATTGCAGTACACAGAACAAGTGGATATTCTGCTGCTGAGCAACCATGTGCTGTAGTCATTGCCTGTTTATCAACAGAAAAACTTTAAAGTAGAGGGTAAAACCATATCAATTCAATGGTGTTGCTTTGATCAGTCAGACAGGCCCTATGATACAATAAGAGTTTATGAAAAGCAAAATTCTACTCATGTATTAGTTGATTTAAATATACACACTGGCTGTCGGTTAAAAAAAATCAACTATACCAAAGAGATATCGGATATACTACAGTTATCTACTGTATCTACCAAACCTACCATACAGGAGAATTTCCCTGCACTTAGTGTAAGGAGGGTCTGAATGAGCTCTCCCCTAACATCTAGCGATGAACTGGAGGGGGGGGGGGGAATTTCAGGTGAAGACCATGTTTGCATAGACACACCTACTCTGTCCAGGTGTGCAGCAGATAGAGCTGCTGTGCCAAAATGATCACAACACAACAACCAGGGGTCACCCAATGAAATTAATAGGCAGCAGATTTAGAACAAACAAAAGGAAATACTTCTTCACACACACAGTCATTTGCACAATCAACCTGTGGAACTCACTGCCAGGGGGTGTTATGAAGGCCAACATTATAATTGGGTTAAAAAAAGAATTAGATAAGTTCCTAGAGGATAGGTCCATCAATAGATGAGTGGGGATGCAACCCCAAAGTCTGCATGTCCCTAGCCTCCAACTGCCAGAAAACGGGAGTGGATGACAGAGGTGGATCACTCAATGATTTCCTGTTCTGTTCATTCCCTCTGAAGTACCTAGCATTGGCCACTGTTGGAAGACAGTATACTGGGCTAGATGGACGGTTGGTCTGACCCAGTATGGCCGTTCTTATGTGGATCTCAACACACTTCCATAGAAATAAAATACAGATACTTTAAATATGACATTGAACATTTTGTGCAGCTCTATTAACACTTAGCATCTTGAATTAGGTCAATGTTTTTATTCAGAGAGCAAGGATGAGCCCTCTGACTATTTATCTCTACATAGTACCGTCTATCTATCTATCTAAGTAATACACAAATGGATGTCTTTGGTTTTTAAATTTACACAAGTTCTCCTCTGTGTGATCTTCCATTGCAGCAGGTGGGGTGTGTGTGTGTGTGTGTGTGTGTGTGTGTGTGTGTGTGTGTGTGTGTGTGTGTGTGTGTGAGAGAGAGAGAGAGAGAGAGAAGGATTTCGTGTTTTGAAAGAGTTCAACCCAAGAGAAGGATTTAATCAAAAATGTGTATTTTGACATTTCAGTAGTTTGCATTGAATCAGATCTCTTCTGGCAAGGAGTATCACAATTAGGGTGCTGTCGCTGAGAATGTTATGTTCCCATCTCTTAATGGTGAGAACTTGGGTCTATCGGTCTTCATTGCGCCTGTTGAGCATATCATCGAGTTGGAGTAGAGAGGTTAATTTGACTTCTATATTTGTCACTGGTGTGACCCCTGCTAGAATCTTGTGTCCAATTCTGGTGCTCCCAATTCCAGAAGGATGTTGATAAATTGAAGAGGGTTCAGAGGATTCAGACAAGAGCCACATGAATGATTAAAGGATTAGAAAAACTTCCTTATATAGTGATAAGCTAAATAGAGCTTTTTGAATCTAACAAAGAGCAGGTTATGGGGTATCTTGATTACAGTCTGTGAGTATCTACATCGGGAACAAATGTTTAATAATGTGCTCTTCAATCTATCAGAGAAAAGTATAGCACAATCCAATGGCTGGAAGTTGAAGCTAGACAAATTCCTACTGGAAATAAGGCGAACGTTTTTAAAAGGTGAGAGCAATTAACCATTGGAACAAATTACCAAAAATTGTGTGGATTCTCTATGACTGACAACTAGGAATTCTTTCAGGGAAGTTTTGTGGCCTGAGTTAAACAGAAGGTCAGACTAGATTATCACAATGATCCCTTCTGGCTTTGGAATCTATGTATGCTGGGTAAGGTGATCTCTGAGGTTGGTCTCAGTCCATTAAAAGTCTTGTAGATTATGACCAGGAATTCTGCTCATGAGCCAATGAAGAGTCAGTGGACTTCAGGAAGCACAACCATGTGCCAATGCTGGTCTTTGTTACTAATGAAGTGTGTTGCTCTGTGTTGTACCTTTTTCACTTTCAAGCTTTTGCACTGAAGCCCAGGTAAAAGTTATGATGGTCCAATCTGGAACTGAAAAAGGCATGATTTACCACGTCAAAATCCTCATATGTGAGAAGCTAGTGAACCCTCCACGTCAAGTTTCTGTATGCCCAAGAATAATGAGGCCGGTGTCTGAATAATGTTAGCCAGGACATTGCCCTTTAGAGCACTCTCACCACTCCCAATTCAAAGAACTAGTCAGTGATTACACTACTGATTTTCAGAGTGAAAGAGAAGTAGCCTATCTGTTCTGAATTGGTACACTTCCATGTAAGTCGTAACAACTCTAAAAAGAATTTTCTATCTTTAAATAAGACACGTTATGAGTATAATTCATAATACAATACCTTCACATTCAGATCTCAGCATGCCCTCTAAAATAAAAGAGCAGCTCTTAAAAGTTTCTCATTATTTCCAAATACTTTTAATTTTTGGAAAGCTTTGACTTGCTGACAAGGCAAAGAGGTTTCTCTCTTTATTATGTCATTGTCTTGTTACTCGGCAACCATGGAAACTCAAGAGAATTCAAGAAATAATTACAATTCTGGCAAAACTGTATATTCCCAATGAACATGAAAACACATTTGGGGTTCAAACAATATTATAAAATAGTTTAAAAGAAATTGCTGACTCCATGATAGCTATATTGCAAATAACTTCTTTATAACTTATTTGATTCATAGCATCATAGAAATGTAGGACTAGAAGGGACATCAAGATGTCATCTGGACTATCCCCGAAAGCTATTTATCTAACCTGTTCTTTAAAACCTCCAGTGACAGGGATTCCACAACCTCCCTAGATACCCTGCTCCAGTGCTCAGCTATCTTTATATTTCTAATATCCTACCTAAAATCTCCCTTGCTGCAATCTTGTCCTACTGTCAGTGGACCTGGAAAACAATTAACACTACACTCTTTGTAACAACCTTTTACGTATTTGACAATGTCCTCCCCATTAGTGTTCTCTTCTGTATACTAAATTTGCCCAATTCTTTCAATCTTTCCTCATAGGTCATATTTTCTAAGCCTCCTATAATTATTATTGTTCTCTTCTGAATTCTCTCCAATTTGTCCACATCTTTCTTAAAGTGTGGTGCCTAGAAATGGACACAGTACTCCAGCTGAGACATCACCAGTGCCAAGTAGAGCAGATCAATTACCTCCCATGTCTTACGTATGATGCTCTTGTTAATACAAAAGGTTAATATATTCTGGGGTGTAACAGCATCACATTGAGTCATATTCAATTTGTGATGCACTGTAACCCCTAGGATCTTTTCTGCAGTACTGCTGCCTAACCCACTTGTTCTCCCATTTTATATTTCTGCAGTAGATTTTTCTTTCCCAAGAAGAATATTTTGCACTTGCCTTTACTGAATTTCATCTTATTGATTTCAGGCCAGGTCTCCAATTTGTCAAGATTATTTCTAATTCTAAGCTTGTCCTCCAAAGTGCTTGCAACCACTCCCAGCTTGGTGTCATCTATTAATTCTATAAATGGACGTTCTACATCATTATCCAACTGGTTAATGAAAATATTGAATAGCACCAGACCTAGGACAGACCCCACTTGATACAGTCTCCCAGTCTGACAGCAAACTATTGATAACTACTCTGAGCATTATTTTTTCACCTACTTGTGCACCCACCTTATAGTAATTTTTCCTAAACTATATTTTCTTAGTTTCTTGTCATACTGTGTAAAAGCCTTATTAAAGTCCAGATATATCATGTCTACTGCTTTCCTCCATCCACCCGGTTGGTTATCCTGTCAAAAAAGGAAATTAGGTTGGTTTGCCATGATTTCTTTTTGACAAATCCATGCTGGCTATTACTTGTCCCTTATTTTCCTCTAGGGGCTTACAAACTGATTGTTTAACAGTTTGTTCCAGAATCTTTCCAGGTATTTGAAGTTAGGCTGACTGGTCTATAATTCCCTGGGTTCTCTTTGTTCCCCTTTTTAGAGATAGGTACTATGTTTGCCCTTCTCTAGTCCTCTGGGACCTTACCAGTCGTCCATGAGTTCTCAAAGATAATTGCTAAAGGTTTAGAGATTGTTTCAGCTAGTTCCTTAAATACTCTAGGGTAAATTTTGTCAGGCCCTGCAAACCTCTTCATCTCTTTAGCCTATCAAATTGATTCTCTTTGTATGTACAACAGTTTTACATCACTGTATTCACTTTAATTGATTTATTCCTGATTTAAACCAGGTAAATGAAAGAAGAATCAGCTTGTGTGTTTAAATTTGCCAAGCATATGAATAACTAATAGCAACACAGAACAGTACACACTAAACTTCATGACACTTAATGCTGCTTTAATATTTTCCTTTTTGCATTTAAGCTATTGATTTTAGGAAGTTATTTTAAATTTTAACTGTAAAGTGAAAAGCTCTTCATACTTTACCATCCAGGGCATGTGTGGAAACTTATAATGGTCTTACCAAAAAGTCTCCTTTAGAAGAACTAGTTTTCTGGAGCTGATGGTAGCAAGTTCTTTCATTAGAGTGTTGGGGATGTACATAATATTTACCACTGCCCTCTGCTAGATGGAATCAAACCAGCTCAAGTGTTTGCCTTATCCCAAGAGAAGGAAGGAAACATCCCAAGCGCTACAGGCTGCAGTTCACAACAGGTATCGTGCACACTCTTCCTTTGTTCCTTCCTCTTCAGGCATGGAGAGCTTCATAAGGGAATGGTCCCCCTGAGAAACTTCCTTGGGCAATGGGCAGAGCTTATAAGAACTATATGTTAAAGCAAACTAAACCAGAAGTCAGATTGTGTGTTTCCTAGGAATTAGGGAAGTAGAGGTAAAATATCACTGTACAGATAGACGAAAATGAAGTTCATATTAGAAGGAATGTGAGTAGGCCTTTCAAATGCAGGAGGAAGCCTTAAGCTTCCAATCCTGGATCTAGGTTCTTTGTACTCATCCCCTTTCTGCAAGAGAAGAAAAGAAAGGATGGAAGTCCACCTTTACCCCAGCAATGCAATGGACAAGGCACACATGACCCAAGAGTGAGAAAAATATATACTCTCTCTAGGTATTACATTGACAGTGGGGAGAAATAGCATGCCATTCTCCTCAAACAGAAGATGACACTCCTAGCATATCTCAGGCAACATTATTCTACAACTATGAGGTACCAGTTTCTAGTGTGAAGGACTCGCATCCTGCCAAATTGGCTTTGTCCTTATCTGAAAATTTCCAGTAGTGTTTATAAGAAGATAACTGCCAGATCAACAGGCTGTAGATGGTAGTGTGAAGATATAACATCTCTTACTGACTGCAGATGATGTATGTAGGCTCAATATTTAGACATTTCTGATCTTGTATTTCTCATATAGGATTTAATTTTAGACTCAATGGTATTGGATCCAACAGGTCTGCAATATATAGAATACCATTGTATAGTTCTTTGCTTTCCAATTGGTTAGATTTCCTTGAATCCAGTATATGCCTCTGTAGAAGAGAGCGGCCAAAGGAAGGACTTCTAGAAATGAAACCTCTCACAAGCTTAACCAAAACACACACTAGCTGGTGTTCAATAACTTCATAGCCTACTTCCAGTCCTGGGGGGCATCTAGTCCCTGTAAATCATTGCTAACTAAACACTGTGGATTGTTTGCAGAATATTTGCAATCTGAAATCTTATGATCATCATTCTGGACCAGATCATGTGAGAATGTTGTGCTAACAGAAAGGGTACCCGGCTCAGCTGCTAGACGGGGTGCGGCCAATAGCAGTCCCTGTGCTTTAATGTGCAGAATGCTGAAAAGTAGATGGGAATGGGTGGGAAGAAGCTTAGAGTTTCTGGGATGATGAGAATCCCCCCCCAACCACACACACACACACACACACACACACACACACACAATGACCCACGGTACAGAGCTGGCATACTGAGAGAACAATCTGTTCCATCTTAACAGGTAGAGCAGAGCACACACAACCCTCTCCCTGTGCACAAAGAGTAGCACTGGGAGAGCTGTATGAGGCACCAGCATGGGGTACAGCCTCTGGTGCGCTTGCTGGTGTTCCACACCACCATCTATACAGTGCTGTGGTGCAACTGTCACAATCTCGTACTCCAATTCATCAGTGTAAAAAAAAATGGCAGGGATGGGAACCTAGGCTACAGACACACCTCTCGTCACTTCCTCATTAACCAGCAGTTCGTGTGTTTCAATCAGGTATCAACTGAAACAATTGTACACAGAGCATAAAATCAGCAGGACAATCTCTCATTCTTTTGTCTTTGAAATTGACGTGCATTTAGGTAAAGAGTAAAAATCAGTACACGAGAGCTTGTTTGTTGGAGCCAATCAAGCAACCGAATTTTTTTACCTACCCACCCCCCTCCTGCTCCTAGCTGGGGGCACAGAGCTGATCAGCAATTGGCTGACTTTGAAGGAACTCAAGTTGTGATCCCTTTAATGACACTTGCACAGGTTTCGTGTTTCCAAGAGGATGTGCATCTTGCAGAGTCCGTCCCCCCCCCCATCCCCTCCGCCAGAGGCTTTTTGGCTGCAATATGGAGTCAGCAATCGTGGGGACAACGTGTCTCCTTGTGGGAGGGTTTTGGAAGTTGGTAAGATCAAAGCCATGCTGTTCCCTCCCACCAATCCCTATTTACCCACGAGGATGTTCTTTTCTGTGGAGAGAGAAGAAATAGTCATCCAAGATGAGCTTTCACTGCTCTTTGCCTGTTGTGGACCCTTTCAAGTTTTCCAGAGCCAATTAACAGACAGCCATGGACACCTGCCCCACCTCCATGAAGTCAGAGAGGCTCTGTGTATGCACAGGAGCTCTCTTTCCTCACCTGCAAAGCCACGGATTCTGCCCCTAGTTCTGCCCTCTGTGAGCAACTAATTCTCTTCAGGTGTCTATATAATAAGATTCCAGGATTGTCATTGTCTCCGTCACTCTGAAGCCAAAGATGTCTGAGTCAGTGCGAAGCGATGGAAGTGGTTAAAGGCATGGTTGAGTGCGCTTTCTGTTCAATCATGACTGGAATTCAGAGTTTGGTACCATCCAATTTTTAAGTTCTCAGCCATTTTGACTTTATATATTATACCCAGGCAACAGTAAGACATGTATCTATGCCATTCCAAGAATCCTAGACCATTGTGATATCAGAGGTAATTTAACCAATCACCTGTCTCACTCTCCAGCTAAGTTTCATGCAACAGTTTCAGACAGACAGTGGATTACTTGATCCAATTGCCGTACCCGTGAGCCCAGCTGACACTCCCACAAATCAACACAAATTGCCCAGCACAACCCCCTAGACACAAATCAACACAACCACCAACACAACAGATAAAATAACCCCTAACACATACAGCCCTTCAACGTATCACTCCCCCCTCATTCAACAACCACACAGATCCATATAGCTCTCCCAACATACCACACCCCACCCATAAATCAAGATAATCAGCACACACATAATAACCTCGAACATCACTTTGAAGCCTAGAATGTCTGAGTCAGTGTGAAGCAATGGAAACAGCTACAAACATGGTTGCGAGCTTTTTGTGTTTAGAGTATCACTGAGATTCACTGTGTGTTACCTTTCAATTTTTAAGATCTCATCCATTTATGAATTACACCCATGCGGCAGCATGGGCTTTCAGCTACTAATTCAAGAATAAGTTTAGATTTATACTTTTAAAAAAAAATCTTTGAATCATTAACCTTTTTGCGAAAATAAGGGGAGGGGGCGTAGAGAGACAGGAATAAATTTGACCTTCGTTATCAAAGAGCTTTGCTGGTTCCCAACAAATAGGCAAACAGGGCTTTGCATTCCACTTGAAAAGGTGCTGATAAAAGCATATAATATACCTGGGGCACGGATGGAGAAGTTCTTTTCCTCCTACGTTGCAGGCCTCCTTCTCTTCTAGCTCAGGGCACTCCTTCCCAGTTCCTACTACAATGTATTTTATGCTCCTGTGTCTGCTTCGGAATCCTGGTGAGAGATCCCCCGAGTGACAAGTCTTCGAGCAGGTGCTCCACACAGACCAAACTGATGTCTCGCAATCTTTAGGCATGACACATGACTGAAAGGTCAGTGGGATGGTTTCTTGCATACAAAGGCTGTGATGAGAAAATGGTAAAAAAAAAATCTGAGGAGTTCTTGTTTGTTGATAGATTTTAATTTTTCTACAGTCCCCTTCCACCTCACTGCCCTCCCTCCCCCCCAAAAATTACATACAGGTTCTGATCTCACTTCCATCAGTGCAAATCCAGAGTAATTTCAGTTAAATTAATGGAGTTATACCAGGGTAAAATTGGCGTAAGTGAAAGGTGAATCAGGTGTGATATCATAATTAATCTGGCATGTTTTAGGAAAGACTGTATTTAGATTTTTTTCTGCTAAAATATCTTGCACAGTGTATGTCCAGCTCACCCCGAGTTAGAAAAGATTCAAAAAGCAGTTCAGTGATGATATACTCCGCAAACTTCTTTTTATGAGCTGGATCAAGCCCGTACTTCACAGTCTATCCAGGACAAAAAAACCACACACAGAATATTGCAGAACTGCTGTCACTATGAACAGTTCACATCACCACATTCTTTCTGTTGGATATCCAAGTGTCCAAGTGAGTCAGGAGCTGAAATAGTTCCTGCTGAACAACACTTCTCTGAGAGACTGGAGGGAGCTCAACATCTTTAGGATGAAGCAATAAAATTAGGTTTTTAAACCTGTGATTCTGGGATCACACCAAGAAGTAGAGTGAGGGTACGTCTATATTTACCCGCTGGTTTGGCGGCCAGCAATCGATCTTCTGGGATCGATTTATCGCGTCTTGTCTAGACGCGATAAATCTATCCCGGAAGTGCTCGCTGTCGACACCGGTAATCCTGCTCTGCGAGAGGAGTAGGCGGAGTCGACGGGGGAGCCTGCCTGCCACGTGTGGACCCGCGGTAAGTACCTTTAAGTTCACACTAAGATACTTCGACTTCAGCTATGTTATTCACATAGCTGAAGTTGTGTATCTTATTTCGAACTGGGGGCTTAGTGTGGACCAGGCCTGACATGCGGACCAAAACCATATTAGTTCTAATAGACATTCTGGCTTTGCGTTCTCTTGGCTTGATTAAAACCACTAAATTAAATATTTCTAGATCTACAGAGTGATTCCAAAGCCAAATGAAAGCAAAAAGCTCCTGGAATTTTGCAGCTGGATTCTGTGGATCTGATTCTCCAATATTTGCTCCTTTTGTCATTTATATCTGTGCAAAATCATTGTAAAGTGCTTGTTCACTTTACAGAAGTGAGCATCACTATGCCAGGTGAACGTGGAGAAGCAGGCCTTAAGAGTTTACAGCTGCAGACAGCGTTATATTAGAATGACTCAAGAGTACCTCAACAAAAAAAACAAAAAGCAAACAATCCCTGAAGTACCGAATTAAAACAGCTTTTCAAAAATACAGAAACTTGATTACTTCAAGCAAGTAACTTTTCTCTCTGATTAAATATCCCAATGCTAGCTATAGGAGCAGACGTATGCAGGCAGCTACCTGATCAATTCCTTTTTTCTTCTGCTCAATGGCATTTAGTAGAACTGCAAAAGGGAACCTGCAGAAAACAACAATTCCTGCTCCACCCCCTTACAGTCTCTCCTCCTCCACAGCCATCCGCAGTTCAGCCACAGAGCCATCAATGGTCCTCTAGAAAAGAAGAAAACCCCTTTCCTACCCTTCAGTGCCATAGCAACTGGTGCAATGGGCGGTGGGAAGGGGTAAAATGAGAGAAAATGTAGTGACTTAGGGGCAGGGGTTTCACCAGGGAGACACCAAGAAAGTGGAGATGGGGGGGGGGAGAAGATGGAGACAGCAGAGAAAGAAAACTCTGGGATGGGGAATCCCAGGGAAAGACAGAGTAAGCAGGTATTTGCCCAGACTTGTAAATGTCCATGACCAATTTGCAAGGTTGGTATGAAACTATTATAAATGTAGCTCAGCTAAGTGCAGACTTCTCTTTCCTTTGTAATTTTATTCTTTTCCAGCCTCTAATGGCTCACAATCAGGGTTTTACCAAATGCAAAGAGCAAAGCGTGTAGCTCTTAAAAGGTAGGAAATGTCAAGGGATCAGTTATTGAATCTCTTTTAGATTACTTACTAACACAGTGAAACTAACCAGGGCACATGCTTTCATTCAGGGCTCTTTACTAGAAACTGGATATTTATAAAACTAAGATGGAAGGAATCCTTTTACATGCTTCTTCCATAGTGATCTAAAATGTCCTAGGTGCCTGACAGTACACAAGAGACATGACCCCTGTCCTGGAAACTTATAGTCCAATATCAGACATGTGACAACTAACCGGAAATAAAGCTGAAGGAAGGGTTTGTGAGAGGGAGGACAAGAGTTACACCAATAGCTATTTAGATTACAAGCTCTTTAGGGCAAGGACCTTCTCTTTGATTGTATGTTTGTACAATGGGGTAGTGGCTTCGAGGTGCTATCATAATACAAGTAAATACTAAGATCATACAGTTACTCAGCAATGCCTGGTGGACAATTTTAAAAAAATATGTAACATCTCTGTTGTGTGTCCCAGTAGAAGTAGGTCTCAAGGAAGAATTCAATAAGGAGAAGTGGTGGTTTGGTGGACCAGCTCAGGCCACAAAACAGAAAGTAGAATGGGAGAGAAAAAGAAGAGATGGTTGTGGGAGAAGGGGACAAAGCAGGAGGACAGGGGGCGCATATAGGCTGTGATTTTGGGTGGAGTGACTCAGTGCTGGGGGTGTGGGGGATTAGGCTCTGGCTCCTTGTTAATATACTTTCCGCCAACATACCCCAGTAAAAAATAATGTGACCCATGGAACATTTTTGGGGCCAGTTACACAGGCATTCCACATGGAATACCAGTGTGGAGAACTAGGAGAGCAGGATTTTTTTTGCTCACTCCAAACTGCATCACATTGCTTTCTTGCAAAACCTTTTTTCCCTTTAATTTAAACCCATATTCTCCCCCCATGGACCCCAAAGCATGATTCAATTGAATACATACATGGAAAATACTTTCTAGTCAAAGGTAAACCTGTGCTACGGACTAAGGATAGTCAAATCCCTCCCTTACTGCAAAGCTGGCACAAACAGGAGCACTCTGTGTGTGTTTATTCTCCCCCCCCCCCAAGAATTTTTACCCTGCCATACACATTTTTCCTCCCTCTCTGAAGATTTCTTTACACTTCTAGCCACTTACTTCTCTTCATTCCCCCCGCCCCCACTGTTTTTTCCCCCCAGCTCTGCCCACGCTCTACTCCTATTAAAGTAAGAATCTGAGATGGATTTTTGAACGCACAGTATTTAACTATGATGGTCAAGTGATCTAATTCCAGGGCTGATCTTCATTCCCTCTATCATGGGGGGCAGGTCACTAACCACCTGTGTCACAGTCTCCCTATCTGTAAAATAGGGATACTAACCTCTTCAGTGAGGTGTGGGGGAGGTGGGGTTAAACATGCTCATAATGCCATTTGAAGAGGCAGAGCACTTTAGCCAGAGCTCAGCTTTATGTAGCCATGAACACTACATTCCTGAAAATACTCTGAAAGCTGTATTACTAACATTGCAACACTTTAAATAAGCATAGCACTTATATAGGCAGAGATTTGTGCATTCCTGTCTGCAACTTTTGCCCTCACCAACAAACATAATGCCTCTTTTTTACCTTTATTACCTGCTGCCAGTCATGGGACACGCATAGCTATGCAGTTCTTGCACTACTACTTAGATCTGACTAGTCACCAGGAGACAGTTTGATGGACTTTGATAGGAAACAAACAGGGGGGAAAGATGGATACGTAGGCTGTGCATTAGAACTACCACTTATTTTGCAGCATATAGGATAATTTAAAAGCATTCAAGAGCAGCTGGCTCCTGTTACCTATAGTTGCTATCCTGAGGAGACAACGTGTGGAAGTGGCCTCGCCACAAAGGGGACAAATCCTGGTCCCACTGAAGTCAATAAGAGCATTGTCATTGTGAGTGCTCTGCACATTTGAAAATAAGGTGACTTAGAGGCTGACCCAACTGCTATTGAAGTCAATAGGAAAATTCCCACGGATTTAATTGAATTGGATTTGGTCTTTATATATTGCCCACATATGGCTTTAGGGGCCTAACTTTAAGCACCCACATTTGAAATTGTTTAACGTCAACCCTTCTGTGTCTTAGTTTCCTCACCTTTAAAATTAAGAAACTACTTCCTTACCTCTGGGGTGTTGTGAGGGTGAATTAATTAGTGCTTAGAAGCACTAAGTGCAACATATTGTTATCCTAAGCAAAGACTGTAAATGAGCTAAACATGCAAAATTAGGCACTCAGATATCAGGATGATTGTGGTATAAAAACCTGAATGGAAAGCATCGACTACACTATGGGATAGCTCTCTGTTGTCCAGTGAAGCCTAAGATGAAAACTCCATAACCATTTTAATTTTAGATGTATATAGGTGTTATAGGAGGTGAAATACTTACTCGCTAACCGCCTCCATCATGACCTTTAAACATTACCACAGGTATAAAATGTCAATACATTTTAACAACGGATTGGCAACCATATCCAAACAGCTTCGGAGTTTATACCCACTCTAACCATCTTTAATCTTTTTCTTTGTAATATTAAGCTAGGCAGACAGCCTTATTTCCCTTTTACTAGTTTATCTATACATTGCTCAGGACCTTAGTAAGACAGTGTGCAAAATATTGTTTAAAAACCATTCTAATTTCTAATAGATAAGGAGCTAGTGAAAGTAAATTACTGGCCAATCTGATTATACTGAGAAATTTCAGTGGATCTCAACATGGCTAGTAGGGCACCTGATACCAACATTTTCAAGAGAGCGTCAACTGAAACTAGCCTTACATACAGCTGTATAACCCCATTCCATGTTGGGGGGTTTATAGCTGCAACTGAGATTAGAATCTGCGGCAAATACTGGATCGAACAAGTTAACATAAAGCAAGTAAACAGCCCTGAATGGTGTCAAAGAATTGGATTTTCTTTTCATTTGAATATTTCTAGTGAGCAAAGGCAGTGAAAAATACATACACATGCACATACTCTGGCCAGTGTTACCTCATAACATCTGCTCCCCAGCAGATTCTTATGTGCAACGACCCACTAAAATGTGAGTCTCACTGGTTTCTATCTGTTAGTTCAGAGACCTGAAGTCAAAATAATTGTGGCCGTGCCACCCAAAACCAAATGTAAAAACATGCGCTTTCCTCTTGGACAAAGCTCAGACACAGTCTTATGTATTCCAGATGTATCTGGGGCAAACTCACACAAGTAAAGACTAGACATGTGAGGCATCACTGTTAAGTTTTCTGAGCCTGTGAGCCAAAGATGCAATTTCACTGCCCAAATGAAAAGGATGTTTGGGAGACCTCGGTTCAAATTCCAATCCTAGCTCACTCAGGGATCCAAAATGGGAATGAGAAAATGGCTTGGGAAAAGACTGAACATAAGGCTTTGTCTAGGCTGAGACCACCTCCAAAAACGTTCACTATTACAACAGCGCAAGCATTGACCTGTTAGAATTAAAAATGTACTTACAATTCTATTTCATCTATCTCGGCAGGCATGGATCTCACAGTCATGATCACTATGGTAGCTGGGACCAAGCTTTTCAGAAATGAGTGCCTGAAGTTGGGTTCTGAAATTGTTTGGCCTGATGTTTCAAAAGTGCGGAGTACATTCAGTGGGAACTGAGCATGTCCAGCACGTCTGAAAATTAGACCAGATCTACTTAGGAACCTAAAATGGATTTAGGAGCCTAACTTTAGGCACCAATTTTTGAAAATCTTGATTTAGGATGGTCTAATCTGTCTAATTTGTCTAACCCAACAGAATGAGTAGATCTTATCCCAATCTCCTGTAGGTGTGCTCAGATGTGACAATGCAGAAACCACCAACATAAGAAGTGCCAACATATACATTCTGGTGACTTAGGCAGAGGCTTATATTTAAACACTTGCAGACTCTTTGGAAAAACAAAATGGAAATTCTCTTGTAATCCCTGAAATAAAAGAATGCATGATGTTCGATTTCACAGTGATCCTTTTCAGGCCATAATGATTAGAATTGCTTCCACAAAAGATTGAGGTCTGGCCGCCCTTCCATCACCTTCAACTCCCCACAAAGTAATTCTATCTTAGCCTTTTTTCTTCTCTTTTTTTTTTTTTTTTTTTTCCTTTTTTTCTTCTTGCAAGGCTGGTGCATTTTGCTCATGCACTTGTGGCTGGAACAGTCAAACGAATCTCTGTAGGGTGCAATTTTTTTGAATTGAATTGAATACCTTATGCAGGGGATTCTTCTTCTCACATATAATGCTTCATGCTGGACAGAGGAGGTTCTTTTAGTTGGCTTCTGCCATGTTAGTTAACAATTAATGAGAAAATAAAAGCAGGTTTGAGGCAAGTAAGTTTCATACCATTGCTAGCCATCTCAAAAAGGCAGAAAGCTTCTATTAGTATGAACCATAAGCTTACTGGCTAAGAAACCAAAATGAATTCCCCTCAGTAATCCTTCAGCTGCAAAGAGATGACTGCAGTTTTCAGCTTCATAACACATGAAAGCAGCTTGTGGCCTTATCAACGAAATACACTTTTTTGGCCAGAGAAGGAAAATTCTTTTTACAGATTCACTTGTTTGAGTCTTTGTAACTGTCTAAAGCAGAAAGTTTAATTTCCATTTGAGGCATCTTTGCAAATATAGGACTCACTCACTCACAAATATTTCCAATAGGTACTGCTCGCAAACATAAGTAATGGTTGCACAAACTACCACACAAATTAAACAACTTCAATAATAAGGAAGGCACCATGGCTAACACTACACAGTCATATGTGCTGTAACATTCTAAAATTTGAGATCAGATTCACAGGTATTTACCTTCCTGAAATACTCTCGGACAGTCAATGGGCCACTTTGATTACCTGGCATTTTTCTTTTATGATTAAGCAGCCATAAGGCTAATGAGCATGGTGAAATTCTTAGGACATTTATCATAATAATTATTCAATGCCACGAGAGATTTCATTACAGACATATTGTGTGGTACTTCCCATTTGCTTCATTTTTTCTCATCTATAAGATGTATCTCATCAGTACCCATTCAACACCCCAAAGAAGAAACCTAGGCCAGGAAAAAGAAAAGGCTCATTTTCTCTTTCCAGTTCCACAGTAGATTTTTGGCAGCCTAAGCTCAGCTCTGCTCAGGGTTATGCAAATGTGTTTGCTCTTCTTTGTCAGTGGCCAAAAATATCATCATTATTGTAAAGAGATGCTTTACAGGACCTGCAAGATCTGGTCCATTCTTCAAAAGCAAGCTTGCAAATATGTCATGCAATGAAATGAGTTTGACATTACTAGGTGATTGTTTATGCTGTCTGGGACATGTTGTAGTGGTGACATTTTATTTCTAGTATTATATGTGCAGTATGCTTTGGATTTTAGGTTTCTAGTACCAAATTGCACAATTTCCACTAGCAACTGCGTAAAAAAAAGATACCCTTATAATGAAACATGTGATAATCTGAGGGCTATCAAATAATGCGATCCTTAACCCCCAACCAAATCAATAAAGGTAGCTTATTTTATTTGTGCAATAATATTAAATTATGAGCTAGATTCACAAGCATCTGTCATAAGAAAGTCTGCCAGAAGGAGGTTGCAGTGATTAAATCTGCCCTATAAACAGCGACTAGCACAGCCCAAAAAAGGGGAAGGCACTGGGCAAGAAGGTGGCATGGCATCCCTCCAGCAGCTAGTATCTTCAAAGTCCAGTGATGGGACAGTAGATGGGGAGGGCTCTGAGTTACTACAGAGAATTCTTTCCCAGGTGTCTGGCTGGTGGGTGTTGCCCACATGCTCAGGGTCTAATTGCTCACCATATTTGAAGTCAGGAAGGAATTTTCCCGTAGGTCAGATTGGCAGCGACCCTGGGGGGGGTTTCACCTTCCTCTGCAGCATGGGGCATGGGTCACTTGCAGATTTAAACTAGTGTAAATGGTGGATTTTCTGTAACTTCACATTTTTAAAATCATGATTTGAGGACTTCAGTAACTCATCTGGAGGTTAGGGGTCTATTTCAGGAATGGGTGGGTGCGGTTCTGTGACCTGCAGTGTGCAGGAGGTCACACCAGATGATAATGATGGTCGTTTCTGACCTTAAAGTCTATGGGTCTCTGCCAGTGGGGCTCTATGGCACCTCAGCTATAAACTGAATCTGCACCTTTCCCCCCACATAGTGGAAGCCTGAGTAGAGAATGTAGTGGTGGAAACACACTCTTCTTTTTCTTGAGGTGAATCTGCCAATGGATGCTTAGTGGCATGGAATGTGTAATCTAACACAGAATTTTGTATGCATCATCTGTGGTGAAGCATGCACGGTAAGCGTCAGGAAATCAGTTAACTGGGTATTAAGGGATGTCTACACTGCACTCTAAGCCCAGGCTCTGACTCCGGTTTGAGCCCAAGCCCTGCTTCCATCCACATACAAATCAGTCTGACATAGGTCAGCAAGCACTCAGGATTCATGTCCTAGGACCCTGCTTGGGAGGGGTGGGAGTGAGAACCGGAGTCTTGCGGTGACTCAGGTCCAAGCCCTGTAATTCTGCAGTGTGAATCCAGCTCGAACTGCAGACTTGAGTCAGAAGTTCTGGGTAGTGCAGTATGGACATGTTAGCATGGCTGTGAGACCAGTGTCCTGTAACTATAAGCCCAAGTTTACAATGCAGTGTGGATACTCAAGATCAGCCCTAGAAACACCGAGTCCACAAGCTCAGATCCCACAGACCTGGGTTTACAATGAAGTGTAGATATACCCTAGAGCCCATGAGCCAAATTCTGATGTCACAGAGATACAAATCAGAAGTAGCTCCATTAAAGTCTATGACGGTAAAATTGGTGTAAGCAAGATTAAAATCAGGCTATATATTTAGAGTCATGCAAAAAAGTGGAGATGTCAGAAACTGCTGGAATAGTTTGCGCTGACTCTTCTTCTAACCAATAAAAACATCTGTACTTCGCAGCAGATATAATAAAAGCAGGTACGAAAAAGGCTACAGGGTATATTTCATCTCAGTATGTGTGCAAAACTGCCAGTGACATTAATAGAAGCAAAGCATCAAACACAAAATAACCCCATCTCTCTCCAATTTGAATGTGAGCAGGTGCCAGGAGCTATAGATTAGTGAGAAATACACGGAGTTCTGAAAAATTCGGGAGCAAGATTTTTGAAGAACTTCTAATGTTATCGAAAAAATGTTTCAATCCTAAATTAAATGCAGTGCTAAGATATTTTAAATATAAATCTGAGGAGAAATTGGAAGAATAAAAAGGTTTTCACTGCTTGCTGTACAGTATTACAACCTTGACATTGAAATAATAGGAATCCATACCATATGGTCTAAAAAAATGATTAGGTACCAAAAAGAGGACAGCAGTCAACAACTGGTATTACAGAAAGAAATGTAAGACTTCATTCTCTCCAATATACTCTAATACCTACCATTGGCATCAATAAGAGTTGCATATGCATATGAAGGTCCATAATTACGCTTAGATGAAAATAAAACTATTATAGACTAACAAATTTATTAGAGCATAAGCTTTTGTGGACTACAGCCCACTTCTTCGGATGCATATAGCATATAGCATCCAAAGAAGTGGGCTGTAGTCCACGAAAGCTTATGCTCTAATAAATTTGTTAGTCTCTAAGGTGCCACAAGTACTCCTGTTCTTCTTTTTGCGGATACAGACTAACACAGCTGCTACTCTAAAACTATTACTGAACTTTCATTAGCTAAAACAACATTGCTGGAAATATCAATATCTCAATTGGTATTGTGCCAAAATTCTTCACTGAGTTGCACCCATGATGTAATCAGTGAAAATACCAAGAGTTTAGGTTGGGATAGAGTTTGGCACATTCAGTCTAACAAAAGTAATACTACATTCTACAAGAATAATTTGTATCTACAGCAAAAAAAATTTTAATTGGAATTGTTAATATTACAAAGAAAGCAATATACTCTTCCATTTTCTTTAATGGACAAACAAAAATAAGTTGAGACTAGTATAACTCTGACAGACCCTGGTCGTCGGCAGGCAGGATCGAACGGGGGACCTCTAGAGCTTAGTGCATGAGCCTCTATCTCATGAGCTAAAGCCAACTGGCTGTTAGCTAAGGCTGTAGAGCAGACACATTTAGCTCTCTGTGTGTAAGTGGTCTCGGTGCCACTAGGTGGGACAGAACACCACACTCAGGAGATATGTGGGTTACACTAGCACAAAAAGGGAGCATTAAAAACAAAATTCATGTAAACATTCACAAATAGTAAAAGTATGCAAAATAGCCCAATTACATTGTTTACCCTCCTTGCAAAGCCAAAGTAAAAAACAAAAAGTGCATTAAAATGTGGGTTTAAAACTTAAAAACTAAGTGCCTTTGCATTGTGTTACCAGGCAGAACCTGTTTGCCAGCTTTCTACAAAACAAACCTATTTTAGATAAAATAAAAGATGAATGTGAAGATACCCTTACCTCAGCATAGCATTTTTCCCATCACTCCTTGTACACCTAACTTGCCTTGTCTGATAACCTATTTCTACATCCCATGGCTTGGAATAGTGGTGGGATTTATAACTGTGCAGTTTGAATGTGCTTCGTTCTGCAGAATCCGAACTGAAATCCAGCATAGTTCTTCCAATAAGACTAACTTCTTTAAGGTGAGGCAACCTGCATTTACTCCAAGGTCCAACTTGAAGACTGTAAGTGTATTCCTCTTCCCCAAGAGAACAAGGGATAGGGACATCACAGATTCTTGATTCAGTAAGATTTGGACAATTGGAACCACCATAGAGTGGAGGAGAGATAACAAAACGAGTTCTGTGTTGTAAACTCCTCACACAGTCTTTGCTGCACTCAGACCATTTGGAGAATTCTGATACAACACAATCCCGTGGACAAGGTATTAGACAAGCTTGTTCTACAGGTGGCTGTGGTATAAAATATTCACATATTTCACTGGCAACTATAGTTCTATTCAGTTTCTGAATACAATGTACGCTTCTGTGTTGTAGCCCATGCTGTGCAGTCACACAGTCTGTAGTCCTTGGTTTGACTTCACCATGAGCAAAAGGAACAAGCACACATATCTGCCATTCTGAAACTTCCCACTCAAAGAGTTCAAGGTGCCAGTCACATACTTGAAAGCAGCTCCTTTGGTTTTCAGGTTTGTCCCTCAGTTCACAGTTTGAATGGTGGGTTGTCCAACCTTCTACATGGACACACCACACGGCTCGACTCCGAATACCACCTGACCCGCAGTCACCTATACATCGCCCCCAATGACCTATGAAAGAAAGAAAACATTGAGCAAATGGTTAGAATGCCCTTCTAAAGGAAAAGTGAGATAATCCAGTTCAGAAAGACTAATTAGAATCCATTGCTGCCATTAATCCACACTAAAAACCTCCTCCTGAAGTCAATGAGAGTTCTGCTGTGGAATAATAGCAAGATCAAGCCTGAGAACAGTGTACAGTTTCAGTATAGCAGTAAATAATTATCATCTTGACCCTGCAGTATGCTGAATGCATCCTAAAAGCCAGACTTGTCTCTCTGCCCATTGACATCACTGGGAGCTAACCCCTTTCAGAGCTTTGAGGAAAGAAGATGATCAGCCTTCATTTTTCTAAGCCTCATTAATATGGGAAACTTTCAAACAATTTTCCATATTTACACAAATTCTCCCTAACATCCAAAATTATAGGCAGCCAATGACATTTCTGTAATAAAATGCATCCAAAAGCCTAGGGAAACACAAGCATTTCATTTCATTTGCACATAGTTTTTTCGGTGTAAAATAAATATAAATCTGATTAAAGAAATAGCAGTCTAAAAGAAAAAAATTCAAAAGTCAGGTTAGACAAAAGAATAAACATTCTTAATAGGGGCAATTAGTCAATGGAATGAACTACATGGTAAGGCAGGTGAATCATCAGAGATGTCAAAAACCAGGATAGATTAAAAAAAAAATCTAGAAAAATAAGATCCTGCTCTTTGCTCGAGGCTGAAGTGGTGGAACTGACTTTTCTAACCTTATGTACCATTGTATGTACTATAAGCCAGGTTTTGCAAGGTGCTTCATTTGGGAGCAGAGGATGTTCAACAGCTAACAGAAAATGATCAGCACCTCACAAGCATTGAACTTTAAATTACTCTGGAGAGAATACATTTAATATGTACTGCAACTGCAAGGTACCATAGCTGACACATGAAGCACATAGCCCAAAAGAAAACTTCTTATGAAATTTTGTAACTGCATATGCAAACACATCAGAATTGTTAAGCGTAGTTATGTGAATCTTATCTAATGATTACTTTTTTAAAAAAGACAAAATATTGCTGTTTCAGCTTTGTTTCATAAAAAAAATTATACGGAATAACTGATATCAAGTTTATACTGTATGAAATTACTGGCACCTGGGGGAAAAAGAAATCTGGACTGAATTTGCTATGCTAAAAAAAGAATACAGCCAACCTGACATGAGAGCTTAGTTATTAATATCATTCCTTACCTTAGAAAGTTTCCAATATCCAGTCACAACACTATTTCACTGGGCAATATATTATGAATATAATGTGCACTTGAAAATACACTGCAACTGTCCTAGAGTTTTAAGAGACCTGGCTGATGAACTTGCTGGACAGTTAATGGTGATTTTCAGTAACTCTTGGTGCACTTTTTAAAAAGGGTAAATGGGATGAACCAGATAATTATAGGCCTTTCAGACCTATGATCAATCCAGGGCAAGATGTTGAAGAGACAGACACAGGACTCGCTTAATAGAGAATGAAAGGAGAATAATGTACTTAGTGCAAATTAGCATGAGATTATGGAAAAATAGATCCTTCAAACGAAGGAAGATTTTTCTGATGAGATTACAAGTTTGGTTAATAAAGGTAATAGTGTTGATGTAATATACTTAGAGTTCTGTAAGGCATTTTGACTTGGTATTGCATGATATTTTGATTAAAACAACCTAGAAAGAGGTAAAATTAACATGGTTCATGTCACACTGTCAGGAGTGACTCACAACCATGTGTACTTACCTCAGGGCAGGCTACCAAAAGCACCCCAAATGAGTGATATGTTCTATAATTAGATTTAACCAAGCCAGCAACCAATGTGAATTCCTGGATCACTATAAAAGTCTTACCATGGAACGACAGACAGTCCCCTTAGACTTTCCAGTCTATCTTGCCAGCCAGGCAAACTGGACTTAGTGATAAATGGCCACTTACACCAAAAATCACAACATAGAATGCTTCCAATCCCAAGGAATTAGTCACTTACTTCAGATCAATTGGTGCCCTAGATCCTACACCAAAGACAAGGCCTGCAGCCAACCCTGGAATAAACTATCCAAAGGTTTGTTAACTTTCTTATTTCTTTTTCCTAGTTATTTACGGGCTAAAGCAAGCAAACACACACAAATGAGCTGCAATCTAAATCTTAAACGTGACAGAGTTGTAGTGATCTGTCAATTCAAAGGGTCTTTCAGGGAGGACCCAGGAGGTAGCCCCTGGGGATCTCTGACTTCAGTTTGGGGTCTCTGGCCCTGTGAGAGTTCAAACAGCCAACAGATGAAATATTATCCTGGGTCTGTGTTTTATTTCCTTCATTCAGCCTCCATGCCCACAGGACGAGCTTTCTTGCACATAGGATTGGTTAATGGAAATGCTTTGTATTGTGATATTCCTTGATAGACCATCTGATTTTGATAGTTCTTCTGGACCGGGGGGGTGGGGAAGGGGGAAAACACACTTCCCATCTGGATTCACAAGTTTAGAGCAAACATTTTCAAAGTTATAAAGCAAACCTTACATATTTCCTTATAGCATGGAATACAGACATTACAAATAAGATTAATGCATGCAGCAACCAGGAGCGGTACCAGGGTTTTTGCCGCCCTTGGCGGCGGGGGTCCTTCCGCTCCGCGTCTTCGAGGCACTTCAGCGGCGGGTCCCGGAGTGAGTGAAGGACCTGCCGCCGAATTTCCGCCGAAGACCCGGAGTGGAAGGACCCCCCGCCACCGAATTTCCGCCGAGGGCGGCAAAATGCCGCCCCCCAAATCTTGCCGCCCTAGGCGACTGCCAAGGGTCGCCTAGTGGAAGCGCCGGCTCTGGCAGCAACTTACAAACATTCTAGAGAGTCTAAACACCAAATACATTCTTATGAGAATGACACACTAACATAATTGAATGGTCTGGTCTCCAGCCATGAGTTTGTCAGTTCTTAGCTAATGCCTGCAGCCTTGGCAAGAGCTGACGACATCTGGCCTGCCAGCACCACAAGCCCACATTACAAACAGGCTAATTGATAAGTCTCAAACTGTAATTGTAAAGGGGGGGAAATAGTCACCAAGCAGGTGTGTTTTCAGCAGGGCCCAGCAGGGATTAGTTCTTGGCCCTATACTATTTAGCATTATCAATGATCTGGAAGAAAACATAAAAAACAACACAAATAGAGTTTGCAGATGACACAAAAAAATGGGTGAGTGGTAAGTAATGAAGAGAACAGGTCACGGATTCCAAGGAATCTGGATAGCTTGGTAAACTGTAAGCAAGCAAGCAACATGTATTTTAATACAGCTAAATGTATACATCTAGGAACAAATAATGTGTCTAGGGTGACCAGATAGCAAGTGTGAAAATCAGGACAGGGGGTGGGGGATAATAGGTACCTATATCAGACAAAGCCTCAAATATCGGGACTGTCCCTATAAAATTGGGACATCTGGTCACTCTATATGTAAGATCATAATTACAGAATGAGAGACTCTATCCTGGGAAGCAGTGAATCTGAAAAGTTTGGGGAGCGTGGTGGATAATCTGGCAAACATGAGCTCTCAGTGTAACAGTGTGTCTAAAAGAGCTGACAGGATCCTAGGATGCATAAACAGCCATGGGAATCTTGAGTAGGAGAAGAGAGGTTATGTTACCTCTATTTGGCTGTGGTTCGCCTGCTGCTGGAATCCTGTGTCAGTTTTGGTGCCCACCATTTAAAAGAAGGATATTGATAAACTGAAAACGATTGATAGAAGAGCCACGAGAATGATTAAAGGATTAGAAAACATACAGCATAGCAATAGAATCAAGGAGCTCACTCTATTTAGCTTAACAAAGAAAAGGTTAAGGGGTGACTTGACTACAGTTTATTAAATAATTGTTATCCATGTAGATACTTATAATGGGCTTTTCAATCTAATAATCAAATTTTTTCAAACCCATCAGAAAAAGGGTATAACACAAGCCAATGGTTGGAAGTTGAAACTAGACAAATTCAGAATACAAAGACGACAATTTTTTAAACAGTGACAGTAATTAACCTTTGGAACAATTTACCGAGGGTTTTGGTGGATTCTCCATTACTGACAGCTTTTAAATCAAGATTGGATAGTCTTCTAAAAGATATGCTCTAGGAGTTCTTTTGTGGAAGTTTTATGTCCTGTGTTATACAGGAGGTCAGACTAGATAACAGAGTGGTCCCTTCTGGCCTTAGAATCTATCAATCTATTCCTATAGGATTTTTTAGAGCCAGAAGATGACTTGCGATAATAGATGGATTTATAATAATACATGGAACTTCAGAATACTATGTTAATTTTTGTTTTATCAATGTTAAAACCTGTCATATGGTTACAAGTCTAAAAAATGAGACTTAAATGCAATTATATTATAATGTAATTCAATCAAAAATGCAAATGCACACTCAGCATAGCATTGCAAAGTAGGCTATTTTTCAACTTTTTTTTTTAAAATAGAGATCATTAAGAAACTGCAAAAAAGGAAGCCTCATAAAACAGACTCAGGTGCAGGCAGTATTCCCTGAGTGAAGACCTATCTTGTGACGAGCTTTGTATTTCTGTTGATTACGCTTAGGTCTGGAGGCATAGTCCAGGCTCAGCTGCACAATCCTGACTAGCAGCCGAACACTGAAATCTATACTGAGAGCAAAACTCCTGATAAATTAATAGCCATTTTGTCTGAGCACGAAGTAGAGGCACATATCTGAGCTGAACAGAGGATTAGGAGAGAACACAATACATTCCACATTCTGTCCCTAAACATTATTGCTACCCCTTCTCCCCAGAGCTAAAGCAAGTTGCTCTGATGCAAATCCTGCCAAGACTATGGTTTCCTCTAATAGGTAAGTACTTGGGGGCGGGGGACGTGAGATGGAACTGCTTGTTAACTTCCTAGTGCTAGCATGCAAACTTCTTGTAGGTGTGAAAGTTATAATGTTTCATAAATATAATATTTAACTATTTGTGCCCTGACTTAAGTAAAATTATTAAAATGCTAGCTTTAGTAAACCTCACAAGATACTTGTATTGCATTATGAAAATATAGAACACTAAGCATTATAATACAGATAAGCATGTAATTTCTGACATCTTAGACCAAAGGAAAGGTTTTAGGTTTGAGGGTTTTTTGGGTTCCCTGTACCCTCAGACCTCAATCCTTCTCCTTCCACTGTGCATAATCAGTAAAGATAATTCACCCCAAAGTCCCAGACAGTATTTGTCCTCTGTAGTACCAACAGCAGCCCATCTCCACCACCCAGCTTTTAAAAGCCAATTATACTTTTAACAAGGAATTAAATGCCCATGTGCTGATGGTGCCTTCTGCATATGGATCTAAGGAGAATGATCCCAAGCATGTTGCTACATGCGTATATATGGCTGTAGAAAAGACTGGAGCAGGCAAGCTTGTGGACAAGTGCAATCGTGTTTTCAAGTTAACCACAAATTGCTAAAACAAAATTAAATTTTACTTGTGGCAAAATTGTGTTCCTAGTCGAAACATGTTAGCGTGTTTTTAACATATTTTCACAGTGTAGACAATTGGCAATTTCAGCAAAGAGGTTAAAAAAAAAAATCAGATACAGGGATTCAACTAGACCAGCTGTTCTCAAACTGTGGTTTGGGACCCCAAAGTGGGTCATGACTTTGTTTTAATGGGGTCGCCAGGGCTGGCTAAGACTTGCTGGGGCTCGGGCTTCAACCCCACTGCCCAGAGCTGAAGCCGAAGCCTGAGGGATTCAGCCCTGGGTGGCAGGGCTCAGGTTACAGCCCCCCTGACTGGGACTGAAGCCCTTGGGCTTCAGCTTTGACCCCTTCCCAGTTCAGGGCAGTAGGGCTCGGGCTTTGGCTCCCCGACCCGGGGCAATGAGAATCAAGCAGACTCAGGCTTCAATCCCCCCTCCTGAAGTCATGGAGTAATTTTTGTTGCCATTGGGGGGTTGCGGTGCAGTGAAGTTTGAGAACTCCTGGGCTAGACCCCCAGTCCCCACCCAGTTCAAGTTTAGGTACACTGATGGGGCAATGCGGGAAAGCATTTTGCCACTGCCCCACTATTCCTGCTTTATGGATAGCTAGAGGACCTCTGCAGAGCTACAATTTGACATAATTTATAAGCAAAAATGTAAATACATTAAATATTGTAAATTACACTAAAACGTAAATATTTTTGTTCAAGAGAACAAAGCATCACAACCCCTTACTTTTAGGTGCCTTGCCACCCCGGGGAAACCACAACCCCCACGTTAGAGGCCTAGGCTCCATATATAATGCCTGGAGACAATTAGATGCCTAAGAATGGGATCTGCAAAAGGCATCACATTGAGTGGGGAGCCAGCTAATCTAGCCAGTAGGAAATGCTGAAGAGATGGCTATTGACTAAGCCCTGCCTCTCAAGGGGAGTTAGGCACCTAACTCTGGGCCAGGGAGAGGTGCCTATCTTTGCTTGGGATTCTCAGCCAGAAACCTGACATTCAGCTTCCTGAAATTAGGTTGCAAAGCTGTTTCTGGCAAAAACACACACACAAGGGAGGTGCACCATCCTTACAACTTCTAGCCCAGTCTCTAGGGCATTAATCTGGGATGTGGGAGACCCAGGTTACAGTGAATATATAACTACTGATACCCAATGGAAGAGCTCTAATAGCAGTGAGAGAGCATTGTCCCAGAATATACCATAGCCCAGGGATTAGACTCACCTCTGTGGGGGAGGGGGAGAGATCCAATTTCAAATACCTTTGCAACAGCAAGCTAAGGGAGGAATGGAATCCAGGTCTCCCGCATGCTCTAACCCTAATCTCTGGGAAGTTACCTTTGCCTCCTCCTCCCCCCATTTTGTGGGGGGGTTAGGTGTGCTCTGAGCAAGACCCAAAAGCAAGATAGGTGGGGAATGCCTAGTTTGAGGATCCTGTTGTGGCTTAGGCATGAGCTAGGTGCCTGGGCACCTAGGCAGAGGTGGCTGCGTGCATGTTCACTGACAGAAACTTAGGCAAATCGGAAATGTTAACCATGGAAATTTAGATGGCTACAGAGTTAGGCAGCAGGTAAGTGGGGATTTTGAAAGTCTCTGGGTGAAGATGTGGGGAGGGAGAGAGAGGAGAGAACAGGTTATGTCATGGTAAGGGTTTACCAAATCATGACAAGGACATGGATGAGGTACTTCTAGAACAAACAAATGTCCAACACACGGGACCTGGTAGTGTAATGGAGGACTTTAACTACCCAGACATCTGTTAGAAAAGCAATATGGCAAAACATGAAACATGCAATAAGTTCTTGTAATGTATTGGGGACAACTTTTTATTTCAGAAAGTGGAGGAAGTACCATGGGGACAGCTATTTTAGACTTGATTCTGATCAACAGGAAAGAATTGGTTGCAAATCTGAAGATGGAAGGCAATTTGGCTCAAAGTGACTATGAAAGGATAGATTTTGTGATTCTAAAGAAAGGAAGGAAAAGAGTAGCAGAATAAGAGCAACAAACTTCAAAAGAGCAGACTTTAACAAGCTCAGAGAACTGGTAGGAAAGGTCCAATAGAAAGAAAATCTAAGGGATAAAAGAGAACTGGGAGGTTCTCAATGAGAAAATATTAAAGGGGCAACAGCAAAGTATCCCAATACAAAGGAAAGATAGGAAGACTAGCAAGAGGCCAATATGGCTCCATCATGAGCCCTTTAATCACCTGAAAAATCAAAAAGCAATCCTAGAAAAAGTGGAAACATGAACATATTGCTAAGGATGAGTACAAAAGAATAGTGCAAGTAACTAGGGACAAAATCAGAAATGCAAAGGTACAAAATGAGTTACACCTAGCAAGGAACATAAAAGGCAATAAGAAAAGGTTCTTTAAATGCATTAAGTTAGGGCAAGAGAAAGCCATAGGAAAGCAAAAGTCCTCTACTTAGTGGGAAGGAGAGCTAATAACAGATAACGTCAGGAAGACTGAGGTGTTTAATGCCTATTTTGCTTTAGTCTTCACACAAAAAAAGAATTGTGACCAGATACTTAGCACAATTAACATTAACCACACAAAGGAAAGAATGCAACCAGAATAGGAAAAGAACAGGTTGCAGAATATTTAGATAAACATTTAGATGAGTTCAAGTTGACAATTTCAGAACAGTTAGCAATTATCTCTGAAAATTTATGGTGGATGGGTGAGGGCCCAGAGGACTGGAGAAGGGCAAACATTGTACCTATCTTTAAAAAGGGAACAAAGAGGACCTAGAGAATTATAGACAAGCCAGCCTAATGTAGATACCTGGAAAGATACTGGAAAAAATTATTAAATGATCTATTTGTAGGCACCTAGAGGATAATAAGGTGATAAGTAAGGCTGCGTGTCTGTCACAGAGGTCACATAAGTCACGGATTCCGTGACTTTTGCAGTGGCCTGCATGGCTGGCTCTGGGGCTGCCTCAGCAGATCAGGCAGCCCCTGGGCCAGCAGCACCAGCCACTGCTGGAGCAGTTTGGGTGTAGAAGGGGGCTCAGGTGGTTGGAGTGCAGGGCGGTGCTTACCTCGGGGAGGAGGGGGTTCCGCGTGCTGCCCGCGCTTGCAGGCGCAGCTCCCACTGGCTCCAGTTCCCAGCCAATCGGAGCTGCAGAGCCGGAGCTCATGGCGGGGGCAGAGCGCAGAGCCCCCCTGGCCTTCACTCCCCCAGAAGCTGCAGGGACACATGGAGCTGGGTATTGAGCCTGCCAGCCCCGTCAACCCGCCCCCCCCCCCCCCCCCCGCACCAGCAGGGGTCCCAGGCTGCTGCCCGGTCCCCCTCCCCCAGCACCAGCAGGGTTCCCGGGCCGCACACCAATGGCGCACACCAGCACCAGCGGGGATCCCGGACCACCACCCCCAGCACCCATGGCACCTTCAGACCGCCTCCTTAGAGAACCCCGGCCTCCCGGTCCAAGTTTTAGTTAGGAGTATATAGTACAAGTCACGGACAAGTCACGGGCTGTGAATTTTTGTTTACTGCCCATGACCGGTCCATGACTTTTACTAAAAATACCTATGATTAAAACATAGCCTTAGTGATAAGTAATAGCCAACATGGGTTTGTCAAGAAAAAAATCATGCCAAACCAAATCTGATTTCCTTCATTGACAGGATTATTGGCCTACTGGATGGGGTGACGCTGTAGACATGATGTTTTTATTTCAGTAAGGTTTTTTTTACATAGTCCCATGTGACAGTCTCATAAGCAAACCAGAGAAATGTGGTCTAGATTAAATCACTGTAAAGTGGATGCAAAATTGGCTGAAAGACAGTACATAAACAGTAGTTATCAATAGCCTGCTGTCAAACTGGGGGGATCTGTCTAGTGGGATCCCGTAGGGTTCTGTCCTGGATCCAATACTATTCAATCAGTGGTGGCTCCAGGCACCAGCGCTCTAAGCGTGTGCCTGTGGCGGCAAGCTGCGGGGGGTGCCCTGCCAGTCCCTGCGAGGGCGGCAGTCAGGCAGCCTTCAGCAGCATGCCTGTGGGAGGTCCGCTGGTCCCGTGGCTTCGGCGTACCCGCCGCCAAACCTCCCACAGGCATGCCAGTGAATCTGCGGGACTGGGGACCTCCCGCTGGCACACCGCCGAAGGCAGTCTGCCTGCCGTGCTTGGGGGGGCAAAAAAGCTAGAGCCATCTCTGTATTCAATAATTTCATTAATGACTTGGATAATGGAGAGGAGAGTATGCCCATAAAACTTGCAGCTGACACCAACCTTAAAGAGGATTGCTAGCTCTTTGGAGGAAAGGATTTGGGGGCTATAGTGGATCACAAATGGAATGTTAGTCAACAATGGGATCCAGTTGCTAAAAAGCTAACATTCTGGAGTCAGTAACAAGAATGTCATATATAAGGCATGGGAGGTAATTTTCCCCCTCTACTCAACACTGGAGAATCCTCAGCTGGAATACTGAGGCCCACACTTTTAGAAAGACATGGAAAAAATGGACAGGGTCCAGAGGAGAGCAACAAGTATAAAAGGTTTAAAAAACATGGCCAAGGAGGAAAGGTTAAAAAAGCTGGTTACGTTTGGTTTTGAGAAAAGAAGACTGAGTGGCGGACCTGATAACAGTCTTCAAATGTTAAGGGCTGGTATAAAGACAAGAGGGGCTTAATTTGCAGCAAGAAAGATTTAGGTTAGATATTAGGAAAATCTTTCTAACTATAAAAGGATAGTTAAGCACTGGAATAGGCTTTAAGGGAGGTTATGAAATCTCTATCATTGGAGATTTTTAAGAACAGGTTGGACAAACATCTGTCAGGGATGGTCTGGTGTAGCTGATCCTCTCTCAGTCCAGGGGGCTGGACGGATGACCTCTCGAGATCCCTTCCAGGCATATATTTCTATGATTCTAAATATTGGATTTAAATGCCAGGCACCTAAGTCTTTTTAAGGATGTAGCCCTTAGAAAACTAAGTCTTCTTTTCAAGAGTGACAAATACTTCAGAGACTAATTCCCATTGACTTCCAATGGCACTTAGGCACCTAAGTCACTTTTGGAAAAGGGACTAAGGCACTTCTGAAAATTTTACTCCTTCTGCCTGTATTTTCCACAATTAGATTCAGTTGTTGAACAGAGGCACATAAATATTCTGAATAGGAAAAAGCTGCATTAAACTATATGATAAAGTTAAAATATGGCATATATTTCTAAGAGAACTATATAAGCATATGCTAACAGATGACAAATAGCTTCTAAAGAGGATTTTTTAAATCAAATCACATATAATGATCCACTGGCACTTTAAATATACATTCTTGAAATTTCTTGTAAAATATTCCACACCAAATCTCAAAAATTATCTAAATATAAAACAAACCAACTGAAGAGTTAGATGCTGCCCTCGTTTTAACAGTAATAGGCAGTCATATAATTTAAGTATTATTGCATTAAATAGATTTATGAAATGTTGATCATTGAGGTGTAATTACTAAAATAATAAGAAGAAGAACGCAGCTTTTTGATGACTTGATTATATTATCATATAGCAGTTTTATATGCCTAAGCAGTTTTAATAGATTCAATAAGATGTGTTTTGTTTAGTGCATATTTTTAAGCAATTTATTAGCTCAAGTATAATATTCAGGCTTCAACTTAGTTCATCTTTTTAATTAAATTATTCATTTCACTGGATTAGTTTAAATGATACTCTGAAGCATATCACACCATCGCTGTAAGACTTTTCTTTGGGATGAAAGATTTTCAGAGTTTAATTAGTGTGATGTACACAGCAACGTTTACGGTTTTTAGAGCTATACATCAAAGTAGCCTAAAAAAACAGAAAGGAATGTTGGGTATAAAGGAGGGATGGCCAAAGTGCACTTGCCAAATCGCATCATTAGAATGAGTTTACACAATACTGCAGAAGAATTGTTCTTCTCTGTAGTTTTTTGCTCAACAGCTAATCCATAAAATAGCTGCAACTTGAACAACAATCACCCTGACTGGATAGAACGAGAAGAAGCCTGAGCACAAGTTGAGATAGTACAATTTTACATCAAATGCGAATTTAGGATAAAGAATTACTAAAAAAGACAGTCAAGCAAGACACAGCAGTAATGAGACTGTCACTGACCACAGCCTCCAATTGCAATGATTCTGTGGTACACATGCCAGAAAATTTGCTTTATGCCAGAGATGGGGGGGGAGGAAGCTAAGTAAGTGTAAGAAAATCAGATGCAGGACTCATTAATATGGATTCGCTGCACCTCCTGATAATCTCTTTTTGGACACGAGAGTAAACTAATCCACAACGCTTCATTGCTCAGCCAAATTTCCTGCTGTATAGCTTAACGAAGTGGAAGGATGCAGATATTTGCACTCAATAGTGTGCTCTGTAGTTAGTAGTTAATTATTTTTAGGCGCTTTCTCCATAAATAAATTTAATATCAACTAGAAGTATTGAAGAATATGAACACTAATAAACGTTATTAGAAACCCCATAAAATGATGACACCAAAAAGGAAGCATTCTGGAATGATATGTTAGTTGTCCTGGCGTTAGATAGAAGGCCACCCACAATTAAAGCTAAAGAACAAATAAAGTGAACTTTCTTTATGTGAGAGAAATCAGCCTATGAAAAGTGGGAAATCTCCATCCATTGCTACATAATGAAAAAACAGTTTACTGCCCGAAATTTAAGCAAAGAAATTATTTTCTTACATAGCAATTTATACTAGCAATAAAGGATATCAAAGTGGTCCTTTATACCGTAGTTGAACGTCCATGGATTATATTGGCAAGAGGGGCTCAACTCAGATAACTATTTTGCTTATTAACTTCTAGTCTGACTGATTTTCATTGTAGGTAAATAATTCAATATCTCATCATAGCTGTCAGCAAAAGAAGTATAAGTCTCAACAAGCAACATATAGATGCCATACTGGGATGGTCCATGTATACAAGGTCTTTTCCTACCAAACAACACCCTTAATATATAAATTGTAGAGTAAACAATATTACATACCCAGCCAGAAAACTAATGGGAGGTAAAGCAATAAAGAAAGAAGCTGAGAACAAGATGAAAAGAGGTAAGCAAAATTCCCACAAGAGACACTTGAGAGTCAACAAATGATTCCTTTATATAAGGGAAATTCACAGAAATGAAACTCAGCAACAACAAGAAATGATAAATGCTCTAGGGAAATATGTAATTGGTGTATGTGTTACATTAAGTTAATCATATTCAGAAAGGCTGCGTACAGGGCCGGCTCCAGGCACCAGCGTAGCAAGCAGGTGCCTGGGGCAGCCAATGAAGAGGGGGGTGGCACGTCTGGCAGCAATTCGGCGGCGGGGCCGTCACTCCCTCTCGGAGCGAAGGACCTGCCGCCAAATTGCCATCGTAGAATGAAGCGGCGGTAGAGCTGCCACCGATCGCGACTTTTTTTTTTTTTTTTTTTTTGCGCTGCTTGGGGCAGCAAAAACGCTACAGCCGGCCCTGGCTGTGTAAGACCTCAAGATCTAGAATGCAGGCCTGCAGCACTACCAGGCAGCAGACATATCCAGACTGCCACCCAGCAACAACTGTAACCAGTTTCAGCTCCACTTCCCCTGACCCGCTGTGGAAACAGACCATAGGAAGTTCCATCACAGGGGTTTGACAGACAGCAGCCTTATACCTCTTAATTGGCTCTCTGCCTTATATAAACCCAAAGGGCATTCCAAGAAGTGTCCAGGAAACAGTGCGGCTCTCCTGTAGTTGCCATGACCATTCCTGCTCTTTGCTCCTGAATCCTGACATTGACCTCGACTTTACCACCTGACTCGCACTCGGTCTGGAATCTGACTACAAACTCTTCTGTTACTCCCAGCCTCAGGTTTGCTCCTGCTCTGGTCCTTGGCCTGGGCTGTCCTTATTGGGATCCTGACAGGCTGGATGGAATTTAGCTTTCTGAAGTATGAACTGGACCAATGTGGAGTCTAAGAGCAGGTCTACACTATGGGACTAAGGGCTTGTCTATACTTACGCGCTGGTTCGGCGGCAGGCAATCGAACTTCTGGGTTCAATTTATCACGTCTTGTCTGGACGCAATAAATCGAACCCAGAAGTGCTCCCCATCGACTCCGGTAATCCTGCTCGGCGCGAGGAGTACGTGGAGTCGACGGGGGATCCTGCCTGCCGCGTCTGGACCACGGTAAGTTCGAACTAAGGTACGTCGACTTCAGCTACGTTATTCATGTAGCTGAAGTTGCGTACCTTAGTTCGAATTGGGGGGTTAGTGTAGACCAGGCCTAAGTCAAACGTAGGTGGAGTTGCGTAACTTAGGTTGACTTTTTGCGCTGTCTACACTGCACTGGGTCAACAGGAGAAAGTCTCCCGTCAACTTACCTTACGCTTCTTGTTACAGTGGAGTACCGGAGTCAATAGAAGAGTGATCGACCTTTGATTTAGTGGGTCTTCAGCAAACCTGCTAAATCAACCCCGGTGGATCGATTGCTGTGCATCTATCCCCCATTAAGTGGAGACAAGCCCTAAGAGTCTGCTAACATAAGCCAATGCTCTCAGCCTCACAGTAGTCCATCAAAATGCCTACTTGCCATCTGAGAAAATTTCTGTCCAAAAATGTAGACCAGTTCTAATCAATAAAGCACCATAAGTATTTATAATACAGCTCTTTTATACCACTCCAGCAATGGAAAAAAAAGAGCCTTAAATCTTTTACACCTGTTTTATACTCCTAAGGGAATTCTCCAAGAATAATGGAACAATTGACTAAGCAGACAGGCTGATAAACTCTGCTCTGTTTGAGGGGACAGAGCCTGCCCCATGCCTACCTCCTCAGAAACTCCCCAAAGCCCTGCCACTCCATACCAGTATGCAGCAATAAAGAGCAAGAGGCACACAGTCTCACTCACACGCCCAGCTCTGGTCCCCCTGGCGGTCATGACGTATCCCCACCTAAGTTCCCCGTAAGCTGCACGGCCGCGCAGCAGCCTTCTTAGGGAGGTGCTCAGGGAACCCACGCGGGCACCTGCCACGGCCTGGGGAGGGGCGCACCTCCCTTGGCCCCAACCTAGGCCGGACCAGACCGGACCCTGCTGTGGCTGGCACGGGACAGCTCAAGCCGCAGCCGGCGCACCACAGCACGGCTCGAACCCAGCCGCGGCCCGGAGCTCCTGGGGTAGGGGCGCCTATCCTGCAGCCCTAGTCCCGGAGCTGCCATGGTGGGGGACAGGCGCCTCTCCCCCCTAGCCCAGGTGCTGCTGTGGGGAGAGAGCGCTAGGGAGAGTCCTCTCTCCCCGCCATAGCCCCGGAGCACCCTCCTGCACCCCAAACCCCTCGTCCACGGTCACACATCACCTCCATATTGGTGCACATAACAAAATTCATTCTGCAAATGGGTGGGAAAAATTAGAGAGCACTGCTCCCCATTCCGGTGATGATTTGTCTCCCTGCTGGCTGCTCAAACCAACATGCCTGCACCGCCGGGAAGGGACACAGGACTGCTTTTGTGGCTTCCCTTTGTTTCCCTGTCAGAAGTCATCTGCAAATAAATCTGCAGGGACATGAATTCTGAGCATGCTCAGTGGCACAGAATTTCCCAGGGAGTCGAGGGGGAAGAGAGAGAGTGTGAGTGAGTGAATGAGTGTGTGTAACCCACACCCCTCCTGGGTGTCGTAATCTGTCCCATCTAGTGGCACTGAGACCACTTAGAGAGAGAGATTAATGAGTCGGCTCTACAGCATAGCTAACAGCCATATGGCTTTTAGCTCATGCATTTAGCTTCAGAGGTCCCAGATTCGATCCCGCTCGCCAATCTGTCGGTGTTACATGTGCAGTTCCTATTCATTAAATTAGGGTATGTCTTCATTGTGCAGTTAACCTGGTTTTAGCCCCAGACCACTATCACCCCATAGAAAAACCTCTGATCTAGGTTTGGAGTCGCTTTAAAGCCTGGCTATTTAACATGGAGGAGTGTATAGGTGAGAACCTGGGCTCTGGCTTAACTCAGGCTGGAACGTGTCACATGGTAACTAGCTTTGAACACCACCCCTCTCCCTCAGTCCTTTCAAGGAATGCCCACTTAGGTCCCAGACCTCTAGCCTTTACCTGTGTCTGAGCAGAAACCCATGTCCCACTGCCTTCTAACTGGGGGTTTTCTGACTGCAGTCACCTTGTACTTCACTGTGATAATCCCAAGCAGGTCTGGCAAATATCCTGCTCCTTAATTTCTGTCCAAGACAATGACAGAATTTTTATCAGTGACCACACAGCTCTTACAAAGGAGAGTACTTTTATTTAGGGACAACAGCATGCAAAGAAAAGATTTAAAAAAAATAAAAGGATCTGTAGCCCATCTGTCCTAAGGTGACCCTGGCATGTTCCAGTCTTTCCAGCTCTTCAGCAGGGTAGAGTCCTCCCTGGAACAAAAGGTCATTTCCATTTTTTGGATCAAAATCCTTCATCTCCCAGCCTCCTGACAACAGGTAAAACCACTTACTGTCCCCTTCCACAGGGGGCCCAAGCCTCAAAGAGCAGGGTATCTGCATAACCAGCTTTGGGATTTTGTATTAATCACTCCCAAGTGATTTTAATTCCTGAAGACCTTGACAGCCTTCCCCAACGAGACAGCATACCATCCGTGGTTCACAGAGATATACATTACTTTTATAAAATTGAATACAATCATCTCAAGATTCACCTGCGTTAGTCATTCCTGTCTCAGAACCCACCCATTTTGTACAGAGAACACAAGCAAAAGCATTCCAGTGCCAAGAGTCCTTCAATGCCCATCCCACATTTCCCCCCAAAGGACAGATAAGTTCTCCCACAACTGACCAGAAAAGAATCCTAGAGTGTCTCAGCACAACGAACCATGGGGATATGGTTCCAGACACACACAGGCAAGCGCAAAAAAAAGAGTGACGACACAGAAATGTGGGTGGGGCTTTGCTGTGAAGATATTCACACCTGGGCTAACTGGGATGCACAGACACGCATGTCAATCATGCAGGTTAACTCTGCAGTGAAGACTATAGAAGTTGGAGTGAGTGCAGACTTGTGGATCTGCCACAGGGGAGAGTTCCAAAAACCTACAACATAATGAAAAAAGTCCTTCTTAGTTCTCCTGTATAGTCATAGAAGTGAAGGAACTCAACTAATATAGAACACAAGAATGGCCATAATGGGTCAGACCAAAGGTCCATCTAGCCCAGCATCCTGCCTTCCGACAGTGCCCAATGCCAGAGGGAATGAACAGAACAGGTAATCATCAAGTGATCCATCCCATCACCCATTCCCAGCTTTTGGCAAACAGAGGCTAGGGACACCATTCCTGCCCATCCTGGCTAATAGCCATTGATGGACCTATCCCCCATGAGCTTATCTAGTTCTTTTTTGAACTCTGTTATATCTCATTATCTTTCACTAACATGAGAAAATTAAAAGGACACTGGAAATTTTTAATACAACATAAACAAATAGATTTCACAGAATGTCTCAAACTGTCTAACACACTACAGTAATAATGATGTAAGAGCAGTTACTAAATTAAATCAATCCAATAGAAAACAATCTATAGATCATTTTATTTACCAGCTTTTATCTGACAGAAAAAGTCCATATTGCTTAGCTAATTCAGTTACCACCAAGTAATATAACACAGTAATTGTAGCTTGTAATCTGAATTGCTTTTCATGCCTACAGACTAAAAATTATGCAATAATTATGCTCGCAAGGACACAATGACATTTGCTCTTACACTCTGACATGCAGGGCTCATGAACATCAGAAAAAACAAGCTATTTAGATAATGAGTCTATATTAGGAATAAATTGTTTCAGTACTAAATATCAACCCGAAAATGTGCACTTTAATAAGGGTTGCTTAATAAGCATGTTATTGCTTAATAAGGATGGCTATTATAATTATGATTTGTTTACTATGACATTTAGCTGAGTTGCCATCCATTCACCATCTGAGAGATCATTCAACAATGAATATCTCTCAAAGTTTGTCCCCATGGCTATATACTCATTTATGAACTCAGGGACAAAATTAGCAATTAATTAAATATTTATGTTTGTAATTTCAACAGATATTGTCCAAGTCACATTTAATATATAAAATAATGAAAGAACCTTGAAGAAAATGAATGGGCAATTACTCTAGAAGTCTTATTTTTCTTATGTTTGTTTTTATGTCTCTCTTTTGGCATAGATCATAACAGAAGGGTTCTATTTAGAAACCAAAAATATACTGAGGAGCATTTGTACACGGCTGAAATGATGTTTCTTTAAAAACAATGTATTAATCACAGTAGACAAAAACCACCAAATATAACATCAGCAAATCATGATTTTATTACTGCCAGACTGAAGAATTACTTCAGGCAGCTTCTATCATAACTCGTCAAGATCATCCGTGTACTTGGATTGAATATTTGCAGTTGGCATAAATCCAGCATCTTTCCATGTGATCACATTTGAGTCTGAGACAATAGAAGACTAAAAGTTATTTTTATTTGTCTTCATGGATAGGTGCTGCTGACTCAAACAAAATGTCAGTTTTGTTTATAATATTTTTTAAAAAAATTATGAATTATTGATCACTAGTTGCAAGAAAAAAAAATCAGTTAAAGCTGGCTTCCTGGAAAACTCTACTAGAAATTTACTCATAAAATCCTCTTTATCTAGTGGAAACAATATGAGAAAGAGAGCGTAAATGAAGCTCATATATATATTCAATTCCCATTGAAATTTGTTTTAAAATTTGCATTTTTGGAACTGAGCCGAAATCAAGAAGTATTAGTCAAACCTCTGTGAGCTTTGGTAGTTTAGATAAGGAAACAGGGTCAAGTCACTGTGGATTTTATAGGATTCCTCTAATGATGTTTTGTAAAATTAAAACCCACTTGCTTGTCCAGTTTAGAGATGGAAGAAAGCAAAACCCCTCTGTTCAGACACCCTGGACTTTGGTGCTCTTTATTTTTAACATGCATTGTTATAACTAAGTTTCCATGGACACTGAGGAAATAAGAATGTGGATCCTGTCTCAAAGAGCACAGAGCTAGATTCCCCTTTCATGCCCCCCACACCTGCTTTGTGAAACTCTAGCAATACGAAGCTGGCAAATTCTGTAGATCCAGGTACACCAGCACAGCGGTTGTGTTAGGAGTATGTCTCAGGGAAGAGTGGAGAGCTGTTAGTGATGGATAACAGTGTGGGGAGGAGGGGAAAGGGGAAAAAAAAAAAGAGAGAGAAATTCAGTTTTAGACAAACTAAATTTGAGGAGGTGGCAGTACATCCAAGACCTGACATTGGAAAGACAAATCTCAGCTGAAATATTGCTTTTTCATCTTGGTTGTACTTAATTGTCTCAATTCTTTTGCTATTTATTATTAAACAACAATTTGGCAAAAGATCTTCTACTATAATTTCTATGAAAGATGCTATAAAAATAAAATTGTATTGTATTTGTAGTGTGTCATACAGAGCATATAAAATTCCTCTAATTAATTTTAAATATGTGCAGCGCTATTTAAAAATTTCATGACACAGTATTAAGTAATTCAGAGTCTTAGTTATTCATCTTATTCTAGATTTGAATAAGGATGAAGTTTAGTGATTTACAGCAGTGCCGTAGTTTTTCCCCTCCAATTTTACAATTAAAGTCTTCACATTATTATCCACATGGGGACACACCATAGACACACAAGATGTTCTGCAGTAATGGATAAAGAACAGTGCTGCTTATGAAGATCCAGTGATTTATTAACCTCTTGGTACTGGGAGGCAGAATTTCTCAACACTAAGCACTAATGTAAACTGCATTAGCTTAGCTATTGGATCATGTACCCCCGTCAAGGAGACAGCCTAGGAAAACACACTCCCTCTCCACACTCCCTAGTTTTGAAAGCAGGAAAACACCTCCCATACAAAGCTGTTTCTACGATACCAATATAGCATTTTTTGATAGTGAATTAGGAGAAACTTTCTGTCTTGATAACTGACAATTAGAAAGACAGGTCACACTTTATAGTAAGGTTCAATTCCTAAATGTTTTCAACTGGTTAGTAAATGATTAATAGAAGTCATCAGCATGCTACAGACATGAGTAGTGAGTGCTACAGACGGTTATCTACATCAGTAGAAGGTGTTATAGGTGGTTACAAGCAAGCTCTTACTTTCTCTAACAATCTATAAGAATTAATTAACCATTTATTAGAACACCTATTAATCCCGTATCAGCTAATTACAAATGCAACCTTTATACAAAGTCTGACCAAAAAAAATTATTTATCATTTTGCTTTGACTGAGGACTTCGCACTCTGATCAGAATCACCAGGTCCTCAGTGAAAAAGCCAAAAAGAACCCAATACAAAGCCCCTTGGAGTACTGTATTTCTATGTTTCCCCTGCTTGAAGTCAAATCCATGATTGTGACTGAGGCCTCCTTCCACTCTGACAATGCACGGTCCCTCCACACATGATCTCAGGTGCATAATCTGACCTATAGTTTGATAGTTGCCACATCAGCAAAAGCCTTTTTTTCCCCTCTCCCTGTTCCTTTCACAGACCTTACTCCATCTGGCTTTTATGCCCATAAGAGAATTGTTCCAATTTATTCTTCAGCCATGCATAAGGTCCAGATTTGATGTCTGGACCTGCCTGCTTACTAATCAGGCCTGCAAAGGGTAAAACTGCTGCAGAGGCGGCATACTTAGCCAGAAAGAGAGCGACCCACACATCTCAGCAGTGAACTATACCAGATGATTTACGGAGCAGCATTAATGGATTCCAAAGGGAGCCATAACCAGGCATCTCTGCTAGAGGTTGATTGCCCTGACACTGGGCCACAGTAGGAAAGTTAAAGGGGAAACCCTGGCAGGTGGTTCAACATCTATTGGGAATTCAAGCTCTAAAGCCTAAGGAGAATTCTTACACTGATTCAGAAACAATGAAATATACTTGGCTTAAATCACAAAGAATTGCCATGTGTTGTTTTAGGCCCCTGTGTGAAACCTCAGGAATGAGGTTGATGTGTTTATAAAATGTAAATGCTTAGAATTAAAGATAAATCTCTGCACCTTATCATGTAGTCCTTTTCTCAAGCAAAATTCCCATTAATTTCAATGGGTATTTCACATGAGCAAGGAGTGCAGGACTAGACCATATATCTGACTTTTGATAAGCAAACCCATTTCCTCAGCCAATTTTAAAGACCAGTTGTCATAACTATAAAGGGAAGGGTAACAGCTCTCCTATGTACAGTATTATAAAATCCCTCCTGACCAGAGACTCCAAAATCCTTTTACCTGTAAAGGGTTAAGAAGCTCAGGTAACCTGGCTGACACCTGACCCAAAGGACCAATAAGGGGACAAGATACTTTCAAATCTTGGGGGGGGACGGGGACAGAAAGGCTTTTGTTTGTGCTCTTTGTTTGGGAAGTTGTTCGCTCTTGGGACTGAGAGGGACCAGACATCAATCCAGGTTCTCCAAATCTTTCTGAGCAAGTCTCTCATATTTTAAACTTGTAAGTAAACAGCCAGGCAAGGCATGTTAGTTTATCTTTGTTTTCTCAACTTGTAAATGTACCTTTTACTAGAGTGTTTATCTCTGTTTGCTGTACTTTGAACCTAAGGCTAGAGGGGGGTCCTCTAAGCTCTTTAAGTTTGATTACCCTGTAAAGTTATTTTCCATCCTGATTTTACAGAGATGATTTTTACATTTTTCTTTAATTAAAAGCCTTCTTTTTAAGAACCTAATTGATTTTTCCTTGTTTTTAGATCCAAGGGGGTTGGATCTGTATTCACCAGGGAATTGGTGAAGAGTTTCTCAAGGCTTCCCAGGGAAGGGAATTAGTTTTGGGAATGGTGGCAGCGGACCAGATCTAAGCTGGTAGTTAAGCTTAGAAGTTTTCATGCAGGCCTCCACATTTGTACCCTAAAGTTCAGAGTGGGGAAGCAGCCTTGACACCAGTCATCTGGATTTTCTTATCAACGGTCTAGATTCTCAGATGCGCTGTGGCCACTTTGCACCAAGCCACAGACACAAAGCAACTAACCTCATGTTGTCTGACCAGTAGAGTATTTTTATCCTATGCCACACATCCCTAATGTAGGGTGAGGGCAGAAACAAGAGGACATGGCCAGGCATACCTGCTCCCTGGTGAATTCTGTTAGCTGCAACAGCGCTACGAGTGCTTTGCTTTTGACCAGGAACTGTATCAGCAACTGAACAGTCTCAGGACTGACTGGATTGGGTGCAGACACCAAAAAGCCATCTTTTCCCTCCCACATCCTCTACACCTTAGCTATACCAATCACAGTCCAGGATCCAGCCCGTTGGCTTCATATTAAGTCAGTTTTAAGTATCTCATTCTGTCAGTGAAGGAATTTTCATTACGTTTCAATAAGATTTAAAATAGCACTCTGAATTTTATTAAATCTTTGTCATTGACACAGCTTGGCAAAACTGAAACAGGTTTTTGTTTTTAAAAAAAATATTTTATAATAAAATACTGCTTTATGGATTCTTAGGTAGCAAATAGTCCATTCTAGAATCAAACATACAGGACTGAGTCTCATATTCAGCAAAGCATCTAACCAGATGATTAAGTTAATTCTTACTCAGCTAAGCACTTAAGTGCTACCTAAAATTAACTGCTTAAGTGCTTTGCTGAATCAGAGCTTTAACTCCTACAGTTATATGAGAGTTTGGAATAAACATGTTTTCATCACACATTATCAGTAACAGCAGTTCTGTCAATGCTTCCATGCTGTAGGTTTCTATCCTGTTTATACAAAATAAAGTTATGAAAAGCATGAAAATATCCTAACAGGAGATTTGTTAAACAGTAAAACAAATAAAATCCTGCTTATTAAATCCATATTTCTCTTGTTATAAAAGATACAATTATTATTTTCCCATGGCAAGACAGAAGAAAATCAATTTTATTAAAGACACCAGAGTGAGATGTAGTCATATTTAAATACCTTGTGTATACATTAGCAAACAATATCATGAACATGCTGTGACAATCAGGGTCTACTCCTGGGGAGAAAAGAAGGTTTTAAACCCCAAAAATGGGCAGTTGAACCAACTGATTGCACACTGTATTATTGTATTATAAAAGTATATCAAGTAAGATCTTTTATGAAAGCTTGTAATGTTCTGAACTTGACGGTCATTATGAAATACGTACACAGACTGTGGTTATTAATCTATGTATTTATCTATATAAAAACTCTGCTCATAACCTGTACTACAACTTCAACTACACCTCAACAGTAGGGAGGGACACCTCCGAAGCCAGTTGTTTACTAGAAGCCAATTTCAAGTATTCCTCCATTGTCCAACCCAAGAAAAGACAATGATGGAGAGTTAATGAGAAGACAGTGAGACATCCTGGCTAGAATTTCCTTTTTGTCAACTGTCTGAAATGGGCCATCTTGATTATCACTACAAAAGTTTTTTTTTCTCCTGCTGATACTAGCTCATCTTAATTAATTAGCCTCTTAGAGTTGGTATGGCAACTTCCACCTTTTCATGTTCTCTGTATGTGTGTATATCTTCTTACTATGTGTTCCATTCTATGCATCTGATGAAGTGGGCTATAGCCCACGCAAGCTTATGCTCAGATAAATTTGTTAGTCTCTAAGGTGCCACAAGTACTCCTGTTCTTCATGCCAGGAGAGAAGGGGGGGAGGGGGAAGAGAGAGAGAGAGAGAGAGAGAGAAAAGCCTTTTTAAAACAGGCTTGGAACTGAGGATAGTCATCCAGAAATTAAGGCAGAGGTGGATTAAGATTTATTGTGGCCCTGGGCACAAAGAACATTTGGGCCCCTCACACCCCAGGGCTCAGGGGGCACCAGAACTGGGGAGACGGGGCATGCCCACCCCACATTTTTAAAAGTGGACAGGCCATGCCCACTCACTTTTTAACATGGGCATAGTAGCCTCAGGCAGGTGCGGAGCGGTGGCAGCCTGGGCGTAGTTTGGAGTGGGGCAGGGGTTGTTGCCCTCCCAGACTACAAGCCTTGGGCCAAAGGCAACAGGAGGAGCAGTGCCACATGTGGTTGCTGCCTTGGGCACAAAGCCCAGTGGGGGCAGCCTGTCACTGGGAGCAGGAGAGACCCAGCAGGGCAGCCTGGCAGCAGCAGGACCTGCTGGAAGCAGCCTGGCAGCGGGAGCTGGGCACAGGCATCGAGCGAGCCCAGGTGGAGTGTGACCTCCCTGAGGCTCCCTGCTGCCTCCCAGCGGAGGCAGGGCCTCCTCTCCTCGCAGAGTGTTTCTGCATACAGAAGGGGGCATGAGGCCAGACCGGAGCCCCTGCCCCTGGGTACCACCAGCAGTAGCATGCCCCGGGGGCAGGAACACGGGCCGGTGGCTGCTTTCGGGCACTCCAGCCCCCACCCAGGGCAGATGGAGATCGGGGGCTCCCTGGCCGACTCTCACCACCACCCAGCTCCAGCTTCTGGCCTGACTTGGGCCTCGGGGAAGGACAACGACCAGGGGGCAGGACCACAATTCTGGCACCGGTGCCTCCCCCCGACTTCTACGTAGGTTCCAGTGCTTGGAGGCCCCCAAATTGGCCTGGGCCCCTGGGCACAGGCCCCGTGCATTAATCTGCCACTGAACTGAGGGACAGCATCTAGGCAGGAAGCTGAATCGCTCCTAGAGCTGGAATATGCTAGGAAACTGGTCAAAGGCGATAGGTAACTTGTACCAAAAAAGGGATTTTATCTAATATGGAAGTGTAAAGCCTGAGGTTGCGTCTTTACATTCATTTTCTGTGTAACTCATATATGTTTGCTTTTTCTTACTATTTTCACCTTTGAATCTGTGTTTCTTTCCATTAAATAAACTTTTGGGTTATTTTTACTCCAAGCAGGTCTCTGGTGTGCGAACTGTGTGGAGTGCGTATGCTAAGGTGAACTGGTAACTGGGGTTTCGTGCTTTCAGGGTGTGATGAACCACAGAGGAATGGTCCGAGTATCTGGTACGTAAGAACACGGGAAGTATGGATTTGGCGAGACTCGGGATTGGAGGTGCTGTTTGGTGTTATCTTGCAAGGAGTAGGTAGACTGGTGAAAGCCAGGGTGATACGTTGGCTTTTGGGAAGGGCTACTAGTGTCAGGGAATTGAACCCTGGCTGCACAGCCTAACAGCCCACAAGCTTACAGGGCAGTAGGTGACAGAACCCTTTACTGGTCTGGGTAATCCCCAAAACATCACAGGTGCATATCAAACCACTTACGAGTCTATTCTTCCCTTGGTGCATACATACAATTTTCATGAACGTTAATGGGAGTTATATGAGAACGCTGAGTGGAAAAGGATGTCAACATGGCTACTAATTGGCATTCAAGGCATTCACAAAGTGCACCAGAGCTAGCAGGCCTATTTATTATGCAAGTGTAAGAAATTAAAGTGAAGAATAGAAATTTTGAATAAGTACACAATACATTAAAAATGTGCATGCAACGCATCTTAGATGAGAAGCTTCTTTCGATCTATTACTATATTGGGCATGATTTTCATTTTTTAATTTACAGTCGATAGCTGTAAAGTAAGATTACATTTTCATGCTTCCAAGTTCTGGAAAAGGAAACGCTGCTAAATGGATCTAGAAGAGAGTGCATTGATCTACAGAACTTGGAAACAGATATGTAGAAGTAAACATGGTAAATTACTATGCCATGATCTCAGAATGATGTCTCTTAAATGTTCTTCAGTAGTAAATCAACCTGCTCGTCTAAAAGATTCTTAGAGAAAAGGCTGCCATCAAAAAGAACAGATGAATTTTGAGTAGAGTCCAATCAATCTGAATCTAAGAGGGTGAGATAACCAACTTTTTAAACAATGTAATGCAGAAGGTTGGGCTTTATGATCCAGGTGCTTCCTTCCAAACCCTAGTGTGTCTGATCCTTTTATCATTTACTAAACAGGAACATTTATTTTTAATTTTTACTGCTAGAATTCCCATTTCCCTTATCTATGACAGAAGGGTTTAACTAGATTGATCACTTTAGGAAAGAGCAAAAAAGGTGAGGCAACTGCTCATTCCCGCAAATGGAATGGTGGTGCTGTAAACTCACTTTTCTTTGAAGATGAGGTGCCAGAAGAATCTAAGAGTTAGAACTGTGTAGTTATCTTTTCAGACTTCAAACTTGATCTTGGGGAGTGCGACCATAAAAACTCCCTTGTGTTCATAAATTTTAAGGTCAGAGGAGACCACTATTCTTCTGATTATTTAGTATTGTATTTGTTTTACCATAGCACCTCGAAGCCCCAGTCATAGACCAGCATCCCACTATGCTAGGTGCTGTACAAACAGACAAAAATGATGATCCCTACCCCGAGGAGCTTACAATCTAAGTATAAGACTGATGGATACCGACAGACAAGGGAGTACCAGGAAACAAAGTCAATACGGGCCAGCATGATAAGCCAGTGATATCAGCTCACCAGCACGGTCATGTTTTTTTGTAGGCCTCACAGCAAAGGAAAGTTTTAAGGAGGATTTTGGGAAGGCAGAATAGTTTTGCGGATTTTTATGAGGAGCTCCTCCTAAGCATGAGTGGCAGCATGGGAGAAAATACAAAGGTGCTTGTTTGAAAAAGTAACATGTGGATACTGGAGGCTGGCATCACAGGCCAATCAGATTCTATTGATATCTCAATAGCAAATGAGAGATAATAGGTTGAATGGGGATAGGCCATGAAGGGCTTGAAAGTGAAGACAAAATATCTGATGTTTGGTAAGATCCATGAAGAGGAGACAACGTGGTCAAAGTGACAGGCTAGAAAAATGAGAACAGAGTTCTGTGGAATCCCATAGAAAGGTGGAGGAAAGATGAGGACGGTCCTCAAAGGATGTGCTGAAGGAGCAATGAGAAAGGCAGAAGGAGAACCAGGAGAGGACAGAATCACAGAATCCAAGGGAGGAGCACGGTCAACAGTGTGAATGGTAGCTGATCAGTTAAAAAGAATGAGGCTGAAACAGTGGTTCTGAGCTTTGGCTAGCAGGAGGCTGTTAGAGACTTTGGTGAGAGCTGTTCAGTGCAGCATAAGTGGCAGAAGCTGAACTGAAGAGGATTTGGGATGTAATTGGAGGACTGGAATTTAAGACAGATTATAAACGGCACATTCAATGTGCTTAGAAATGAAAGGGAGTAGGGCCAGTTTTTGGAAGATAAATGGAGTCAAGGATGCGGGTTTTTTCTAAGATGGGAGAGCTACAGCATGCTTGTATTGTGAAGTGAAAGAGCCAGAGCACAGTGAGAGGTTAAAAAGAAGAGTAAGGGGGGGATGAGAGTGGGTGCAAGGTAGATCAGTGACATGGGATGGTGTCACTGGAGCAAGTGAGGGGTTAGAGGAGAAGAGCAAACAAGAAACTTCTGCATCTGACAGGGGAAAAGGAGGAGAGAGCTGTGGGAAAGGAAGGATGGGCCAAGGAGAAAGGGAAGATCAGGTTATAGTTAGTTCTCTCTTGGAAGAAATCAGTGAGATCCTGTGCAGAGAGAGAAGTGAAGGCAGGAGGAGGAAAGGTTTAAGGAGTGAGTCAACGGTGGTGAGAATGCAGCTGGGATTGCAGAGGTGGGATTCAATTAAGCTGGAGAAGTACAGTTGTGTAGCCAGAAAGATGTCAGAGAAAGAGAGAATGAATTTGTAGTGGAGGAAGTCAGCCTGGCCACAGGATTTCCACCAGATAAACGCTGCAGCATGACAGCAGAACAGGAGGAAGCAGATTTTACAGGTGATCCAGGGTGTTGTGGTTGACATGGTAGACCTTGCAGTAGGAGAGGGGGAAATAGTCAAAGGTGGAGAAGAGTGAATGGGGGGTTGGGGAAATCAACCACCATATCAGTGGAAGAAAGGGAAGAGGGCTGAGAGCAGGTGAGAAGTTTTCAGCACTAATGGATGGGAGTCACAGAAAGGCCAAAGTGATAGGGCATAAAGAAGGGGATAATAAGGTAATGCTGAAAAAGACCAGATGATAGTCAGAAGGGGAGCAGGGGTCTCATCAAGAGAGAGCAGTGCTTGGTGAAGACCAAGTCAAGTGAACAGCCATGTTGGTGAGTGGGTGAACTGAACCAGGGCTCCAGGGTGATCGAAGAGGAGAGATCACGGAAATGTGAAGCTAAGGGTTGGGATGGGTCATCAACAGGGCCGGCTCCAGGCACCAGCTTAACAAGCAGGTGCTTGGGGTGGCCAAGGGAGAGGGGCGGCATGTGTGGCAATTCGGGGGCGACAGGTCCCTCACTCCCTCTAGGAGCGAAGGACCTGCCGCCGATCGCAGCTTTTTTGTTTTCCCCCCAATTGCCGCCGCTGGTCGCGACTGTGACTTTTTTTTGCTTGGGGCAGTAGAAATGCTGAAGCCGTCCCCGGTCATCAACATGGAAGTTGAAGTCACCACGGATAAGTGTGGGAGATTGTGAGGAGAGAGAGAGCGCAAGCGCTAGGAGCCAAAATCAGAGAGCAAGCTGACGAGGAGAAGTTGGGTGGATGGTAAATTACAACAGCATGAAGGGGAGAGGACAGACTAGTCACATGCGGAGCTGTTCAAAAGATGAGAGAGTGGGAAGGGGGAGAAAGGGTTGGAACAGGACAATCACCCCAACAATCATTCCAGAGATACCAAGAGAATGGGAGCAGGGAGGCAGGAAGAAGGGGGGATGGCTGTGAGGTTAGGAATGGTGGCACAAAGGGGGCAGAGGTGGTGGTGCGATGAGTGTGGGGGCAGAAGGTGGGGCGAGAATGGCCAGGGCTGGGGCAAAGGAGGGTATGAATGTGGGATCTGGATTTGTGCTGGTGGGAGGAGGGGGAAGATTGGGATGGAGAAGGGAAGTAGACCTTCTTTGCGAACACAGTTCCCAAATTAGAACAGAGAAAAGGGGGGGGGGAGGAAGAGACAGAAAGATTCAATAATGCTGGGCTGTAGAGAATTACTACATAAAGAGCATTTTCTTCCTCTGGGTGTTTTCTTCTTTTCAGTTTGTTCCTGTGACCAAAGCCCAGAGAAAAGCCAAGGAAAAATGGGGAACACATTCTTCAGAGAGTCATAAATTTGTTGTCAGTAAATCAGAAGAGCACAGGTACCGTGACTGTTGCAGGGAGCAGAATATCAACTGACAGTTCTCAGCAATGAGAAAGCACAAGCTTCTCTTTTTCATTTGCTGCACCATAGAAATTTGAAAGAAGAAAAAAAAAATCAGATTTTCCTTTTGTTCCAATTTACAGATTAACAGTTTAAAATTGATGTTTTTTCCTTCAACCATTTCATGTAATTTCTTGATCCCAAGCCACATCTTAAAAATAAATGGAAAGACCATTTTATCTGATGTTTAGTTTACCTTTCACAGGCTTTTTACTGTTAACTGTATACCTTATAGAGGATGCCTTTTTAGTTATCCTAATATTGTAGGAGCCACACATTTCTGAATATGCAGTTGTCAGGGCCAGATTAGCTTCCGGGAGCGGCATGGGGCTACGGCATGCAGGCAACCTGCCTGAACGCCCCTTTTAGTGGCCCCTCAGACCCCTGCCTTAATCCGGCCCTGGCAGTAGTTACTACTGAAGGATTGAATACAAAGGCTAAACTTTACATGTACATCCACAAACCACTTTTTAGCAACAGTTTAAAAGCTTGATCTTTATAGGTCCTAAAACACCTACTGAGTGATATGCTTTCATTATACCCAAGATTCCATTGTTTAGCACAGATCCATTTTTCCCCAAGGCCATCACAGATGCAGCAGGATGTACAGTATAAAGAACAATACTATAATAGAGTTTGTTGAACATAAACATGGGCAAATTTTTCCAATGTGTGAGTTTATACTGCACGTTGAAAAATACATGTGTGCGCAGAAATCAGATAGTTGTGTAAAACAAGGGACACCACATCCACATTTTTTAAAAAGCACAATTCCATGCACAAATGCAGAATCTGCATGCATATATGTTGTGTGCATATTGTACAGCTGAATTTAGGCATTTGTATTTGAAATTTCAGTCCACACTGCGCCTGGGGATTTTTAGAGTCAAATTTTCATAGGCATGAGTAATCATTTAATGAGACTCACCCTTCACACAGGCCTTTGAAAATGTAGCTCTTAATAGGTTAAATTAACAGGTTAATAGTGTGTAATGCATGCATGTTCCCAAAAGCAGACTTTCATATTCAACTTGTTTCTAGTTCCTAGAAGTAGCTTCTTGTAACATATCTGTACTAATGTAATTATAGGTCCAGTACCCCTGTTGCCTCCAAATTGCAAAGATATTCACACATAATGTCACCAATTTGCACAAAAGATTAAAAAACTAGAACAGTTTTTCACGTTAAAAATTAAATTTTCATGCAAATATCTATTTGTATGAAAATTTAATTTTTGAAAGAACTTTCCTATGTAACCCCACGTGGTTTAAATTAAGCATGCATTGATTTCTAAATTACACCTTTTATAAAGGGGTCAAGTACAAATCTTTAGACTGTTTTGAATTAATCGTTAGCACTGGTAATCTTTCTGTAGCATCTTTGTTCTGCTATGGTCACCAACACAGCAAATCAAATGTTTTCAAATATCATTTCAGAGAGATGTTCATTTATCATCTTCATATTAACTGGGAAAAGATAGATAACTGGGTCTGAAAAATAGAAATCTCCTGATCTTTACCAGTATTGTCAAGAAAATGTAGTGGTTATTAATTTAAATATGCTTCAAAGAACTATTACAACTTTTCAAATATGATTTTAAAAAGATAAAAAGGCGTACCTGTCACAAGCTGGTTTCAGCTCAAACAGGGTCATTTTTAGGTTCATCATGATTGGACATGAAGTTGCTAAATACTGACAGTAGAACAGTGTTACTGCAAGTGTAATCAGAGCAGTGCATGAATTCAACTGATAAAGTGGAGTTACTGAAAGTATATAGCTATCACAAGGTAATCTTTAAGCACTTAATGATCAAATTAGAAATGGATTGCATATATAATAAGATTAACCTAGATACATATTCTTTTGGTTAGCATTTTTAATGTACTCCTGTTCTACTAAAACAAAAACTCATTTACCAATTCTTAACACCATAGTTTTGTCTAGATTTCATTTATAATGTTGCTAAACATTAATCCATTAAATTGTCACATTCCAGAGAGGTATCTGACTCAATTATTTACTGTTATTCCTTTTGTACTGGCAGGGAACTGTGTGCAACTGTAAATTCAATGTTCTAATCCATCACATATTGAGATTCACATTTAGAATGGGGAGAAAATGCATTAAAACTAAATACAAGTGCATCATTTAAAAATGCCGCTGTTGTCATTCCACAGCTTCTGACATATTGTGTGTGTGTATTCTTTTCTATTTGTAGTGTAAGAATAATTGCAGTATCGCCAAGGGCACTATATGGTAGCTGTGGGTGTATGTGAACTTTTGATGACCACCACCAGTGGACAGCAAGTTCCTTCCCATCCATTTATTTACTTCAAGTCTTCCTATACCAGTCCAAGAAAGTAGAAAGAGGAACAATCAATGTTGTGCTGATAATAATACTTAGCACTTAGATAACACTTTTCATCCACAGACCTCTTGGCACTTTGGTGTCACAACCCCTACATTAGTGGCCATCTGATTGACATACCTCTACTGGTTCATCAAGCAGCAAAAGAAAATTCAACAGCACCATAATTAACAGTAAACTGTATTTAGAAAGAACATTTTAATGAGCCAGACAGATGGACTATGTGAGCTGGTTGGGAAGACTGCAGAAACCAAACTACATGACTCTTCTTTAAAGCTCCATTTGCAAGTCCAAACTGCAGAAATGACCAACAAACTGATGAATGTAGGGTATTAATAGGACTTAGGGTATGTCTACCCTGCAATTAAACACATTCAGCTGGCCTGTGCCAGCTGACTTGGGCTTCTGGAGCTCAGGCTAAGGGTCTAATTAATTGCGGTGTAGACATTCCGACTCGGTCTGCAACCCAAACTCTGGGACTCTCCCACCGCACAGGGTCCTAGAGCCCAGGCTCCAGCCCAAGCTGCAATGTCTGCACCGCAATTAACTAGCCCTTAGCCCGAGCCCCTTGAGCCTGAGATTTTTTTAATTGCAGTGTGGACATACCATTAGAGATTAGCATACCCATCTACCTGGCAAAATTTTTAAGATGAAACTTTGTCACCAAAAAAATGCATATTTGGGTCAACCAAAACATTTAGGCCAATTTGCATCAAATTCACCCATTTGTTTTTCCAGCCAAAAACTCTAAATGTTTTATTTTGATGTTTTCAGAAGGAAACATTTAGATTCAAAACAACTGCTTGTTTATAAGTTTACTTCCATTTTATTTTTAGAAGTGGTAAAAATCCCTCAAAATTAAACTAAACAATTTGTTTCAAAACCAGACATGTTTCATTTGACCCAAAACATTTTTCCAACTTTAGTTTCACTGAAAATTTCATTTCAGGTTGACCCAAAACTAGTTATTTTTAGTTCAACCACTGAACTAAAAAAAACAAAAACAAACAAAAAACAGTTATTTACACAGCTCTACAACATGTGCATCCACATCAAACTGCAAAAACAGAGTGCAGAGAGGTCCAGAAGGTTGACCTACTTTGTCCAATATGAAAGATCTGTTCTCTCTAGCCAAGAGGTTGAAATAACTTTACCAAGTGAGCGTTTATTCCAGCAGGCACTCTTATGCAGTTCATTGATCCATTGAAAAATAGCATTTTTAGAGACTCTCGTTCCTTCCTTTTGAACCCCAAAATAAACAAACAAAAGGCACAAGACTTTGCACTTAGTAAAGTTAATTTAATTTGAAATAGATCCTAATAACCCTCATAATCATTAATTACATATTTTGAACCCATGGACAGAAGCGACTGGATGACTACCAAGTAACAAATCATGTTAGAGCTGAGTTGAGCCATAGGCTATGAAGATAATACTATTTGGCTCAAGTTATTTTCAAGTGAATTGATGGACACTTATCTGGGACTTCCGAAGAATTTTAATGTGTATCATTAACGTTCTCTTACACTTGAGTAGCTTACTCATTAAACCCAAGCTGATTTGAGCTCTAGCTCATTTGGATTTAGTTACTATAGGTAATGCAAAAAACTCATCATTTAGGCTTGATCAAGAAATATTTACGTAGGCAAAACTCCCATGCTTTGGCTTTAAATGGGAATTTTGTCTGAATAAGGACTGCAGGATAGGGCCACAACGATACTAAGAAATGTAACTCGGACATGTCAGGAGGAAGTGTGTCTCAGCTATGCATGCATAACTTCAAAATTTGTCCTTAGAATACAATATAAAGTATTAATTTTGTATAAAATAATTATGTGTTTTGGTGGTCAAATCAACCAGCTAAAGAGACATAAGGCATGTTGAATCACATATTAACTTCTTATTTAAAACATTTAGGGCCCGCTTTTTAGAAGGGGTGAGTACTCATGCTTCCAACTGAAGTCCATGGGAGCTGCAGGTGCTCAGCATCTCAGAAAATCAGCCCTTAATGATTTCAGATTCTCCACAATGATTTTAATTTGTACTGGATCTTTATATCCACAGTGACAACAACAAAAACAAGAAAAACCAAAGAAGAGTGCCTGAAAATTGCAGAAAATTCATGTGTCTGATAATGTGCATTGCTTCCAAGGGCAGGTAGCAATCTAAAATATTAACATGTTCACTTGTCTTCTTTCAAATGTTATTTACTGATAATTCATATTCCTTATTGCTAACAGGTCTATGACGTAATGTTTTGTCACACAACAGAAGCAGAATTCCTGTATGTTGAGTCTTCAGATAATACATGGATCAAAAGTTTCAGATTTCTCTAACATCTCTTCCTGTGTGACTTCCCAAAATGAATTGCAGCTGCTTTGTATACATTCCTCTTCAGGATTTTGTCGTCGTATTCTCCTAAATATGCGGATTTAAATCCATAAAATAATTTTGGCAGCTAAAATAAGCAACTAAATACTTTCCTGTTTTAATTTTTACATATGCAAGTACACAATATTAATAATTACTTAGACAATGTTTTCATACATCTAAATTTGTCTTCATATAATGATTGCTGCCCAAAGAATTTCCCATTGATAACGACAAATGTGTTTACATTGCATGTCTAGTCATTCTCCACCTGTACATTTCTAGCAGAGTAAGATGGAATCACTCCCACTCAGACAAAGACTGCATGGGGTCAAACTTACCAATAAAGCCAAATCCCAGACAGGGGAAAATACAACAATAACATAATGGCTGTCCTCAGGATTCCTTTCAGAATCTCACTCTTCTACCCCTAGATCTCTCTGATCAGAGTAACAGCCACATCCCATATCACCAATGGAATTAAGTCAGACTTGCGACAAGTCAGCAGAGTTTATTTAGCAGCTATATGCAAATTTCTAACTCCTGCTAACAGAGTCAGTCAAAAGAAGCCTCGCATTCGTATGTGGCATTGTAGATCCTGCCAGGCTGTTATAACCAGTGTTGTAATGAAACTGCAGATCCCAGTGGCTGACTTGCTGAATATTGGTTAGCAAGTGCACTTCCATAAGGCACGCTATTTTGGGGGGAGGGGGAAGGGGAGGGTTAATAATTCAGTCCAATACCTACATTTTGGACCACAAAGACACTTTGGAATTTCTGAAATTTTATTTCTCTCAAATATTGTCTGTTATTTAGTCTTTGCTAAATGGTATACAGGCAAGGTGATTTTTCAAAAACAATCAGATCTCTCCTTCTGTCTGAGAAAAAAAAATTGTTCACAAATACTGCAATGAATTAGAAACTGAATTTCATTGTGCCATGTTTTCAACTGCTTTTTTCCAAGTACTCGTGAATATGAAGCTTTGTTCATGGAAAATGAGTTTCAGGCTCATGGTTATATACACATCATGACTAAATGAAATTCATTTTGGATGGAGTGGCATAGCAAACTAATGTTTGTTTATCAGATTAGCAGAGATGGAAGATAGGTAGCCATGCAGAGAGGTAGAAAATGAAGGGGAGGCAGAGTGGGGTGGAAAAATAAGAAAGTTAGGGCACAAAGGATCCACTCATCACCTGTGTGGACCCAGTTTGCATGGGATAAGACCCCTGCAGCTTCTGTGAAAGGCACGCAAACTGAGGTGCAGGTGGGGACAAGATGGGCACGTTGACACAAGAGAGAGGAGTTGAAGACCTTGGCAGGTGGAGAAGTATCTCCTCAATGCATCTTCACCAATGTACCTGGAACCCTCTGCCTAAGAGAGCAGAATCCACCCCAGAAGAAGCAACAACAAAAGGTAGAGCAGCCAGTAGGACTCTACCTGCAAGATGCTATATCTGCACAAGCCCAGCTGGTTCTCCTTCCCTGAAGAACTTCCTCTGGTGTCTGCTTCTCCACCCACAGCCAGGCTGTAGAGGAGAGAGCTGGGTCCTGGAGAAAGGGAAGAGGGAATTTGCTACGAGAGTCATTTTCACCTCTGTGAGAGAAGTGAAAGCTATCTTCTCCCAGACTGTGCCCCTCTCCTCAGTCAATGTACCTCCATGGGTTCCGTGTTGCCAAAACTCCAGTCACGAACACAATTAAAAGACAGATAAATTTAGGACCACATCTCTCACAAAATGGACTGTGCAAAATTCCTGTGCAGAGTCCCTAGCATAGCGTCAATTTAATAAACCAGCCAAGGATCCAGCTGCACCATTGCATGTACACATCACACACAAACACTTTATGCAACAGAAAATTAATTTTACATATGCCCTTAACCACAATGTTATGTAATGTAAAGATATAATAGTTTAATTTTTATAGCAGTGATTCTGGCCAGGCCAGACTCATGCAGTTACAAAGGAAAACGCTTAAGAGGTCCTAAAAACAGGAAGTCAACATGGGCAAAGGGACAGGGCACCAGACTGGGACTTAGGAAAGCTGGGTTCTATTCCCAGCCTCTTCTTCTAAACTGCTGCATGACCTTATGCAAATCACTTCCCCTCTTCTCTGACTGTTTTTCTCCTCTAATCCCATATCTATTATGTCTGCTTAGGCTGCAAGATCTTCAAGGTAGAGATTGTATCTTACTGTGCATCTGTACAGTTCCTTGCACAATAGGACCCCAATCTGTGTGGGAACTAGGATTGCCAACCCTCCAGGATTGTCCTGGACTCTCCAGGAATAAAAGATGAACCCTTAATTAAATATTATGTCATGTGATGAAACCTCCAGGAATATGTCCAACCAGAATTGGCAACCCTAGGGGAACCCTCACACAAACTGCTTGGCCATCTGCCTGAGTAAAACAAAGGTTGGTGACATGATCGCACTCTCCCCATACCAATTATAGTTATACTCTTCCAACCAGGAAAGAAAGATAATCCCATGTGAGTAATCACAACACATTTAATAATGAATAGATGTACAGTGAGAATAGCTTGCAGGCAATCCATAGGCGGATTATTTTCCAGATGTGATAGGAGGCAAAAAAATTCCAAAAAGCAAATTTGTAAAAATCAATGTTTGAAAACAGATAAAGGGGCAGAATTTATTCATTAGTTCTCCCAGTTCTACTGACAGTGCCATCAACAATATCTCTTTTCCAAATATGCAATAAGGAGATGAGGTTTTCCTAATGGCATTTTAACTTGGAAATGAAACAGTATCATAGGACCACAATTTTAAAAGTTAGGCATAAGCACAGGTAACTAATTTCCATGCATAGGTTAGGTGCATATAAATGTGTGTGTGTTATTGTGTCCATCTAACTATGAAAATCTGCCTGTAAAGTTTTGCAAAAAACTCCGCTTTAATACTCTCCCAACTACGATTTTATATTGGAAGCTATAATCTAGCTTTCCCTTCGGAAACAAAAAAAGACTACATCTAGCCCGGATTTCAAAGCTCAGAATCAGTGTTCATCATAAAAAAAACAACTATTGCAACATGCTGATGTTGAGGACAAATCCTTTCAAAGGATTTCATTTCAAATACAAGCATTGTTTGAAGTACGTTACCTTACACTACAAAGATGATTATAATGTTTTCAAATGTTTTCAATTTTTTTCAAAATACCAAAATTGATTAGACCATTTTAGAAACGGTTTGTTAAATTACATTTACATCAAAGGTCCCTTTGAGTTTTACAAGTACATGAAACCATCCAAACCAATGAAACTCTACATTTTATATTCAGAACTTAAATATGGGCAAACAGTTTGTTTGTTTGTTTTTCCTGAAAAGTGTTTTTGAAAAACTTTAGTTAGGCTGGGGAGTAAAATTGTATGGCCAACTTAAAAACTCCTGAATCTTGTAATTCTAATAAAAATGCTGATAGAAGCTACTGTAAAATATGCGTTCAATGCCATGTATGTTTAAATGGCTCAGTGCAGAAACACCAACATATATAGTCTGATGCTCTAGGATTACAATATCTAACAGCTGAGCTGATACGACAAGTCATCGGGTGTCAGTCAAACAAGGTAAAAGATAAGTGGTTTCACTGATCAGGACACACGTCTCTTGCCCTGGGGAAGAACAACAGATGCCACTTCCTGTACAGTCTTGTGTATTTCCTTTCTTTAGGGAATTAAAGATCCAGACAACTGAACTGCTTTGGCTGGCAGTTGACCTTTTTAATTTCTCCAGTATACTTTGTTCATAAAACATTTGCTGGTTCAAGAAGGAAAATATCTGAACAAGGAGGTCCAAATGTTTTATATACTAAATCCAAATTCTCAAATCAAGGGGTTAGCCACGTTAAAAAAACCCAATCTAAACCGATTACTCACATATGCTAATGCCAACAGCTGAAGTTCCAAAGCCAGAGCAAAGATGCAGGGCCAAATTCTGTTCTCGGTTACACCAGTGTAGCTTCATTGAAGTAAATGGAGTTAATCCAAAATTCTCTCTCTAAAACTGAGGGCAGAATTTAACTCAACATATAATGCATCTGTGTGAATTTCATTTCCAGCTGTATCAGGGCTATTCCTTTCCACATCAGTGGATATATAAAGAGACAAAACTCCCTCTCTAAAGCAGATCAAAAGGAAAAAAAATCCAGAACATAAATAATGAACCCAGTACCCCTTTTTCATATAAAGCAATAAATTAGTAGTGTTTCCCTCCACAGGGATTGTCAGACTAGTTGAAGAAGCATAGAGGAGAGGATCAGTGTTGGTGGGGAAAGCTGAAGGACCCCAGATCAGCATTCACACAGTCGCATACTCAGGCAAACATGCAGCCACATGTATATTTAAAGTGGCAGATGGTACCTTGAAATCCACCCACCTTCATAACTTTCTCACAGTTTTGCACTCATTGTAGCTGTCTCCATGACCAGCTCATGCATACAGGACAGCAGCTCAGACAGTTCCATACCAGTCAACCTTCTGTGCTCCATGGCATTCAGTTCAGCCTGGGGTGACACCAATGCCCTTGATAGCCTTTTGATAAGTGGAGAAATGGGGGAAGGATCAGAGTTACCAGAGAGGAGATAGAGAGAGCAGGGTCAGAGGACAGTCTGCATAAAATACATTTAAAAAAAAACAGAATTAAATAAACATGGAAAAGGGAAATGATAAAACAATACAAAACAAAACAAAAACAAAGAGAGGAGAGAAAAAAAAGGACGGAAATAAAGCAATAGGATATGACAATCCATCCTAAAGAAGGAGGACACTCCAACAACAAAAAATTGCTAACTACTTATTTAGACAAACAAACGAGGCCAAATTCATCCTTTGGGTAAGATGATGCAGCTTAATTGAGCTGAGTTGTGTACTGCACCCACTCTTTAACAGGTATGAATTTGGTGTTCATCCTCAAACTATACCATCTGTTCATTGAGCTAAGGAGTTTTACACCACAAGGGGGCTATTAAAAAGAGTACTATTACCAAGAGTTCTGAGAACAGATCTTCAAAATTTCTGTGCAGATCTCAACGTACTGAAGGTTTTGTGTGTATTGGCAATAGCCATCTTGGACCACTTGCCCTATACTCTGCCCACTATTCCATTTCCTCTTGGAATATGAGTAGTAGTCCTAGCTACTCAGAAACGTCACACAGACACCATTGATTAAAAAACTAACTAGTCACAACAAATTCTCTCTTTCCTCCAATCTTCAGAATCACTTTCTCCCTCATCTTCTTAATAATAATAATTAAAAAGCCTAGTACACTGCCAGAATAAGCAGCATAACACACTCCTCTTTTCACTGTAAGTAAATAATCAAACATTTAGATTTGCATCGAATGTAAGCTTTCAGGGGCAGGGACTGTCTTTTTTGTTCTGTGTTTGCACGGTGCCTAGCACAATGAGGTCCAAAACCAGAACTGGGGCTCCTAGAGACATTCCTGCAATACAAATAAAAACCCCAAACTCATTATGTCTAAACATTTGGTTTATATAGCAGAAATTTGACACACAATAAATAGATAAAGTGCATGTGAAAATACCACACAATCACTAGATGATTTTATAAGGTAAAACTGACACACAAGCTGAAGCACCCATCCTACCTGTTCTGTTTCTCTTCCTCCCTGCTCCTCTGCACAGGACCGGCTCCAGGCACCAGCTTAACAAGCAGGTGCTTGGGCCAGCCAAGGGAGAGGGGCGGCACCTGCAGCAATTCGGGGGCAGCAGGTCCCTCACTCCCTCTAGGAGTGAAGGACCTGCTGCTGAAACTGCCGCCACCGATCGCGGCTTTTTTTTTTTGCTTGGGGTGGCAGAAATGCTGGAGCCGGCCCTGCCTCTGCAAATGCTTCTCTCTGCCTCACCCCTGTATATGACACTTGGTCCTTCCCTCCCTGAACACACTGCCCAGCTGCCGCATTTCATTTGCTTCTCTCCTGATCCTCTCCACGCATGACTGGCAGCTCCAGCTCCACTGGTGCATTCAGTCCGAGCACCCTGTTTCCTCCTCAGATGTAGCAGGAGTCCCTTGCTCCCCTTCCTTATTTTCAGACACTTACCAGCCTCTTGACAAGAAGAGCTGGCAGCATGTGACCAGCCAGACTTCCACTCACCATCTGTGGTCACTGGACCAGTTTGGGAGCCAATGGGATATGAAGAGCCTTTGAACTTCTAAAGGAAGTTAAGGTAATAAGGCATTATAAGGGAATGTTAGTATCCAGTAGTTCTTTTTAGTAGCTGCTATTTATTCTGTATTACAGTACTAATGTAAATTACTCAAGGGTAAGAGGAACTGATTGCAGCCAGTTCACACTAAGGAAAGCAGGATGGCAAAACTGATAAGCAAATTAGGAAGCAGAATAGTGAATTTGCTGATTATGTAAATGTGGCGGTCTGAAGTTGAAGGTGTGGGTCTGTATTTCACAGATAAAGATGAATAAAATGGGAAGAGAGTTTATGGCCTAAGCAATTAAATGTAACTTTTAAACCAATAAACTGAAAATGGGACCTAAACCCACTATACAAGATTTGGGGATTAAACTTTCCTGGGGCTTTGATAAAGCTGTGAGGCCCAGTTAGCTAGAGAGGGACCCGAGGGTGATAAAAATGTCAGATTATTTAGTTGTGATGCCTCTGATCTTTAGTTCTGACCTGAATTCTTTTAAATTAAAGCTTTACTTGCAAGAATTTTGATTTTTGGAGCTGAGAAGAATGTAAGTAATGGTAAAGCTCTGGAGTGGCCCTGCTGAGTGACCCAATTTTCTCTACAGATTGGACTATTCTGTGTCCACAATCTGTTCCAGGGATTCCAGAAATGGGAATGCCTTTCTCCTCCATTTCACCTTAACATCTTGGATTAGCAGGAGCTGGAATGGCATGAAGGAATATGCTAGATATAGTGACTGCCAAATATATGCAAAATACAGTGAAATCAAGTCCACCAATTCATTTATGTTGTCCTGGAGAGAGAGAGAGGCAACCCAAATTGTCATAAACAGATTGGTCTGATGTGGAGCAAGGGATTTTGCCTCCTCTGCCAAAGACATACGAGAATGCTTGAAATATCATTCCAAGCTAAGAAAGAAGCTAGCTGAGATTTTCAGTTCCTAGAAGATCTTTCCCTAGGTTCCATGTGAGATGTGGTCAGACAGCAAGGCAGGCTTTAGCAGGAGGAATTCTTTAAGGAGACACTAAGGACACAGGATCAACAATAGGCATGGACTCTGGCCTCGCTCACAACTGGATTTGGGGAGGGAGAATTCTTTGGGAACTAGGGACCCCATAGCAGGGCCGGCTCCAGGGTTTTGGCCGCCCCAAGCAGCCAAAACAAAAAACAAAACAAAACAAAAAGCCGCGATCGCGATCTGCGGCAGCAATTCGGCGGGAGATCCTTCGCTCCCAGGCGGAGTGAGGGACCGTCCGCTGAATTGCCGCCGAATACCTGGACGTGCCGCCCCTCTCCGGAGCCGCCGCCCCAAGCACCTGCTTGAGAAGCTGGTGCCTGGAGCCGGCCCTGCCCCATAGGCATTACCAGGGGGAAACACAGAGGCTTCCTCATCCAAAATAGGAAATAGGATAACTGACAGATCTTGCTGAGTTCCTGCACACACACTGGGAGGCTCCAGGAGAACAAGAAAATGCCATATACTGTACATCGTTCCACATGCAGCTACAATACCAAATGAGAGTTTATCTAAACTCTTAGTGGGAAAGAGAGTGGCATATCATATAAACACCTCTCTTAAAAAACTTTCATGGAAGCCTCATCTTCCAAAAATTGGGAACTGGGCTTTTAAGTGCAACTCCAGTGTCAGGCAAAAGCTAGCTAAATGACAGGAGTTACACAACAGGGAGATGAAAAGACAGGATTTAAGAAGTTTCCTAGGGCAACTACCAAAGCACAATTAGAAAACTCTTTGAATGTAGTATAGAATATGTACCAGTGCATCTGGTCAACATATCTTACAGCCTGGCTAAACTTGGTAACATGGAGATGTAGAATCCGGATTAACCAAACTGGACAATCCCTGGAGGTAGAGCTAGCTGAAACTCAATTTCCCGTTCTAACATTTTGAAATTTGGTTGCGTTACAATTTGGAACGCAGCCAAATTTTTCAAACTTTCATTCTAACCAGAAATTCCATAAGGATTAAACATTGGACAGGCGGTGCTTCCAAAACAAAATAGCCTCCCTTGGTCTCCAGTAGCTCCTGAGAAGAAATTAATTCTTGTAAGTTTCACTTTTGCCCAGCACTGAATTAAGCAGGGAAAGTGATAAGAATTCTATCAGTCAGGAGCTGCCAGGGCTTGCAGGATCTGTGGCTCTGGGTCAGCCCCACCATGCAGATTGCTCCAGGACAGGGGCTATCCAACTCCTGGGCCAATTGGCTTCCTGACTCCTGGGGCAAGTCACTCATCAGATGTCAGGAAACCTGAGCAGCCAGCAGGCTCTCGAGTGTGAAAACCCTGGGATCCCCAGCCCTGGGGTTGTGTTCCCTAGAAGTCCATCACAGGACTCCCTGACTGCCAGTGGAATCAGAGACTGAGCCACAGTTAGCGCTATAGGGGAAGCAACCAAGCTAACTGACTGTTTGGGGAAGGACTGGCCGCCCAGAGCCAGCATAACAAAGCAATGCCCTAGAGAAGGAACAGGGAATGATATTCCCTTTTTGCGTTATGAATTTTTTGCTTTGGTTTGGCTGAAGAGTGTTGCTTGGACCTACCCTGAGGCCCCTCTTGTAAGATATTGAAAAATAAAAACCAAGTGAGGAATAAAAAGACTCTGGAGTGGGACTGATTTACTCCAGCCGCCCCCCTTTGCCAGAGGGGAAGTGCTGAGCCCAGCGAGGCGAAAGAGTTGCCTTGCCACAAACCCCTTCTTCCTATTCGTTCTGGAAATTGCTATGTACAGTTACAGCTCTATGAAAATAATCAGCGTCATTTTCCCAGCGGGTATTTTCATATATGAGAGGAAACAAACTCAGAACATAAGTATTTGCAGTAGATAAGACACAAAATATAAAGAGTCACAAGTGACAATTACTGCCAAAGCTCACATTTAAATATACCATAGCTGCAGTGATCAGATTTAATTCTGTCAAACTAAAATGACTAACATTTACAGTGATGATAGTTCCCTAATTAATTATCAGAAAAGCATTTGCTTCAAAATAATTTTATGCTTGTATGTGAATATCCTATTTGATTATAATCATCACAGACTTCAGAAGTTAATTAGAGGTAATTATTTCTTAATGTGATTAAAATACTAGGAGAACAATATAAACTATTTTTATGGGTAGTAGTGATTGGAATAACAATTATTCCAAAATAGAAGATAAAAACCACTGAATTTTACAATAGATTTTCACAAGTAATCTGGCTACAATAGAATTAGTGAAATGTTACATCTCAGTTACATGGCATGATGTTATTTAGACCACTTTTAGTCTCTCTCAAATGTACCTCTTTGGGGGACTGATTTTGCTGCCTTCTCCTTACTGGATCATTGGACTGCAGTCCTTCCATTTCCAAACTGCTTTAGCACAACAACTCAACAGGGTTTAGCCCCTGTAAGCCCTTTTACTCCATGAGTCTGTGACTGTTAAAGCGAATGAAAAATAGCTTCTTCAGAGCAAAGCTTTATTTCTAGAGCTGAGGGAATAACTGCTTTGTGAGTTCAGGGGCTGAACCAAAAAAAAAAAAAAAGTCCCCAAAAATGTAGTTTGGACTAAAACTTATTTTTCTTTGCTTGCTAAAATAAAGAGGGGGGAAAAATCATTTGTGGTCAAATGAAATGTTTTTAATCAAACAAATGAAGTATTTCCAGTTCTTAGTTTCTCTTTGGTTTGTTCGGGAATGTTTTGCACGTCTTTTTAAATGAGCTACATTTCAAAACAATGTGTTATTTTGAAAAGTTGAACCATTTTGTTTCAAAGTGATCAAAACAATTTTTTCCCCCAATGGAACTATTTGCCAAATTCAACCAGAATTTGCAAATAGTTTTGGTGCGCTGAAAAAAAAGTTTTTGCCTAATTTTCTCTTTGCTGAAAAAATTCACTCTGTTCTAATTATTTATTCCTTCATCCAAAGGTACACACCATGCAGACCAAAGGGTAATACCAATATGCATGGGTCTTACCTACACCTTAATCTTTCCTTGCAAACTTTGAGAGTTCCACTCACCTCCATCTCTAGGCTGAGTGAAGCAGACTGCTCTCCTGCAGCTTCTGCCTCCCTCTGTGTCTGTCAGCATGTTGACAGCCAACCCACTCACCACCCTACTTCCTGCCTGAATAGCATCTTCAAGGTTATAAAAATGTAAACCTTTGATCCTAGGTTCGACCTAGAAAGAGTAAACTTTGCCAGCCTTGTAGGCACCAGACTGGAGGATATTTCCTACTTAACTTCCCCATTGCTTTCCCAAGGATCCTTGGTATTCCCTATGATAACACCTTATCTTTGCCATTGTTTTATTTCTTGTTCCTTACAGCCGCCTTCGATTTATCTCTATGCATCCAAGCAGGTTATCTTGTGATTATTAGCCTAAGTGGCATGGCATATATTTATAAAAACTGCTCCACATAACTCCCTCACACTCCACAGTAAGTATTTATACAGAATCACAAGATTCCTTTTGCAGTGGCATTGTTGAATTTGTGAGACAGGTTATAAGGAGCATCCAGACCCACGAGAAATTCCTCAAGATTATTCATATGGAGTCATCCAAGGCTGAGTAAGCTATCCAGCTACAGCGGGTTGCTATGACACCACCGGGGGAGAAGGATATGGCTCTGTCACAGGGAGGACACTGGCAACTGGTTACTTCTGGCAGCAGGCAGTGCTCCACCCCTACTCCCAATCCACCCACCATGGTGATGGAAAACCAATATGCTGCCATGGCAACGAGCGATGAGGAATCACCCCCAAAGGTGGAGGAGGAGAAGCCATGTACCCCCAAGGCTTGGAGGATCGCAGCCAACATACCAAGGAGGAAACGTAGAGTAGTTGTAGTTGGTGACTCTGTTCTGAGGGGGACAGAGGCACCCATATGTCTCCCTGACATGGCATCCCGGGAGGTATGCTGCATCCCAGAGACCATATTTGAGATGTTACAGAGGGATTGTCGAGGATCATCCAGCCCTCTGATTACTACCCCATTCTTCTCATCCATGTGGGCACTAATAATACTGCGAGGTATGACTCTCAGAAGAGACTACAGAGCTCTGGGAGTAAGGGTGAAGGAGTTGGGAGTGCAGATGGTGTTCTCTTTGATCCTTCTGGTCAAGGGTAGGGGCCCAGGCAGAAACAGATGCATCCTGGAGGTGAATGCCTGGCTGTGCAGATGGTGTGCCAGGAGGGCTTCAGCTTCCTTAACCACAGGATGCTGTTCCAGGAGGAAGGACTGCTAAGCAGAGATGGGGTCCACCTATCGAGCTGGCATCACAGAGACCTGGTAGGATAATACACATGACTGGAATATTGGTATAGAAGAGTACAGCTTGCTCAGGAAGGACAGACTGGGAAAAAAGGGAGGAGGTGTTGCCTTATATATTAAAAATGTATACACTTGGACTGAGGTTGAGATGGAAATAGGAGACAGACTTGCTGAAAGTCTCAGGGTAAGAATAAAAGGGCTAAAAAACAAGGGTGATGTCATGGTAGAGATTTACTACAGACCACCTAACCAGGAAGAAGAGGTGGATGTGGCTTTTTTTAAACTACTAACAAAATCATCTAAAGCACAGGACTTGGTGGTGATGGGACACTTCAATTACTCAGACATCTGTTGGGAAAATAACACAGCAGGGTACAGATTATCCAATAAGTTTTTGGAATGTACTGGAGACCATTTTTTATTTCAGAAGGTGGATACAGCTTCCAGGGGAGAGGCTGTTCTAGATTTGATTTTGACAAATAGGGAGGAACTGGTTGAGAATTTGAAAGCAAAAGGCAGCTTGGATGAAAGTGATCATGAAATGATGAGTTCATCATTCTAAGGAATGGTAGGAGGGAGAACAGCACAATAAAGATAGTGGATTTCAAGGAGGCAGACTTTAGCAAACTTGGAGTTGGTAGGTAAGATCCCATGGGAAGCAAGTTTAAGGGGAAAAACAATTGAAGACAGTTGGCAGTTTTTCAAAAAGACATTATTAAAGGCACAAGAGCAAACTATCCCGCTGCGTAGGAAAGATAGGAAGTATTGCAAGAGACCTCCCAGGCTTAGCAAGGAGATCTTCAATGATCTAAAAATCAAAAGAGAGTCCTACAAAAAGTGGAAACTAGGGCAAATTACAAAGGATGAAATCAACAAATAACACAAGTATGTAGGGACAAAATTAGAAAGGCCAAGGCACAAAATGAGATCAAACTAGCTAGAGACATGAAGGGTAATAAAACATTCTACAAATACATTAGAAGCAAGAGGAAGACCAAGGACAGGGTAGGGCCGTTACTCAATGAGGGGGAGGAGGGAAATAACAGAAAATGTGGTAATGGCAGAGGTGCTTAATGACTTCTTTGTTTTGGTTTTCACCAAGAAGGTTGGTGGTGATTGGACGTCTAACATAGTGAATGCCAGTGAAAATGAGGTAGGATCAGAAGAGGCTAAAATAGGGAAAGAACAAGTTAAAATTACTTAAACAAATTAGATGTCTTTAAGTCACCAGGCCCTGATGAAATGCATCCTAGAATACTCAAGGAGCTGACTGAGGAAATATCTGGAGCCATTAATGATTATCTTTGAAAAGTCATGGAAGACAGGAGAGTTCCCAGAAGAGTGGGAAAGGGCAAATATAATGCCAATCTATAAAAAGGGAAATAAGGACAACCCAGGGAATTACAGACCAGTCATTTTAACTTCTGTACCCGGAAAGATAATAGAGCAAATAATTATGCAATCAATTTGCAAACATCTAGAAGGTAATAAGGTGATAAGTAACAGTCAGCATGGGGAAAAACATTTTCTTCTTAACCTCCAAGGATAGGACAAGAAGCAATGGTCTGAAATTGAAGCAAGGGAGGTTTAGGTTGGACATTAGGAAAAACTTCCTAACTGTCAGGGTGATTAAGCATTGGAATAAATTTCCTAGGAAGGTCGTGGAATCTCCATTATTGGAGATTTTTTAAGAGCAGGTAAGACAAACATCTGTTAAGAATGGTCTAGATAATACTTAGTCCTGCCATGAGGCAGGGGACTGGATTAGATGACCTCTCGAGGTCCCTTCCAGTCCTAAGATTTGGTAACCCATCACACTACAAAGAATCAAAACAACTTCCCCAAATTTGTATTTTCAACAATATTCACATTACTGCCTACATAGATTATTTTTTATTGACATTGATTTAGAACATGTCTGCAGACTGGAGCCCTGATTCTACTCTTCATTTTAAAAAAAAGTTTTAGAATTCTATTAAATTGAAAGGAGTTGCTCCTGATTTTGTATGGGTGTAACTGAGAGCAGAGTCAGACGCAGAATCTTACATGCCAGACAAAACTCTAGATGGAAATTAAACAAAAACTGGGCCCAATGCCCAGTGAAACCAGCCATCCCTTCAAATAAAAGGGAAGAAAACAGTTAATAAAGAAAGAACTAGTGATGTGTAGGGGGAAAAGACCAAAATTATCACAGATGAACTGATCTAAATTAAAAGGTCTTTCTATCTAGACAGACATTTATACCAAGTTCATCAGTAAGGTACCCAAGTGTATAAAAACCAAAGGCGAAGTGCAATTGTATTTCAACTAAAGATGCCCCTGTGCCAACCCCAGAAGGCAGCTAGACAGACTCTGGCAGACATCCTCTGGGAAGGAGTTCTACACAGTTGTGGTTCCAGAGTCAAGATGACTCTGCCCTTGAGCACATTCAGATGGAACTTCTGGACAGCAAGCAACGTCCATTGCCAAGGAGGGGCATAGGGGAGAGGAATCAATACAGGCAGCACTGCAGAAAGATTTAAGAAAAGAATTAGGTTATGATTATTTTAAATTCTGAGAGTTTAAGCAGAGGATCTTTCTAGCACAGTAACTAGCAAAAGTTTTATTGCTAGTAAAATGTGCTGCTCTGTATGCTTCAAATCACAGATGGTACATTTGCTTTTGTGTTGATGTATCACTATGGCAAGCCTCCTGAGACTTGTAAGATTCTTCCTCTTATAATCCTGTGCCTTAGAGACATTTCAGCCGCTAATGTGGGCAATAAATAGATTTCCTGTGCCAATTCATGAAATGGGAAGAAGATTAATTTCTTTTATTCACCATTGTATTTGTCTGACGTAGTGGCACTCAGCACAGGCTCTAGAACAAAGGTGATATGTCATCTTTTCAGCGCCTTGATCCTGGGAGTAGTAGGAACTAAATCAGCCAATGATGCAACTTAGGTGTAATTTAAAATAGTCTTGAAGATGCTCTGGCTGCCCGCACCACCAAAAGGCCATTCTGGCAGCCTGAGATAGCTGGAGTGCAGTGGAGCTCTAGCCACACTCTTTTTTCCCCAGCTCCCTGTGCTGATTTCAAGCAGTGAAGGAGGCATAGAGCCAGCTATGGCACAAAGCCACCCAGGATTCCATCCTAACATTGGGGGAATCCTCAGGAAGCCATTTAAGATGGCTTCATAGACCCTTTACACTACCAAAAGATTAGCCCCTCTGTCTTAAAACCTCGTTAGTTCCATTCCTGCTACACTCCTGCCTTAACCCTTTCAGCACACACATTTATTTTGCAAAGTTTGTGAAAGAATCATAGGATTAGAAGGGATTGCATGGTCACCTAGATGAATGGTTTAGACACAACAAATCCCGCAAGGCAGATGACTATCCAGCCTCCTTTTGAAAACCTCCAGTGAGGAGCTTTCACAACCTCCCGAGGCATCTGTTCCATTGTCCTACTGTTCTTAAAGGTAGGAAGATTTTCCTGAGATTTAATTTAAATCTACTATGCTGTAGTTTGAACCCATTGCCTCTTGTCCTGCCCTCTGTGGCAAGAGAGAACAATTTCTCTGCCTTTTTTATGGCAGCTTTTCAAGTATTTGAAGTCCGCTATCATGTACCCCTTCAATCTCCTCTTTTCTAAAGTAAACGTACCCAGTTCCTTCAGCCTTTGCTCATATGGCTTGCATTCCATCCTTTTGATCATCTTTGGCACTCACCTCTGTATCCTTTCCAGTTTCTCCAAATCCTTTCTATACATTGGTGACCAAAATTGGACACAGTACTCCAGCTGAGGCCTAACCAACATCCAAACTAGTGCAAGTTGCATTCGTTTCCCACTGACAGGCCTGGAGTCTGTTCTCACTTATACTGGTGTAAGTCAGGCATTATTCCATTAAAAAGTCAATGGAGTAACATGGATGTAAAAGTGATGCAACATTATCAGAATTAAACCCTAAGTGTAACTAACATGATTAATTAGCAGAATTTGGCCTGCTTATTGTGAACACGGAGTTCCTGCTCTCTCTCTTCAAACTGTATATATTAAGAAAGCAAAACATGAAAGTTACCTTACATGAAACATTTAGGATCACGGATAAATAGATAACTCAGCATCCCTTTTAAAATTGTTCTGTATAATAACAAGAAGTCAATCTGAGTAAAAGGATGGTATGAGGGGGAAAAGGGCCAGGGGGCACATGATCCAACAAGCATGTATGATAACTGCCTCTAAGCACTTATTCGAACTGTTAAGAATGGACCACAGTTTGTAAAATGCAGAGGACTCTACATGTGGAAGAGAGTGCTTCTAAGCAAAGGCTGTCCTGGGCCACACTCCAAGGCATCTGTTAAGGTAGCCCCAGTAGTAGTAACCTCGCAAGCTTGTCTATACAAAAGCACCTGACACAATTTTCAATGGAATATTAATTTCACCTCTACAGAGGCCCAGCAGCACCACATTAGCAACTATTTACATATTTAGGAACAGATTACAGACCAGATTCAGATTCGATGCAGACCAGGTGTGGATTTGTCACTGTATGCCTTATATTGGCAAACACAATGGCACAGATTTTTTTTTTTTTTTTAAATAAAGACTGGTACCACCACCAAGAGTGGATTAGCCCCTCTGGTGACTAATTCCTACTGAAGTCAGTGGCAGTCTTGTGAACATTTGGGGGCATACTTCTTGAAGATAAAAAAGAACAGGGAAGATAATTGGCATAGGTGTGTACAGCTGGCATGAAATTAAGTTTACAATTGTAGACATTTTTCTATCTGGCTCGGTATTCAATTTCACAAATGTAAGTTCAAAGAAGATGGCTCCCTTAATCCTACATCTTGGCAAAGAATTTGATCCATATGAAATGGAAATCACCACTTCACATCCAGTGGCTAGACTAGTGTCTAAGTGAACTTATACTTTCAAATACATTAATAAATTTAGACCCAATATTTGTTAAGTAATGAACAGAGGTAAAGAAATTTATGTCCAACTCGTGGCTTATAGTTCTACAACATTTCTTCCAGTCATGCCCTACTTCTATGAGATCCTGAAGCCAGGGCAAATAAATGGGGAGGGGGAAAGCTACACAGGACTACACAGGTGGTAATATATAATTGCTGCTTTGGTAATCAAGAAGTGTAGCACTCTAAGGCCAGGTTTACACTAGAAACTTTTGCTAGTATAGCAGCTTCAATTAGAGGTGAAATTTGTGTGACATTTCCATGCCAGCAAAAGCTCTAGTGCAGATGCAGTGCTTTTGCCAGTATAGCTTATTTTGCTTGCTGAACCAGTACAAGCAAAACATTTCACACAAAAATAAACTAATTTTAGGAGGATCGCTTATTTACAGAGACATTTTTCTGGGCCCAATCACTTCCTCCAGCAGATAGATAAACTCCATGGGAAAGTTTTTCTCACAAGTTACTGTTGCAAGGGCAAATGGGCTTACATGGACACAAGGAGAGAGACTTGGTTCAACAGATGCAAAGAAGTTAAAAATAAATAGAAAGTTTGTATACTCCTTGCTATACTATTTTATTCATCCTTCTCCTATGAACTACTACAGAGGCAGGGTGTAGTGGTGCTAGATTGGATTTCATTTCTGCAGCCCCTGCACCAGCTAGAACCTTAGTATTGTGGCAGTATGTGGGAGGAATGCATTTCACCCATAGTCCTTTCCTTGTACTGATCTCAACTGCTCTTTGCCCCACAAAACAAAACAAAAAATATGTGCTAGAAATTCATTTTTAGACATGTTTAAAGACTCTCTCCTCTTACATAATAGAAATCAATGGGGTGGCATCAGATAACTACGTGAGATTTGGTCCAATGTATGAAGGCTCATACTGACTCATTCCATGTAATGTGGTTTTTAAAGCTGTACTAAACCTTCTTGTATGCAGTACTATGTACACGCCAGAGTTAAACTACAATACATAACTTCCTTGCCCTTCTCCAAGAGGCATGCTGTATTATGCATGAGTTTTAAATATTTTGGGGACCACAACTTCTAATGACTAGGGCCCTACCAAATTCATGGTCCACTTTGGTCAATTTCACAGTCATAGGATTTTTAAAATAATACATTTCATGATTTCAGCTATTTTAATCTGAAAATTCAGTGTTTAATTGCAGGGGTCCTGATCCAAAAAGGAGTAGGGGGCACAAGGTTATTGTAGGGGAGTTGCGGTACTGCTACCCTTACTTCTGCACTGCTGCTGGTGGCGGTGCTGCCTTCAGAGCCGGGCTCCCGGCAAGCAGCCACCACTCTCCAGCTTCCCAGCTCTGAAGGCGGAGCTGCTGCCAGCAGCAGCACAGAAGTAAGGGTGGCAATACCATATCATGCCATTCTTACTTCTGCACTGCTGCCAGCAGAGCTGGACCCGCAGTCGGCAGCCGCCACTCTCTGGCCGCCCAGCTATGAAAGCAGCAGCACAGAAGTAAGAGTGGCATGGTATGGCATTGCCACTCTTACTTCTGCACTGCTGCTGGCAGGTGCTGCCTTCAGAGCTGGGCACCCAGCTAATAGCCGCCACTCTCCAGCCACCCAATTCTGAAGGCAGCAGTGCAAAAGTAAGAGTGGCAACACCACAACCCCACTAAAATAATCTTGTGGCTCCCTTGCAACTCCCTTTTGGGTCAGGAGCCCCAATTTCAGGAACACTGGTCTCCCCCCCCATGAAATCTGTATAGTATAGGGTAAAAAGCACACAAAAGACCAGATTTCACGGGGAGAGACCAGATTTTATGGTCCATGGTGCGTTTTTCATGACTGCGAACTTGGTAGGGCCCTACCCATGACTAACTGGAGTGCTGAGTGCTCAGCACTACTGAAATTACGGCCCTAGCCATCAAGATATTTTGCCATCTTTTATGGCCAATTCTCTTTGGAAAAAACAAAAAAGCCCAATCCCATACCTTCTGACTTAGATGTTTATCATTTCCTTACCTCACATAAAGAGAGCCTCCCTCTGCTGTTCTCTGACAGATCAACTACACTATATAATCACAATAATAGAGTTTGAAGTGAAGCCCCAATCCTACAGAGCTTTATTGACTTTGGTGGGGGTTAGCACAAGCACAGGACTATCCCCATATGGATCCAGTTGCAGACTCCGGGCACCACGGTGCTGCTCTCTTATCCGTGTACCAGATTTCAGTACAAATGAAACACTAATGGGCCAAAATCTGCCCAGGGACACAACTCCCATAGGAGTAACAGGATTTGGTCTACATTCTACAACATACATCATGCCTCTAGTTTAAATTAAATAGCAATATCTTAGAAATACCCCTTTTGCAGTTATGACAGAAATAATCAAATCTAACAACTGAATTTACAATTGCAATGCATCAAAAGAGTAGACAATATTTAGTAGGTACTCTATTTTGCTAGATGCCTTCCCAACATTTCACAAAAGTAAGAGCTGATGGCTAATGCAACCTTTAAAATTAAAATTGCAAAACAGTAGCAAAATTAACATTACAAGGCAGTAAATGCATGTATTCAGAAGGGGATAATATGTCTTTATGTTCATATTCTCCTGACGTCACTTGATTCCAATCTCTCTCACAATGAGTTGTGCCATAGTACAAAACAGGAACTTTTTTTTTTTAAATTGGCCTGTTCTTGTGCTAGAAACAATTTTCAATCTGCTGTGAATTTTGCCAGACAGCATATTTTATATGCTATACTTTTGTCATTTAAGGAGGTCTTGAAATGTGAAGCAGCATTATTATGTGACAAAGACTGTTCAGCAAAGCTTTTTATCTTGTTTGCTATTAAATGTCATTTTATTGCTATATCAATCAACTAAACAATTTTCAATGTCTGAAAAATTGTATATTGGTATAGTGGGCAAGGGAGACAATGGAGAAAGTTTTAATTTGTTTACATCTTTGGGCTTGAAAGCTTATGTGACTGTTAAGGCAATTTTTGAAACTTTCATTATTGTAGTGATAGAAGCCAGATTAAAAATGAATAAAAGAGTATATTTAATATCCACATGAGATCCTGAATGTTTTGAAAACCAAATGTATATAGTGTGGGAAAGGGGCCCATAAACCATGAGTGCCAAAGGACCATTGGCCATCTTAATTTAGACATGGCAATGAGGAGGCAGCCAGAAAAAGGTAAGAAGAGAGAAACAGCTAAATGGGAACAAAATGAATGGGGGGGGGGAGAGTAAAAAAAAGAGAGGAAAGGGGAAAGGGAACGGGGGGGGGGAAGGATGCAGTAGCTGTAGGTTTGATTTATTATATCAACCCCATGCTCTTGTTTTCCCTAAACCACTGACTGCCACAAGCTGGGACTGGACAACAGGGGATGGATCATTCAGTAATTGCCTTGTTCTGTTCATTTCCTTTGAAGCATCTGGCAACAGCTACTGCCAGAAGACAGGATACTGGGCTAGATAGACCATTGATCTGACCCAGTATTGCTGTTCTTATATCATTAAATTACTGGCTTGAAAAGATTACTTCTCCTTCCCTGAAACTGCACTTGTGCGACTATGTATATTAATACCCAGTCACATTTCATCTGGATTCCCCCGCCCCCTTACACTTCTACTAAATTAACTGAGGAAAATTGATAATTTTAAGTTACTCAGCCTCAGCATTTACCTTGCCCAAATCTCAAATTCTGATACTATAGTTATAAATCTTTCAGCCTAATATCATTGTCCCACTCCTTCTCCTTTTGAAGTCAGTAGTGAAAGTTCCAAACAGGAACATGATCAGGCCATATTTTGACATGGTTACTTTCTTTCTCAAAAGCCGTGTTATCAGCAACAAGTAAAAGGAGCTATTTGCCAAACACCATTTAACAATACACACTCAATGAAACATTACAATTCAGAGAAATATTTTAAACACAGGAACTCAGGTGTATTTTTAAAATAAACTTAATTATGCAAAACATTGAATTCATGGATGTGCTAGCAAAACAGCAGTTTGAAACAGATGGGTCATAATTTATAACAGTTTGCTACAGATGGGATGATAGTACAAACTATTTGCCACATTAGGTTTTGATCAAAACATTGCATACAAGAAAAATTACATTTCTTCTGATGTATACTGCTCAGCATATAGAAAAAAGGTATGGAGTTATGCCACACTTTTTGCAGTGTATGTTGGAAAATTTCTGAATTGTAAGTCTCCAGGTGGAGGTCTCCTATATCCTTATAAACCTAAACTCCCATCAAATGTTCCTTTCCTTGAAGCCTTTTTGCCAATGAAGGCTATCAATACTTTCCCCTAATTTTAGCAGGGATGGTTTAACCAATATTTTAACTAAGGGGTTCTAACACAAAACATCCCTTCAGTATGTAATAAACCCTGTGCATTAGAGTTTGCGCTTTTAAAACCTTCCATAGATTTTTCTAGCCTCTCATAGGTGATGGACCAGACTCTAAAGGAATTTACTCCAGTGAAGTCAATGTAGTTGCACTGATGTAAAACTGGTCTGCTTACTGTACTAAACAGGATCATTTCATGTACCTTCCACCTGGTTTGTTTACACTATTGAGCTGTTTCATCTTATGGTAAAATTGTAAACTTCGTGGGTCAGAGACTATTTACATGCGTGTTTAACTCTTACCACAATAGGGTCCTGATCAGGACCTTCAGGTGCTACTCCAATACAAACAATATCCATTTTAGATTCATTTAAAATAATTGTTTAAAGCCCAGTCCCACAATCCTTTGTGCACAATGCTAACTTTATGCACATTAGCACTCCCATTGGTTTCAATAAAGCTAATGATGTTGGTAAGGTGAGGCACATGTGTAAGCCCAGGCCTACACTTTAAAAGTTTGCTAGTATAGCTATTCCAGCATATATAGTTTGTACTAGCAAAAAAGTGCTTTTTCCAGTATATCTTATGCCAGTTCTCCTGGCATAACAACTATGTCTACACTAGGGCTTTTGCCAACACAGCTACATCAGTTGTGGGTGTGCTTTAGGTCTTTATTGAATGGTAACCAGGACAGAATTTAGGTTTGTCGGCACATTGTAGTCCTTACTAAACATTTGTCAGTCCCTATTACAAAACTATTAGAGAGTAGTGTAGGTGATTGTCAGCTCAAGAGAAACTTAAGTTCAGCGCAGCACAAACATTGCAGATTATAATGGCAGTGGTCTGCAGCAAAGCTACATGGTACTTGGAGATAGAAATAGCTACAGCAAGATGCTATCACTTTCATGAGATACAAATAGTTTTACGAAATAGAGTAAAATACGTAAAAAATAGTAAATACAAATTTACACAAATAGTTTTAAAAAGAACATTTATTTAAAATACCTCCAGCAGTACAAAGCTTTTAGGACTTCATTGAAAAAAATCAGACTCTCCAGGCCAAATTTTGCTCTCAGTTAAACCTGTGCCAACCAACTGACTTCAATGCGGTTACACTAATGTGAGCAGAACTGAGCTCTCTTTCATTTTCTACATTGCAATATCAGAATGAATATAACAATACAACAGTACAGTAGATTCAGTGAGTAAACAATTTAGATTGCAAAACCTTTACAGACATCAATCCTGACGAGCATTGTTTAAAGTTAGTGGATTGCCACTAAATTGTTATTTTATGGTTGCACTTAAATTAACAAGCGCTTCAGTGAACTTACATTGTGCAAAGCAAATGTTATAAAAAAAGAATATGTATTTGCAAATACATTAAAAAACCAACACAAATTATGAAACAATCACGTTTTGGCTATATTCTCTCCAAGTTTTAGCTTAAGCCTAACATACAGTTGTGGTCTTGGTTTATATTATGTAACCACCACAGATTTTAGTTTAAAATATCAGAGATGCAATAAAGTTATTAACTAATACATAAACTGCAATTTTTATATATGTTCTGACACATGGGAGTGTTAATACTTAGCACTTTAATTATGGGGGAAATGAAAATACAAGGTTACTGGAGGAGTAACTAGTGTTTGAATTACGATTGCAACTCTGAGCACCCCATTCCTCTACCCAGCAGTATTGCACTGTAACTCACTTATGGCTTTGCTACTTTTCTCTAAATGAAGCCATCTCAGACTCAGGCCACTAAAAGCTCTACACCATACCATCAAGTATATATTCATTCTCTCTCACACACGATATACAGAGAACAATCTACTATATGGGCAATAGATGTAACTTGAAATATTACACATTTAAAATATTATACATAAACACTACATGTGCATATTTATGTAGCATATCATATGCAGAAAGGATTTTCTATATTACCATAATGGCAGATTTTTATTGGCCAATATTTAAATAGTCAGCATTTTCCTGGAGTTACTTCACCTTTTTATCTGTGACAGTGGAGTTAAGGCATATTCTTTTTCTCAGCATTGTCAATGGGAAGCCCTTATTTCATATACCAATATTAACAATGTTTAGACCTTTCCCAATCAGAGTGAATTGACGCTAACAGAAGTGATTGACACCAACATCCATTATTAAGTTATTTATTTTTGGTCAGTAACCACAAAGGAGGTAAAAACCAAAGAGTCTCTGCCAAAAAGTTTAATATATAAGACGACAAAACAGACAAAGAGATGGAGGAAAGTGGTACAAGATAAGTGGTCAATGCAGAGATTATTAAACACGGGGTTAACAAAATGTTGGTTGACACAATGTAGGGATTTTTGCCACTTTTTCAAAACACATTATATATATACGCACACACAAAAGAGAGAAGAGATCCACAACTACCCCTGTAGTTTCTTCAAGGTACTATGTTAGAAATGGGCCTTTAAAAGCCATTAGCATGTGGATAGGGTAGTGGCCTTGCAGACCAGCTCAGGAAGAGTGTTTGCATGCCTTAGGGACAGTGTGAAAAAAAGCACAGAGATAGTAATGGGAGAAGCGATCAGTTTATCAAGGCTGACCTGGCTGGTGAAGCAAAGGGGAGGACCACACAGAAAGATATGGGCAGATGAGCAGGATGGAGCAAGAATTATGCAGGATCTTGAAGGCAAGGACAAACTACTTGAAAGTGATTCAGTGAAGAAGGGGGAGCCAGTGAAAGAACTCAGAGTGGGGTGCTAGAAACATAAAAGAGAGATGGCAATCTGACACCATTATGGCATCACAAAACTAGGGGATTCAGCCCCCAGAGGATATCTTTAGATGTCATCAGGACACTATATTGTCCCCTAGATCACCCCTTTCAGTTCAGGGGGCATGTCTGAAGTGGCAGTAGTTAAGTTTCAGCTGCTGAAACAAATGACTGGTACAATAGGAAGCGAGACATACGTTAGAGCAGTCCTAAAGCTGCTCTGAACTTATGCCCTGTGCTGCTGTAGGCCCTGGACAACTCAAAAATTATAGGAGAATACCGTGACTTCATCTTTTGCTACTACCATGCCCCACTTTCCAAGATTCTAATGCTGAGGATCTAGCCCTAAGTTTTTTTTTCCCTTGAAGATGACATATCGTTGGCATAGGAGAAAAATCAGCTTGTTAAATTGTGTTGAGAAAATAAGTATTTTGCACATCTCCAAATTCATTTGCAAATAATTTGTTTATGCAGTGATAAAGCAGTAAAGATATTCATGTTTAAGTGTAAAACAATGAGAGAGACATAAATTTATCTTCACTGGCAACGAGAGTGTGTTCCACTTTTCTGCACAACCCATTAGCTAACTATACCTAAACCAAGACTTTATAATGTTATGTTTCTCATTTCATGAATTTTTATAGCTAATGTGTTTTCAGCCAAGAATAATGTGGTGATTAGAAAAAGAGTTCAATAAGAATGTGACAATGTAATAAGTATAGAAGTTAATGAATTTCTCTGACTAAAAAACAATTATTGATCACCAAATTTTTGAAAGCTTTAGATCAATTGTTATGTCATTTACTACAAAAGTTTCTAAAATGAATTAATGGCAAGTTACAGATAAAAGGCTTTGAAAGTAACAAGTTATTGATTTTTGCAAACTTTCTATGCAATTTAAGGGTTTGATAGCACCTAATTTAATTAGACTAATGCTTTTCTTTTTAAATTCATCAAGATGACTTGAAGATTCCCTTTCATAATAGTGTCTGGATTCCTCGTAGTTCCCCCCCAAAAATAGTCAGGAGAACCTATATTTTGACTTACCTGACTTATATAACCTTGTTTATCTACCAAATGATTATTTGGGCTATTCTAAATGTAATTGAGGCAAAAGTGCCTCTTTTTAAAATAAATCCACCAAAAAAAATTCAGCATTTTAAGTATAAATATAGAAACCCTTCAAATACTAAAACAGTTGGTTTTGCTTTATTATTTTATTTTTTCATGTTCCAGCAGTTACTTAAATTATTACTACATTTTGTGCAAAACAAACATGTCATTTCAAAAAAGTTAAACAATTCTAACCAATGGCTTTGCAGATTGTCAATGCACATGGTTTGGCACTATTACTCTATTTACAGAAGCTACAGAGCTGGACTTCATACTTGCATAGGGATTTGAAAAAAAGAATACTTCTGACTGAGGGCAGTGAGTATTTTGCAGCTAAATTAAATAAAATATAGAAACCATCTGTTTTACACACTGAAATGATTAATTTTGGGTAGACATTATAAAAATGGGTTATTTTTTGGCATAACATTTATTTGTACGACACTATAACTGGCAATCCAGCATTCTTCATAGCAGGGTTATAACTACATTTTCCAGTTATCCATCTGGGCCTTTTTCAATTCAGTGGTTTAATTAAAACTCAATGGTATTATCAATCTGTTGCATTTTTCATTTTGATGGTTATTACATTTACAGTACAGCAGGAGTGCAAATTAAAGGAGGAGGATGAAGCTGATCTTAAAATTTCATTTCTGGTTCTTTAGTAACGTACATTGTTGTAATATTTTCTATCTCATTCATGTTTATAGAACAGTTTCATGATCTACTTCTTTATGATTACAATAAAAATAAAATATACTTTTGGAACAGCTTTTCACATCTCACAAGGCTTCTTTCATCATTTATTCCATCAATCTGGTCAATGGATGTGTGCCAGAATTTAAGTTATATTCAAGATCTAGGATACAGTTGTTGATGTTATTTGCTTTTTCCTTCTTAAGTCTAAGGTAGTCAGCAATAAAGTACACAGCTAAGAGACAGACCCATAGGAAGAAAATATTAATAGACTCTTAGGAGATGATTATTGTAAATTTCAATTACTGTTTAAAGTCACACAGTGGTAAGACGTATGACAATTAGAAGTAAAGCATGATTGTAGATGTTTCATTAAGCAATTCAGTCTAATCTATGCAGAAACACTGCCATTTTGGTGATCTAAGTTTGGGTCACAATCTTATTTCCTGACTCGCTGTTCTATAAAACAGGAAATAGGGTTTTCTGTGCTATAGCATGCTCAGTCCTGATCCAGAAGAGTGGAGAAGAAAGAAACAGAAGGCAAGTGGACTAGTGCACACTTACCTCTGTTATATGGCAGAGGTAAAAAAACAAGCAAACAAACCAAGCAACTTTTTGTAACCCTGGGTAACAAAGGACAAGCAATTGTATTCAGTCTGTTACCAGTGCTCCTGACACTAGTTGTCCTTCTAAAATAGGACATTTTTAACATATTGGGACATGTGACCATTTTGATTTTTGATATTTAATTCTATTTCATTGAAAAGGTGTTAAGCTTTATTTGCAACATTAATAAAACATACAACCTACAAGTGAATACAAAGTATTACCGTAATTACTGAGTAATAGCAGAGGCAAGAAAGTACAAAATTATTAAGTTGAAATATAATACAATAAACGTAAACTAGATTCTTTCCCTTTTAATGATAAAATGATTTTAATCATTACAAATGTTCAGCTAAAAGGAGGGAAAACATCTTTTCATATTTGTGCTTTATGTCTTTAGAATATGAGTACCCGGGAGACTATTATAATTATGAAGATACCACAGCATTAGTTCTTAAATGTTTAACAGCACAGCATATTGTAAAATAGAGGTCTCCCAAAGAAGGGATCAAAGACATTAATGGTGATACAAAAATACTATTTCATGTTACAAAGTGAGGACACTAGGACTTGGGTTGCATGGAATATAATAACTTTTGGAAAGTACACTAGTTTGGCTGGGATGGGAGTTAAGTAAAATAGAGTGAGCTTTGTGTAGTCAACAGGAAAACAAAAAAGCAAAAAGCTAGCATTTCATATGCACCCTCAGTAAGAAGTGAAACAAGAGCCTCTGTCACACATTCAAACAAACATTCTCCAATTTCTTATTACAAAGAAAATCCATAACATATTCATGACTTAGGTTTCTCAGAATCCATGGATGGGATTCTCATAACAAAGTAGCTATATTATGTCACCATATCACACTGACATTTTATTTTCCTGCACTAGAGGGTCCAATACATAAGGCTCAAAAATGAATTGCAAAGGATAACTTTGTTTTACAGTATTCCCAAAAAATGTTTTGGATGTTTTTTGTTTGTTCATTACTTTTGTTTACCATCTTTACTCTACCAGCAGAAAATGACCAAAGGGTAAACTACATTTTAAAACTCCATAAAATTCTAAACCGCATCACGAAAAGACAGAATCTTAGACGTTAGGAATGGGAAAGACCTATTAGGTCATCTAGCCATCCCCAGACAGCACAGAGTTGTTGTATTTCTAGTGCTTTGTCCATTATCAGTCTAGTTTCAAAGGTCTCAAGCACCCCTCAGGTTCTCAGTTTCCTTTAGGAAATTATTCCAGAGTCTAATAGATCTGTCTATTATACATCCTTTAACACCGTTTCTAGTAGTTTGGTTGGTTTTGAAGGTGCCAGGGCATTTGGGGCAGCACCATGTAAGGAAAGCAGATTTGGTTTAATTAGCCTGCCTCAAATGAGCTGTTTCTCCTTCTTGGTTTGCAACCTCAGCTAAACACAAGGGCAAAAAAACTCCTTCTGGCCACACAAAGGTATTCTAAAAGCTTCAGGCTTTCAGGAACACACACTTTAAATATTCCCTATAGAAATAACAAAACAAGGTTATCTCCAGCAGATATTAACACAAGTCCAGAGAAGCTTTAGTTACTTTTATTTATTAAATGGTAAACAGATCTGTTGACAAAGTTATTTGCTTTCAAAGGCAGTAAGAGAAAGAGGGTCAGATACTCAATGTTATTGAATAAATCAGAGTTGAGCCAGGATGTACTGCAGGTTTCACATGAATTGAACAGATCAAGCACAGTTTGAGGGAAGGAATATTTTCATAGCACTTGTGCTGTCCTAAAGAGGAAGGCGCATCCTGCCTACCTACCTTTCCCTCCTTCCCTCTCTGGCATTTTCCAGATATTTGGCTGATGAAGATTCGCAATGAAAGATCCGATGCTCCCAATAGTTTTCAAGTGTTTGCGAAAACTCCATTAGTCTTAATGGAAGTCAAATCTCCTATTTACATCCTCAGTTTACACAAAGGGAGCAGAACCCATAATCTAATTTAAATACATGAAAAGAGTCTCGCAGAATTTCAGTAAGCTATTTTTAATCTTATGTGCTTCAAGTCATTTTCTGGCCTGACATCCAATAAGGAACAACTAAGAAGTATTTTATCAGATTTAAAGTAGATTTTCAAGCCATCAACTTGCACTATGGAGTAGTATCTCTTAAAAGTATGATGTGCATTGTTCTCTCTTTTCAGTAGGACAGATGCAAAGCCCATTAAAGTCAGGGGAGACTTCCATTGACTCCAGGGGCTTTCAATCCATTTGTGTTCCCTAAAAATGCAGGTAGTTACCCTACTTAAGTTGCGGAAAACTATTCACCTACTTGACCAATGAGAACCCACCATCTAACCAACTACAGCTTGTTGACCTGCAGTACAAAGAATGAGAGCAGGGAAAGGTGCCTGGGAATAAAATACTCAATGGGGAAGCACAAGGTCAAAGAAGTTAAGTCAGCAATACCCTGAGGAACAACCTTAATTGTAATCATTTAATATTTTTAACTTGTTGCCTGTCCAGTCCTTTTACTGTCAGTAAAGGGTTCCTTTGGCAAAATAATAATTAGAACAGTCCTGGATAAGATAATTTTTCTTCCTAGATAATAGCTGAGCAATGCACAAAACTGTATTCCAATAGCTAAATTTGCACTAGACTTGGCATGCCAGCAGTGTGAACACCGTCCAGTCATGCTATATAATCACTACTATATAAACAATGTTTCTTAAGATTGTTCCATGCAAAGACTATGATAAACTTCAGACAGAAAGAGGGTATATCAATAGTATTGCATTTAGCCAGCATTACTATAAGACATTGGGGGGGGGGGGGAGTATGTAGTACTTTTTACAAAGATTGTCCATAGAAGCAAAATCCTTCATTAGAAAGTATCGTCTTATCCCACAAACAAAACAAAAACAAGTCACACATTTGAGCCTTGGTTTTGTTTCCCCAATTCATTCACATTAGAGAAAGTTTAGATTAAATAAAATAGAAAATAATAAGATGGAAATATAAAAGTGTAAGTGGATCTTGCACGGGCTACACATGGAGGAGATGACCTAGATGGGAGGGAGATTTTCAGAGGCATGATGGATGTTGGCACAAGACCCGTTGACTCTTAATAGAAATTGGATGCCTAACTGGCCTTCGTACATTCTCCACCATCTCCAGCATTATTGAATTGCTAAGATTCAATAATTCTTAACATTTACAAAGATAGCATTAAGTACCTAACCAAAATAAAATACAACCTTCAAAGTATTAGAAATCTGGTCATGATTATTTGTATATAATCCTTAAAATCTAATATTATTCTGCAAAAATCTAAGGAAATTGAATGCACAAAAGTTTCATTCCAATTTTGCTGGATTTTTTTTAAATTGTTATTTAAAGTCTGATCTTCAACATTTTATCAGAGTTCTTATTTACTAAAGCTAACTACCCTTGTTAGGATATTGATTAGTTATTAGGTATGTCATGATTTAGTAATGAATTAAGGGTTTTTTGGATGTTTATCAGGAGAACTTCAGGTACTAGCATCCATACCAAAGAGAATGAAAGCAAGAACCCATCAATATTTGGACGGGTCCTCAGGCAAGAGTTAGAAGTAGCCTATTTTTCTGTAATCAACTGCTTTTGGTTTGAGTGACTTGTTTTGCACTAAAAGAAACAATGATACAAATAGAACAAAAATAAAGTCTTGCATAAAAGAACATGGTCTCTCTCTCTCTTTTCCTAATAGGCTGCTTCCACTCTGCCTCATAAAATAGCTTACCACTGCACTCCACAAAAATATAAAAAGGAGCAGTACAAACAAAATTACAGTTATGTAGCTAACTACACAAACTTCAAAGTGCTATTCTTCACTCACATCCACCAAAACAACTGTGCACCAAAGTTATGTAGCTCCCATCAGACACTGATATAAGAAAAAAAAAAAGGTCAAAATTTTCAAAATCACCTAAGTGTCTTTAGAAGCCTAAGTCCCGTTGACTTTAACTAGATTACACAATTTCAACTACCTTAACCATGAAGCCACCCTTCTCTTGCTGCAATCACCTGCCTTATTTTCTACCTATGCCTTCCAACTTTTGCAATAAACAAGACCTGGGCCCTATGACCTTCACTACACAACCCTGATTAATTCACTAAGCATCATCTGTTGTGGGCACTGATGGAAGCAGGGTATTGAGGGGAAAATAGTATGTGACCATGTGATCATTAAAGACTGGATCATAATGCCTGTATACGAGGGGGCCAAATTAAGGTTGCATGGGCTATCTTAATTCTGGCATTTCCTAAATTTTGGTGCTTAACTTTGCAACTCTAACATTCTTTTAACAGTTTTTTGGATTTAGTTTCCTTAGTTTTTGAAAAAGCAAACAAATCAAATTCCATCAGTCAGGAACCATGACGATCATCACCAGAGTGATCAACAGACTTGGAATCTTTAGACCTACAGCACAGACTCCTGCCTGCCATTTAAGCTAACAGGAATAACTGGTAGCAACAGTGGGTTGTCATCTTCTTTGTGGACCATCCACTAGGAGATAAAGATGACACTTTTTTTGCCAGTAGGTCTTAGATATTTTCTGACAGCATAAGAATATTAGAACTCAGGAACCTGTGTTCAATTCCAAGTTCTGGAGATGCTTATAAACCTTTCTGCCCTTGTTCCTCCTAAACCTGACTCCTCCTACCTCTGTCCTCTCCAGCCGATCCCTTTCTCCCTTCCTCAGCTCGTCTCCCCTTTTTCCAGCTCCTATCTGTCTCTCCCCCCAGCATCCTAATCCTACCTTCTCTCCTCCCCCCATCCGCTGTCTAGGCCAACTATGGAGGAAATGCAAGCACAAGAAACAATCTCCCTGCTCTCAGTTCTGGAGACTGGAGCTACAGCAACCCCTGGCAGCCATGAGGATCAATTGCAAGGCAAGTTCTATTCAGCCCTAGAGCATGCCAAGTCATTCTGTGAGGATGATGAATACAAAGTCCAGATGATGCACTGGAGTTGGGTTGGGATGGCGCATGCTCAGTGCAGACTAAATCTGTAGAGAATTTAGCTTCCAAACAGGCCTCTACTGAATGTGTGCAAATTGCAATTGTCAGATATCTCACTTACCTTGTCTTTCTGAAAAAGTGCCACATTGACTGAAATGAAGCTTGTCCAATTTACAAACACATACAAAGCTATTACAAATTTGGACAATAATAAATTCTAGTGAAAAGTTGATGAATTTTTCAGTTAAAAATCCATGTACAAATGAACATTAGAGATCTGCAAACCCAGTAAGCCATGGAAATGTTAAACAGGGGTGCCTACCAGTCTGTTATTCAATTAAACATTTTTACTAAGTGTTGAAAGGACCTCAGAACAAAGCAATAGCTCACATGCAAACTACAGGGTACAATACCTGACAACAGCATGAGTTAAATGCGGAGTAGAAAATATACCTTAAAAAATCATTTGTTCCCCCCCCCTTTGTACATCAAGCCTTGGTTATTATTTTATCTTGTTGGCACAAATTCATTTATAGTTTAACTCCACTGACTGCAAAAGAAACTGTTATGTTGAAAATTAATTCACATTAATTGCTCCCTGTAACAGCATTGGCACCTGCCTCTCATGAGTGCCCACTCTCTTCTGGCTGATACGTGCTTGCAATCAGTTTTGAATGGGGCGGCACTCACCTTGTGCAGGTGCCCCCTATCTGGTTGGGTGTGAGCCTGCTTTTCTTTCAGTTCTTACAACAAAGTGGCACCCGTCACTTGCGAGTGCCCCCCTGGCCCAGTGGTTGTTTGGCAGGTCTTCAGTGACTCAGCCCTCCAGCCGAGTCACATACACGATCCCCCCTTCCAGGGTCTACAGTCTCTAGCTCTTGCTCACAGCCCTGGTTTGGGGCTGTGGCACCAAGGCTTCCTCCCCGGAGACACTGTCTTCTCGAACAGCCCAACAGGGGCCGATCTCTGTACCCATGGTTGGTGTCCTTTTGGTAGCCCTTGCCTGGGCTCAGTCTTCAGACCAGAAGGGCCCATCACAGTACCCTCGCCTGCTCTGGCTAGGTTCTGGGCTCAGCCTGCCAGCACTGAGCTGTCCATGGTCCTGTTGCTCTTCCTGCCAGTCAGCCACCTGGTCTTCAGCAGCCTTCCCTAGGCTCAGTCCTGCCTGCAGTGAGCTGTCCATGGTCCAGCTTCCAGGACTAGGACCCTGGAAGGTCCTACTGGTCCTTCCAACCAGCCAGGCACCCAATCCTCCCTCTTCAGGCAGCAACTGACAACTCTGCCTCTGCTGCTTCCTTTTATATGGCCCTTCTGATCGTTCCACAGCCTCTCTGATTGGTTGTTCCATTGTAGCCACTCTAGACTGCCTCAAGGACTTTTCCTCTGCTCTTTTCTAGGGCAGGGTGAGGCAGGGCCATGAGGTCTCCAGCAGGGGGCCTCCAGACCCACTCTGCCCTGTCACACACCCAATAATGGTATTTGCCAAAATTGTGAATTTAAAAAAGAAAAATAGATGGACCTGGCATCAGGTCATACAGAAACCAGTACAATATAAATTACAAATAGCCATCTTTTATTGACAATGCTTACTAACTTACTACAACCCTACCAAAATACATTCACTCATGTTGCATCTGATCCAAATGACATGACAATCACCTGACATTCTCTACTCTGTTCATATTTTTATACCATGAAATCACCGTGGTATCTGAGCACCTCTCAGAGTGTACTAAGTGACATGACCGGAAACATTTATTTGTGATTCTCTCCCTTCCTCTCACTTGGAGAAATATAAAGTGAGATTTTTGTTTTAAGTTTATGTATGTTGTACTATTGAAGGAGACTTAAAACACATGCACTTAAATTTGGAATGGGAAATGGGAAAGTATGAGGTGGTTCTTAGATCCTACAGAAGATAATCCACAATACTGGACTGGCACCTGAGAAACGTCTGCTTCCTACATAAAAGTGGTTCAACCTCCCTGCAGACAGCTCCATTGTTACTGCAGAGCAGAGATCCCCATCCCACACACAAGAGACAAAAATCCAAGAATCATCCAGGTCAGAGACTAGCAGAGTTTATTATTAATAATCATGTTTATTATGGTAATGCCTAGGACCCAACCATGAATGGTGCCCTATTGTCCTAGGTACAATACAAACACAGAGTAGCAGACAGTCTTGAAGACCTTACAATCTAAATAGACACCACAGACGGGGGGGGGGGGAAGGGTAGAACACAAGCAGAGTGAACAATATGATGGCAGCAACTGGTATGTTAGGTCCCCCCCCCCTTTTTTAAAGTGAGTTACTTAGGAGGGGATTAGGTAAAAGGATAGGAAAGGGACATGAGAGGGGACACCAAAAAGAAGAGGACTAAGGGGTCAGGGCAGGTCTGGAGGGAAGCTGAGGAGAAGAGACTGAAGCAGAGGGAATATTGGAGCAAGCTGCCAATCAGGATAGGGCAGGGAAAGTCCAATTAAAAATGTAGGAAGTTCTCAATGTCCAGAGGTCTCTGCTTTGGCTGCTTCTGCAGCTGTTCCTCCTCCAGTTGTTCCTCCTGCAGCTAGAGTCTCTGGCTGGTTCCTCTCTGCAGTTTTTCCTCCAAAGCCACAGAGTGGTAGGGAGGTGAGGCATCAATTGGCATAGGTGCTGGAACGAGGGGTGCTGTAGTAACAACCCAAAGACACGGTTTCTGCCTTCAGCACACCCACTATAAAAGTTGTTCCAGCAACAGCATCAATTTGTCCCTTCCCAGCACAGTTCTGGGTTGAGGTATTGGGGGGAGGGCTGGCCCCAAATGAGCCTCATTTTACCCCCTCCCTCCCAGTGCACCACTCCTTGCTTTGGCTGCTTCTGCTGCTGCTCCTCCCAGCTGGAATTTATATTTAATTTGGTGTGCATTGGGGAAGGCACAGGAGGCTGTTGCAAATGTCAAAGAACTGGAGCTCACTAGTAAAAGAAACAGAGGACATGAAAGCATCATCCTTTGAAGTGGATGTGGAAGCCACACACATTTATATATATAGGTGTCTTATTGGAAAACAGATCCAGCATGCATACTCAAGGCAGTGGAGCCCAATCTGAGCAGAGAGAAGTTTACTAGTAAAGATATTCACTGAAAGGCAAATGTATTTATTCATTGTGGTCTTTCTGCCTTGGTTAAATTTATGAGACTATATTTTCAGCTTTCCAGCTCAGAAAAGCACAGTAGAGGCACAGAAGGCAGAAACTTCATGAAGTTGGAATGCAGAGAGATTTCACTGTCTCCTCAATTTCTCTCTCCTTTGTGGTTCATGCGCAAAGAGCCACGCTGAATGCAGGTTAAGTTAAACAAGGGGAATTGTATTTAACCGCATGCACTGCTCGGTCCATGTGGCTGCATTGCTTCCAGCACAACTCCTCACATCCCTGTTTTCCTGATGTTCCATCAACACATCTCCCCTCCCCCCCACCATCAAGTGACTACAAGCCGTCTGCCTCCAGTTCCACTGATCATCTCTCTTCCCTATTTTACAAATATTTCACTATAAACATTCAAAACAAGTGAGTGATGCCCAGACCCCTGCCCATTGTCCCTTTGGATAGAGGTTGCAAGCACGTAGCCAAATTGGAGTCTTGGTTTTACAACAGATTCAGCTGGTTACAGAGTCTCTCCCTCTGTAATCTTGTCTCCTCAACAGGCATCCACAACAGAAATGATCTATCTCCCTGTCACCTGTCTGAGTCTAGCAAACGCTCTGTGGAGCGTCCTTCCTCCCTGTGGGGTTCACCGCTGGATGGTTGTGGGTTCTGGGGTTTTTTTGTTTTGTTTGTTTTCTCTCTCTCTCGTAAGTGCCTCCTGTTCCTTCAGATCACTTGTTCCTCTTCTGTGGTCACCTTGTATGGCCTTGGTGCCACTGCACCCCTTAAGGCTCCTTTAGTCCACACTTTCTGGTCTCTCTCTAATGGCTGGACTGTCACAGGAATGCCCATAACCAGGGTTGGTAGGTCTTTGGTTGGTCTGTTGTACTCTAGTGTCTGCTTTCTCTGATTGTTGGACATCTCCTCTCAGCCGTGTCTCCATTCTTCTTGCAGCAACAGGTCTCCCCTCATGGTAGCAGGGTTTTGATTCTTGCCCCATCAATGCCTGCATTAGACTGTTTTGGCACCCTTGTCTTGGGGTATTCCTGGGTGCCAGAAATACTAATAAGAAGTCTGAACCACAAGAAAGAGCCTAGTGTAGTTGTCTTAGTGTTTTCACAGTTGATTCCACTTTACAATTACACTGTAGGTCTGTTGGGGAGGAGATGGTGGCAGTCAAACTCCCAATTGCATGCAAATTCCTTGAACTCCTCTGAGGCAAGTTGGGGTCCGTGGTCAGTGAATAGTATCTGGAATGCCGTATCTTGCAAAGTGTGTCTTCAGTTCTCCACTCACTGACTTGCTTCTTGTGTCAGCCAGAGCATTGGCCTCTCAAAAGATTTAAACAGTCCATTGCAATCAATTATGGCTTTCATTTAAGATAACTAAGGCTGCTCCCATCTTTTCCAATGGTTCAGTGGGCAACACACAAGGTAACAGAGTCTTCCTGCTAGCAGTTATCATGTGATGAACAGGTGTCACACCTTACCTTCCTATCAAGGAGTGGACTTATGTATTCCTGCCCAGCCAGTAAACACACCCTTGAGCCCATTTAAGGCAGCTGTCAAAGCGCAGATGCGAGGCATGTATTCTTTGCATGACACCCTTACATAATGGGGGGGGGGGAGACGAGCTCTCTGTTCTTGAAATAGGATTCCCTCCTGCAAACACAGCTTATCTTCACTTTGAAAATATGGTTATGCTTCTACCCATACTTTGCTTTCTTCTTCTGGCCACCCTGATAGTATTGCTCTCTTGACTTATTGTAGTTGGATGTCTTTCTATAGCCTCTTTGATTTCTATCAGCTTTGCTGCTGAAACTGGGAGATTGAAACCGGTGCAGCATGTAATATGTCCTGATCCTCTTTCTCCAACTCACTGATGCTAGGTATATATGCTCTGCTCAGGATGTCAGCTAACACTAGTAGTCATCCTGGACAATATCTGCTCTCCATCTGGTAGCACTGGAGTTACAGCAACAGGTGCTACAATTTTTTTCAGAACACTAAGGAGGGGCTTTGCCATGATTGTCTCTGTGGGTTTATGGTCTGATTGCTCTATTCCCAGGGTGGAAAAGACAGAATACCACAGTCAGAAGTTTTTTCTATTTGGATGTATCCCTATTCAGTCTGACAGAGTTCTGCTAGCATAAGCGACTGGCTGCTCCTGCAAAAGAAAGTTACATCCAGTCCTTTCTCTGTTGCATCACACTGGAGTATTAGTGGCTCTCCTGGCTGGTGGTACTTCAGGACAGGGGCATCCCATTAACATTTGTTCAGCATGTCAAACACTTGCTGTTGGGAACCTGCCTAGACCCACTCAACAACATGCCTTGTGAGCGGATATATGGGTTCCACTACTGCAGCCAGGCGTGGCCAGAACTTGACGGTTTATCTATCCGATCCACCCAGTGTACACTAGGCTTCCCTTGGGAGCAGAGATCAGTAGGGTAGCCAAATCTCTGTTCTGTAGCAGAAATGCATCCATTCCATTGGATTAGGTCCCTACATGGCTGCAGAGGAAAGGGCAAGACTAAGCCCTAAAAGATTGAACTACCTTATACAATCATATATGGTGGCTAGATTTAATCCACTTTGGAGCAATTACACAAAAATAAATAAACCTCTTTGTGAACACTGGAAATGTCAAACAGTAACTCTAAATAAAATTGTTTAGATTCACAGAAAAGCACTGTGCTCTTGACTTTGCCCTCTGTTTTCATTCATTCAAAAGCTCCAAGTTATATACCCCTCTGAAACACAGCATTAATACAATCGCTAACAACTCTGACTTCAGTGGTGCTGTCAGCTGACATTATATTAGTTATTAAGGTCTTCATTGTATTCTTCCAGAAAAAGAAGAGTAGGAATACAATATGTTGTTTTTGATCTCTTTTGTACCAGAATGTAAGAATAGAACATAATACCCTAACTATATTTGACACAGAGATACAAGAGAAATTCAGTAGGTATTTAATTCCACACACACCCCATATTGTCAGATTTCCAACTCAAGTGAAATCACTCAAGCCTAAAAAGATGTATACAAGGGTTTATACATTGAAGGGTTGCAAGGGTGCAAATAAGGACAGAATTAAGCTTTACAGCTTATTTTGTTTTAGTGTTTTAGGGGACTAAATTGCAATGTTGCCAACTCATGATTTTTTTTTTTTGTAAGTGCTATGACATTTTGTGTTTTTTTCTTAAAGCTTCAGCTCCTGGAATGATGTTATTTTGTGTGCATCTCAGCTTTCATTTAAAAAAAATTGTTTCTAGCCCTCATGATGGTGAAGAAAAGCCTGTAAACATGACTGAACTGCACTCTAAAGGCTCAGATACAAGAAGGCAAACAAAAAGAACTTCACTTTTTTTTTTTAAGTAATGATTGGGGGGGTGACTCAGGACTTTTGATTGCCTAGGTAGGACAATGATGAAACTAGTAATAAAAATAAATACTCTTTTATTCCATATTGATGTAACTTTTCAGGGCCTGATTCTTATTTATCTTACTCTGCTATAGACCTGGAGTAACTCCACTGCATTCAAGATTTACTTTAGTGTTCCAGGCAAAATTAGGCTCCCCTCGCCATCAGACCTGACTGTACAATGCCTAACACACGGATACTACATAAATTAACAATTAGCTTTTCTTGCAAAATACTAACTTAAGCTAAACAAATGGGACAAAATATGCACAGTGTTTTCTAGAAACAAAAGTTTAGGTCTTGCCCGCAAATTATTATACAGATATATACAAAGAACCATCAGATCTCCTAATGTAGCATTTTTCTCTACAATAGGTAGCATCTAGTTCTAGTTGGTACCAAATTCATCCTGGAACTCAGCTGAAGTCAATGCAGTTCTACCAAGGATGCATTTGGCATATGATGTTGCAGTTAGGCCTTTCCACTACAGTGAGGCAACAGCTCAAGGCATATTTGAATTTTCTGGACTCTAATGCTATCAGCCAGCAAGACAGACTACTTCCTTTGAAAATAAAGAGTCCTGAGGGGTGGCAGAACAGACGGAGCCCTAACCTTTACTTGTGGCTCCGGTAACAGATACTGCACCTTAAATAATTTATATGATGTGATCATCTGGTAGCTTCAGCTGCAAGAACAAAACATGCTGAAACAAGATCTGTCCCAATCTGTGCAATAACCACAGTTCAAAGACTGGGTAAGGTGGACGGTCTATGAGGCAGGCCAAGGCCTTCAGGAACCTGGAACCTTAAGCACTGAACAAATGTTTATTACTGTTTAAAACATCTTATACCACAGAGCTTAGGTTTATGATGCAGCATATAGACTTCAACTTTATTCCAATTTTGCTATAAAACAAAGCAGTAAACGCCTTCAAATTACAGGCTAGATTCGCTGCAGGTGTAAATAAGTTAGAAAATTGCTATACATGGTACACTATAAATATTTGAGCAGCACAGGAATAGTTTGCATTTAAAATAAGATGCAGAAAAACCCTTAAAAGCCAGTAACAGTGTAGCAGCATGATCAGAAATGGTTAACTGGAGGATGATTTCAGAAGCAGTGAGATGCAATCCCCTCCAGAGAACTGTTAGATTCCTAGTCACTTGCTTGGAAAAGATGAAAAAATCCAAATAAAATATAGTGTTGAACAAGATGTTTGCTTACATTCACCATTCAGTCACACCATTATTCTCTGCATCCCAACCTCTAGTCTTCATTTGTACGCTAGCAGTTTAGAATGTAATATCTTCAGACTAGGAAGCTTCATACTTGTCTATAAAGCACAGGTCATGTCATTGCCACTATGCAAATAATATGCATCCCGAAGGCATCACTCCATGACTGAAACAGAAGGGCACTTTACAGAATGAAGACAGTAATAATTCCAACCCCAAATACCATGACATCCACAGAAAGGATCTAGGATTTAAATCTGTGATTATGTCCTGTCCTTGTAGGATACACAAACAGCAATAGCATTTCAAGCAGACTGTGGGAAATAAATCTGCTCTTGGCTGAGATTCTGCCAAGCTTCAGCTCTGAGTACATTTTACTTGGTCATTAAACTTTTCCTAAAAGGAGTTTATAATGGAAACACTGACAGACTTATAACTGCAAAATACTGCTAGAATAGTGCTAATAATGTGTAATAATTTTTTTTTTAAATAGAGAAATTGACAGAGAAAGATATATAGTGTGTAGGTCCACAGTTTCCAAAAGATTTTTCTTCTCTGTGCACACTAGATATGAGCTCTACTATCCACCCAGGATGGTTTCCATGGTCAAAGATTTGTGTGCGCGCCTAGTCAAGCTGAAAATTAGGTTTGTATTGTGTGCAGCCAAGGTCTAGATGGGCATACAGATTTTGATAGGGTGCACGACAGGAATTTTGGGAAGTGAATTCCTATGGACTCCACAGCCCACAGGATCTGCAACTCAGAGTGTCACTACAGCAAGGTAAAGGAGATTGACATCTGGGCAGCTTACCACCGAGAGACCAGTGAAAAGATACCAGGGTATTATTTCAGATGCTTTTGCCCAGTTCTTGAACATCTGGATGGTCAAATGTGATGGAACATACACATTATAAATGGGCTGTCTGAACCTTTTTCCTGAACACTTACAATTTCACCAGGGATTACATTCTCCTTTTCCAGACTAGATAATAGGTCAACATATTCAAAACACTGGGGAGCTCCTCCAAATATAGTAAATGTGCTTTCTGGTCATCATCATTAGAAGATTTTTTATAGGTGTTGGGAAGAGATTGAGTAAATAAGGACCAGGGAAGGCTTTACACAGACTGGAGAAACAATGCTCTGAATGGCTAGCTGCTGCCAGACACCAAGGAGTGTTCAACATTCTATCCTCTTCTCACATTCTGGGGTGCAATCCAGACCAGTGAGGAGTTGCGTCGTCACCTGCTCTGCAACCTTGGGTGCCTCACAATGCTTTGCTGTTGTAGATCCCAACCTGGGCAGCTCACAAACAGCATGAAGGGTCACACCCTGAGTGTCTATGTATAGCCACAGCCCTGGTCCAGCAACTCTGACCCCAGCAGCCTGTCAGCAAACACCAGCCAAACTCTTGCTTCCAGCAGGCTTGTTACTACTTGCAGGGTGACCCAAACACACCTAGTCCTGAATTTTCCCCAAAACATGTGTTCTGGCCTCTCCTGGAGAGTTCAGATATTATATTTCCGTTGCCCTTTAAAGGGTCAATATCCAACAGCCTGCTACTTTAAATGGAGTTACCAAACAGCTCAGTTTAAACACAACACTGGATTAGTTTTGATTTAAAAAAATTTATTTAACTACAAACAGATACATTTTACGTGCGTACAATACATTAAAGTCAGAAATAGTTACAAGATAAAACACTAGTAGCTAGAGACTTGATTCAAGGTAAAATCCTTAAAACACATTCCCAGCAACAGAACTGACCAAATTCTCAAGTCGGGATGCCCCAGGATGCCCCAGATTCAAAAGGCTGTTTCTTTTGTCTTTTCATATGAGGCGGGGGGGGGGGAGGAGAAAGAGATCCTAGGTGCTTTTGACCCCCACTTTTATAGTCCAGTCACCCTTTGAAATGCATTTTCCTGAGGGTCACCCCTAGATAAAGTTCCTTCCTGCTGTGAGGAGAAAGATGGAGTCTTGTGGTTAGAAAGGTTCCACGTTGTTAGCTAAAATGAAAATCAATCTGTTCCTGCCCTCCTTTATTGGCAAAGCATGACCATTTGACAGGTGATTGCCGATCCTGCTAGAGGCGTTGTCTTGTCCTTTGTCTTGGAGGAACAGGTTTAGCCCATTCACAGACTTGTCTGATAAACATATTTCAGCCACAATTTCAGCTTATGTTCATAACATTACATATAAGATCACTACACTTTTCACCATGATATTATTGACCAGTGAGTTATTAGTTTTCAGATGATACCTCACAAGGCATATTTTGCACAAAGATTATTACAATAGTGTGTAGGGTGTGAATACAGAGGTGCATTCGGTCAGATCTCTGCATATAAGTTATGGCCCAGGTAGGCCTGGATAAATTTGCACTGCAGCTTTTCAAATGTTGTGGACAGCTACAACAGTGGCTGTGGTGAAACTGGGCTGCCAGGAACCTTGTGACTAAATTAGAGGAGTGACCTGTTGAGCCTCTCACCATTCTGATTTGGGGAAAGTGCCAGCATTCTCTCTACCACATAGTGGGAAATTTACCAATAAGTTCCAATCATTTTTTTCCCATGCTACCTGCCCTGACAACACACCAGTACCTTCAGGAGCAATATTTAGTATGGGATAGGCCCCTGGTGCTTGAAGAATAGTTGCTACACAGCAATGAATAGATTCGGCCATTTGTATCATTTTAAAATCTATGTCAGGAGAAAAATGGGTTTCTTCTCATACAACAATTAAATTAGCTTTCGGGGAACATTCATACCAGTAAAACTGGATTGCACAAATGTTTGTAGAAAGTGAACATGAAAGGTGTGCATGTGTGACAGGAGCTAATCATTTTAAGATCTGAACAAATGCTCACAGAAACATTGTGTCCCTATTCACCCCACCATACCAACTTCAATGACAGCTCTTTAGTAACTAGTCTTCACCTCCATCTTGTAACCCTGCCCAAGTTCAAACACTGCAAACTAGTACACACACAGCTCAGCAAAGCAGCTTTCTAAGGAGTACTCTAGGCAGATAGCTCACAGGGCACTTCTTCAAAGGTAATTCTGCTTCTAACAGAAGCTGGGTATATGGTATATGATCATAAATCCCAAAGAGTTGGTAGGGAATGTGGGTGGGGAGACAGGAAAGATTGTTTGCTGGGAAGACAGAGTAAAAGGCTGCCAGGTTGTGTGTAGGATTATGTTCATGCTTCAAAACAGCCATATCTGTACTAGGAGACTCATTTCTAAGAATACAGCAGAATAAAATGGTCAATGACTGTTCCTTTCCTTTCCATATGAAAAGCAAAGAGCATGTCTAAACTTTCCTTCCTTCCTTAATGAAACTATTATTGATTTTTCATCCTCGTGAATCATTGCCTTGGAGCAATTTCTTTTAGCTGCAGGTTCTCATCTGATTTGTACGCATGCTTAAGGAACAGTTTATCAATAGAGTCTCCAGAGATAGCTTTCTAAAAAATCCTTTCAATGTAAGAAATAGTACATCCATCATCTACCATTTTGGTTAAACAAAGAGACAAAACAGAGAATTATTCATGAAGTGAATTAAGCATCATCATTTCCACATAATATCCTAGGTCACATCAGGATTTCTGTCAGAGTAAAGCCAAAGTAATCCACATGCAGAGGAAGTCAGATCAAAAGGAAGAAAACCAGCATCTGCAAATTGAAACTCCTCATCTCACCACACAAAGTATGTTTACGTTACCGTGGAGCCCGTTTACATATGTGGATGTTTCATATGCTGATAGATTATATCTGGCAGGAGCAGAGTACAGCACGTATGGCTGTCCAAAGTTTGAGGATAGCGGTGTGAGCATTGAAACACATCAACCACCTCCATATAAGTGGAGGGAGCTATCAGAAATGACATCATTTGCCTGCATGGTTAAATACCTGCATTGCTTTTGCGGAGTGATTTAACAATTGCCAAGAAAAAAGTATTAATAAGTAATTCTTAATAAACAAAGCAGTTATTTCACCTGGTAGAAGTAATTCAAATTTACTGAGCAATTTCTTTTGAAAGTTAATTAATTCTAAGTACTAATACCAGTACATTACAAGCAATTTTATTGGCTTATAGTCAATTTTTTTGTTTTCTGAAGAACTCTTGTTCATGCCTTGCAGTATGGATGCAACTACTAACATAAGCAAAGAGGAATGAATTAAACATGCAAAAGTTAAAAACATGTTTTTCTTATGATTATTTACTTTGAGGATATAATTCAGACCTCTAGTCTATGCTTGTGTCAGTGGTTTTTAAAATTACCACATGATGAACGAGAACCTAGTTTTCTAACTAGCTGTAAACCAAAAAATAAAATGTGCAATCATTTTCATGAATGGTTTCCATTATCCATCAAAATTTCATTTTGGACTAATCTTTCCCACTAGCTCTAACATAGACATATTGCACTGGTGAAAAGTAAGTAAATGCATAATTCAGAACTTATCCTGTTCACCCACTTGGATACTGCACTTGCTTAGTTTCCATCTTGTTTTTCTAGCCTTATCTTGCCATCTTTACTTTATGTAGTAAATCCCACAACTTTAATAAAAAATGTATCCTATGTTTCTCTTGGACTAACACAGCCCATGAAGCACACTACAAAGCATATCGGAACACAAGATAAGGCATTCTCAATCAAGGTGATTAGACTGTGGAACAAACTTCCAGAAGAAGTTAGACTAAATAAACCAGCACAATGACTAACTATGTTCTGAAGTGTTCCAAAGAAAAGAACCTTAAACTGAACAGGAACAAATCCCAGATCAAGCTGAATGAGATTAGATTAGTTATGTAGGACACATTCAGTGACAAAGAAAAGTGGAGAAAATTATACATATGGAAAGGAGACCTTAGAGATTCATTGGCAAATTCATTCCTAGTTAGTCACAATTAAGTCCTTCACTCAGACTGCCTCTTCAGGAAAATACAGAATGACCCAGGGATTATTGGCAAAATAAGAGCTTCAGTATTTGCATTTAAAGAGCTGTCACAAAAGAACCAGTGCTGAAATATTTTGAGATTAACAAAGTCCAAAATCTTATGTGATGCAAGCTCACAGAACCTGGGGATTGGGCTCCCACAAGATAATCACATTTTGTAACATAAACTTCCAAAGCAGTTACTAAAATATAACTGAACTGCGCTTAGATTCAAAGAGAATTGATCATAGCTAGTTTTAGTTGCAGGCAATTTCATTCGTGTATATGGTCAGAAATCTGTTGAAGCAGAAACAGACCATAAGCCACTGGCAACCATGTTACAGAAACCACTGTGCATTGCACACTTAGACTTCAGAAAATAATCAAGTTTCAAGAGTACTCAATAAATGTAACACACATGCCTGGTAATTTCTTAGAGTTAATACATTTTCAAAAACAACAAGGAGTCCAGTGGCACCTTAAAGACTAACAGATTTATTTGGGCATAAGCTTTAGTGGGTAAAAAACCCCACTTCTTCAGATGCATTTTCAAGAGGGTCTATTAAAAAAAAAACAAAGCAAAAACACACAGGAAAAAGAATCTGACGTAAATAGGATTATTTACACATTTACAGAGTATTACATATTTCCAAAGCAAAATCTGGTATACTCAGAAAGTGAAAATACAAAATGACCCAATGTTACAAGAGCTATATAGAGAGAATTACTCTAGGTGGATGACTAACAGATAAAGCACAGGTGACAATAAGCATGAAACTTAAGACAGGAGAGATGAAATTGCTGAATAGGGTAAGAGATCTGTAGAAAGGGTATTGTTCCCATCATAGTGGCACAGCAGGTTAAAACATACTACACAGTGTCCCTTCCTGTATTGAGATGTGTAAAAAAAAGCCTGAAGTGTCCTCTTCTCACTAGACATGAAAAATGCCATCAAAGACAAGGTATTCATATGTTGCCATACAGCAAGATACCCAACGAGTTGTTATACAGTAAGTGCTCAGTCATAAGGGATAAATCCCATCCCTTTGCTATTATATGATTTGGAGGAAACCCTATGATGGGATCCTCAAATATTTCCTCCCCCACAAAGTCCCCTTTAATTGTCTTACTAGGAACGGAGATAATCTAGTCTCCACTTAAGTCCCATCCGCTTCCCACTGAACCAATGGGAAAGTCTTTCCCTACATACAGAGAGCAGTAATTTTAATATTGTTTAATAATAATTCTAAAGAAAGTAAAATATCTAGGACTAAAATGGTGGACTTTTATGAAGGTCTGTCCAAGTTAAGACAAGAACTCCCCATTTACATATTCTTGCCTCCTATTATCACCTTACTTATTTCTGTTGCTGTGACAAACCAACTGTGGGTGCTACTGTCCACACAAAGACAGACAGTCCCTACCTTAAACGGTCATGATCTAAGAAATGGGATTTTGATACTAGTGGGGCTCAAAGTTGGAGATGTGTGCGCGTTTTAAATGCCGTGGAGAAAGAGTTAATTCAGTTCACTTGGGACCTGTAGCTTTAAGGGCGATACATTGTACATTTTGTATTGGATACATTCGTGGATTCAACATAGAATCACTTTAGTATTTTTTCACTGTTTTATGACATTGTTGGGGTTGATTTATTTCATTTTAAGCCAAATATTTGGCTATAAGTCTCCAGCTGACTGGGGCTAGTGATCAATGCTGCTAATATTGGAATAGCATTTGAATTTTATACTCAGTTTAATCAATCTGTTGATTTAATTTTCTTGTGTAATATATTCAATAAATTGTGAAGTTACCACCTCAGACGCCTTTGCTTTCGAAACACAAATTTGTATATATACATATATATATATATACACACACACACACACACACACACACATACACGAGAGAGAGAAAAAAAGATTGAGAGAGTCTCTCTCTGAATCTCTTTTACAAGATACCAACGTATTTATCCCAAAAGATAGCAGATCAAGTGGACCAATTAAAGTCAACCTCCTGATGTATAGGCCTATAAGTCAATATGGTTGTATCCAGTATCAGCAGCATCACATCCCCTGCATCTGTTCACTAGTTTGTTCTGCACACTATCAATATACTGCAAATCTGATTTGGTGCCTTGTGTGCTGTAATTAAATCATTTTGAGGGCTTTGAAAGCTGGCTCATCCATTTCAAAACCCATCAAGGACAAACAAATCAGAGAATAACGAAGGTGAAGTAGCGATGGCAAAATTTTACTTTTCTTTGAGCAGTATACGGTCACATCAATTGATGAGATTAATTTATAGAGACCAGCAATAAATAATCCAAGTTCAAATCTTGCTTGTAACTAGGATTCTACATTTCAAGTGCTGGTGTACTAACATTTCAAGGACACTTTTTATTCTTTTAAGAGTGCAATGTCTTCAAGAAGTGCACACATTTCTTCAAAGTAAAAGTTGGGTGGTTTTTTTTCCAAACACTGTTTAAAAGTTAGCTATCAGTGTGAGGGATGCTTAAATCCATGAAATTCCTCCCATACCCAGTTTATTCCAATGATTTAGCATTGTAATCCTCCACTGTCATTCATCCACACTGTTTGCCTTTTTGGACGGTATTTTAGAAAAAGGTCAGCAGTCAAATTGCCATCAATAAATACCAAATATGAAAGTGCTCAGTATTGGAGCTGCTCAACTTGAAGTCCCATTACTAAACCAAATAAGCATGTTGGGTTTGTTTTAAAAAACTACCTGAGGTGGGCCTTAACAAGAGTATGTTACCGAAAATGTATGAAAAAAAAATTAAAGAAAGAGTAAGGCTAAGTTCTGCCATCTAGTGCACACACACATTGACTTAACTGGGAGATACAAATTCAAGTGAAAACAAAAATTAGTACTGAGCAGCATATTTCAAATAATATCATTAGGACACAAAAACATTGCTATCATAATTTTCTCCAACTTCCCTGACTCACATTTGCCTCCCTTCAATCTATCCAAAGGGTCACAGCTCAATAAGTTTCCCTTTCTGTGACTATACCTATATCACTACCTATTTGTGGCCTAAGAGGCATGATCTAGTCCTTAGATTGTAAGATCATAAGGACAGCAATCACTACTTTTCACTTTGAAAAGGCATCATTTGAAGTTATGGCCCTATACAATAGTTAAATATATTTTTCTATTGCATGCAGATCATTGCCAAAAAAATAAATTGAATTTCATTTAAAAGAAAGTATTTTTGTTTCTTTTTGGGAAAATTCTGGAAGCAATACATTTTTATAATCCTTTCTTTTTGTCAGAAGAACTGTAATGGTAGATGGGTCATTTGTTTAAGAGAAAAGTGTGATCTCTACTGATTAAAATGTTTTCATGGATTATTATAACTGTCACGGGTGCACCACTCACCACTGGGCTAGTGCCTCCTCCTGGTCACTTTGGGGATTAGCTCAAAACCAACACACACACCCCACACACACACACACACCCGTCTATGGTTTACACACCGCCACTCTGACTCTCCCTCCAGTCTGAAGCCCCTCTCTCAGCCTCATAAACTGCCACATCCTCCAGCTAAGTTGCTCTGTTTCCCCCTTCCAGGGGGGAGAGGTAATCACTGTCCAATAGTCTGACCACTTCAACAGTGGCTAATGGATCCAGGTTCACTCACTACTCTGGGTCCTGACCCAGGGACCCTATAGATAGCAGCCTCTTGCTGCAACTCTTTACCTTCTCCCAATGCTGCTACACCTCCCTGGGCCACTTCCCCATGGTCCCAACATCATCTTCAGCCTTACCACAAGGTATTCAGCTACCCAGTCTCAGCAGCCAGCCAGAAGCTCCCTCTTGCTCTCCTGGTCCCTGCCAGCAATTGCTCTAAGGTGCCACAGGTCTCAGCCTGTTAAAGACACAATCCTCACATCTTGAACTCCCAGCAGCAACTGACCCTTCTCTGCACTGCAGCTCCTCTTATATGGGCCTGCTGGGCCTGGATTGGCTGCTCCCTGCAGCCCTTCTCTAATTGGCTGCAGTCCATGCAGCCTCTCTATGCTGCTTGGAGGACTCATCTCCACTGTTCCTTCCTGAGGACAGGATATGGTAGAACCCTGGCTCCCCTTAGCCCTTTCCACTCCTGTGTGGGGTGGACACCCCATCATAATAATCAAGATCAGATTTCTTAAGAAGGTTTAACATTCAGAGCTTTGAAAATAAGTACCACAATTCCACTGCATTATGCACAATGCTTAGGTCCCAATCCAGCAATGATTAGTGCACGTTCTTCAGTATACACACTGAGTCATCCCACTGAACTCAGACTTCTCACGCACAGTGTGTGTGTAAAGTTAAATCGCCTGCAAATGTGGTTGTAGAGTCAGGGGTTTTAGTTATATTATCTTAATTTCAATCAAAGAAATTAAAATACAATTATGCTAACAGATATCTAATGTCACTTGAAATATATGAGCACTGAATTAGAGTTTGACTGGAAATACTGTATTGTAGTGTTAATGCAGCAGTATATTGCCATGTTGCAGTGTATATAATTAATATATGGAGTGGTATAAAAGTTATCCTGTAATTAATTTGGTATTTCAGCATGAGTTCATTGCTCACAAACACAGATATTTAAAATGTCTTATGCTGGTCATCTTGAACAAGTACCACATCATTATATATTCTGCGTAAGGCACATATTTAATAGAAAAGCTATTTTTAGAAACCTTAAGAAAGTATTTATTTTTTTAAGAACACTGTGCCTGTAAAGTAACTCAGACTTTGTATTATGAGTTCACCTGTAAAAGCTAAGCAACAGAAAAAAAATGTAATTAATATATTTTAATAACCACTAAAATTTACCTAAAGTAGCTCTTCTATACATAAAAATGTAGACCTACAGGGATTAGAAGCAAGTACTTTGTCATTAAAAAGCATTCAAATGGTATATATCACTATATCTACTGGTTCAAAAGAGATCAAACCCTAAATCCGAGATGGATTAGTGGGCAGAGTTCAGGTGAGATGTCAATAGATCATAATAAACACCAGTTATCATGTAGCTCTGCATTTATTACTTGCCTATAACCACCATGAGTATTTTACATATTTGAATTGTATTTAAATTACCTATCTTGATATAATAAATCAAAACTTTTCTACTAAAGAGTTAGTGCAAAATGTGAGCAAACTATTCAAATACAATAAGAATGTACATTACACACTGAATTATGATTTACAAATGTAATACTTTAATGCCATGGTCACAAACCGGTCAATAATGATCTCCAGCGGCAGCATCGTGTGGCTGCCTTTAAGGCAGACTCCCTGCCTACCCCGGCCCCACATTGCTCCCAGAAGCAGCCACTGCAGCCCTGCGGGCAGGGGTCTCCCTCCGCGCGCTGCTCCTGCCTGCAATCACTGCCTCCATTGGGAGAGCTGCCGGGGTGGTGCTTGCAGAGGAACAGCACACGGAGCCACATGACCCCCACACCAAGGGCCACAGGGGCACGTTGGCCCCTTCCGGGAGTGGTGTGGGGCCAGGGTAGGTAGGGAGCCCGTCTTAACCTCTCTGCACCCGCCACCAACAGGGAGCCACCAGAGCTAAGTGCTGCCTGGCGGTAGGCTGCACCCCAACCCCCATCCCTGAACCCCCTCCCGGAGCCAGCATCCCATACCCCTTCCTGCACCCTGAACCCCCTCCTGCATCCCAAGCCCCACCATGAACTCCCTCCAAGAGCCAGCACGCCATACCCCCTTCTGCACCCCAACCCCCAGTCCTGACCCCCCCGAACCAGCACCCTGTACCCCCTCCTGCACCCCAACACTCTGCCACAGCCCCGACCCCCTTCCAGAGCCAGCACCCCAACCCCTTTCCCCAGCCCTCACCCCCTCCCAGAGCCAGCACCCTGTACCCCCTCCTGTACTCCAACACTCTGCCCCAGCCTGGAGGCCCCTCCTGCACCAAACCCCCCTGCCCCCTCTCACACTGCAAACCCCTTGGCCACAGCCCAGAGTCCACACCCCCTCACGAACCCCAACCCCCTGCCCCAGCCCGGTGAAAGTGAGTGAGGGTGGGATTAGATCCTGGGTTGCCCTTAGATGCAAAAAGTGATCTTGGGCATAAAAAGGTTGGAGACCACTGCTTTAATATATCAAGGTTTTGTTCATAAGTAATACATGTAGGGGAATCATTGCAAATTTAATTGGAGTATAATTCTTCAGCTGTTAGCCACTAATTTGTATTGTTTTATCATTTCATTGTTACTATAGTATGTAAGCCAAACTCAGAATGTGTTTACTATTAAAAAATGCAACACTGGCACCAGTCGCCTTTTTAAAGTCTCCAGTAGAGTGAAAATGGTGGTGTCTTACATAGCATCATCATAAATAGCTCTGAAGAGTTGTCACTGGAGAAGAAAATATAGTCGAAAAAATTCTGCAATGAATGGGTAGAACCAAATGTTTAATGTATTGACTAGATAAATTACATTGGTTTGTCAGTACTTTTCTCAGGAACAGTTGGGTGTCAAGTCATGTAAGCCTTAGTGCTGCAAGGATGGCAGATCCTCATTCGTGGTGTTCTGACTGGATTCTCTTTGAACATATGCCCTTTCAAGTGAAATTAATCAATCTCTTTATCACTTGCGCAGCATCTGGAGCCATAATCATTACCCAACTGCTGAGAAAGAAATGAAACCACTAATCGCACAGGGAGTAGGGCTTAGTGTTCTGAACAGGAAAGTTTTTATTAAGTTCTAATTTGAAAAGTGATTTTTCATGGCTAGCCTTTCAGGACACACCATACAAAAGGAGGCTGTGCTTCAGCAACTGTCTACTACTTATAGCCCCCAGCATCTAGACCCAATATATTTAGAACTACAGTAATTAGGTTTTTAATCGTGCTTTTCTAAATGTAATACCATAATTCTAAATCACTGGAATACTAAAGTATGACACTTTCTTGATGTATTTCACTATGAAACTTCACAGGTCTCTGAATGAAGGAATAGACACACACACACACACACACACACACACACAAATCTACATCAGGAAAAACTGGCAGACAGTGGATTAAATATCATGTCATGGACATTAAGGACCATACACTGCCTCTAGTCTAGATAAAAGTACATCACTCCCATTGATCTCAATGGGAACTCTCTATGCAAACTAAGGACAACCTATTTGGCCCTAAAACATTAAGAAGAAACTTTGGATACCAACCAGCTACTGGAATAAATTTAAAATACACAGTACAACCACCACAACCAAAATGTTAGACTGCCACACAATATGTTTTACACATTCCCACTTTCAGTCTAATCTTGCTCAAAGTGAAGCCAATAGCAACACTTCCAATAGCAACACTGCCAGTAACTTCCATTTCAAAAGGAACGAGATTGAGCCGCAAATGTATTCGAAATCTAGAGAAATTCTAAAATCAGTGGAAAGGTCCATTTAACAACTGCTGGCCCCTAGAAACCATCATGAGTCATGTTATGTGAGTACAGATAATATTCAAGCATATTTTTTAGTGTTTTGCAATTAGAGGGAGAGTATCCTCACACTAATTTTCTGTTCTAAATAGATACCAATTGTATGGATATGCCATTACCCCCAATATATTGAATTAGTTCAGTTAAATTGTTGAGTAAAATCCTTGCTGAGGCTAACTTGAGAGATAAATTATTACAAAAATACTATGTAGTACTGAAGTGCAGCAGAGTAATTAAGCCTAGCACTCCACTGAAATGTGACTATCCATTTTTAATGTTGTGCTCTTACCTAGCAACAGAAATCTTTTCAACAGCTGCATTCAATTAAAAAAATATTAACCCCAAGGAAAAAGTATAAAAACATCCCCATCTGTTTTTCTTACCGCTCATTGTGCTTCTTTTGTGAGTGAAATATGCACAACAATGAAATCCAACAAAGTTGAATGAAAAGTACTACAATTCCAATAATAAGCTTGCTTTAAAAAAAACCTGAACAATTTAAAAGAAACCACATTTGCAGATTTTCCTGTGTGACCCAGAGTTCTGTTCCCATAGTAACTATAAAGAAAAGAAAAGGATAAGATGGCTAACTCATACTTTTCCCTACACTAACAACAACAAAAAAGGACCCCTATTTTCAAAACCTACTATTGTAAGGGAGGGAAGTGGGACATTAAAAGATTAGTGTAAGAATCTCCTATGTAATCAAGTTTAACACACCACCTATTGTGCACTTAAAGTTTGCTAGAGAAACATATTGAAAGGTATATAGATTTTGGGTAAAAACTATTGAAATAGTTCCCAAGCACATACAATATTAACAGATATATGTAATAAAGTTTTCTTTCTGCAACTAGTCTAGCAAGTATGGTCCTTACTCTAGCAGCTGTAGCAGTGGATTCAGAAGTTGATTTCCTCCTGTATTACTAGTATTTTGTACATTATCTTCAGGTATACAAGAAGAAAATCTTTTAGAATATTTCTACTCTCCCCTCTCCCCCCGCACTTCCTCAGTGGATCTTTTTTCTGTGCCTAGTACCCCAATACTTGCATGACTGTTTGGCAACCTCTTTTTGAGGAGAGTACAGCATCTAACGAGTTTTGGTTTTGTTTGTTTCTGTCAGCAATACCGCCTCCACGACCATAGAGGGCTCCTTGGCAGGACACCCAGTACAATTCTGCTGCACGAGGGGGAGGCGTGAAGGGGGTGTATGCTTCCTATGTGGCATGGGACCCAGCTGGGCTATTGTGACCAGAAGGGCAGCGCTTAGAGGCAGGGCTAGTAGAGAGCAGGGGTAGGCCAGAGAATTTGCCACTTTGCAGATCCTCTGGTCCTCCTACCTACAGAAGGAGAGATACAGCACATCCACTCATTTATGGAATGCCTTGCTAACAAAAAAATTATATTATATATGTACAAGCTGTATCTTATTCATAGCACTCAAAACCACACCAGACGCTTCAGATGTACCATAACAAGGTCTGGTCCCTGCCACAAAGAACTTCCAATCTAAGGTTATACAAGAAGCAACAAGAAATAGTAACAGATATATGATATAAGGAGAGGTACAAGGCAGGGAGCCCAAGGGTTACAAAGGTAATGGAAGCTCCTTGATTATTCCAAGAGTAATTTAAAAAAAAAAAGTTTGCTAATAAGCACTATATTTGTGAGGTTAGGAGAGTGTTAGAAGAGCTGAATTGATAAGGGTGAGGGTGATAGGAGCGTTGGTGGATGTAGTAAAAGTTAGCAGCCCAGGGAGGTGAAGTGGAGTAGTGAAACAGAAAGCGCCAGGAGCCACAGGGATGTAGACCAATTAGCAGCACGAGAGACAGTACAATCCTGTCCATTATGAAAACATCTATTGTATTACCTTGAAATCTCCTTGAAGATAGTTGACTATGATATGCGGGAAGGGGGGGAGGAGGAGAAGGAGGAAGATAAAATTAGGAAGCAGGGGGAAAAAAGAGATGGGATGTGAACAATGTGAGAAAGAGATAGGGAAAGTAATAGGTATGCCATCTGGAGATCGGGGAAGTGGGGAGGAGACAGGAAGAGGCAACAAGTAACAGAAAAGGATAAAAAAGTGATACAAAGATGAAAGTGAAGAGAGAAGAGAAAGGAAAGTGGAAGAAAAAAGGAAGCAAGAAACCCTGCACAACTCTGAGGTCAGAAATGATTTTGTTTACCTCTCTCCCCCACCCCTCTGAAATTCCACAACAACCACTACCATTGGGCACCTTATTTATTTCCCTATTGGAGTCTTAAATCCACTCTGGAGTCTGCTAACTGACTTATATGATGACTATGTACATTCTTCCTCTACCAATACAATCTAGTTTTCAACCCAATGCAAGCTGTAGAAAAAATGAAGGCGTTGATTCTTTTTTTTTTTTAAATAATAATCCCAAAATCCTTTTTCTGATTAGTGTGCTGGATGATTGTTCCATTCAGCATATGTTCCCCACATTAGTTCCTTATTCCCAGATTATTATTTTTTTCTATTTGTTTATTTAGTACTCAATAGCATCAGTCATCTGCAGGCCCTAACATATCAACAGACTTTATCTAGTGAAGGTATATTTAAACTATATTAAAAAGTCAACAGAATATTTTATTTCCATTTTTAATCAGTTTTCCAACTGGCTTTTTAGCTGGTTGCAAAATGGGGGGAGGGGGGGGGGAAGAGGAGGAAAATCAAATTTTAATTTGTTTAATCAACATTTTGTTGCTATTGAAATTTTGCAAACAACTCTCCTTACAAGCCGAGACCTCATTCCTGAGAAGATTTACACAATAACTTTACTTGACACACAAATAGTCCCATTGACTTGGAAAGATTCTTACAAAAACGGTAAGAGAGGCATGGTTTCTTGTATTCTCATTACAGGTGTTTGCTAATTATTTAATACAAATGTATAAACATAGCTCAAAGACAGATGAACTACTTTTGGTCAAACCTTCCTTAGGTTTCTGGCTGACAGAAAAGCATAGAAACTTTCAGTCCAAAAGAAATATGGTGGTGAAGATTATGAGTGACTGAAAAATGGGATTCAAGGCTTAATTTCACCCTTAAATAGTGATAACTGACACCATTACAACATACTGTTCAACATAACCTACTGAATTCAAACTGCAAATAAGAAACATTGCTCTGTTTTATTCCAATATGGTGTTTGGATTGTAGCATTAAAGTGGTACCCTCATTAAAAAAAAGGTTGGGTGTTAGAAAAGTAGGAGACCAGCAAGAATTCAGGAACTGCTTCAAGAATACAGTGGTCAATAGCAGAAATTGCTAAGAAGCACACTGACTTAGTTGAGTCTCGAGTGTTGTGAAACCCCCACATAGGCACTATATAAAGGTAATTTTAAAGTAAGTATTTCCCTCATGTAGTGAGCCCTGATAATCTTAGATGGATTTTCATTCTCATCTTGTGGAAGACTATTACTTGTATCTCAATAATCCCTAAGAAGGTAAGTGGTTCTCTGATTTTCATAAGGAATGAACCTCTTATCAGTAGGTTTGAGATTCAGTCTTTCCAAGATAAAGATTCAGACCCGTTTTAACATTTGGTGCATTTAGATGAAAAAGTGTCTTTTAACAAATAGGTCAAAAGGACTTTCAAACTAGCACCTGATCTTCCTGAAATTAAGACACTGGGAAATGAGGCAGAATCATCCGAAAATTAAACAAAAAAGGTTCTTTTTGATCTTGCCCATAACAGCGTCACTCACGTTCGCTTAGTTCAAAGGCTCCTCTTTCATTAGAAGAGCATTACCTATAAAGTGGATATCATAACTTTTCCATTATAGTTTATTCCTGAAGGGCTAATGATCAAAATAAGGTTAGCAGGGGTTTGTGTGTGTGTTCCTCTCAGATGTTGGTAACAACTCTAAAATAAAGGAAGATTTTTGGTCACCTTTGGCAATCAAATTTATGTCTCATGAACCCTGGTTTCCTGCAACCTACAAAGACTTGCAAATGCATAGTGTATTCTTCAGGATTAAATCTGTTTTTTGAGATTACCTACAACGCAAGTTATTCTTCCAGCATGATGGCTCACTCTTAAAGTTCCTCCATTCAGAAAAGCAAGCATTTCTCTCTTGAACTGAATCCCCATTATCTCCTGATGAGGAACACAATGGGCCTAACTGTCCACAGTCTACGTTTGTTAGAATTGCATTACCTGGCACATCCCTCAAGTTTTTGTCAGACCACTCTCTCTCCCAGAATGTTAATATAGTTGGTTATCTTCTTTTGTCAATATTTCTATTTTTATTGTGTCACTGAAGTGGGTTTCCCAGACAAAGAGTTTTGGCTCAGTGGTGATAGTCTTTGACTTAAATTGTTGAAGAATTCTCCAACTATATTAGTCTCTTTCAGCTGCCCTCTTCACGTTAGTGCACTAATTTCAGCTGCCAGATATTTTTGTCCTGGTCTTCTAGCAATAGACTCCCTGGGTGATATCCTGATCTATTGAACTCAATGGCAAAACTCCCATTGGCTTCACCCCTTGATTCTAAGAAATAAGAACTGAGCAAATTGTCACTAGGCCAATGGGATGGTCTTCACAAGAGGGGATTAGGACTAGTAGGTGTAATCTGTTCTGTACAAAAGATTTTGAACCCTGGATTAAATCTGACACAAAACCCTTCCTTAATTTTTGGTAGCTCTCTTTCCATTTAGACTAGAGAGAAAAAACATTCCCAAGTGCACTGAACATTTAACCAGAAAGAGAGAACTCATTCCTAAAATCACTATTGGTTCTATGTTGTAAAAAGATACGACTTCTTCCAATTGTCAGCTGAAAAGGGTGCATCTGCTATCCCTTCCCCCTATTTCCACAAACACCTTTGATAGACCCAGATTACATGTTACAAATATGAGGATTACATGTGGAGTCAAAGGCACCACTAGTGACATTTCTTGATGGCCATAAAAATGCACCCTGAAGTTCCAGGAACACATGGCAAACCCCAGGAAATACAGAGGAGTATTGTGAACTAGCACTGATCCCTGAATTTTGTCAGCCATTTTAAAACCATAATTGGCTATTCCCATTATTTGTAAAATCACTACAAATATTTCCCTATTTTTAACATTTTTAGACCAAGATCTTCATACCACAGTCTCAAATACCAATTAAAACTGTACTGTAGATTCATAAGGGTACGAATATTTAAACTTAATAAAATGTTTCATTTGTCACTTTTAAAACAACAGCCATATTTGCATTAAAGAAATTATATATACACTTTAGGACTGTTCAAGAGATGAAGAAAGTTAACATGATGAAATATGGAAATCACTAATTGGATATCACAATGAACACTATTAATTTACAAGCCTTTAAAGGCAATTAGATTTTCGCCAGATTCTATCACTAACAGTGCTTTGTTAGCAATTGATAAGTTTTAGAAAATTATTCAACCATTAAAATTTGCAGAGTAATTTAATTGGTATAATTATTGCTTTTATATGTAGGCTTGTGGTCACATTACAAGTATGACGACAAGCAGCATCCTGAAACCAACAGATATCCTCAGTGCAATGCAATATCAATGTATCCTCCCTAGAAACCCACAGTTTAAAAATTTCTATTCTGAATAAGAAAGGCCAGCAACCTGTATTAAATTTAAGTGTGGAAATCTTGACTAGCTAAGAGAAGAGAATTGTATAATCCCCATGAAAGTCATAATTCAGGTTCCTAGATTTTAGGAATATAGGGCCAAATTTAGTTGCAATTATATTATTTGAATGGATATGCACTCACTTACACTAGGGCTCAATTTGGCCCACAAAGCCCAGTTTTACAATGTGTGGACTTTCATAAGACACTCAACCTAGCACCTAGGCAAGGAAACCCCTATTTTATCCACTTTAGTGTTTATTTCATGCAGATTTTTGACATCCTATAAGGAGCTCAGGTGTGTCCCCATGACTTTATATGGTACAAAATTTTCTTTAGAAAAACATTTACCCTAAAGGTGATTTTTTGAAAGAAAATGGTCAAAATGATCAAAATCAAAATTACAAACCATGAGAGTTCAATACAAGTTATTAAAATCTCTTTTAGTGCAAGACTATTGCATTAATTTACCAAGTAGACTGCAGTTGATATGCACATACACACAAATGGATGCATATTATTATTCAAGTGGATATGTAACATTGTCTGATTGTCTGCTTGTACAAAACCAAACACCCTTGCCCCGCCACTCCTCTGAGGTCTCACTCCCGTCCCACTCGTTCTCCGAGGCCCCACCCCCACTCTATCCCCCCCTCCCTCTGTTGCTCACTCTCCCCACCCTCACTCACTCGCTCATTTTCAGTGGGCTGGCTCAGGGGGTTGGGGTGTGGAAGGTGGTGTGGGCTCCGGATGGGGATGCGGGCTCCAAGGTGGGGCCAGAAATGAGGAGTTCAGGGTGCGGGAGGGGGCTCCGGGCTGAGGCAGTGGGTTGGGATGTGGGCGGGGGTGAAGGCTCTGGCTGGGGGTGCAGGCTCTGGGGGGTTTAGGGTGCAGGAGGAGGCTCTGGGCTGAGGTGTGAGCTCTGGTGTGGGACCAGGGATTTGGGGTGCAGGAGGGGGCTCCAAATGGGGGTGAGGGCTCCAGGATGGGGCCCTAAATGAGGTGTTCAGGTTGCAGGAAGGGGCTCTGGGCTGAGGCAGTAGGTTGGGATGCGAGAGGGGGTGAGGGTTATGGCTGGGGGTACAGACTCTGGGGTGGGGCTGAAGGGTTTGGGGTGTAGGAGGGAGCTGCGGAGCTGGCACTTGGGGTGGAGGCAGCGTGCAGAGCCCCCGGGGGGCCCCTAGGCATAGGAGCCAGAGGAGAGACATGCCGCTGCTTCTGGGAGCCATGCAGAGCCACAGCAGGCAGGGAGCCTGCCTTCACCCACTGCGCCTCCAACTGACTTTTAACAGCCCAGTCAGCAGTGCTGACCGGAGCCGCCAGGGTCCCTTTTCGACCAGGCGTTCCGGTCGAAAACTGAACACTTGGCAATCCTAGCTGCATATGGGTGTCCACGCTCCACAACCACACTCCACCAAGTCAAGTACAGATACTCCCCAACTTATGCAAGCGTTCCGTTCCGGAATGCCTTGCGTAAGTCAAATTTTGCATAAGTCAGGAACATATACCCGACAATTACGCAAAAAAACCACCCCAGGGAGCAGCTGTAAGCTAAAGCAACATTGTAGTTGAAATTTAGGATTTACAACAGTAAATAAATTCAAAGTTATGAGTCCACAGATACCTAAACTAGCCCATACTACATATGTAGAAAGGGATCATGATAACAGTCTGGGAACCATAGACCAATGATGTAACTCCAGCGAAATTATTCCAGTCCCCAAGTCTTACAATTTCAGCAACATTGCATGATGGCAGGTTCTCTCCCTTCCCTACTCTTGCCAAATATTTCCTTGGAGTCCTTAAATTAGAATACAAGGGGGGGGGGGAGAAATGTGATTCATTGTACCTGTACATAAATGCATGTAAAGCTAAATATACCCATTAGAGATGCACACAAAGAACAGCCATGTGCGCTCTCACGAGGGCAGAAATTCCCTTTTTCTTTTTCAACCTTATTGCATTTAATTTTAATGTCCAATTATTTAAAACCATATCTTTTGAACGGTTCTCAGCATAAAAAAAAATAGGGTCTGAAAATGTAATCAGTGAAAACACTAGGGTATTTTTTTCCATACTCTGATTTGTTTTTTAATGTAAACATCAGTTGGACTGCTATAAGACATTTTAGCCTATGGGGCAGGGTTTATTTTCCCCACAGAATTTTAAAAGCCTGAAAATAGAGGCTTATAACTTAAGTGCTTCTTTCTTAGCCATAAACACCGCAGAGCATCACAATATAGATCTTGCAGTATTGTTACTGCAACATTGCAGCTAAGGGTTGACTGTATCAGACCTAATCCTAGGATCTTAAATATTTGACTGCTAAAAAATATTTTTTTTACTTCTGCTTCGGAAAGGATACATTTATCAATCACTGAGGCACATGCATCCTGACAAGAACAGTTCTATTGTTTTCATTGGAGTTTCAAGACAGAAGTGCATGTTCATGAAAACCACTGAACCATCCTTTTGCTAGTTCTATAACATATTTTCTAAGGTCCTCAAGGGTTTAATAATTCTCTGTCAATTGGAATCAAGTGAAGCTGACATTTTAAGCACATTTTATGTACACCTCTAAAGACTTACAGTACAATGCATTTCAGAACTGGACAGAAATAAAATAAAAACTTGAAGGACTTCTTTTGTTCTTATATATCCCACCTTCCAAAATAGAGTGGGGATGTCTGTTCGGTCAGCAGGCTTAGTTCTCAGGGCCTGCCATTTGTCTCTCTCTTTTGGTTCAGTATATCCAGGACCACCAAAAATGGGGTTCAGCTGGGTCAACTTCCTTATTGGTAACCACCTAGTCCTGCACATCCCAGGGATAGGTGTAGGGGAATGTGGGGCAGGTAGGGGGATCTGGGGCCTTTACTCCACTATCCCACACCCTGCTTACCTTCCCCAGGCCACTTCATACCATACTCAATGCCTCAGACTTATAGACTTGAAGGCCATAAAGGGCCATTGTCATCACCTACTCTGTCCTCCTACACATCAGTTAGGTTTTTTGCCCCCACTGCTCTCCTTGGAAGGCTGTTCCAGAACATCACTCTTCTGATGGTTAGAAACCTTCATCTAATTTCAAGCCTAAACTTGATGCCCGGTTTATATCCATTTGTTCTTATGCCAACATTAGCCCTTAACTTTAAATAACTCCTTTCTCTCCTTTTGTGTTTATCTGTCCGATGTATGTATACAGAGCAATCATGTTTTTCCTCAGCCTTCATTTGGATAGTGAAAAGACGCCAAGCTCCTTGAGTCTCCTCTTGTAAGGTAGGTTCTCCATTTCTCTGATCATCCTTGTAGCCCTTCTTTGCACCAGTTTCAGTTTGAATTCATCTTTCTTAAATATGGGAGACCAGGCTGTACACAATATCCCAGATGAGGTTTCACCAGTGTCTTGTATAATGGTAGTAACACTTTCCTATCTCTACTGGAAATACCTCACCTGATGTATCGTATGATTGCATTAGCCTTTTTCATGGCTGCATCACAATCACTGCTCAGTCTTCCTGTGATCAACTGTTACACCCAGGTCTTTCTCTTCTGTCTCTTCCAATTGATATATCCCCAGCATATAGTAAAAATTCTTGTTGTTTGTCCCTAAGTGTATGACCTTGCACTTTGCATTATTACACTTCATCCAATTTCTATTACACCAATTTTCAAGGTCATCCAAATCCTCTTTTATGATATTATGGTCCTCCTCTGTACTGGCAACACCTCCTAGCTTTGTGTCACCTACAAATTTTATTAGCACTTAACAGAAAGGGTTAAACATCCTGCAAAATAAATAACCCTCAAAAGACAGGTGGGGAGATAATGTGTGTGTTTTTTGTATTTTCATATATATGAGTAGGGCCAACGATGTAATCCACAGGCCCTGTCTATGCTGTATTGTTATAGTTCAGAGATCAAAAGAACATCCTAGCATTTAAAATGAATTGTAAACACGGGATATCTCAGTATTCATTTCTCTTTGAAATGTATTGTGAATTGTGGAGGAACAAGCAAATTGCCTTATGTTAATTCGTATAGCTCAGTACTGGTGACAGACTGCCTTCAAAGTCATCCTAAATTACCTTTTGTTCCCCAAGGAACTCCAACTTGTCAAAGAGGACATGAAATTGTATAAAAGATCCTTGGGTCCTAATTCTGTCCTCTCCGTTCTGCTTAAGGTTTCATGCAGGGGAAGCCTCAGCCACAAGGACTGAGATCCCAGTTCAAACTGGATTGTTCTGCAATATGAATATTGGACTATAACCTATGAACTATTTCTGAAAGAACTCTTTGCAACTACAAAGCTCACCATCTCTGCTGTGAATCTGAACCTCAATTAATTGAGTTCATGTCTGTATGTATCTTGATCTTTTAACCATACTCTCTCTCTTGTTTTTTTAATAAATTTTAGTGTAGTTAATAAGAATTGGCTGTAGCGTGTATTTGGGTAAGATCTGGAATATTCAATAACTGGGAGGTAATGTGTCCAATCTTTTGGGATTGGTAGAACCTTTTCTTTTAAATGAAGTAAGATTTTCAGAAATCATCATATTTGACTTAGGTACCTGGATGGAGGCCTGAGGCTGGATCACTTTAAGAGAACTGTGTTGTTTGGACTTCTGAGTAACCAGTAAGGTAATAAAGAAGCTTCTTTTATGCTGGCTTGGTAAATCTAAGATTGGAATATCCACCAGCTTTTGGGGGATTGTCTGCCCCATTCTTTGCAATTCACCCTAATTGAGTGACCACCACTGGCCCCCATTGGGACCCCGGTCACAAGCACACACACACTTTTTATGCTATGGTCAGTAATAAATATGTTTAATAAGATTGGTCCCAAGACTGAAGCCCGAGGAACTCCACTAGCACCCTCCCTCCAGCCTTCAGTTCACCTTTCAGTATGGCCCATTGTCATATCCCCTTTAAGCAGTTCCTTACTCACACTTTCAATTCTGGTATTAATCCCCATGTGGAACTGTATCAAATGCTGTACTGAAATACAGGTAGGCTAGCTTTGCTGCATTTCCTTTGTCTAGAAAATTGGTAATCATCTCAACGAAAGACTGTTTGGTCTGGCACGATCTACCTTTTGTAACACCATGGTGCATCTTATCCCAATTACCATTTACTTCTACGTCCTTTATGACCCCCAAAATTATGGATTCATAAAAAAAAACATTCCTATTGGGCTTGCAATTTCAGGGCCAGCTTCTTTAATATTCTTGGATTGAGATCATAGAGGCCCCCCAATTTGGTCCCCTTAAATTGTTTGCATTTCACTTCCACTTCAGATGTGGCAATTTCTACTTCCATATCTTCATTCCCATTAGCAGCACTGCCACTACCTCTAAAAAAGATCCTTGTTCCCCTTATTGAAAACGAAGGCAAAGTATTTCTTTAAAGATAATCTAGGCATGGCTCAACACCTAATCTCCACCCTATCCTCAGTGCTTAATGGTCCTACTTCTTTCCTTTTTTTTTATATGGCAAAAACAAAATAAAAAAGTTCTTCAATTTCCTTTGCAAGGTCCAACTCTGCTTGGTTTTTGGCAGTTCTCGCTTTTTCCCCTACACTTTTTCGACTCCAAGAGGTAGCTTTCCTTGCTGATCCATCCCTTCTTTCATTCCTTGTAGGCTTTCTGCTTTCTCCAATAACCTGTCTGAGGTACTTGTTCATCCAGGTTGGTCTGCAACCTTTCCTATGAATTTCTCCTCCTTGCTTGGGGATACAGCCTTCAGATTGTTTCTTGCAACTTTGCTGAAGTAATTCCAAGCCTCCTCTGCATTCAGACCCTTGAGTTTTTCAGTCCAGTTCCCTAACTATTCCCTAACTATTCGCCTTAATTTTTTAAAATGTTTCCCTTTCAAAATCAAGTACTCTATTTGCAGACCTGTTTGTGCTTATCTTTCCATTTAGTTTAATCTGAATTAGCTCATAATCACTCAATCCAAGGTTGTCCTCTACACCCAGTTCTTCTAGAAGGACCTCAGTTTGGAGAATGACAGCTGTTTAATTACAGTCCCTTTCTTCAAACCCCCGAGTCTCAGCGCTGATGCAAGGTGACCTTCTGCTGCCCACACTCCGGATTCTTCCTACCTATTGGGTGATGTCTCAAAGGAGAGGTGGAAGACTCACTGCCAGAACTCCTCAGCCAGAGCTTCTCCTATTGTGACAAGGCAGTGCTCCTCCAGGGAAATGGCTTCCCTTCTCCCCGGGCTGTTGAACCTGTCTTTATATAGCTGCTTTCCTCAGGATCAAGCTCAGCAGTGCCTGAGGTGCGGAGCTTACCGGATCCTGTACTGCTCCCAGCCTTTCCCCTGCGTAAACCCTGGACTAGGATTTGCAAACCCCATCACACAAAGCTAATTCAAAAACCATTTGTACAACATTACATGGGAACCAGAGGATTTTTGTTTTGTTTTTCAAACAAAACACTTTTAAGATTTTGTGAATCTCTCTTAGAAACACATTATGACGGAACATAGGCTACTGGATCAGACCTGTCCACCTAGTCCAGTCTGAATTTGTCTAGCATCAACATTCAGCCAGTGGGTGAAGTTATACCTTTCTCTGCTAAACTGAAAAGCCCACTATTAAATATTTATTCCCCTTGTACGTTCTTATAGACTAATCAAGTCAACCCTTAACTTTCTCTTTGTTAAGATAAATAGACTCAAGTAGCTCAATCTATCACTATAAGGCAGGTCTTTTAATCCTTTAATCGCTATCGTGGTCCTTCCCTGAAACTTCTCCAATTTATCAACATCCCCCTTGAACTGTGGACACCAGAACTGGGCATAGTATTTCAGCAGCAGTAGCACCAGTGCCAAATATAGACATAACATAACCGCTCTACTCCTCCTCCAGATTCCCCTATTTATGCATCCCAGAATCACATTAGCTCTTTTGGCCACAGCATCAGCTGATTATCCACCATGACGCCCAAATCTTTTTCAGAGACTACTTCCCAGGATAGACTTCCTCAATCAGATAAGTATGACCTACATATTTTTTTCCTAGATGTATACATGTACATTTAGCTGTTTTAAAATACATATTGATTGTTTGCATCCAATTTACTAAACATTTCAATTCACTCTAAATCAGTGACCTGTCCCCTCTTCATAATTTACCACTCCCCCGGTTTGTGTCATCTGCAAAACTTTATCTGTGATTATTTCAGGTTTTTTTCCAGGCTATTGATAAAAATGTTAAAAAGCATAGAGCCAAGAACAGATTCCTGCAGGACTCCACTAGGAACACACATCGTGATTTCCAGTTTACAATTACACCAACTTTTAATTAGCCAACTTTTAATTCATTTAATGTGTGCCATGTTAATTTCATATTGTTATAGTTTTTTAATCAAAATGTCATGCAGTACCAAATCAAATGCTTAACAGAAGTCTAAGTATGTAGTATCAACACTATTACTTTTATCAACCAAATGTGTAATCTCATATCAAATTAGTTTGACAGGATCTATTTTCCATAAACCCACGTTGATTAACAAAAAAAATAAAGGAAAGTAATATAAATTAGTGCCAATAAAGTGTGACAAATATGGCAATTTCCTGAACAAACCTTGTTGAATTAAGCTAAACTTTATTGAATTAAATTTATGTATCATTGTGGGGCAGGGATTATATGCAAGTCCCTGGGGGCAGGGGAGGGTGACCAGATATCCCCATTTTATAGGGACAGTCCCGATATTTGGGGCTTTGTCTTATATAGGCACCTATTACTCCTCACCCCTGTCTGGATTTTTCACACTTGCTGTCTGGTCATCCTATGGAGGGGGATCACAGCCCTCCAGGAACAAAGAACAGTGTGGTGAGATTAGGGAGATTCACTCATGTGGTAACACTGCCAAAAAGGTACCACCACCTGGAGATACTGGTTCAAACTGGATTCTCTAGAGACCAGCAGACAAAGAAAGGACTTTTGGATAAATAACCTGAGTTTAAACCGACTCAGGGCCTGCTTTCTGAGCCATAAATGGATAGGACCTTCTGTCCAAGGCAGGGCTCCAGTCCTGCCTGGGAAGGATTGGACCGGTTCTTGGGGTTGCTTATTCTGAGCAAAAGGGGTTATGAACTTGTAACCACAGAAAAACCTGTGTGGGGTTTGAAGAACGGTTCACCTGCCAGAGACCTCATTGGAGCTGGGGTGATCTCTGGCAACCTTTGAACATGCATGTACATTCTTTTATTGCTTTTGATGTATTTTCTCTGTAATGCTTTTACCTTAAGAATGCACATGCTTGTTTAGAAAGACATAAGTGGTAACTTAACTGTGGGTAATTACACTGTTTATAGCCTCTGAGATGAAGGCAAAGCAAGCCTGCTTAGACAGTCTGACTTGCTGGAGAATTCAGTTTGGGCAGGAACTGTGCAGCCTGGAAATACCCTGGTCAGGAGGAAAGAGAGACATGTCTCAGCCCAAGAAAGGTGACTGTTGGGAAGCTGAAAGCCTAAGAGTGGTGCCCTGGCTGGACCACAGAGGAGGAATACAGATGAAGTTGCTCAGAACTGTGACATAATTAATTACATTACCCTCCTTTAATTCTTTGTTAAATTGAGTCCTGTATCAGCCGCTCCATTATCTTGCCCAGGCTTGATGTCAGGCTGACAGACCTATAATTACCCAGGTCATCCCATTTACCCTTTTTAAAATATTGGCACATTAGCTTTCTTCCAATCCTCTGGAAATTCTCCAGCATCACACAATTTACTGAAAATCAGTAGGTGTGATTAATATCTTCCTAGGTCACTACTGGAATGGAAAGAGTGGTTTTATCCTATGATGAGACTACACCTATTTTTTTCCCCAAAATACAGAACAGAGCTATTTGCTGAACACTTTTACCTTTTCTGCATTAGAATTGATAATTCTACACCATTTCCATCTAGTAATGGACCAATATTATGGTCAGAATTCTTTTTTGTTCCTAACATACTTAAAAGCTCCTTCTTATGGTCTTTAATTATGCTGGTCATAGATTTCGCCTTGTGTCTCTCTGCTTTCCTTATCAATTTTCTACAATGCCTAGCTTCAGATTTATAGTCATTACTATCAACTTCTCACTTTCTTCATTTGTTATTTACAGTTTTATTTTTTGTATCTGCCTTCAATTCCCTTCTAAACCAGGTCATTTTTTAAAACCAATAAAGCCTCTTTCCTCAATCGCTAGATTGAGCCTTTTTTGTCATCTATTAAGTCCTTAAACAATTCCCAATTATTCACATTCTTCTGATTAAATTCTTCTCCCCGTTGATTTGACTCAATTGTTTTCAGCTTTGTAAAATAAGCCCTGTTGAAGCACCAAGTGTGTGTGTGTGTGTGTGTGTGTGTGTGTGTGTGTGTGGATAAATAAAAATAATCACTGGGTCTGGACTTTATTCAGTTTACACAATATAAATGTGATTAGTCATGATAAGCTACCATTAATTTTTAGTTCTCTAATCAGTTCCTCTTGCTATTGATATACAGGCATATGCTATAGGTATGGATTAATGCAAAAGCCTAGAGGTCCCAAGACAGTAAAACAATAGCTTATCCAAACTACCTAAGCCCCAAGGCTTAAAGACTTGACATAAGCAACTAACCAGTAAATGACCCTATATCCTAAGATAGAATGCTGTTATAGGCAAGTGTTGCTAAACTGCTGACAGGTAACCACAAAATGACACTTTATATTAGCTTTAGATATTTTAAGTTAACCACATCAGCATTTGTTGAACCATGAGAATGCCATGGCAACTAACTGATTTATACTAATAAACTTGAAGTAAAAGGCCTATTAACTGATGGGGAAAGGGCACCCCAACATTAGTAGGGTAAGGAAAAACAGATAAGGAAAAGGGGATGCTGTCAGTACTGAATATGCATTAGGCTTAGTTAGTATTAGCATAACCTCTAATATAAGGTGGGACTTGGCCCATACACCTGGAGCCTACCAGGTGAAGGACCACTCATGGGTCATCTTACTACTACAAGGTTCCCTGCAAAGGACGGTATGAGTAGGCAAATTCTGGATGCTTGTATTATCTCTGTCTGCTTAGCTACATCATAGTGTTTGTGATATTGCTGACTATGCTAATAAAACTATTGTAGATTCAAAAGGTCTTGCCTAAGTGTGAGTGAGTGTCTGTCTTGCATACCTGGGGGTCCACCCTCCCAAATTAACTGTGATGCTGTGGCTGATCTAGAGGCAAATGAACCCTGCCAAACCACCAAATGTTAAATTGGAAACTCTAAATACACTGTCTACAATTTTTGAGAAGTCGTCTGCTTCAGAGATAAAATGTGCTATTCATTATGTATTTTGATGTGCTGAATTCAAATATGACAATTAAAACAACTGATTGGCTACTGTTTCTAAGATATTTAAGTTTTTACATTTTATGTCTATGTATATTGTGTAGATAGTAGAGTTTTAATCATAAATTGTAAACCTGGGTCTTTTCATGGGTTTATGGTTGCTTTACATGATAATATTTCACCTGTCCTGTTTATGTAACACTTTAAAAATCAGCAAAAGGGTTATATAAATAAAATTTATTATGAAACAAAAGGCAAAATACTATTATGTACATAGTTTAGTCCTATTCAGTGTCTACTCGGCGCTTCTTGGCTTGTCTCTTGTATTCATTAAATGGAACATCTCTTGTCACTGTCCAGCAATAGTCTGCAAGCATTGATGGGCTCCATTTGCCCTGATAGGGTTTCTCCATTGTTGCAATGTCCTGGTGAAATTACTCGGTGTGCTCGTCGCTCACTGCTCCACAGTTCGGTGGAAAAAAATCTAGATGAGAGTGCAAAAAATGTATCTTTAGTGACATGTTGCAACCAAGGCTTTTGTATGCCTTGAGGAGGTTTTCCATCAACAACCTGTAGTTGTCTGTCTTGTTGTTTCTGAGAAAATTTATTGCCACTAACTGGAATGCTTTCCATGCCGTCTTTTCCTTGCCACGCAGTGCATGGTCAAATGCATCATCTCGAAGAAGTTCACGAATCTGAGGACCAACAAAGACACCTTCCTTTATCTTAGCTTCACTTAACCTTGGAAATTTTCCACGGAGGTACTTGAAAGCTGCTTGTGTTTTGTCAATGGCCTTGACAAAGTTCTTCATCAGACCCAGCTTGATGTGTAAGGGTGGTAACAAAATCTTCCTTGATTCAACAAGTGGTGGATGCTGAACACTTTTCCTCCCAGGCTCCAATGACTGTCGGAGTGGCCAATCTTTCTTAATGTAGTGGGAATCTCTTGAATGACTATCCCATTCGCAGAGAAAACAGCAATACTTTGTGTATCCAGTCTGCAGACCAAGCAAGAGAGCAACAACCTTCAAATCGCCACAGAGCTGCCACTGATGTTGGTCATAGTTTATGCACCTCAAAAGTTGTTTCATGTTGTCATAGGTTTCCTTCATATGGACTGCATGACCAACTGGAATTGATGGCAAAACATTGCCATTATGCAGTAAAACAGCTTTAAGACTCGTCTTCGATGAACCAATGAACAGTCTCCACTCATCTGGATCGTGAACGATGTTGAGGGCTGCCATCACACCATCGATGTTGTTGCAGGCTACAAGATCACCTTCCATGAAGAAGAATGGGACAAGATCCTTTTGACGGTCACGGAACATGGAAACCCTAACATCACCTGCCAGGAGATTCCACTGCTGCAGTCTGGAGCCCAACAGCTCTGCCTTACTCTTGGGTAGTTCCAAATCCCTGACAAGGTCATTCAGTTCACTTTGTGTTATGAGGTGTGGTTCAGAGGAGGAGGATGGGAGAAAATGTGGGTCCTGTGACATTGATGGTTCAGGACCAGAAGTTTCATCCTCTTCCTCATCTGACTCAAGTGAGAAGGATTCTGGTGCATCAGGAACCGGCAGTCCTTCTCTGTGGGGTACTGGGCGTATAGCTGATGAAATGTTTGGATAATGCACAGTACACTTTTTCTTCGTTGACACACCTTTCCCAACTGGAGGCACCATGCGGAAGTAACAATTGCTGGTATGATCTGTTGGCTCTCTCCAAATCATTGGCACTGCAAAAGCCATAGATTTCCTTTTCCTGTTCAACCACTGGCGAAGATTTGTTGCACAAGTGTTGCAGCATATCTGTGGGGCCCATCTCTTGTCCTGATCTCCAATGTTGCAGCCAAAATAAAGGTGATAGGCTTTCTTAACCATAGTGGTTATACTGCGCTTTTGGGATGCAAAAGTCACTTCACCACAAACATAGCAGAAGTTATCTGCACTGTTCACACAAGTATGAGGCATCTCTGCTCACTTTGGCTAAACAGAAATGTGTCCCTTTGCAAAATCAAACACTGACAAATAAGAGAGCACGACACTGTATGATTTCTAGAACTGATATAGGGCAATTTGTTCAGCAGAGTGATGTAAGCTTCGTTATGATTGCATCATCCATGACTTCTAGGAATAACATGATGCAATTCATATCATGTAGGACGCAATACCAGTTTCAGATTTCATCACTCATTGTTTTGCCTAAAAAGCAAGTACTGTCCAAACCCAGTCATAGATTTATTCATAGATCCAGTCAAAGATGTATTTTAGTCATTTCTGGTTTAAATTGAGATCCCTTCCCTTTATAACTCACTTATCCTCCGCCATTCCCAAGTCAAGGGTCGTATATACTGACCCAATAGCATATCTTGAAAACTAGAGCCAATCAACAATTTTAAGCATCATTTTCATTCTCAGTGACCCAGCATTAGTAAAGTTTGACTACATTTATTTCAGAAGCATTTTGGCTGTAGAGCAGTGATACCTAACCAACACATCACACAACATTACTTGTCTATACCAGGTAGAATTCCCCTGTGTTGGTTGCAATTAGTTTTTTAGTTTGGAAATTGTCATCTACATTATTTAGAAACATCCAAGGATGTTTTACTACTGGCAATACGAGATCTCCTATATAGGTCATTGAAATTGAAGTCCCCCATTATCACACAGCTTCCCCCCCCCCCCATGCATTATAAATAGGTGTATAAAGAAGCAGTCATCCTGTTTCCTACTGTGATTTGGTGGTCTGTAGCAGACACCAAATAGTACCCCATTTTGTGTTTTATCTGTTAGAAGGCTCATCCATAACCATTCAAAGTAAATATTTTTCCAAGTCATCAGTGACTCAGAAACAGGTAATGCCATTTTTGACAGAGTGCCACACCTCCTCCCCTTTTCACCACTCAGTCCTTCCTAGATAGGTGATAACCATTTATATTGACGTTCCAAATGTGTGAATCATGTTTCAGTAATATCAACTAGATTGAATTTATACTCACAAATGAGCAATGCCAAATCCTCTTGTTTTCTACTGAGACTCCTAGCATTGGTGTACAGGAAATTAAAGAATCTCTTCTCTTCACATCCTTTGGTTCTGTTAATTTTGTTCTCAACTTCTTGATTCTGCACTAAATGAGTGCTCATATCTCCCCTCTTTTTACCCTCCCATTGTGTTATTTTAGTTTAATACCCTCCTGACTACTCAAGCCAGCCTGTTCTTGAGGAGATTGGTTCCATTTCTACTGAGTCTCCTCTTCCCATAGAAGAGGGTGGACCAATGTTCCACAAAACCAAATCCTATACCACTTACCTAACCAGTGATTCATTTTTAGAATCTTCTGTCTCCCTTCACTCTCGGGAAGATAGCAGAGAAGATCGCTTGTACATTCTTCTTCAGCATGCTTCTGAGTTCCCTGAAGTTATCTCTTATCTGCGATATATCCCATGATGCAGTGTCATTAGTGCCCATGAATGGATCCTTGCCCATTAACTTCAGAAATTCCTCCAATCTCATGTGAGTGATGTCTAGTGTCTTGATTCCGGGAATACAGCACACCATCCTGTTGTCTGTTTATCCTTTGCAGAATTTTCTTTTGATTTTTCTGAGTGTTGAACCTCCAGCAAGGATGGACAGACTTCCTTGGACAGTTGAGGAAACTCTTTATGGGCAAAACTGATTCTAAGAGGTTGGGCTTAGCTACCATGCACAGGCATGTCTCATATCTTTCCCTTCCCTTAGACCCCCAGGTTCTTAAGAGGTATCTTTCACAGGTTAAACATTGAGGACCTGGTATCAACTTGAAGCAGTGGTTGATCCTGGAGCCTCTGCCAGCTGATCGTGATCTCGAGGCCACTAAAAGTCTGGCAGCACAGCCTGCCTGCCTGCCATGGCCCCATAGCACTCCCAGAAGCGGCTGGCTGCTGGCACATCTCTGCGGCCCCTGCGTGTGGGCTGCAGCTTCACACACTGTCCCCACCCCCAGCAACAGCCCTGTAGTTCCCTTTGGCCAGGAGCAAGCAGCACACAGAGACCCACTTCTCCCCTTTCCCCCAGGGGCTGTAGAGACATGCCAGCAGCCCAGCTGCTTCCAGGAGCAGCCTGGGGCCATGGCAGGCAGGCAGCCTGCCTGAGCGCCACTGCGCCATCGTCCAGGAGCCGTCTGCAGTAAGCGCCTCCCAGCCGGAGCCTACACCTTACACCTCCTACACACTTCCCAACCCCCTGCTCCAGCCCGAGCCCCCTCCTTCACCCAAACTCCCTCTCAGAGCCCACCCCCCCACCTGCACCCCAACACTCTGCACCAGCTCTGAGCCCCCTCCTGCACCAAACTCCCTTCCAGAGCTTGTACCCCTCACTCCTTCACCCCAACCCCATGCCTGAGGCTCAGCCAATGCACACCCCATAGTTGAGAATGTTACACTGATTAGGGACAATCCCTGAAGGATTCTGGATCCATAAACAACAAATGAAATTAATAAAACGTAAAATTCATGAAATGTCCACTGGCTTCTGTGAGATTAGGTGCAGTGTGACCATCTGACCCCTGCACCCAAACTTTCTCCCAGAGCTTGCACCCCCTCACTCCTGCACCCCAACCCCCTGCCCCAGGCTCAGTCCGAAGCCCTCTCCCACACTCCTTGGCTCCAACCCAGAGCCTACACCCCTTCCCAAACACCAACTCCCTGCCTCAGCCCGGTAAAAGTGAGTGAGGGTGGAGGAGAGTGAGCGACGAAGGGAGGGTGGAATGAAGTGAGTGGGGCGGGGCCCTGGGGAAGGGGAAGGGTATGATCCTGGGTTGATCTTAAATTCAAAAAGTGAGCTTGTGTGTAAAAAGGTTGGAGATCACTGACTTGAAGCTTTTAGCTGTATGGAATTCCTCCTGGTCCTCTTCTCTCTAGTAGCCACAGTCCACCCACCCTCCTCTGTCTCCAATTGTGACAATTGCAGATGTGACCTCTTGCCTCTGATAGTTATGAATGGCCAGTCCTCCTTTCTGACTTCCTGTCTCCCCAACTCCTTGGTGGCCAGCTTCTTTCTTCCTTGAACCTGTGTACTTGATGTTTCCTGAACTGGGCTGTCTAGGAACTCCTCAACTTCTCTGGTTCTCAATTAGTGTCTCTATTTGCCTGTCCAATCCAAGAAGTTTCTCCAGCACCAGCTTTCACTTCATATGTAGTAAGTCCCTTCTGGCTTCAGGCAGGAAAGGAAACAAGGCACATCCATTGCAGGACATCCATAGTTCCATCGCTGGCGATCTTGAAACTGCATGTAGGAGCCGAACCTGGAAGCAAAGCTTTTCACACTCCTGCTCTCAACTACCTCCGCAACTCTATTAGCGGCCCCTGTTTGTGGCTCTAAAATTCACCCAGCAAGATGCTTTTTATATCAAGTCTCCCTGTTTAGCTCAGCTCCATCCACCACCGGCAGGAAACAATGAACCACTCAAAGACTTCAAACACTGGATCTGATCAAAGCTCCGAGCCTCATGGCCTTTACCAAGGCACCAACAGACAGATATGTCTCAACTGCTTACCCAAGGCCTCATGGCCCAGCTATGCAGCCTGTTCACAGAGAGCCCACAGATGGAGCAAAAGCACCACTCACTAAGTGCCACTGCCTCCCAGGACAAAGTCCAGGCTATACCCTCCAAAACTCTATTAGCTGCCTCTGTTCAAGTGATAGCATTATGAAAACCCAGACTATACCAAGTGTCACTGCAGGGTACAGCATTTCAGTGAACAAAAAGATGGAATAAACTAAAGTAGAGGGGGAAATATTTGTGTATACACACACGCACACACACATAAATAAATAAAGCTACATGAAAACACTATTAGGACATTTTTCTTTGGGAATTTCTTATAGTGCTAAGTCAGAGTAGGAATAGGTAACAGACTTATTAAATCATAGGAACTAGAAAGTGAATAAATAAGAATATGTTGATTCCTACCTGTTTTCCAGACAAATTGATGATCTTTCCTGGCTTCCAAATCAGTTGTTTGTAACATTGAGAGCGCAAGTAAAAGCAAGATATTCCTCATGCCCTGCCATGCCCAATGAGCAGAAACCCAGAGATCCCTCAGAAACATAATTCAGTCTCTCGTCTTCTCTAGTCCTAGATTTGAAAGAAAAGGCAAAATTAGTTTGCTAAAAATACATAGTAATAAAGCAGAGCACTCAGGGTCAGTGCTACTCAGTACACGTTGCACATCCCTTTCTGTGGCGCAGAGTCTGTTACATGGGTACTTTAGAGATGGTACATGTAAAGATACGTACTTTTAGCTCAGGAGGCCCCTGGTTCAATTCTAGGTGTCAGCCAAAATGGTGACCATTACCAAAACCCTTAGTGAGTTCCTAAAAAGCAATCTGCTAGTGTCACACCTCTAAAATTCAAGGCTTTCGCCATAATATGTCATGTGAGAACCTTATGCAACACTTTTTTCTCTCCTCAATCTATTTATCTTTAACACGCCCATCATCAAGATATCTGGTGTTTTATAGTTAAACAAACCATGGATGGAGACAGATTCAAGCTGCAACGTTCAGCTCTGGATATGAATCCCAATTTCCATGAAGCTAAGGGCACTGAGACACAAGATTTGGATTGCCAGTTCAGCTCTGCATACTGTATGTAGATGATAGAGTTAAAAAATGGCATTAGAACTAAGAACTGAATTTTGATGTGAAAGCGAACGTTAGAGTTTAATACTACATGTATTTCTCCTACAAGATTAGCTTTTGCATTTATATTTCCTGAATTCCTACATTTGTAACTGGTCATTAGTCCCACATTTCATATGTCAAAGTTTTACCGCTGGGACAGGGGAAGCAGAGTGATAAGATTCTTCTGCAACATGTTATTGTCATCGTTTATGTTATTGGCATCATTTGGTGCCTTTCATTAAAGTTATCAGATATTAGAAGTTTAGTTCTGAAATTCCATTACATTTCCAGCCTTATAAAAAAGCAGCATTATTACAATACATAATACACAGTATGGTTCTTGATAAGAAGTCAAAGATAAACCTGAAAATAGTGGAGAGTGGATATACACTCAATCTTTTAATTTGGAGTTTTATTGAAATTACTCAAACAGTTTCTATCATGATAAACTCATGTAATTATAGTTAATCAGATATTGACTAACTGCTGTGGAGGATACAGTGTTGTATCTGTTTAGCTTAATTCATTTTTATATTTTAGCTGCATTGCAAAACCTGTAAAGATATCAAATGGAGCTTTTACGCAGACAAAGTAATGCAGGCAATGTAAGACGCTTGCATTCATGGACTTTTCCCAGTGTTTGGGGATTAACGTTAGGACCTAGACTTTCAAGTTCAAGAACAAACATTGCACCCTGAATTGAAGGGAAAAAAGCAAATCCTAGTCCCTTGTCTAGAGCTAAATCCTAAAGCTTACAGGGTCAAACAAAGGACCATAAGTGGCCTTGTAAGCAAGTTTGCACTGGGCTAATCAAGCCCAAGAAGCCAACCGGGCCTGGTATAGAAGTGAGGCATAGGGGCTCTGCACCCTACTCTTTGGAAGAAGGATGTGGATCCAGTGCATTGCAAATGGGATGACTTCAGGAGAGAGAGTGACACACACACACACACACACACACACACACACACACCCCTCAATTCCATGCCAGTGGAAGCTCCAAAAAAGTTTTTGTTCCATTTCAGAATGAAAACTGAATTTCTTTTTGGCTGAAACTTGCAATGGGGGCAGGGGGAGGGGAGAGATAAGAAACCAAACGTGAGAGGTGGGGCTTTCTGGGTTTCCAGGCTCCCCGCTGCTGAGTCGTGAGCCAAGTGTTGGTTAGAGCTGGGGTTCTCAGGACTTTCAGGCTCCCAGCTCTGAGGCAGTGAGCCTAGAATCCCTGGCACAGCAGGGTTGTCTCAGAGCAGTGAATGTTGGATTCCTGGTCCTGGAGCTCTGCACCATGGAGCTGCCCCAAAGCCACAGACCCTGGAAGCTGCAAGAGACCCTGAGCTCACTAGGCAGCTTTCCAACATAAACTTGCCTGTGATTAGACTAGAGTTCAAACCCAAACTGTTCTTGTGAAACACTTTGGGTTTGGCAAACCAGCATTATCTGGTGAAGTTCTGTTCCACAGGAAAATTTTTGGCCAGCTCTAACACTAGGCCATCCTGTAATTAACTCTACGCGACTATCACTCATCTGGACTAATCCTCCTCACTCCACAACAAATATCAAGTGGCACCGCTTCCCCTAAGGTCATTCCCAGCATCACAACCACCAAGACTGATACTATGTATGACAGATGTCCTGGGATGGGGGGGAATTGGCAGGGTTTAGCAACATTAGTTCTGTGACATTCTGTACCTTGGGGGAGCACCCTGTAACCCCCATATTCCTCATTTATATACAATTGTGAAGCATGCCTTTTAAGGTATCAGGGGAAAGGTTACAATCTGCTGAAAGTCATTTCTCTGTCCATATATGTATATCATTAACCCATATGAAGTTATGAGAATTAGGTTGCATTGTTGTCACTAAAACATACTGTAAATTGGGGATTCGGCCACATATTAGCTCCAGAAGCAACAGCAAGGAAAATAGCCAGCACCCGGGTGGGGTGTCAATCAACCCATCAACAACCGTCAGGCTCCCTTCTTTTGACCCTTGGACCGCACTCCTGTCCCTGTTATTTCATTAGTTGTCCCCCGGAATCAGTTGGTAGATAGGAGATTAGCCTCTGCAGAACCAGATATGGAGCATGTTAAGGCTGTCCAAATTAATGGCAAGGAATGCTTGGGGCAGAGGGATACAGGACCCCAGATCTCACTGGTTAAGCAGGGTGTGGTCCCAGAGGCCATCATATTGCCTGGCCAAATGGCAGAGATTGTGGGGGTGGGCAAAAGCAGATTCCTCATACCACTAGCTAAAAATCCAGGTGGTGTGGGAAGGCTTGGAAAGTGTTTTGACCGGGGGGCGGGGGGGAATGGAACACCTCCTAGTTGACCTGCTTCTTGGTAATGATTTTTTCCGTGTAGCTCAGGTTAAAGTATTTGCTTGCAGCAGAAGGGAGTTTTATGCTGGGACCTCTGAGGGAAAGGGTAAGGTCTCAGGAACTGCTGAGAGAATAGGAGAGTCTCCTTAATTCTTCTGCAGCAGGGGAAAGCCATGTGCTTCCAGGTGGGAGGGTGATTGAGACCAACTCCTGCTGGAGGCAACACCCCATCAGGAAGGGAAGGGGGTGTAAGGCCTGCCAGGGAGAGAACTATCCAGGTTGTTAGCTACCAGCAAGTTGCAGATGAACCAGAGACAGACCCCGCTCTAGGGGGCACAGAGAAATGTGTCCCAGAGGAGAGCCCAGAGAAAGGGGAGGGAATCTCAGAAACCACTGAGGTGGGTGAGGATTCCTTTAACTCAGTAACACAGGGAAGCAGGGTGCTTCCAAATATGGGAGGGGCTGAGATTAGCTCCTTTCCAGCAGAAGGCAACATGCCCTCAGGAGCAGGGGCAGGAGAGGTGTTGTCAGTGGTGAAGGAAAGTATCCCAGTTGTTAGCTGGGTTTTGCAGATGAACAAGGAACAGACACCTTCCTAGGGAGCAAAGAGAAATGCGTCTTAGAGGGGGGGGCCCAGAGAAGGAAACTGGGGAAAAAATGATGGAAGCACAGTAATGTCTCCTTACTGGTCACTTGGAGAGGATGCCCAGGACCGAATGGCTGGGTCAGCAACCGTGCACCCAGGCAATCAGCCTGTGACCCAGGTTTTGAGAAGGAACTGTGTAACTGGCCTCTTGGAGGGGAGCAGTCACACAGCTGATTTCTCAGGGACAGAGAAAGGGGTGGCGAAGGGTACCTCAACCCAGGTCCCAGTTTTTCAGGATGCTATTTCTGAAGAGGTTTTGGAAAGTAACTGTCTCTTTAAATCAAGATGCAGCTCCAATGCTTGTGATAACAGAGAAGTTTAGACCACGAAATTGCCAGGTGGTGGTTTGTGAGAACTCAAATGACCCAACTGACAGAGAGGGGGATGTTTTCCCCCACGCTGGTGAGACAGAGAGAGCAGTTATGGGGGGAAGTTGCTGGGGAAAAGTGCATCTGACTTTTGCCTATCACTTAAAATATTTTGTAGTCAATAACCTTTTACTGTTTATCTTTACCGGTGAGTTTGCCTAAAGTGTGTGGCAAATGTGCTTAGGTTTGCAAAGGCTGGTGTATGTCCACTTTTCACTGATGAAATGGTGAACCAATTAATAAATCTGCATTGCTCATCTTGAGCGGTGCAAGACGGTATATTCCTGAGGTACAGTGCTGGGAGGATTTGGCTCTGGTGCCTTTCTCTGTGTGATTCATGAGTAGCTCTGGGAGCATTCATGTAATCTAGCTGGGTGTTGGGTCTCCACATGCAGTTGTGCTGAGTGATCACAGCACCAGGGGGTTTGCTGCTGGTCACTAGCAAGGCATTGTGAGAGACAGCCCAGGCTGGAGAGAGTTCAGGGGGCACAGCGGCCCCACAGTCCCAGGCTGCACCCCAGGGATCCTGTCACAGGTTCCAATCCTACAAGGAACTTAAGCATGTGCTTAAGTTCAAGAATGTAAGACATCTCTCTGAATGCAAAGGGACTGTTCATAAACTTAAATTTAAGTACGCGCTAAGTGCTTTACTGGATCAGGGCCAGAGTGCTCAGCATTTTGCAGGATCATGCCCTGTGCAGCCACTCTGCTGCTGACCCTCATGAGACCTCTGTAGGTGCAAACTGGGCTCTGTACACCTGGGACCCAGCCAACACTCCACATTGTGGAGCTGAATAAGGCCAGGATAGGGACTTTATCTTTCCACTAGAAGATATTTCACTAAAGACCCTAATCCACAAATCCAAGGAAACCTCAGACAACACTCACTGCCAGTTGTGGTTTTTTAGTTTTTGGTTTTTTAAACCAAAGCTCGGGTAGCACTCGTCAGCTGCCTTTTGAACACACTTTCTCCAGCTCAGAATTGGAAGGGTTAGTGGGTAGCAGTAACTCCCCAAGGGTAGGACACTCCTGCCCTAGTCAGGAGGCTTGGCATCTGTTAGTTCCTTGAGAAAGACTACAAAAATAACAGCCTGCTGTTGTCTGAGGAGTACAGAGATTACATTAAATCTGGAAAAAAAAAACCCACAGGAATAAATTAAAGACCCTGAACCTGATTCCCATCTCGCCTACACCAATGTAACTCCACTAAGCTCACTGATTTACACCAAGGCAAGTGAAATCTGAATTTGTCCCTATATCTCAGTTTGTATAACCCAATTTGAAACACTAGCAGTTCTGTGCAGATATGATAAAAAGTTACCACACAGGCAACATATGCCATCCACAGCAGCATGAATAAATTACATTATGAAGGCCACCAAGATTTCACATCAAATTTAGTTACTGAATATCTCAAACTTCCAAATGTGAAGGCATAGTTAACTGTGAATTGGCAAATACAGAGGGGGGGGAATCTGTAGTTAACATTTAAAAAAATAATTTACAGATTATTCAAACTATTAACTCTAATCTGCACTTCATGTTCATGATGTATTTTCCTTATAATTATGTATTGTTTTTTCCCCCAGATGAGAAAATTAAGCTTCAAATCACAATTCAAATATATACATTTTTCTCTCCCCCAAAATTCTTTTACTGTATTTGCTTTTCTGGTCACTTATAGGTTTCTCTCTCCACTTACTCCCAAATTTAAAAAGTGGCCCATTAGGAGAGGTAACAATGATTTATATAGTCCATGGTTATCCAAGACAAACTCTTTACCTAAAATAATCTTGTGCCCCAACACTACTTATGCATTAATCCTACAAACACTTGTGCTTAAAATGTAAGCACATGCATAAGTCGTCCTACTGACTTCAGTTGACTATTTACATGTTTAAAGTTACACGTGCATAATGCTTGCAGGATAGGGGCATCACATTAAACATTTCCTTGATTTTTCCAGCTTATTCAATGTCTTTTATGACATCCCTATATCGGAGTACCCTACCCATCCTGTATTTTCACACTGTGACAACAGTGGCATAGAGCCCAATCCTGCAAATACCCAAATCGGTACATTTCTCATGACATTAAAATCAGGACTTGTCCCAGTGCTACACTCGTATGTTTGAAGGATCAGCCCCACAATGTTTACATTATATTTTGAGCTGATATTAAAGATCAATCAGAATGTGAATAAAATTGTTTGCATGCACATGTGAAAGTAAAGGTTCAAAATCCATTTTCTTTGAAATACCTTCCACAAATGGAAATTGCATTGTAACAGATGTATTATCATAAATGCCACTGCCATCTTATTAGTGAGCATGTATTTAAAAAACATTACAGTAAAGATGGCTAACTAGTAGGAAGTTAGTTTGTTTTTTAATTCTTTCCTACCCACCCACCTCAGATAAAAAATGAAAATTTACGCAACAGAATGCAGGCTGCAGAAGCCACCAAGTACCACAAAACTACCACAGTCCCTTTAGAGGTGAGCAGCTGTAGAGCACATCAAGGGACTCTGCTCTCTTTGTATATTAAAAATTGTCATTTAGTTATTAGACTCCTGGATTTTCTAGTGAGAAATTGGTGAACGTTGCCAACCAGACTCTGTCTTTCCCTGCATGGATGGATAGCAAGATGGAGAGGCTGTAATGAAACTTGCTGCCCAGTCCCACTCAGGTAACCAGAATGCTAGTGCTTGCACTCCCAGAGCACAAGAACCAGAGTCCCAGCAGTGCTAGACACTGCTAAAGCAGCAGGGTATCTGGCACTGCTGGGTAACCAAGGCTATGCCTCTTCCTGCTCTCAACAGCAGCCAACCATTAGTGACCAACACTGGAGGAAATACACACTGAATGCACTCTGTTACAATAGTGTAGTAATTGATGTTTCTGCATGTACCCCAAAGAGAAAATATCTGAGATCGCTACCACTAGTGCAGTACCCCTTCACACTCCTTGCAGTGGCTTCTGAAGTCATAAATCTAGCCCTGTTCTGTATGAATTTGTGCAATATTTGTTACTCAACCTGAAAATGAACTGGCTGAAGTCTGAAAACCCAAGTCAAAGAACTTAATTCACCCTTGTCATAAGGAAATAAAATTCCCTTTGAATTCAGTAGGAGTTGTGCCCACTTCAGCCACGGTCGAATTTGCCCTAGTATTTTTCTTTGCAATGAGAAGACTTATGAAGAGAGCTGGTAAAACTATTACATTTAAAAAACATTATGCAACTAAAATAAACCAGCACAATTTTAACCACGATAGAAAAAGCACTTGCATGTCTCATATCTGACCTGAAAATCATTTGGTAATTGTCCAGCACAAAACACTAATGATTATTCAATTCTATTGGTAGAAAAAACAAAATTAAAAACAGTAATAACAGTTTGCCTGAAATGCAGGGCAGAAACTCATCACTTATTTATCCTAAGATTTATAGATTCTTACTTATCTTGACCTTTCTGAAATGTTAACACCCTGTACTACTAAACTCTGCCCTGCCTTCTGCAAAAGGTATTATCCAAAGACTAATCCTATTTGATTCCTCATCAGCAGATCATAGCTTGAAATGATGCCTGTCAAACCACCCTTTACATGTGCCACAGGTAAACTGTGGTAATCAATGGATCAAAGGTCTTCAGGTAAAGTTATTCTAAATTTTACACACATTGAGATTTACAGAAAAACTAAAGAAAAAATAATGAGCTAGACCGTGAATTTACAATCAGCCCCAAGTAAGCTCTATACAGCCACGTCCACAGAGCCATGATCTGGGCCTTCACTATTAGCTATTGTTTTGTGTGCATGTGTACATGTGTACATACACACACACACACACACACACACTTTTTAATATCATGAGAAAATACCAAGCTAAACCAGAAACAGGTTTTATTCCCATATGATTTATACACACATACACACACCCCTCATCAATTCTTCCACTGCTGACATATTTTAAAGGAAGATAGTCTTGTGGTTGAAGTGCAGTGACCTAGATTCTATTCTCAGCTTTGCCACAGACTTCCTATGTGACCTAAGACAAGTCACTCAGGGCCAGATTCTGCCACTTGTGGAGTAAAGTACTAGTAGTCCCACTGACTTCAACAGAACTACTCAGCAAGAGTAAGAATGGCAGTCTGGACCTTTGTGCCTCCCCTTTTCCATTTGTACAATGCAGTTAAGGATATTTACTCTCCTTTGTGAAGCACTTTGAGATCCATGGATTAAAATGCACTGTGTAAAAGTGCTAGATTTATAGATCTACAACATTAGTTGGCAATTACTTCTAAATGTCGCCTTCTTAATTGGTTATTTATATGAATCAGAACATTAAACTGCAGAATACTTAATGCAGTTTGCTACAATAATTGTGAGGGTGGAAATATTCTTAAAAGAACACACAGTGCTAATAATATATCTGCATCCGGAAGAGAACTTTTGCAAACAATTAGGGATATACAGTCTAAGTCAGTCTACTCTGGAGTATTACCCAGAGTAAAGTCATACCGGTGCACTGTGTCTACCCTAGGGTTTGCATCCATGCAATTACAGCGAGGCAGCTATACCAGTAGCTTGTAACTCCAATGTAGACAAGGCCCAATACAAACTACAGTATTTGGTTCTTTTTCCATTTTATAACATCAATGACTCCTTTTTAAGAACAGATGTTTAGCTGCTGAAAAAAAAGCCACTATAGAAGTTTTCGCTACCTTTATTATTTCTAAATTATATCTGTAAGTTCAAGCCTGCTTCTTGTTCTGCAACTATGGAGGAAACTGAAGGATTACACAAAATAATGCTTAACGTACAGACAGTAAAGGCCATTGTTGCATTGCCACTGAAATGCTTCTGAAATTATATTGACCTAATTGGGAGAAACATATAAACCCCAAAATTTTCCTGTTTTCCATCCTGAACTTCGGTTTCAGAGTGCATTCTGGAAACTTAATAAAGGTTTACATTTAGAAATTTATAATTAAACTTAGATAAGTGGGTTATAATGAAAGATATCTCTAGCAAGGGAGCCCAAACAGATGCATTACAAATACATTAAACACCAGAGAATGAACTTTCCATCAGCAGAATGGTTTTAATTAAAACAGCAATAGACTGCAACTCTTCTGTGAAATGATATTGCTGTTACATCCAGTTCATTGTAAGTACTTGCAATGCATGCGATGAAAAAAATACTTGACTTTCAATAATAGAAAGTATATATGATTTTAAATTTCTCTAAGCAGTCCAGATCAACGGGTCAGTTAAAGAAACGCAACTGGAGCAAAATTTAATTCATCTGTATGCAAGTGTATATATGATATTACATCAACAACAACAAAACCCTACTTTAAAAGAATATTAAGGTTGCAAAGTCAAGAATTCAGAAGTTTTATCAAAATGTTGGCACTTCCTGTCTTTATTTATACAATCTTATAGTATTTTTTCCCCCCACAGGAACCTTGCCTTATTCAGCACACAGAATGTTTGGTGCTCACTGAATGGTTAACTATTTAATATTTTTTTATCCTCGCCATTTAATGCATGACCACATGCATTATTTACTGCACGCCATCCAAACCCTGCACTGAATACACAATTATTTATTTACTCGTGAACTTTTCTATGGTCTTATCATTGTTGTATCTTAGTGCTTTACAAGCATTCATGAATTTATCTTCACAACACCTCTGTGGTATTATCCTTCCCATTTTACACACAAAGTAACAGAAATTAAGGCCAGAATTGTCAAAAGTGTCAGAGTGTCCAGTTTGAGAAACATAGGGACTCATTTTTCTGACTGAAATTGAAAACAAGGTCTTATAATGGAAAGTGTCAGGAATACTACTTGCACTGCCTTTACTTTGCACACCTGTACTTTAATTTCTGAACTGTTTGTTTAGTACAGTGATGAAATTTTCCCTGAAGTTTCCTCAGAATATAGCAAAATTAATAGACAGAGAATATGTAATAAAATATTCTGAAGGTGCCAAGACAAGCAAAATTTTGCATTCAAGTACAAACATCAGGATTTCTTCACAAAGTGATGCTTTGATGTATTAAAAAAACCTCAACAGGCTAAAAAGTAACAGAGGGTCCTGTGGCACCTTTGAGACTAACAGAAGTATTGGGAGCATAAGCTTTCGTGGGTAAGAACCTCACTTCTTCAGATGCAAGTAATGGAAATCTCCAGAGGCAGGTATAAATCAGTATGGAGATAATGAGGTTAGTTCAATCAGGGAGGGTGAGGTGCTCTGCTAGCAGTTGAGGTGTGAACACCAAGGGAGGAGAAACTGCTTCTGTAGTTGGATAGCCATTCACAGTCTTTGTTTAATCCTGATCTGATGGTGTCAAATTTGCAAATAAACTGGAGCTCAGCAGTTTCTCTTTGGAGTCTGGTCCTGAAGTTTTTTTGCTTGATCTACAACCCATCCTGGACAATGATCCCTCACTTTCACAGATCTTGGGAGGCAGGCCAGTCCTCGCCCACAGACAACCTGCCAACCTTAAGCAGCATCAACCACGCACCGCACCATAACAACTCTAACTCAGGAACCAACCCATGCAACAAACCTCAATGCCAACTCTGCCCACATATCTACACCAGCAAACCATCACAGGACCTAACCAGATCAGCTACAACATCACTGGCTCATTCACCTGCACGTCCACCAATGTTATATATGCCATCATATGCCAGAAATGCCCCTCTGCTATGTACATTGGCCAAACTGGACAGTCACTACGCAAGAGAATAAATGGACACAAGTCAGATATCAGGAACGGCAATATACAAAAACCTGTAGGAGAACACTTCAACCTCCCTGGCCACACAATAGCAGATGTAAAGGTAGCCATCTTACAGCAAAAAAACTTCAGGACCAGACTTTTTACAGATTCAGACTAACACGGCTACCCCTCTGATACTCAACAGGCTAGTGCCTAGTCTGGGTCTGTTATCAGTTTAATATCTGATGCACCTTTTAGCACTGGCAGTCTTATGGACTGAATGATCCAGTAAGTCTTTTCCATCTCTAACCTATTGATTTATAATAAGAATAGTGCCCATAATTGTGCTGATTCTGGAATACTGTTAACATTGGATTAGCAGGACAAAGGGAAATATATCTAGTTAACACTACCCCTCCATCTCTATTTAACTAATAGGTTGTGATGTGCAAAGCTTTTGCTAAAACAATGCTGGGTCTCATTTCATTAACAAAACCCTGCATCTAATGCAGATTTAATAATTACAAATGCATTTTAAAACTAAATATTTGAAAGAGTTTTGCCTCTCCAGATGAACCTGGAATTCAGTACAGCACAGGTCCCCTTATATAGGGTCATAATCCCACACTGTGAAACACACAGAAAGTTTCAAAGTCATCAGTTACAAGGCAGCTCAATCTTCCTGCCCAAAAAAATTAGAGGCAAAAGCCTCTACAACAGCAACCCTGTTAAATCACTTTTAGTTCATAAAAGTTCAGTTGTTTTACTGCAATGATTTGTGCTTGCTTTCTGACATTTTATTGGATGTTAATATGGGTTATAGAAAGTTTTCCTCCCCTCCACTGTAGCAAACTCTGTGGTGGGCATGCTAGTCTTAAATGCAATGAGCAGCAAGCTCAGAGGTTGATTTCAAATTTTATTTAAAAAGGGGAGAACCATCCACTTTCCCCGTAGTCTTTAAGAGCTTTGCAGGATATAGCTGAATCAGAAGAAGTCCTCCCCCAACCATTTGATAACTAAAGAAGGATGGTTTGAGCCACCCATTTCAGAGATAGTTGATGTCAGTTGCAATGACACGTCCCGTAGCCCACCTGCAAGAGAAGACTTGGCTCTAATATACTGCTAAAAGGACTGATACATGCAAGGCATTTCAGTAATTTAAAATGTTATGTTCTACATGGGTGTATACAACAGCCAGAACAAATGATTGCATATACATGCCCAGCTACCTGATTCAGGAAATCAGATACAGAGATCCAGGAAAATTTTCAGCAGCATTGGAACAATTTTTATAGTGGCAGTGCTGAAAGCCACTGAACCAACCTATAAATCACTTCAAGCCAGAGGGTTCCTGCCACACCCCCAGCACCGCTAGTTCCAGCACCCCTGAAAATGCTACCATTTTTGCTTGCAATTAAATGCAGGTGAAAACATTTGTGGGTGCAAAATTGCATCTCCGAAATTGGAGATAACTGGGGAAAAAATCATATGCATAACATGGTACTGCAGCTATATAAATGGCATAGGCCATCTTCACTTCTTCTTTAAGCTATAAAAATACTCAATTTTGCTGCAATGCCTACATTTTAAAGAATAATATGGTCTCCACAGTGTTGGTACCTATGAATTTTGCCCTTATTACTCTTTCCTTTCCCACTACCTAGTTTTACGCCAGACACAAATGAGCTAATATAAACAGACACAAACACATCCACATGATAAATTCTATTGTTTCAACAACTCATTTCCGAAGTGCTGAAATAAACATTTGTTCCAATGCATGCTCTGTCATCAGATGTTTACCTCAATATATTTAAGTATCAACCTTCAAAAAGGGCAAGGATTGAAAAATCTGAGTAGCACTCTGTAAGACTCAAGAAATTGACAGGCTGTAGAATAGACCCGTGCTAATCCACACACTAAAACAGGAGTCCCAGCAAATAGCAAAGTGTTGTAACAAGCTCTCATATAATTAAGGCTTCATTATGTCTACAAAATATACTCTGCAGTAATATAGTACATTTACTACCACATTCTGACATTTTACTATAAGTAATTAAAGCTAGAGGTGTCAAAATAAATGAACAAAGGATATTTTCTGACTTACTGTTGGTTTATGCAAGTTCTTTTCAATTCCCCACCCCTAAAAAATTAGCAATTTGCAATAGGTCTTCCAGTCATTAGAGACAACTGGTAATGGCATACTGCATTAAGACAAAATGTGTAAAGAGGATTCTACTGTGAAGTATAACAGTGATAGTAACAAAAAAGGATATTGGAATACACACACACACACACACACGCGAACTCAGAGAAGTTGACAGACAGGTATGAGCACATGAGAGTGTTAGGAGCCTAGAGCTGACCCAGCACTCTGGTTACCAAGGGTATGTCTACACTGCAATGAAATACCTGTGGATAGCCCAGGCAGGAGACTAGGCTCTCAGGTTACAGGCTGCAGGGCTATAAAATTGCAATGTAGACATTTGGGCTCGGGCTAGAGCCTGGGTTCTAGACCTTTCCCCTTCGCAGCTCATATCATTCTGGGGTGTATTAACTGGAATGTTATGTCAGAGATGGGAGGCAACTTTCCTGCTCTACTCGATACTGGTGAGGCCTCAGCTGAAACACGGTCTAATTCTGGGTGCCACACTTTCGGAAAGATGTGGACAAACTGGAGAGAGACAAGAAGAGCAACAACAATGATAAAAGGTTTAGAAAATCTGATCTATGAGGAAAGATTAAAAAAAGGGCATGTTTAGTCTTGAGAAATGAAGACTGAGGGGGACCTGATAATAATCTGAGATGTTATGGGCTATTATAAAGAAGCTGGTGATCAAAAGAAATTGATCACGTCCACTGAAGTGAGGACAAGTAGTAGCCGGCTTAATCTGCAGCACAAGAGATTTAGGTTAGATATTAGGAAAGTTTCCAACTATAGGGATAGTCAAGTACTAGAATAGATTATGAAGGGAGATCATGGAATCTCAGTCTGGGAACAGAGGGAGAGGGTAAAAACAGATGCTTATCAGGAATGGTCTAGATCAGTGTTTCTCAAATGGTCTAGATAAGCGTTTCTCAAATGCAGCCACCACAGCCACATGTGGCCACCAGCAGATTTTTTTTGTGTGATCATCACAGCCTCCAAAGCAGGGCTGGAGATTGGAGGAGGAGGAGGAGGAGGAGGGAGAGCAGGAAAAGCGCCACCTCTCTGCAGCGCCCAGCTGTTGCTCCTGAATAACTGCTATCACAGGCAGGGAGATGTGCCGCCTTGGTGTTTGCACTGGTGCCTCCAGCAGGGATCAGCATCCTGCACCACACAGCCTCTTTGGGGGCTCCGGGCAGCACCTCTGGAGACATGCGGGCCAATGTGCATGGCACCAGAGGTGGATTTTGCCAGTGGAGGTGGCTGCAGTGTTCAGTTGGCATGGCAACCCATGGGCAGCTTCCCACAGCCAAGGCATGCCCAGCCTGGGACTCTATGGGCGGTTGGTGAATCCCTGACTCACCTTCCCTGGGGCAGGCTCTCAGTGAGGGGCTGCGGAAGGCAGGGACAGAGAGACGGGTTCATCATAGCAGCCACGAGCAAGAGTTGGTGGCTGCACTCTGAGGCCACCAAAAAAATTGTTGTCAGAACCCCCGTCAAAATATACTTGGTCCTGTCTCAGCTCTAGAGGATAGATAACCTCTTAAAAATGAGGAGTCCAGTGACACCTTAAAGACTAACAGATTTATTTGGGCATGAGCTTTCATGGGTAAAAAACCCACTTCTTCAGATGCATGGAGTGAAAATTATAGATACAGGCATAAATATATATTGGCACATGAAGAGAAGGGAGTTACCTTATGAGTGGAGAACCAATGTTGAAGGCCAATTTAGTCAGGGTGGATGTAGTTCACTCCCAAGAATTGATGAGGAGGGGTCAATACCAAGAGAGGGAAAATTGCTTTTGTAGTGAGCTAGCCACCTCTTAAGGATACTTCCAGTGCTACATTTCTATGATTCTATCTCATTCAAATGATTTGGAATCACCCCACTTGTGCTAAACCACAACCCTACATGAACTGCATGATTTCATCTTTATTAACCTTGTCTTCCTCCTTTTCTTCTCTTCTGCAGTTTGTTAAACTCACTTGTATGTGGTTTCATATTGGAGTGTAAACCCTTCAGGGCAGGGATCATGTTTCTTTGGAGCTTTGCACAACGGAGCCCCCAATCTTGAGTGGGGCTATGGGCACTACCACAATACAAGTACACCTCTACCCCAATATAACGCTGTCCTTGGGAGCCAAAAAACAAAACAAAACAAAAAACAAAACAAAAAAAACCCCAAACAAACAAAAAAAACGTACTGCGTTATAGGTGAAACCGCGTTATATCGAACTTGCTTTGATCCGCCGGAGTGCACAGCCCCACCCCCCTGGAATGCTGCTTTACCGCGTTTTATCTGAATTCATGTTATATTGGATCGCGTTATATCGGGGTAGAGGTGTAATTAAAAAAAATCAATCATAATGAGGCTGTAGACTTATAAAAACTAATATGATAAAATTATCTAAGTAAGGTCAATTATCTGTTCAGCTTGTAGGCGACCAGAGTTCCTGTTACATCATTGGTCTTATCATTTTGACCTTCCCTGCTGTCATCCCCATTATAGTTCAATTAACAGAGGAGTCCTGCAGTGGCCTGATGAGCATCTGCTGCATCTACCTGGCAATAATTCAATAAGGAAGCACCACAGGAAGAAATAATGAGAAGTCAACCCAGTTGTGCCATTTCCCCTTGGGAATGCAGAGCAGTTTGGTTTATGGGGAAGAGCATGACCTTCGGAAATTATCAGTTCATTTCACATTGCAGAGCTTCAACATATTATTGCTAACTGAAAAACAACACACACCGGTTTGCTTTTCAACTATGCAGTCAAGAGCTTTCTGAAATCAGTTTTTCCTGACACGTGTGTACTATTAGTATCCCTTTCCAGATTGTAAACAAAAAAAGTAATTGCACAGCTATTTTCTGCATCTTGGTTCTACCAAATGAATGGTGTGTTTCACTCACTCTTCCCTGAGTGAAATATTAAAGCTTAGAATGTAGCAAAACTGAAACGATGTATACACACACACACACACACCCCGTTGGTGCCAGCTGGCAATTGGGTTCACTGTTCTGTAGGAGCAGCAAAGAGTCCTGTGGCACCTTATAGACTAACAGATGTATTGGAGCATAAGCTTTCGTGGGTGAATACCCACTTCTTCGGATGCATGTAGTGGAAATTTCCAGAGGCAGGTATAAATATGCAAGCAAGAGAGAGTCAGGCTAGAGATAACGAGGTTAGTTCAATCAGGGAGGATGAGGCCCTCTTCTAGCAGTTGAAGTGTGAACACCAAGGGAGGAGAAACTGCTTTTGCAGTTGGCTAGCCACTCACAGTCTTTCCCTTCCACATTAGAATAAGGTGCTTCCTTCCTTCTATTCCTCCTCCTCACTGCCTGGGTACCAATAGTGGGATCATTGAAAGAACAAAGGAATCTCCCTTTTCTCAGTTCTGGAGACTGGAGCCACAACAGCCCCTTAGAGCCAGGAGGAACAACAACAGGGAAAGTTATACTCAGCCCTGGAGTATAACTCAGTCACATTCTGTGGGGAAGGTTCATGCACAGCGTGGTCGGCATGTAGAAGCTGTAAGGGGATGGAGCATGCTCAGTGCACACTGAATCTTCAAAGCATTTAGCTGCCAAACTAACAAGTTTCTACAGAGCACATGTAAACTCATTTTCTCAGAGAGGCTTATAACTTCACCAAGTTTGGGCAGATTTTCATTAGGTTAGCAAAAGACATACCTGACACCAGGACGACACCTCTGCTAGATTTCAAGTCCCAGCTCCAAAGCATGGAGGCCTTGGAACATCTCAACAGAACAGCTGGAAATTTTGAAACATGGGCAACATATTTTTCTGGAACATCATTCTCAGAAACAATGGAATCAATTTAGCTCAAGCTTTCCAAAAAAAGAATTCAGGCAGACACACAATATGGAACATACCAGCCTAAATAGTAGATTGGTAAAGTTGTAAGCAATTGAAAACAGAATCCTATAAGGGGAAACATTGGGCATCTTTAACTACAGGCAATGCTACTAATACACACACACACACACACACACACACACACACACACTTACTTACTTACTTACTTACGGGAACTATACAATAGAATATATATTACATTAAACTGATTAAAAATTTCTTTAATCCGAGTAAGTTCTAGCTTGATTTTGGCTCAAGATCAGTACCTGAGGTATACCCCAAATACTGTAGTGGCCAATTTTGCTTTAAAGCTATATTACAAGATTAATAATCCTTACAGGAACCAATATCTGTTCACACACATTTGGCCCAATTCTAAGCTGCATACAAGGAGTATAAAGGGGTTGGGTGAAGGACAGGTGATAGAATACAATTTGTATTCTGAAAACGTATTAGCCTGGGGGGAGAGCCTGACCCAACATACGGCAATCAGTTAGACCCGGAGCATTAAACAAGAACCAGTCAGTCAAGCACCTGAGAGAGAAAATGATCAGTGCCATCTCAGAGCACTGGCCCACCCTGTCCAGTCTTCCATCTCCAGCCATTGCCATCTCTGATGCTTCAGAGGAAAGAGTGGGAAAAATACATTGGGGAACTGGGGAGGAGATTCCCTTCCTGATCCCTGCAAGTGACCAGGTGAAGCCCTGGAGTTTTTAGAATCATAAGACAAATCACTATTGAGCCCCTGTAGACCTGAGCCTATGCTTTAAACTTTCAGCAGGGTATAGGCGGGGTGCCATTACACCCCAGGACTGCTAAGCCCTGCCTTCTACCATCAGAAGCAGCCCTCTCATACAATCATACATATATTTGTCCCGCTCTCTCAAAACCAATTAAGGTGTTTGCCCCTATAACATGAACTGCGAGGTTGTTTCATTCCTGTGATGGTTACAAACCTTCTTCTAATTTCCAGCCTGAATTTGCTCAAGGCCAGTTTATAGCCATTTGTTCCTGTGCCAATATTGTCCTTTATCTTAAGTAGCCTTTTACCCTCCTTGGTGTTTACCCCTGATTTAGGGAGACCAATCATACCCCCCCCCCCCAAATCTGTCTTTTTGCTAGACTAAACAAGCTCTTCTAGTTTCTGCTCATAAGATAGAGTTACTAGAATGAGCTTCTTTGCACCTGTTCAAGAAAGATGATTTAAACTGGAACATGGGTGACCAGAACTGTATATAGTATTCCAAATGAAGTCATACTAGTGCCTTGTACAATTACATTCTAAGATTGCATTTGCCTTTTTCACAGCTGCATCACACTGGTGCTTCATTCTGTGATGGACCCACACTCCCAGGTTTCTCTCCTCCTGTTAAGGCTGTATCCCCACTTTGAACTTTAGGGTACAAATGTGGGAGCCTGCATGAAAACTTCTAAGCTTAACTACCAGTTTAGCTCTGGTCCGCTGCCACCATCTCAAAGCTAATTCTCTTCCCTGGGAAGCCTTGAGAAACCTTTCACCAATTCCCTGGTGAATACAGATCCAAACCCCTTGGATCTTAAAACAAGGAGAAATTAACCATTCCCCTCCTTCTTCCCACCAACTCCTGGTGAATACAGATCCAACCCCCTTGAATATAAAAACAAGGAAAAATCAATCAGGTTCTTAAAAAGAAGGCTTTTAATTAAAGAAAAAGGTAAAAATCATCTCTGTAAAATCAGTATGGAAAATAACTTTACAGGGTAATCAAACTTAAAGAGCTCAGAGGACCTCCCTCTAGCCTCAGGTTCAAAGTATAGCAAACAAAGATAAACACTCTAGTAAAAGGTACATTTACAAGTTGAGAAAACAAAGTAAAACTAAGATGCCTTGCCTGGCTATTTACTTACAAGTTTGAAATAGGAGAGACTTGTTTAGAAAGATGTGGAGAACCTGGATTGATGTCTGGTCCCTCTCAGTCCCAAGAGTGAATGAACTCCCAAACAAAGAGCACAAACAAAAGCCTTCCCCCCCCCCCCCCCGATTTGAAAGTATCTTGTCCCCTTATTGGTCCTTTGGGTCAGGTGTCAGCCAGGTTACCCGAGCTTCTTAACCCTTTACAGGTAAAAGGATTTTGGAGTCTCTGGCCAGGAGGGATTTTATGGCACTGTACACAGGAGAGCTGTTACCCTTCCCTTTATAGTTATGACACCTCCTCTGTCACTTCCAACCGAAGATCCTCCAGCTTGTAACAAATTTCTATTAGGCTGTAATTGCATGGCCTTGCACTTTGTACTATTGAATTTTTTCCCATTTCTGTCACTCCAGTTCTTAAGGTCATCCAGATCTTCAAGTGTAATATTCCGATCATCTTCTGTATTGACAATGCTCTCCAACTTCGTACCAGTAGGAAGTTTCATTAGCACACTCCGACTTTTTGCATTCCTCTTACCTCAAAAAAGGTTATTTTCTCAAAAGGAAGAAATCAGGTTAGCGTGGCATCTTTGGTAAACCAATGTTGCATTATATCCTCTTCACAGTTTACCTCCATAAATTTAATTATTTTTTCCTTCATAATTTGTTCTAAAGCCTTGCTTACTACTCAGATCAGACTAACAGGTCTGTAATTGCATGGGTCACTTCTTCCCCCTTTCTTAAATGGAAGTAGGACAGTAGCTATTCTCTAGGTCATATGATACTACCCTCCTAGGTAAATTTATTAAGAATCCATGCTACCAGACTTGCAATCTCATGTCACAGTATTCAATAGTCTGGGGTTTAAATTATCCAGTTCCCCCTGATTAGAGTGCATTAAGCTCTAAGCTTTTCCTTTTATCTCAGAGATGGTAAATTTCCATTTCTATACCCTCATTTTCATCTGCTGTCCCGCCTTCATGTGCATGTTCCATATTATCATCCTTATTGATAACCATGGCAAAGTATTCATTTAGTTATGGGCCCAGATTATCTTTCATCTCCTTCCCATCCACACCACATAGCAACCCGACCTCATCCTTTTTATAAATAAATAAAACACTACAAAACGTCTTGTTTTCACTTGCTTGGCAAGAATTAATTTTAGCTTGACTTTTAGAAATTCACGTTATTCCTACATTTTCTAACCTCCTCAAAGTAGCTGTCTCTGCTGATCAAACCGTCTCCTGTTGGCTCCCTGTTTTCTCCTATCATCTTCTCTGAGGTGGTTATTCGTTCAGCTGGATCTGGAGCTTTTCCCTACGAGTTTTTTCCCCTTGTTTGGAAGGCAAGTCTCAGATGCTTTTTGAATAGTTGATGTGAAGAAATTCCAAGCCTTCTCCAGTTACGTCCTGGAGTTCTTCAGTCCAGCTGACTTCTTTACCGAATTCCCTTAATTTCCCAAAGTCTACCCTTTTGAAATATCTGATGACCTGTTTTGATTATCTTTCCCATTTAATTTAAATGGGCTCAACTCATGGTTACTCAATCCAAGGTTATTTCCTACAACCAGCTCTTCTATGATGTCCTCACTGTTTACCAAAACTAAGTCTAAAACTGCATCCTCTCTTGTTGAGTAAGTGACTATCTAGAACATCCAGGAATCACTGGGCCTTTCCCATATTAGTAGCATTTATTCTCCAGTCGATATCTGGGAAGTTAAAGTGTCCCATTATAACATAATTCCCAACAGTATTTCTCACTAATAAATATCAGAGATCTCCATCCATACTTGAGTCCACCTGTGGACGTCTATAGCAGACCCAATAGACTCTTTCATAATCCTTCCACAAAATGATTTTTGACCCAAACAGATTTTGTTTTGTTTACGTCGCTTCTTATTTCCTCACAATTTACAGTTTCATTGATGAACAACACTACTCCACCACCTCTATCTTTATTCCTCTCTCTCCTAAACAGAAAATTATCTTCAATACCTCTATTCCAGTCAAGAATACTATTCTGCCATGTTTTTATAATCCCTATAATATCCAGTTTGATCTCCTGCACCAATAGGGCCAGTTCCTCCATTTTATTGCCCAGGCTCCTTTCATTTGTGTACAATTATCTCAGTTGTCTGTCTCCCCCAAACCTCACCCAGTTTTCTAGCTGGATTAGTTATAATCCTTTCACTAACCACAACACCTCCCTGACTCCTACTCCAATCAGTATATGTACTTTCTTTTGCTTTGCTGTCCACACGGTTACCTTGTAGTGGTCCACTATCCCATACTAGATCTTCATTTAGCGGATTTTCCTCTTCATGTGTATTGAACCCAGGCATGGAGATTTCATGAATCTCTCCCAACCTTCTCCCCTCATTTCCTAGGTTAAAGAAAATACTAATTATGCCAGCCTTTACCCCAGAAGGTTAAATTTCCCAGGGACTCAAGTGAAGTCCATCAGCCAAGTAGAGTTTTCTTTCTGTGAATGCTTCCCAGTGACCAATCATCCCAAAATCTTCCTCACAGCACAAATCTTTGAGCCTTCTGTTGATCTTAATGATCTTGTCACACCTCCACCCTCCTTCTGGAGGGACCAGAGCATTCTACTGACTTTCAACTGAGCTTCCATGTCTTTAAACATTTTCCCCAGCCAAGTGTAGTCATTCTTGAACCATTCCAGAGGGAATCTAGCAGTGTCATTCATCCCAACATGCAGCTCAGTCAATGGATTTCCCCCCATTCCCATGAGCATTCTTTTTCAGCCTCATGTCCATATCTCATATCCTTGTTCCTGGCAGACAGCACACTTTTCTGTTCTCTGGATCTGGCCTGGGGACAGGCCTATTATTTCTTCTGAGTATGGAATCCCCAGTCACACAAAACGGATTCATACCAGAAAGAGACAGGTCTATGTTCTCTCTCACAATCCCCTGTACATCATCCTTATTTTTTTTCTGGCCCCAGTCCCTGGCTATCTCTTCCTCTCTTCTGTAGGGATGGCTTCCCTTCTTTTCTTCTTCCCCTCCCCAACTTCTGCCTGTTTCTCTTCTCCTTATTCCCCAGTGCAGCAAGCTTGTTACTCAACTCAATTTCCACAACCACTAACTGGTCTTTTTCTCTGCTTTGTTTCCATGGGCATGTTCTTTTATGGGTCATGTTCCTCTTCTGGCAGTCTGTCTCCCCCACCCAGGTCCTTTTGTTGATCAGGTGTCTGCAAATCTTCTCTTCTCTCATGCACTATATCTTCAAATCCCCATCTGAATTCTATCATCTCCTCCAGCTGCATCTCTAATGCCTGAATCATCTTTTCTGCCATGAACTTTGTCAAATGACATTTCATGCACAAGTGACTTCCATCAGATACCCACTCAAGAGTGATGTACATCCTGCAGCTTCTGCATCTGACCACCTTCCGTGTCTCCTCTGTTCCTTGGGTCACTTCTAGTGCTGCCTCAGTAGCCGTTGTTGTCTTCTCTTCCTAGACCCTATTGCTAGGAGAAAAAAACAAACAACGCGCACACACACTCTCTCCAAACTCCCACTTACAAACTTCCACAGAAACTCTGCTTTTAGCTGCTTACTGCTCCAATAGTCTCTAGTGACTGGCTTTTGAACCTAGCAAAATTAAGTCAGCACCATCCCCTTATTAAGGAATATGAGCAAGCACTGAATCAAGCCAAACACCTGGAACAAATCGCTCGCACACACACAAAAGTCAAGACTGAACCTCCAGAACACAAAATCACCACTCTCGTCTGAGGCCAAACTCCCTCCCCCCCTCCGCCCCAGAAACTCCAGTGTTAGTTGTTCACATATTCTAAACAAAAACACCTTTTTTATCCAAGTGTTCGAAATGTGAAAGATTATTTACAATATAATTTTTATAAATGGCACTCTTTCCTATCTAGATGCATTAATGAGAAGGGCTGAGTAATCTAATGCTAAAGGACAGTAAAGACATTTTTATAAGGGAACATTCACTGCTCAGGGTTTTGCCAAACTTAAGCCTTCATTCTTCCACCTGTAACAATGCTGCTTCAATTTATATTTCAAAATCCCTTAAAACTGGGAGGAATGGATATTGGCAGAAATTCTCTCTCATGTGGATTTATATCTGGTCGGATTACCAGCTTCCTCTGCAAAATGGCTTTACTTGAAATTACAAGAAATCTCAGCTGTTGATTGACTACCAAGTTAACTGCATTCCTGCTTGCCTACCATCAGAGACAACTCCTACAGCTCTTTCAAATATTAAAAACTATTTTCCTCCCAGTTACTCTCAAAATTGTCTGCCATGTTATTTTGCTATCTTACCCAACTTGTGCATTTCAATCACTCAAAGATGGGAGTGTGAGTTAAATACATGCCTTGATGGTAAAAACAGTCAAATATATTGACTATGCTACAATTTATGCAAGCAAGTCTAAAATGAAATTACAATTTAAAATCATGCAAATAATTTATTGAACGTCCTGTACATTTCTTCAAAGCTTGGTCTCCTGAACAACATGTACAGGCAGTTTGGGAATCTGACCCATATTAGACATATTTTGTTCAAATGGTAAAAGCAGTATGGAATCATGAATTACCAAGAGTCAGAACTATATTTGCTACATAATTTTTCTTCAATATACGAGATTAAAAAAAAAAAAGTCTTTTAATAACACACCACAGTTGCCCTGGGTTATACAGAGATTGATCCTTAGAAAGTGTAAAATCTTGTATGTCTTGCGTTTAAAAAGATTGAGATGTTGATATGCCTGAAATGGCTTTTTATGAGCATCTTATTTATAAGACTAATGGCAAAACTCAAGATTTTCTTGTGTTGGAGGAAGACTATCTTTCTTACCTAATGGAAGATATGCACTTCTCACTTGCACATGTGTAAGATCACTAGGCAAGATTTAAGTTACCCCATTTACTACTTTTCTTACTACCACAATATTGACAGTAATTTGGGTTAGTCATTCTGTTACCAAGGATTTCAATTTGCTATATACAAGACAGTCTAACATTTTTAACCACAGACAAAAAAAAAAAAAATCTTCATTTTAACAATCACCCTTGGGCAGAGGCAACCCATGCCTGCCAAATAGTGGGGAAGGGTGCGGAGTGAGGGCAGCTGGCTTCAACAGTGTTACTGAGCATGCTCAGTCCATGTGAACATGCTCAGTACAAGCCAAGCAGCAAATCTGGGGGTGGGGGGGAGGGAGGGGAAGTGACCCTGCCCCTGCCACCACCACCCACGTATTCCCTCTGCCCTTGGGAGACAAGTATAAAAATAAATAAATAAATAAATATGCAGCTTTTGCCTCTGGGTTGCAGCTCACTCCTGGATCCTGGCTGTACCTACTCTTTCAAAATTTAGGATTCTTATGTTTGCCAGAGTGCTCAATATTCAGGACCCTCTCCTAAATACTGAGTTTTAGGCATATCACAAAAGTTAGTCAGCTTCCGAGTGCACTACTCACTTGCAGGTAGCAGCATTGGTGAACAAATGGGAATGTATTTACAGCCAACGTTCTGCAAAACAACTGGAGAGCATTCTAAAATCCAACAAATATGTGCTGTTCTTTATAAATGAGCCACTAATCTCTTCAAGTGCTCTGTAAATTGACCAAGGTTAAGAACTACATTTAGAACTAGCATGGGCATTCATTAAACACACACAAAAAAGCTCACTTGCTCTCTCTCCATTCAGATACTGCTGATTGTAATAGTTATGTGTGAGACTGAAAAAGCCAGGAGAAAATAAGACTGGTAACTAACTTTCTAGAAAAATAGTAAGGTTCTCCAAGATGTGAGATAGAAGAGAAAAAAAAGTCAGTATAGGCCATATCTAAGCTTACAGTGGCACCACTGTGATGCTGTAAGAGCGCTTGTATAGCTGATTTATTCTGATGACATAATAAAACTAGCTCAATAAGCGGCAGCAGCTATGTTGGCAGGAGAGCGTCTCCCACCAACAGAGCGCTGTGCTCACAAGCGCTTATGCCAGAAAATGTTTTGTGAGTCAGGGGTGTGAACAAACACTCCTGAGCAACTTACATGTTGCCAGCATAAGTGCTAGTGTAGACATGACCTTAGAATATCTAAAAAAACCCAGTATTTCAGCATATTTCCATATCTTTAGAAGTAGCTTGCTGAATATCATTCATGATCTATATAGGGGTTTTCTTAGTATGGAAGACCTGACCAGTCAATTGTGAACTCACAAACAACAAATAAGTAAGAAAAAGCAAGGGGGTGGGGGGGAGGGAAACTAATGCCCATTTGCTCCAGGGTAGTATCTTAAAAATAAATAAAAAGCTTTGTGCTTCCTATTATATAATTGTGCAGAGTCTCATGTTGATTTCCTTTGAATATATTTATGGAATCATCATCAATTCTATTTAACAAGTCTTGTAAACGTCACCTATTAGTATTAACTTCAAGATTTCTTTTTAAAATTATAATATAAATACAACTGTTTTATCTGACCCCTTCTCTCTCTCCCTCCCTCCACATGCGCACACTGCACACCCACCCATACCTAGAAGCATGCTTAGATTCATCCAAGATTTATAGTGGGTTCTGATGATGCAAACTATAGCACAGTGCTCTGGCAGTCTGCCAGGGAGGAGGCCACATCGCAACCAAGTGGCCACAACCACCCCTTCACAGGAGGGAATAGAAGAGGCTTGGCCAGGATATGCACCAATTCACTATATCGCCCTCAGGTCAGTAGCCTCTAACACCCAGCTGTAAAAATCAAGCTGGTAGAAAACTTAGGAGAGGAAAATCAGCAGTGGCAGAGGCTTAAATTCCCCTGGGAAAAATCCCCCTCAAACACAGAGAAGTGTAATTTATACCTCCATGCACCAGCTTCAGTGAATCTAACCCACAGTTATTTATTCATCTTTTTATGTATTTATCATCCCATCTTAAACTGCCCTGGTGAAGTTGCTACACATACCATAAACATTTTGTTCTAAAACAGTTATTCTGGATGCTTCAGAACATAAACTTTTGATATTTTAATTTCAGAGATATATTTAAATTGGTGCTGCTTAGACACTGCAAGCACTGGAGACAGCATAAGACAACACTGAAATGGTAAAATAATAGTTCAGGAGTCTACTTCACTTTTTACATATTTACTTAAGTGAATCTCACAGCCTATTACTACATGACAGCATTTGTAGAGAAATTAGACATTTTACTCTTCCCACATTTTCCCTTTTTCTCCTTCCATTAACTGCCAGCTGTTAACACACCCTAACTCTCATCCAGAAGAGGATTAAGAGTAACTGCCAGAGCTAAAAAATGTTATTCCATGGGGCATCCATTGGATATGGAGTTTTGATGCAGTAATACAATTTTTTTCCCTCACTTTTCTGTCAATTCACTTTTTTTAAGTGCACTTATACTGCACAAGACTACATTTATCCAAACCCATGACCTAATAGCCCTCCAAATTGATTTTGAGGTAGCTGTGTTGATCCCAGGATTTTAGAGACACAAGGTGGGTGAGGCAACATCTTTTATTGGACCAACTTCTGTTGGTGAGAGAGACAAACTCTTGAGCTTACACAAAGTGTACTCAGTGCCACAGCTAAATACACTGTGGAACAGATTGTTTAGCATACCGTTAACCTTAATTCAAGGTGAAGTAGCTCTTGACTAATGGGGTGAGCGGAGAGGAGCTAGTATTGTGTATTCTGCAGTTGAACCTCTGCATTTCCATTCCAATGCAGCTAAATGGTTTCTAAATCCATACTCCATCCATTCAATTTTTTATTTTTATTTTTACATTTTTCCCCTTAAGAACTGGCAATTTTTGGTAATGCACTAATTTATTAGGTTGAATATTTTATTTCCTTTCAACCAAACAAGCAATTCTATTTTCCATAAAATATTTTAATTAGTAGTTTTATTGTAATAAAGCTTCCCAGGCTTTACAGCCAGAAGGACCATTAGGATAATCTAATCTGCCCTCCTGTATAACACAAGCCAAAGAACCTCACCCAATAATTTCAGCATCAAGCCCATAACTTCTGCTTGAGCTATAATATCTTTTTAAATCAAGATGGGATTTTTTTAAGACTTCAAATGATGAGGAATTCACACTATTCCTAGGTAAGTTGTTCCAGTGGTTAATTACCTTCACTTTATTTGTGCCTTAATGGAAAAAATAAAGAAAATTAAATATATGCACTCCAGCCACCCAACTCCATACCTCTCCCCTTTGTTTTGACAAAAGGGGCTAGTGAGTTTGGGTACCCATCATGAAACACCTGAAAAGAGGCTTAATTTTCAAAGAATGCATGCACCACATATTCTAAAAATCAGGCCCTTTTTAAGGTGTCTTAGGTTGGGCACGAAAAAAAAAGGAGGGACCCCAAATTAACCATCACATTACATATCTTTGCTGAAAGCCCTTTCTTGTGATGATCTCATGGCCCATGAAAAATAGTCACCCATTAGTTTCCTTGTTCAGAAAAAGAGGGGGAGGGATAGCTCAGTGGTTTGAGCATTGGCCTGCTAAACCCAGGGTTGTGAGTTCAATCCTTGAAGGGGCCACCTAGGGATCTGGGGCAAAATCAGTACTTGGTCCTGCTAGTGAAGGCAGGGGGCTGGACTCAATGACCTTTCAAGGTCCTTTCCAATTCTAGGAGATAGGATATCTCCATTAATTTAAATTTAACTCTGACATGCCAGTGTCTTAATAGAAGCAGATCCATGTGGGGGAGAGGGAAGGCCAGAGAGAGAGAGAGACACACACACATAGAAAATCTGAATATCTTAAAGTCATGAACACAAAAAAGACAAAAAATAAAACTTTCCCAAGGGCCTGATTTTCCCTAAGGAGGTGACTTTAGATAGGACTCAGTTAAGTGAACACAACAAAGTGAAAGGGGGAGAGAGAGAACGAGAACATATTAAAGAAGTATGAGTTGGTAAATTTCAAGCCAGGTGTATGCATGTAATTTTTCCATGGATTTTCCATGAAAAATAATTCACTACATGATTGATAGTCTTCAGAAAATACTTCTCACAGCCACTTCAGATTTAAAAAAAAAAAAGTGAAAATAAAAAGGTTTGCCTAAACTAGGGCTGTCAAGCGATTAAAAAAATTAATCTGAATTAATCATGCGATTAAAAAATTAATCACAATAATAGAATACCATTTATACAAGTATTTTTGGATGCTTTCAACATGTTCAAATATATTGATTTCAATTACAACACAGAATACAAAGTGTACAGTGCTCACTTTATATGTTTCTTACAAATATTTGCATTGTAAAAAAGTATTTCAATTCACTTAAGACAAGTACTGTAGTGCAATCTCTTTATCATGAAAGCTGAACTTACAAATGTAGAATTATGTGCAACAAATAACTGCACTCAAAAATAAAACAATGTAAAACTTCAGAGCCTACAAGTCCACTCAGTCCTACTTCATGTTCAGCCAATTGCTCAGACAAACAAGTTTGTTTACATTTTGCAGGAGATAATGCTGCCCGCTTCTTGTTTACAATGTCACCTGAAAGTGAGAACAGGTCTTCGCATAGCACTGTTTTAACTGCTGTTGCAAGATATTTACGTGCCAGATGCACAAAAGATTCATATGTCCATTCATGCTTCAACCACCATTCCAGAGGACATGGGTCCATGCTGATGATGGGTTCTGCTCGATGACAATCCAAAGCAGTGCAAACCGACACATGTCCACTTTCATCATCCGAGACAGATGCCACCACCAGAAGGTTGATTTTCTTTTTTGGTGGTTCGGTTTCTGTAGTTTCCGCATCAGTGTGTTGCTCTTTTAAGACTTCTGAAAGCATGCTCAACACCTCATCCCTCTCAGATTTTCTGAGGCACTTCAGATTCTTAAACCTTGGGTTGAGTGCTGTAGCTATCTTTACAAATCTCACATTGGTACCTTTTTTGCGTTTAGTCAAATCTGCAGTGAAAGTGTTCTTAAAACGAACAACATGCTGGGTCATCATCCGAGACTGCTATAAACATGAAATATATGGCAGAATGCGGGTAAAACAGAGCAGGAGACATACAATTCTCCCCCAAGGAGTTAAGTCACAAATTTAATTAACGCATTTTTTTTAAAAAACGATCGTCATCAGCATGGAAGTATGTCCTCTGGAATGGTGGCCGAAGCATGAAGTGGCATACGAATGTTTAGCATATCTTGCATGCAATTGCAAAGGTATTGTCGCTACAAAAGTGCCATGCAAATGTCTGTTCTCAATTTCAGGTGACATTATAAATAAGAAGCGGGCAGCATTATCTTCTGTAAGTGTAAACAAACTTGTTGTCTTAGCGATTGGCTGCACAGGAAGTAGGACTGAGTGGACCTATAGGCGCTAAAGTTTTACATTGTTACATAACTGCACTCAAAAATAAAACAATCTACATTTGTAAGTTGTGCTTTCACGACAAAGATTACACTACCGCACTTGTATGAGGTGAATTGAAAAATACTATTTTTTATTTTTACAGTGCAAATATTTGTAAGAATAATACAAAGTGAGCACTGTATACTTTGTAGTCTGTATTATAATTGAAATCAATATTTGAAAATGTAGAAAAACATCCGAAATACTTAATAAATGTCAATTGGTATTCTATTGTTTAACAGTGCGATTAAAACGGTGATTTTTTTTTAAAATCACGATTAATTGTTTTGAGTTAATTGTGTGAGTTAACTGCTATTAATCGACGGCCCTAGCCTAAACCCTTTCAAGAAATAATTGTAGTAATTAGAAGGCCACCAACTGTACTTAGAAAGTTCAGTTTACCTGCCTGTCATCAAGCGTAACAGCTACATGATTGAATATCTGAACTATTGTAATCTCTGGGCCTGAGCCTACTTTCACTGAAGTAGGTAGACATTTGCCATTGGTACATCCAGTTTGAGTGAACTGGAAACATTTGACCAGCTTCTGTAATCTAAATTAAATTTTTAATAATCGTGCTATTACAACTGATATAATGTAAACATTTATTTTGGATCTGAAATCCTTTAAGAACGTCTGATGTGCAATAAGATTTTTGCTGATAATTGAGAAAGCAGTTCTGACTCTCAGTTTGGATCCTTCCTAAAACCATATCATAACAAAATTGTGACACGTAAAGTGATTAAGGAAAAAAATACCAGGAAATGTTCCACAGATCTTTGATTCATACATCTTCCCAGCTCTATCCTGAATTAGAATAAATTCCTGCTCATACATAAATCAAGCCTAGTATACAGGAGAAAATGGCAATAAATGTAGCATCTTGTCCTACATATGCTATATTCTTAAACCAAGCCACCCAGTAATTAGTATGTACTTCACTAATTCATTGCTTTTCACAATTTCTAATGTACAACAAAGTCGTCATAATAGAATCTAAACAATATCTTCCTGTTAAGTCTTTGGATTAAAAATTCTGGTCTTGTTTAACAAGCAAGATTTTTTTTATTCAAAATATATCAGGGGAAATATCTGCATATTTTTGTTTCTTTTGTTATTTTCCCTTATTAAACAACAGATCATACAATTTGTAAAATAATATTACGTGTCCAGATTATTTGATGCAAACTTGACTATGCACAGCTGGCATGCTAAAAGAACTTTGGCTAAAAATAAACATTAAAAGTATTCTAGAAATAAAAACTCGGTGTGGCTAACACTCTTATTTTATCATGACCCAAACAATAGTTGGTATTTTTCTTAAAGACTCAGCTCCTGAAGTCATGTTATGCAAGAATCTCAGCTTTTTTCTTTAAAATATATATATATAAAAATAAAAGTATCTAGCCCTTATGGCTGTGGATAAAAGCTTGAAAACATGAATCTTAAGAGGCTCAAAAACAAGAAGGCAAATAAGACCCCAAAATTTATTATTCTTTAAAATAGGATTATGTGGGGGGGGGGATCTCACTTGCAATTTTGAGCTTGAGATTGGCAATACTGACTAAATTCTAGGCCTTATCACAAGCTCAGTCACCAAAAGCCAGATTGTAATATCCTTTTCCACACTAGAGTAGGACTTTACTCTCCAAAGGGTCCCATTAAAATCAATTAGGTCTACTTGTGGAGTAAACGACTATTCAGCATGAGTAACGGCAACACAATTTTGCTCTGAGTGAATTTATATTCTAGCAGATGGTTTGGGATGATTTAGCCTCCTTTCTTTACCGGTCTCCTCATGCAAATATCTAAAAACCAATTACAATGCATAAAAATGGAATCCAAGCGCTGCAGGAAGTGATCCAGCAAGTGGAACTCTTACCTGTGGGTCTATATCAGCCCTCTGTGCATGTAACGTTTTCCATCACTAGTGCCTTTCAACATGGAAGACTTTGTAATTTAGAATAATAGAAATAAAACAAGCCTCCAGAGACTGTGTGAGACTTGCTGAGTAACAGCAGCCATCCTAAATTGCCTCAAAACACTGCCCCTTCTCTCCCCTCATGACAGACAAGAAACACTAAGGCCCGGTCTACACTACCACTCACTTAAGTTATAATTTACGTCGCTCAGAGGTGGGAATAAGCCACCCTCTGAGCGCCAGTGTGGACAGTATTAGGTCAGTGGGAGAGCTTCTCCTGCCGACATAGCTACCGCCTTTCATGGAGGTGGATTTATTATGCAGCTGCACTGATGTAGCACTTCTAGTATAAACTAGCCCACAGAAAACTGTACGATAAGCCCACATAGCTACATATAAGCATGCCCTAGCACACTGGAAAAATATACTGGTCTTTCAAAAGAGACTGAGGGCTAGTCTACACTAACGCTGTAAGTCAACCTAAGTTACGCTACTTCCGTTATGTACGTTACTTAACTGAAGTCGATGTAATTTAGGTCAACTTACAGCAATGTCTACACCAAGCTATGTCGATAGGAGATGCTCTCCTGCCAACTTACCTTCCACCTCTCAAAGAGGTGGAGTACAGACATCAACGGGAAAGTGCTTTACTATCGACTTAGCTTGTCTTCACCAGACCCGCTAAATTGACACCGCTGCATTGATCACAGCAGTGCCAATTTAGCCAGAAGTATAGACAAGCCTTTAGAACGGAGGCCCTTATTTGTGGGCATCAAAGGCCCAATAGCAGTTTTATTAAGAGGAGGGATCCTGCTTAACTAATTCCCCCCCGTTACTGCCCTGGTGGAATTCTTCCTTGCAGACAGTCACCAGTCTTCTGTATTAGACCCAATTTTTGGATCCCATCTGCTTCCAGCCAGCTAGGTCTGAGCAGAGTCCAGATAGACACTGTCTCTAGTTCTGGCCTCTCCCAGAGGGTAGGCTCCCCTCTCTGGCACCTCTCCTTCCTAGATTCCTTGGGTTTTTGGTGAGTGTCTTGAGGTGGAAGGCAAGCTCCTTCTACCCCATTCCCAGAGGCATCTTCTCTTTCTGGTGAAGGCATGGTTCCCTTGCCCAGAGAGCATATCTCTTTTTAAAAGCAGTCTAACACTTTCCTCTTTACGTCCTTCCACTGGGGAAGTTGCATGAACCACCACCATCTTCCCTCCACCCATGGGATTGCTGGGCAAAGAGTTATTAAAAAAAAAAAAAAAAAAACACCAATGGTTCTGCCAAGAGCAACCCCATTTTTCACCTTCCCAGATTGTCTGTTCACTATGTACCAGGTGCCTACTATCAAAACGATTATCTAATTCAGGACTGCAACAACCAAACAATATTTCACAAAACGTAATTCATAATTTGACACAGGCATATTCCTCGAACTGCCACTATTGTTTAAATTAGATAATGTATTCTTTTTCCACTTCTTGTTCTAAACAATGTTACGACGACGTGCAATGTTATGATGACAGTTATATCCCATCCAAAGGCAGCTGGATTTCAGTGCCAGTTTAAGTGAAGTGAGTCAGTTATTAACAATTATGATGGTTTATTAATTATGCTAGTAAACACAAAACCTCACCTGGAAGTACTAACCAGCAAGTTGCTCTTCAAGTAACAGCATGGCAATGTTTTCAAGAAGTATTTATTTACTTATAATTAAAATGCAGAGACTATTGGACATAACCTGTAATGCAGAAAAGATCAATAAAGCTGTACAAGAAAACAGCTTTACAAAGTAATGTTTTATATATTTGAGACAATTCCGAAAAGAATATTTTTCAAATAACTTTTGCTTCTTCCTCCTGTGAATTTCCTGGAAACTGAAAGTTTCTCTCACCTATGGATGATAACTTCTCATCCAGTGGCAACATGGCTGTTTGACAGGGTTATGTTACAAGTTAATCTTATCTAAACTGCAAAATGTTGCAGAACATTGCTTCAGCAGAGGTCAGAGTGCCTGATTTCACACTACTTGTTGACAGCACAGCAGCACTGCTTAGTGGTAGATATTCAGTGCAGTGCCTGGAAAACCAGAAAAACTACCCTGAATTCCAGAAATTATAGTTTTCTGTTTATCTCTAATAGCATTTAGATTCCCAGTCATAATATGATATTGTTGTTCAGGATGACTTACCTACTTGCAGTGAGTAACAGAGGCAGTATAATTTTACTATCTCAGAATTAGGAATATTCTGACAAGACTTCTCTGTGCCAAGAGCAGTGAATCTTTCATTTCCCTTTAGGACTTACTGCAATTTAAAGAAGAATCATAGAGACCTCCATCAGGGTCAGGGTCCCATTGTGCAGGGTGCTGCACACGCACATACAGAGACAGTCCTGGCCCAGAAGAGCTTATTATTGTTTATGAAGGGTAATGTGAGCTATGTATCCAATACATTTTCTATGTACAATCCAGGAAGAATCATAGAATCATAGAATCATAGAATATCAGAGTTAGAAGGGACCTCAAGAGGTCATCTAGTCCAACCCCCTGCTCAAAGCAGGACCAATTCCCAGCTAAATCATCCCAGCCAGGGCTTTGTCAAGCCGGGCCTTAAAAACCTCCAAGGAAGGAGACTCCACCACCTCCCTAGGTAACGCATTCCAGTGTTTCACCACCCTCCTATTGAAATAGTTTTTCCTGATATCCAACCTGGACTTCCCCCACCGCAACTTGAGACCATTGCTCCTTGTTCTGTCATCTGCCATCACTGAGAACAGCCGAGCTCCATCCTCTTTGGAACCCCCCTTCAGGTAGTTGAAGGCTGCTATCAAATCCCCCCTCATTCTTCTCTTCTGGAGACTAAACAATCCCAGTTCTCTCAGCCTCTCCTCATAAGTCATATGCTCCAGACCCCTAATCATTTTTGTTGCCCTCCGCTGGACTCTTTCCAAGTTTTCCACTCTTTCCAAGAGTGAAGTACTGCTACTAATCTAATGATCATAAACACCAACATGAAAGCAAACTAGGATCACTCACTTGTTCAACCAGGGAAGGATGTAATTCTGCTTGTCCACATCTACACCTTTTTCCAGAGAGTTTGTACTACATAATCAGTGCATCCATCAGTCTGACCTATTTGTATCAATGCCATCACTAAGACATCCCACGCCCTCTGATACCAATTGGTGATCAAATGTGGGATTGCTTTAATGTTCTGGCGAATATATTTTTAGCTGACATTATTAGGTGTGAACGCTTTTTTAAAAAAATGGGAGACATCAATGTTCTTGGAACAAGGAAACGGTGAAAGAATACTGTACAATATCCTTTTGACAGCCGACTGATGCTAGGCTTCTCCATTGTGTGTATGGAGAGAGAAATCCATCCTCCTAAAAGGAATAACCTTGAAGAATCCTTTATATGGTCTCAAACTTTCTTTGTATCCTTGTTGGTTCAAAACTTTGAATCCTATTATTTCTGGCTGCTTAGCTTCTTGGACAAGGATCTGGAATTCAAGGATTTGTACCAAAAGCAACTGAAGGATATTCTACATGGGGTTCTTATTTTTAAAGGGGGAATTTAACCAAAGTGTCACCTTTTAATTTCCTAATAAGGATGTTTTCCAACTAATGTTTTAAAGCTATATCCTCACCTTCTCCTGCACAACATCTGCCCTTTAAACCGGAGTCCAATTAAGCAGAGTTAAGAAATGAAATCCGGGGGGCATAGTTTTTACTTAAAGATTTCTCTGCTGGATAGCAAGTTAAATGTTACATTCTGAAGCAAGAATGATATCATCCACAGATTCATCGTGCATGCACACACACACACACACACCCCAACCTGCTACAATAGCTCTAGATAGTTCTTCATTCTACGCCAGTGTTTCCCAACAACCAGATGTGGACTGGCACCAGTCCCGGAGATCTCCCAGACATAGTGTAGGAAAGCAGCGAGCCAGTCCCTGGTATCAAAAGGGTTGAGATACACTGTTCTGTGCCACTAATCTGAGCAAGCTTCATAGCACTTCATTAGTGCCGGACCTGAGCCTACGTCTACACTAGAGACCTTACAGCGGTACAGCTGTACCAATGCAGCTATGCCGCTCTAAGGTCTCTAGTGTAGCCACTCCATACTGACAGGAGAGAGCGCTCCCATCAACATAGCGCTTGCACACTACCACTTATGCCAGTGAAACTTAAGTCACTCAGGAGTGTTTTTTCAACCCGAGTGACATAGTTTAGCTGATACAAGTGGTAGTGTAAGCATGGTGTTAGGCTCTACCAGATCATTTAAAACCACACAAAAAACTTCAAAGAGAACATGAGCTGTAGTTTGTATTGGCTAGATTATACCAAATGGTGCACCTTCAGGGTGCTAATTTCAAAAGTGCTTTGTGTTGGCCTAACTCTGTTGCCACTGAAATGAATAGAAGCAGAGTTAGCAAAATGCTGAGTACTTTTGAGAATCCTGCCATTAAAAACTTAATACAAGACTCTAATGTGTGTAAGAGCCTAGTTGAATAATACTAGATGAAAATTTCGGTGGATTTTTGTGCCCATCTTCTAATATTTCTGTCTGTTATTTTCTCAGCTCTAAGAGTGTTTGAAAATGGCTATACAAGATGAATTCCAGCAAGTACCATAGTAGACTTACAATCCCATACAGCATCATCATGACAACCAAGCTACAGAATGCTTATTTTGGCAGGGGCTGGTTCTGATCTGAGAAAGCAAGGCCAAGACTGGAATTCACTTTGGGTGGAGAGAGAATTAAATGTCTGCTTAGAGAGGAAGTGGATCTCCAAATGTGTACGTGAATAACTGACCCAAAAGAATGTAGTCCTAAAAATGCACTGAACTGTGCACAGGTCATTGCATAACACACAACCAAGTCAAATGAAAGTGGGGGAGGGGTTAGGGAAGAAAAATAATCTTGATTGTTTTTTCTTCCTCATTTGACTTCTGGATTTTGCCCCTCATTTACTGGTTTGCAAAACCTTGCCCCATCAGGACCTAGAGATCGAGGTGCAGTACGTTTTTATCTCAGTCCATATCCATCTCAATCTTCTTTCCTTCAGAAATTCTTGGTAAAAGTATTAGTAAGTTTTCATGGGACGGAAATAACTGTCAGATATGGGCTGTAAACCGACACATATCTACCTATTAGAATCAACCTACATTTGACCTTCATACTGTGACCAGGTTGATGTGGCCAAGATTAATGAGTCAATTATTTCTGGACAAGGTACAAGGCACACAAACTGCTTCCCTGTTTTAATACCAACTAGTATGCTCTTTCAACAGCTTTTCATACCCATAAAATAATCCTCTGCAATTTTTCATTAAGACATGATGTGTACGAGGCTTATTCTGAAAATACAGAAATCACTGAGATGAAAAGGAAAGAGGCATAATGGTATAGTTCGAGCAATTCTTAAAAACCACTGCCCTTAATTCTTTGTTTGACAAATTTAAGCTCCTACGAGATTCAACATAATACAGCATAATAAAGTGTTCACAGTTTCATCGATCTCACATAAGAGCTAAAAGCCAGTCCCTACCACCACCACCACCACGTTGGGCACTGAATCCCCACAAACTTAAATAAAGCGCACACACACACACACACACACACACACACACACACACACGACACTGAGTAAGAAATTAAATACATCTTAATTAACTAGGATTCTAAGATCTATCACCATTTCAAGCTAAGGGTTGAATCAGTATAATCCAAATATTTGTTATTTTTCAATAAGTAACATTATAACATTTTAACTAGTTGCTTAAAATGGTCTTTAAACAAGCAGAACTATTACCCCAGGATCAGTTCTGCACCACAACAGAATGGAAGATGAGCCAGAGTTGCTGTAATGTCTTCAGTGATGCATTCCTGCTTCCTCCTCAACATTTGGCATAATCTAGCCATTATGGGCTATGGTACAGATGCAACCAGTAAGCTCCATGACTTCCCCACCCAAGGCCAAGGAAGAAGGTAGGGAATCCATGTCTAGCTACAAGCCCTAATTATGGGAATCCCTTCTTTCCCTGAGGGCTGGACTGCACTTTAAGACATGGCTTCACATAAAAGGCAGCGTAGATCCATTCCATGAGGAACTCTGCACAATCCCTGCCAGAGCCTCCTGGTGCAGAAAGAGTGGGGCCCACATGCGGCGCTATCTTGCATCCTTTGAGGTGATGTACATCCCTGGGATGCACGCAAGGGAGCAGTCCACATGTCTCCAGAGCTCAAAAAACTGCAATTGGCCTCAGGCCAAACACACATGAGGAGCAGCCGAAGGGAGAGGGCTCCCTATGCATCTCCCCCTTCCTCACAAAGGCCAATCACAATCTGGCCCTTAGCCTCAGTCTAGGTTTTGACTTGACAGTTCTTGAGGTTCTGAGGTAATAATTCAGCTGTTACCATCGCATGCATGCAGCCACCCTCAAAATTCCCAAAGTGTCAAATATCATGCATTTAAACAGAAATATTGCAACTCCTGACTCTAAGTCAGAACTCCTGACTCTAAGGAGAACAATGAAGGCTTAGTCTTAGCATGCACTGTCTAACTGAATTAGACACTGCAGAAAAGGGGCCTATGCACATCTCTAGTGGCTTTTCTGTATTTGTTCAATGAATGAATGTGTGTGTGTATATATGTGTGTGTGTATATTCACACACACACACCCCTCTGTTCCACTTGCACACCCATACCCAAAGAGAGAATGTACTCTCTCATATAATGGAGAATGGTAGACACTAACTCCATTCCTTTGTTTGGGTTAGTCTCACTATTAAAATGGTTCCTTGCATAAAAGGAAAAATAGGTGTTAAGTAATTAGCCAAAGCATTCTAGTTGGCCTTCTACATCTTTTCTCTGAGCATAAGAAACACTGAATCTTCTTTATAGACTGGGGTTTAAATCAGAAGTTTTTTTAAAATATGTGTTTGAATCCAGAGGAAAGTAACAAAGGAAGATATTTCTAACTAAATTCATTACAAACCCCTTTAAACTACTTTACCTACACTTCAACTTCCATAGCTCATATGGTAGAGTCTTGCTTCAATTATTCTCATAATCCAAAGAAAGAAAAATCATAAAAACCAGTTAATTGGGGGGGAAAAAAAGCAAGTATCTAAAAATAGGACCTACCAAAGTTAACAAGGTGCTAATTGGGATTTGATCATTTATCACCTTCATTCTTAGAGAGAGAGGGCGCAGGCGCAAGCCTTCAGAAGATCGTATACAATGATGTATGTAAACACACTCGGGTCTCAGAGTATAATCTTCCTAAAAGCATTTTAATTTTAATAGTATTTTTAATATGTTTATGTGGGAGTAGGATACGTATAGGCAGTCTAGCTCTTGCCATCTACCTCACGATAGCAGCCTCGGTTATGAGAGAGAGATTCTGTATCCATTACAACAACGCCTCTAGATGTTTTATTTTCCAAAGTCAGGCATAAACTCATCACATGGAAAGAAAGACTGCTACTCTAAAACCTGTCATTATGCAAGGCACTGCATTTAGCCGTATGGAGTGGAAATCCATCAACTTCATGAAAAAGTCGTCCAGATACAGACAGACATCATCTTCCTTTCCAAATGCAAACAGATGGACATCATACCAAAAGGACTAAAGGTAAAAAATCCATTACAATCTACATATCACACAGACTATGCTGAGAGACTGTCACACGCTCTCAAAGAAACTGCGAAATCACCTGATCAGCATCCTATACAGCAAACAGGGAAAGATTAAGAATGAGCTCTCAAAACTGGATACTCTCATAAAAAAAACCAATCTTCCACACAAACTTCCTCATGGATAGACTTTACAAAAACTAGACAAGCCATTTACAACACAAACTTTGCCTCTCTACAAAGGAAAAAGGACACTAACCTATCTAAACTGCAACATGCCACAAGGAGCCACTACAGTAGTTCCCTTAACCCACCCAACAATATTGTTAAGCTTTCCAGCTATACTCTTAGCCCAGCAGAAGAGTCTGTCCTATCTCGGAACATCTCCTTTTGTCCCTCCAGACCCATGAACATGATACAGTTCTGCGGTGACCTAGAATCCTACTTTCGACGTCTCCGACTGAAAGAATAATTTCCAACATACCTCTGAACAGCATACTAACCTACAGAATCCTCCCTAAATACTAAATCTAATTTCTCAAATATCAACACCTGCACTAACCACAGGCCTTATAGTCAATTCCAGTTTTGTAAAGTACCAGATGTTGCTTATTCTTTGTTTATTAACTTGATATATAAGGAATAAATTGGCTGTACCATTTCATCTTGCTCTCTAATTAAAGTTCTTGAAAACTTTAGAATTACTGGAAAAGACATAGTCAAAAATGGTTAGGAATAACTATAAACCTAACACTTCCCTGTAGGAGCCATTTTCTTCATTTCATGTGATTTTGAGCACGCTTGAGAAGACAAAAAAAAATGTAGTCTCTAAATTAATTTTCTCTCTCTTTCATTTTACAAATGTTAAGTAAATGTAATTTGCTTGTAAAAGTTTCTGGAGTAAAAATCTTGGAGATATGTCCTATGCCTCTAAAATAACAGCACCACAAACAGCACCAGAAGCTTCCCTGTGGCACATGTATGTTTCACCTCTCTTCTGGAGAGTGCAAATCCAGGAAGGAAAGGATTATTCAGTTTCCATATCCATTTCAATCTTAATACCTATGCTGAAACTACAATACAAACACCATCTGAAACGGTGGGTTTTGTGGCATGAGATTGTTTCAAACATCATTAATCCCAGAGTGTTAACTAAGCGGTAACTTTTGCTCCATCTGCAGATTGCAGAGATGCAATAAAACCGATAAAATTTTACTGTGAGGAAGGGCAGGATTTAGGGAGCTAGTGCAGGGCTCCATAGGCCTAGTAGTCCAGCTCTGCATGTTACTGTGTATTGGGATTTCAATGCATAGCTGGATCAAGGAAGGATAAACAGATCCATAGACCATTGCCCTCCACAGTGTGGTGATGGAGGAGATACAGAGAAGCTCAGATGCTGCTATGACTGTTACTGCAGCTGCAATGCTGGAGTGGGGGGAAGGATTCCTTCCCTCAGAGGTAACACTAGCACACAGTCCCTCACGCCGCCTATGAGCAGGGGTGCCATATTTCGCCTCAGTTAGTTTCAGGTAGCCTAGCTATTGAGCCAAATCCTGCTCACTTTATTCACATGAATGGCACCAAATGGTACCATGGAAGCTTTGCCATTTACTTGAACAGAAATAGGATCAGTCACTAGATTTTAACACTCCTCAGAATACTTGAGATCACAAGGGCACTTTCTAATTTGAGATGTACAAACATTTTGGGTTTCCAGTGAGCTTAAGAATGTGAAGAAGTGAAAGAAAGAAAACAACCAACACTTAAAATACTCATAACAGGAGGGGAAAAGCCACTAAAAAAAATAAAAAGCCAAATACACCTATTATAAAAATAGGTTAGTTTGTTCTGGTTATAACATTTTCTTGTTGAAAAGAGTATTTACACACACACACACACACACACACACTTTGAATCCCAAATCTATTGTTGAAAACAATCAGAAACTAAACTGCAAACTCCCTATACCTATTACTGTCCTGAAAGCTTTGGTTACACAGAAGCAATCTTAAATACACCTCTATCTCGGTAGAACGCTATCCTCAGGAGCCAAAAAAATCTTACCGCGTTATAGGTGAAACCGCGTTATATTGAACTTGCTTTGATCCACCGGATGCGCAGCCCCGCGCCCCCCCAGAGCACTGCTTTACCGCGTTATATCCGAATTCGTGTTATATCGGGCCGCGTTATATCGAGGTAGCGGTGTATTTAAAAGAACATAAAATGAGCTAAGCTATACAGGCCAGAGGCGGATTTACAATGAAACACAGTGCCAGGCATGGAGCCCCCCCCCCAACTACAGGAGGCCCAGGGCTGGGCAGCCCAACACCCCCTGTGGGGGGGAACCGCTGTGGGGGCAGAAGCTGTGGGGGAGAGCAGGGAGGGAGATATTTAAGAGCCATGCTGGAGGCGCGGCTTGTGGTGCATCTCCCAGCTGGTGAGCCGGGCCCTGCTGGCTCCCGGAACTCCTGCTGCAGGCTGGCGCTGGCGGCCCTGCATGCCACAACAGGCAGGCAGGTGAGGGGCTGGCTGGGGGCACGCTGTTAGGGGAGGCGTGTGTGCTCCCCTGGTGGGGCGTCCGTCCGCGCCTGTCCTGCTGCCCTGCTCCTCTGGACATTGGGCAGCGCAGGTGCAGTCCCTGGCATGGACTGCTGCTGGCGGCCCCTGGAAAAAAGCCAGGGGAAGGAAGCGGCCACTCCAGCCCCCTGCCCTGACTCCAGCACCCACCCCCATCCCCATCCTGAGTGCCCAACGGGAGCTCCTGCATACCCCCATCCCCACCTGCACCCCTCGCACCAAACAGAAGCTGCCCCAGGTAAGTGCTCCACACCCCAACCCTCTGCCCCAGCCCTGAGCCCCCTCCCACACCCTAACTCCTGGCCAGAACCCGCACCTCTAACCCCAACCCGCTCCTGCACCCTAACTCTCCCAGACCCCACACCCCAACCCTGAGCCCCTTCCCACATGCTAACTCCTGGCCAGACCCTGCACCCCAATGGTTTTTGACGGTTTTTTTTATAAAGCGCTCTTATCCAAAGCACTTTACAATAGTTAGTTAACAGTACAAACAATATTTGGAAAGATCATTAAGTGGTCCACCAAGACTCTTAGCAATTTTCAAGTGGTCTATGGAAAAAAAAAGTTAGACTACAAAAACAATTAAGATACGTCACTTTATTTTCATTTACTTGCTATTACTTATAATATAGGAGGAGGATGAAGAGAGAAAAAAAGAATGAAAAACAGGGATGGGGCAGATGAGAGAATGTTCTTTTGCTTGGCTGGGTCCCGAGGGGGGGCCCCCCCAAAATGAAGCTGAGCACAGGGCCCCATTAACTCTAAATCCGCCACTGATACAGACGCATCTTGTCAGTGCTTTAGCAAAATATTTCATTACTGCATTTTCCTAAGTCTGTTTGCCTATCACTAAGCACATGGCAGCTAATGAAATGCCTTGCCAAGGATTTAGCATGCAGCTGCAGCACAGGTTCTGCATATGAAACATAGCCGATTCGGATCTCATTGCCTTATCCATTTGGACAGAAACAACTATCAGGAAAACAGAAGGGACAATGTATTAAAACTTTCCTCAGCCTCCTTAAGCTACCAGGATCTAGAGAAGTGACAGCGTATGAGAGTTTGCAAATCTAATCGTATATTTTGCAGGTACAATATTTAATCAGAAAATTATTGTATTTGGCATAGCCAGGAGATTGAGCTCTGGCTACCCAATATGTTTTGGCAACAATATACAAAGTCTTTAGAGACAGTTATTTGTTTAAATTCTGCTTCTTTTCTTAGACTAAACATGTGAATTTTGATATATAAAGTTGGGTCAAAGTCAGACCTGACGTAAACAAGTGCAACTCCTATAGAAGTATCGTGAAAAAATATAAAGGACAACAGACGATTGCGCAGTTTGGTCAGAAAATAAATATATGTAGTGCAACTCACACCGATCTAGTGTTATAGCTGGTGTGCAAACCAAGTGTAATTTACACAGCAGTGGGGGAGAGGAGGCGCGCAGGGCAAGAACAGCAGGAAAAAGCAAACAGGAGGGTATAAGATGAAGTTGTCAGAAGACAAGTTTACCCTCCATTATTGCTTATCCTGCTACAGCCTCCTCTCAGCCCCCTTTCTGCTATTGTCCTTTTGGCCCTGTTGACATGTAAACCTATATCTAATGTTAAACAATATCCACCGTTACAGCACTGCTGAGTTCAGCCCAAGGGGGCCACATTCTAAGTGAAAATCACAGAGTAACTCCATCCAAATCAAGGGAGTTACTCCAGATTTACTCAAACGTAACCAAGATGAAAAATTGGCACAAAATATCTACATTACCACTTTGACGTTTATGCCTCTTGTATTTCTAGCTGCCAAAACACTTTCTAGGATTCTCTCTCTCTCTCTTCCCTCCCCCCCCCCCCCCCCCCCCAATACATATATCACATCACACTCTTGAATCAACACTTTGGAACTGTAGTCTGTAACATACTGATTTATCCTGTAGAAACAAATATAGAGAAACCTAGATATGCTGACCAGCCATTTGCTTATATAATATTGGAGGAGGAAAAAAAAAATCTTCCTCCCCAGAAAAAGTACTTTAGGGGCTGCTGCTGACCTCATTTATACAAGTTTTACACTCAGTGAAGTTACTCCCAATTTACAGTGATGTCAGTGAAATCAAAATCAGGAGTTAATATTTTTCTATGGCAGGAAAATATTGTAGTGGGCGAAAACCATCAGCATTCCCCTCGTTTCTTAAATTACCTTATAACCTACCCCTGAAACATATAGTCTCCTTCAATACTGGTGCTATTGGCACACTATCAATCAATCGAGAGAAGCAACAGGGAGCAGTTGACATATTCCTTTCTTTTGCCCTAGAGAAGTGTATTGTCTGTCCAACATGCTTGATATCTATTGATCAGACAAGCTGGAGTCCTGTGGTTCCCTTAAAAATCAGGTCCTAGCGTAAGGTCCTACTGATTGGTATCATATTGTACTATACAACAAAATCATATTGTACAATAGCCCACAGTTTATTCTTTTTTTCAGAGTAATCCTCTATAGCAGATAAATGGAAAAACAGATTAAAAACCCTACTGGTCACAGCATCCTTTTGTTCCCAACAAAACTGTTTTTAACAATAATGTGGGACAAAAATTAGATATACTAGGCCTTCAGGGATAAGTTATGAATACACATGATATGTAATTGGGTTACTCCTCACTGTCTTTTACAGGTCATCTGGAAAGTAAAATTGAACTCGTCTCCTCTCAGACAAGCCCTAACAGCACCATTTCATGTGTTATACATTTAGTCGATGTATCTGCACTGAAGTCAGTCACACACAGAGTAAGTACAACTTGCCCAAATGATATAAAATACAGTAGCCATCAAAGACTTAGCAGGGAAAAGAAGTTATTGGTCACTCTCAAAGCCTAGGCAATTCAAAAACAAAATATTGGCACACTTTACAACATGTTTTTTGCTTTTTTAAAAAGGTATTCTATCTAAAACCACTGAAATGCACAGCTTCTGGAGATTTTCATTACCGTTTTTCAAAGCTTAACTCTGGTTTTGGTCATTTGTCTCCAATTTCTATGCTGAAAAGTGGAGAGGTTCCATAAGGAATAGACACACAGCCCTGGTCTACACTACGAGTTTAGGTCGAATTTAGCAGCATTAGATCGATTTAACCCTGCACCTGTCCACACGACGAAGCCATTTTTGTCGACTTAAAGGGCTCTTAAAATAGATTTCGGTACTCCTCCCCGACAAGGGGATTAGCGCTGAAATCGACCTTGCTGGGTCGAATTTGGGGTAGTGTGGACGCAATTGGACGGTATTGGCCTCCGGGAGCTATCCCAGAGTGCTCCATTGTGACCGCTCTAGACAGCGCTCTCAATTCAGATGCACTGGCCAGGTAGACAGGAAAAGCCCTGCGAACTTTTGAATTTCATTTCCTGTTTGGCCAGCATGGCAAGCTGATCAGCAGAGGTGACCATGCAGTCCCAGAATCGCAAAAGAGCTTCAGCATGGACCAAACGGATGGTACTGGATCTGATTGCTGTACGGGGAGACGAATCCATGCTATCCGAACTCCGTTCCAAAAGACGAAATGTCGGAATATTTGAAAAAACATCTCCAATGGCATGAAGGACAGAGGTTCTAACAGGGACCCGCAGCAGTGCTGTGTGAAGCCTACCAAAAAACCAGAGAGGCAAATCAGACATGCCGCTTCTATGATGAAGTGCATGCCATTCTAGGGGTTGCCCCTACAACTACCCCACCCCTGTGCTTCCCTCCTCCCCCACCCCTCCCAGGCTACCTTGGCAGTTGTCCCCCCCATTTGTGTGATGAATTAATAAAGAATGCATGAATTTGAAACAATGACTTTATTGCCTCTGCAAGTGGACATCAAAGGGGGGAGGGGAGGGCAGTTGGCTGGTGGGTTTTCATCAAGAAGAAACAAACAGAACTTTCACACCGTAGCCTGGCCAGTCATGAAACTGGTTTTCAAAGCTTCTCTGATGCACAGTGCGCCCTGCTGCACTCTTCTAAATGCCCTGGTGTCTGGCTGCGCGTAATCAGCAGCCTCAACCTCCCATCCTGCCATAAATGTCTCCCCCTTACTCACAGATATTGTGGAGCACACAGCAAGCAGTAATAATGATGGGAATATTGGTTTCGCTGAGGTCTAACCAAGTCAGTAAACTGCGCCAGCGAGCTTTTAAACGCCCAAAGGCACATTCTACCATGATTATGCACTTGCTCAGCCTATAGTTGAACTGCTCATTACTACTGTCCAGGCTTCATGAGCCCTGGGAGCAAGGGATAGGCTGGGGTAGGTGCGACCGCGCGGTACTGCCAAATGGGAGAGCAGCCTGAGGCAGAAGCCTCCAGCTAGCATGATATTCCAGGCAGGACTGAATCTCCATTAGACGAAATTTAAAGAAGAGAATGACCTGGAGTCATTCCCATTTTTGTCCAGGCGCCCCTGACCAACCTAAAAGCAGTCGGCCAGGAGCACCCACAGGACGATGATGACAGCTAGCAGTCATATTGTACCGTCTGCCGTCCGCAAGGCAAGACAAGGGGATGCTGCTGTGTAGCACTGCAATACCACATCTGCCAGCAGCACCAAGGAGACATACGGTGACAGTGAGCTGAGCAGGCTCCCTGCTTGCCATAGTATGTCATCTGCACGGGTAACCCAGGAAAAAAGGCGAGAAACGATTTTTTGCCATTGCTTTCACGGAGGGAGGGAGGGGGGCCTGACGACATGTACCCAGAACCACCCGCAACAATGTTTTTGCCCCATCAGGCATTGGGAGCTCAACCCAGAATTCCAATGGGCGGCGGAGACTGCGGAAACTGTGGGATAGCTACCACAGTGCAATGCTCCAAAAGTCAACGCTAGCCTCGGTACTGTGGACACACACCGCTGACTTAATGCGCTTAGTGGGGACACACACAATCGACTGTATCAAATCGATTTCTAAAAAAACCAAACGACTTCTATTCAATCGACCTAATTTCATAGTGTAGACATACCCACAGAGTTACTAATGCAGACTGGGGGAGGGGGCAGACTTCATTTGGGAAAGAAAAGAGTGTAGAAAGCCCAAAATGAGTAAATATAGTAATTTCCCCATTCATTAAAACCTCTCTTCACCCATGCATAAACACCTAATTCTCTACTGAGCTTCCTGTAGTATTAAGTATCAGAGGCGTAGCCATGTTAGTCTGGATCTGTAAATAGCAACAAAGAGTCCCGTGGCACCTTATAGACTAACAGATGTATTGGTGCGTAAGCTTTCATGGGTGAATACCCACTTCGTCAGACGCATGACGTATTAAGCTCATTTGGGGGGGGGAGGAAGAGGGGGAAACTCAAGACAGCATCTAACTTGACAGTTTTGCTTTACAAAATACCATTTTGTTTCTGCAATAGGACAGTAGCAAAATAGAAACTACCATTCCACTACTCAGAAATGAAAGTCATCAGCTGTAACCAGAGTGAAGGTATGGCCTATGGAGCAATGAGAAGGCACATTAACTTCCACCAAGCAGGACAAACACCACACATGTGGCAAAGGCAGGAAAAAGAGCAGGGCAAGAGGTGAACCTGTTGAAGCTTGGTTTCTTTGACTTTGTTCCCAGTGCCACCACATTGTGTGTGTTTTTGTTTATTTGTTTTTGATTTAGTTAATTAGTCTGCTCTTTCCTTTTTTACACTAAGGTTCTTAGTGTCCTGGTGTAGGTTCTTAGTTCCGACATATCGGAACCAAGAACCTACACCAGGACACTAAGAACCTTAGTGTAAAAAAAGAAAGAACTGACTAATTAACTAAACCAAAAACAAACAAACAAAAACACACACAATGTGGTGGCACTGGGAACAATCTGGTCTGACGAACTGGGGTCCAAGTGTCCAAAGAGGCTCCTGGTCTGCCTCTATGATAGCTGGAAGGAACTGAGGTGGTCAGTATGCCACACCCCTTTTTATAGTTCTACTCCTGGGCACTGCTCCTAGAAGCTTCCACTCATCCAAGCTATGCCATCGATGCATCCCAAGAATGGGAATGTGCAGAGGCTACTTGAAGAATTTAGACTACCAAGAACTTGCGAGCACCACAAGAAAGCTCAGCTAAATATTTTCCATCTCCACAAAAAACCACCAACAGTTTTGCATCTACATAAAATTTACTTTTGGATACAGTTGTTTCAGTCTGTTATATTTACCTTTGTCCTTTGTTAATCCTCACCCCTGCATGAATTTATTATTCGCACTACAGTAATACCTAGCAGCCCCAGTTCAGGATCAGCCTCCTTCCCCTCCCCCCCCCGACGCCCCCATCATGATAGACACTGTACAAACACCGTAAATAGATGGTCCCTGCCCCAAAATGAAGTGTTTGTTCATGATCAGCAGCCTTAAAATTGGAGCCTAATTTTTTTGTTCTTTTCACTTCTTTAGTGCCTTCCATCCGAGGATCTCAAAGCAATTATTCTCACTGAGTTGCTGTAAAGATGTTTCTCCCCATTTTACTGATAGTGAAATTAAAGCATAGAGATGTTACCTGGCTTGCTTCTGGTCACACAGCATGCCTGTGATACTCCAGGGAATTATAGCTACATCTCCTGACTATCAGATATATTAATTACTAGACCTTGCTTGGTCTCTAATTTTGTTCTGTAAAGCCTTTCTGGGATCTTGGTACCTTAAAAATTTGCCTCTATGTACAATTACAAATGCTATGGTTAGTTGAAGTGTGTTGGTAAACACACACGCCCAAGTGTTTCGGTTACCACATACATAAGTAATTATGATTTCAAATATTAAAGTGGACCACTAGCTTTACCATTTTATTTGGGAAATATTACAACTTAAAAACGCTCACTGACTCAGATCTAACTCAGTATTGACACTCATATGGGACAATTCAGAGTTCAAATTCACTGTATAATCAAGTATTAAAACACATGTGGATTGAAAAACAAATTATATAGCATATTTCTTCTCTACTTGTGTTGATTTCTACAGTCAGTTATACAACTGGTCAAAATTTACATTTTCATTAGAAAACATTAAATTGGGTAATTATAAAAAAGTGAGAGAGAGAGACTGACTGCTGGCAGGCAATACACACAAATGCAGTAAGTTTTCATTGTTTCCACTGGCACTGGAGGTAAAGGTAAGTGGGAAACAATTATTTCTTCTCAATCTTCTTTTGACATTGAGATATATGTCAAATATATCCCATTCGTTATCTGTGTTTGTTTTCAGAACAGAGGGTTTACTTTACAGGATACCCAAATAGCTACATCAAGCAAGTTTATTTACAATAAGTAGATACCAGCAATTCCACTAGCTATCAGCTAAACTGTCCTGTAAATTTCCTCTTATTGCAAACTATGAAAACAGCAGAACACTAAATGCAAAGATCTTGCCACCATTCTGAATGTGCAGAACTGCCCCTCTCCAAAAGAGAGGTATACTGGAATAAATAAAAATTAAATCTTCCAGCAAACACCAAGAAATAGGTACTAACATGCAGCAAAACATTTCATACTCCGGAAATGGAAATCTAGGACACCTCCATACAATGATGGTTGAAAGAATTGTCAAACAGCTGTGATGGAGAAAACATTGGTAACAAAATAAGGGGAAAATATACTAAGACTTGTTACCTGTGATATAACATGGCTGATACATGTCGTAATCTAAGAGCCTGATCCAAACCACACTGTAATCAATTTGAGTCTTTCCATTCCCTTACTGGGCTTTGGATTGTGCCCTACAATATTTCTTAAATTACATTTATAACTACAGTTTTCTGTCTCCAATAAAAGAAGATTATGAGTATAAAGCAATAGGAATGTTTGTATTCTCTTGTCCGGATTGCTAGATGTGGTTCTATTAATTGCCACAGTACATTAGCTTTGCGAAGCTATCATAAACATTTACCAGCCCAGACCAAGGTTTACTCATCTGTTTGTTATTGTTTTAAGAAAAAAACACACACAATTTATGCACAACATAAAGACTAGGGTAAGAATAATTTTGAAGGCGCACGTATGCTATAAAAATATTTTACTTGTGAATGCAGCTTTTTATACAATAGAAGATCATTTGCAGAACAATGTTTTGAATGGAAAGTCAGTTGATTTACCCAGAGATTCTGAACCTGGATCTTTAGCTTTGCCACTACTGAAATTCAATTATTTGCATAGTTAAATAAGCTATATTTAGTATAATGATGTATCTACCTAAAACCAGGAATTTCACAACTAAGGTTACTACATGTTGCATCTGACGTAGAATGCAAGATAGAAACATTTATCATTTCTAGATGCAAGAATAAGGACTTAGGTTTGGCAATTGTTCACAGCTTTCATGCTTTGTTAAGAGAGATAAAACTTAATTGTGACACTAAATCCACACAGAGAAATCGCAATTCATGGCTGTGACCTTATACAATTCAAACAATAGCTTAACACTATTTATTCTTCCCTATAAAGAGGTTGACATAGCAAGAAATTAAAGCCACTCCCCAAAAGCGCAGGTCAGACCAGTAGGCAAGGAGTAGAACAGTAACTCCAGGCATGGTCAAGCCAGAAGTTGGAACTATCTAACTATTATAGGGTTTCTATATAGCACCCAACACCATAGTATCTAAACACTTCCCAGATAAATTTGATCTGCAGGGTAACATCCCTAACTTCCCATTTATGGGAGACTGGAGAAAGGAGAGGGGAAGGTGCAGGGCAGCCCACGATAAAAAGAGGAAGGGACCAATAGCCCATGCACAGCATGTAGTCTAATCCATGTGTTATATAAAATAGACAGTGCAGTTTGAGTTTTGGGGCTATAACTCCATCTCAGGGTTCTGGTAACTACATAAAATCACTCGAGCTTTGCTCTTGTGGTTTATAAGATCTCCAGAGCGCCTAGATTGAATTATAAGCCTATAATTCAGAGTTGCCTGTTTATATAAATTGAATATGATTTCAGTGTAGATTCTGTAATCTAAATTCTACTTTAAGAAGTTAAAAACAAGGGCATTTTAGCCATCTCAGCGCTTGCACTCAGATCTGTACTTAAATAATGATAGATCAATGTTCCCCCTCTCCTAAGGATCAATCATTAACCTTCCCACCAATAGTTCAGGGTCAGGGGTGGCTCTAGATTTTTTGCTGCCCCAAGCACGGCAGGCAGCCGTCCTTCGGCGGCACGCATGCAGGAGGTCCGCCAGTCCCACGGATACGGCGTACCCACTGCCGAATTGCCGCCAAATCCGCAGGACCGGCGGCCCTCCCACAGGCATGCCGTCGAAGGCTGCTTGACTGCCGCCCTCGCAGGGACCAGCAGGACGCCGGCTTGGTGCGCTGGTGCCTGGAGCCGCCGCTGTTCAGGGTTCACTCTGCATGGCAAACATAAGATGTTCGCAGTCGTAGCAGTTTTGTAGTCTTAGGTTAAAGGGTAATCACGGTCATTAAAAAAACCGAACAACGTTCTGCTGGACTGTTCATTGCACTGGCCAATCTCTCTCAAAACAGCAGTGAAGCACTGCGGGGGTGGGAGGGCGGAGGAGAAATCTTTGCTTAATCAGCAGAAGAAAAACGTGGGGTTTTGTATTATTAATAAGAAGCTACGTAATTAGAGAAGTAATAGCCGCCTTCCATCCCATAATACAGTTAAAGTTGCTTCAGTCAAGACTGTCTGGTGAACAACATTCCCAGACAGTTTAAGCAGCCTTTCCAACTATAACAACTTCTGTTCTCTGCAGGGTTCCATGCCTATTTCTGTGTGAGATGGAATCACTACAGAAACTTGACACTTTGGACCTTCAAACACCCATGCCTGTCTCTGAAAAGGTTCTAAAGTCAGTAGAGACACACACATTTCAGAAGCTCTACAAAGAGTAATCAGGAATTTTGATTGAAATCCAAAGGGAAAAGCTGCAGTTTGTATTCCAATAAAGTGACATTAAAACCCTCACTAAGTGAGAGCTTTCTCTGCTGAGTATTATGGAAATCAATTTGGTTCCTTGAGAATCTTCCCCCATTAGGTGCATTTCAGAGTTATCTATGTTAGGACTGAGCATATTAAGTTCCAGTTCAAGTAGGGTTACCATAGTTAACAAATAAAAAAAGAGGACCCCCTGGCCCCGCCCATTTCCCACCCCAGCCCCGCCCCAACTCCGCCCCAACTCCGCCCCTTCCCCGCCCCAACCCCGCCCTGACTCCGCCCCTCCTCCCTCCCACTCCCAGCCACGCGAAAAGGGCTGTCCGAGCGCTACCGACTTCACGGTTTGCCGGGCAGCCCCCAGACCCTGCGCCCCCAGCTGGCGCTTCCCCAGCACAGCTGGAGCCCGGGAGGGGAAGCGCCCAGTCGGGGGCGCAGGGTCTGGAGACTGCCCGGCAAACCGTGAAGCCGGTAGCGCTTGGGCTTCGGGCAGCCCCTATGTCTCTGGACCCTGCACCCCCGGCCGGGCACTTCCCCTCCCGGGCTCCGGCGGCACAGGGTCCGGAGGCATGGGGGCTGCCCAAAGCCCGTAGCGCTCGGCTCTTAAACAGAGCCAAAGAGTCAGGGGAGGAGCAGAGCCGCCTGCGGCCGCGGCGCCTCTGCTCCTCCCGACTCTTCGGCTCTGTTTAAGAGCCAAGCTGCCCGAGCGCTACTGGCTTCGGGCAGCCCCCATGCCTCCAGACCCTGCGCCGCCGGAGCCCGGGAGGGGAAGTGCCCAGCCGGCGGCTGGGGTCCGGAGACAAGGGGGCTGCCTGAAGCCCATAGCGCTCGGGCAGCTCAGCTCTTAAACAGAGCCGAAGAGTCAGGGAGAAGCAGAGCAGCCACGGGAGGGGAAGTGCCCGGCCGGCATTTTCCCGGACATGTTCGGCTTTTTCGCAATTCCCCCCGGACGGGGGTTTGATTGCCGAAAAGCCAGACATGTCCGGGAAAAACTGGACGTATGGTAACCCTAGTTCAAGGTCTTTACTTCCTCCCAGGTGTATCACTGTCTCAACTGCAATAGAATCAGAGCTCTTCCAACCATGTGATACAGACTCTGTACTATGAACAGCTATCAGAAATTATCATTGAACTCAAGCGATGGGGGGGGGTCGCGCTGTTAGAGCAAGGGGATCTGTGAAGTTAGAAATATCTCTGGTAAAAGTGTGGAGTCAGGTGGTATGTCTACACTGCAAAAAAAGACCCATGGCATGGCTGCAGCTGGCTATATCTGCTTAAGCAAGCTTGCAGGACTTAAAATTGCAGTGTAGACATTTGGGCTGGACCCTGGGCTCAGACCCACACTGTGGCTACAGCACGAGTGTGTACAGTGCATTTTTTAGCCCTGCAGCCTGAACCCCCTGTGCTGAGTCAGCTGACCCAGACTCAGTGTCACTTTTTTTTTTTTTTAATTGCAGTGTAGACATACCCCTAGATAACTGGATTCATAATCTAACAAACATCCAGCCAAGCCTGACCCATAGGAATACATCCAATGTTGTGCCTTGATATGTTGTATACCTCTGAATGTAAAAAAACCCATACACCTCCCCTAGTTAGGATATATACAAACTGACTACTCAAATGCTGGGGGGAAATGCATAATATAGCATATGTTATGCTAAACAGAAAATTTGCATCCAAAACCAAAATGGCAAAAGTGCCCCAGGTTCACTGGTTTTTAATTTACTTAAGAAAAAAATATGCAGCTCGAATTTGCACTGTGTACTCAGGAGAGGCCAATAATTGGAATAGCAGAAGGATTAAATATCAGGAATCAGGTGCACTGGCAGAATTTAGCATGCAGGAAAACTTGCACGGTGCTACAGCTATGTCTAGTAAATGTGTTAGTTTCTTACATTTAAGAGCGCAGAATGCAAAGGTTTTTTTAAAAAGCGGGTTTCTACAACACTGCTTGCTCAAGCAATGCTCCCACTGAATTTGGCCCAGAGCATATTGTGCATTTTTGCTTTGGCCTTAACTGTAGGGTTACCATACGTCCTCTTTTTCCCGGACATGTCTGGCTTTTCGGCACTCAAACCCCCGTCCGGGGAGAATTGCCAAAAAGCCGAACATGTCTGGGAAAATGGAGGCTCTGCTCCTCCCCTGACTCTTCGGCTCTGTTTAAGAGCCGGGCTGCCCGAGCGCTATGAGCTTCAGCCAGCCCCCTTGCCTCCGGACCCTAGCCGCCGGCCGGGCACTTCCCCTCCCGGGCTCCAGCGGCTCGGGTCCGGAGGCATGGGGGCTGCCCGAAGCCGGTAGCGCTGGGGCAGCTCGGCTCTTAAACAGAGCCGAAGAGTCAGCGGAGGAGCAGAGCCTCCAGCCGCGGCGGCTCTGCTCCTCCTGACTCTTCGGCTCTGTTTAAGAGCCGGGCATGGGGACTGCCCGAAGCCAGTAGCGCTCGGGCAGCCCCCATGCCTGCGGATCCTGCCCCGCCGGAGCCCGGGAGGGGAAGTGCCCGGCTGGGGGCGCAGGGTCCGGAGGCAAGGGGGCTGCCCGAAGCCCGAGCGCTACCGGCTTCACAGTTTGCCGGGCAGCCTCCAGACCCTGCGCCCCCGGCTGGGCGCTTCCCCTCCCGGGCTCCAGCTGTGCTGGGGAAGCGCCGGCCGGGGGTGCAGGGTCTGGGGGCTGCCCGGCAAACCGTGAAGCCGGTAGCGATCAGGCAGCCCTTTCCCTGTGGCTGGGAGTGGGAGGGAGGAGGGGGCGGAGTTAGGGCGGGGAAGGGGCGGAGTTTGGGCGGGGTGGGTGGGGAAATGGGCGGGGCCAGGGCCCGTGGAGGGTCCTCTTTTTTTATTTAATAGATATGGTAACCCTACTTAACTGTTTCTCCTCATTGTACAACTACTGCTTCATGCATCCTGAAGAAGTCTCCGCTTTATCTTTTATTATCCAGCCTCTTCAAAAATTCAATCGATATCTAAATACTCTGTCAAACTGCACCATTTCAATCCACATCATTTTAATACCAGTATGGATGAAGGTTGTTTGAACTGTTCACTCTATTATAGCAGCAGACTGCCGACTATGGTGCCACCAGTGCACTCGGTGGCATTTTCAAGTCTCCCAGTCTCCACTGCTTCTAGAAGTTGAGCCAGAAACTGTGAAATAGGTACGCAGAAGGCATTGCAAATGAAATGGTTTAGAACAACACTAGCGTGGCCACAGGACAAAACTGTAGCAGTTCAGAACATGATTCAGCAATGCTAGTGGCGACACACTGAATTGTTTGTGCTTAAATATCTCCTATCCCACTGGTTCAATTAGGAACAGTTCAGTTCTCCAGCACAGACATGGTCTGTACATGAAAATGCAGTTTTTATATTTCTTCACTACTCAGTTGCAGTACAGCTGGCCAATTAAATATTTAGTGCCTGATATCTTAATATTTAATTAGATACAAATAGCCTTGGTTTTGCACTTTCCCTGGATTTAAAAAAATATATATGTTCTGCCACACCACTGCACATGAACATTTAAGAGTATATCATAATTTACTCAACTGACAAACTAGGAGAAGCATTTATGTTGTAATTCAATCAACTGGTAAAAAGGATAATCTCAATGTTAATGCCTCATGACTGGGACCCAGCATATGATGAAAGACTCATATTTGTATCCAGGGAATGGATAAAATCAATGCTATTTGTCACTAAATAAAGGAGATATTGTATAACTGTATATTTAAAGTTTCAAGGTTTTCTCTGTGAAAACTATTCTACATAATTTCTTGAAGGTATCATTTAATGTGTAAAAATACAGAGCAAGATAGTACTTTAGATTTTTGGTAAAAACTGAAAAGCCTGAACCTTTAAAATAATTTGGGTAATTTTATGGCTAACAGCAGTCTCATCCTGAAACTTCAACTCCCATTGAGGTCAATGGTAGTTGCAGGCACTCAGTACCTTGCAAAATTGGACCCACCAGTTGTAGATCTGCACCCTCAAGTCATCAAGTGTTATGTTTCAGGGCATAAAATAGTCATTTGCAGGGATCAGGACAGACTATTTGTTCTCCCCACATACAGCACTGTGCAAGGTACTGAGTGCCTGCACCTACCATTGTACAGAAGACAACAAGAGCTGAAGAGTGCACAAACCACTTAATAGCTTATTTTGGAGGCTTTTATCTCATTTACTGGGGATGCCTCTGTTCTTTCTTTTAAGGGTGCAATAGTGTGAAAGTGCACATATGAAGGTATGAGCAGTAAGTGAAGTTCACACAGTGAAGACACCCAGGCAGAATATTCCACACATACCCCTACACAGTATTTCAAAAAGCTGGCAACTTTAAGAAATCCTGGCTTTTAGGCATGAGCATAGTGTGGTGGAGAAAGAGGCGTGTTGTCCCCCAAAACTGCAAGCCTTCAGCGGGCAGGGAATTTGCCCCACATAGCCCTGTTGGCCTGACTGGAGCTGCCCCCCCAATACAGAAATCAAACGACGCCTATGCTTTTAGGTGTAAAGAAAAGAAACACTCAGGTGCTTGCCATCTCAGAGTGCTTTAATGATATTTTGAGTTTATAACAGTTTATCTGCCTTGCTGGGAAGTCGCTTTATAACTGTGATGATAGCTCAGGTCAATCTGCAATCTGAATTGTAAACTAGGTTGGCTGTTCTAGATCAAGGGTCAGTTATCTTTTCCCCCGGAATTCAACCTTCACATCAACAAAGCAGATATCAATTTCTCACACAAAAAGACATGTTAAAACAACATTAATGGACACATTTAAACCATAAAAACAAGACTATTCAGCATTAACAATATGATGCTTGGAACAGATGTTCATCTCATGCTGCACTCAACACTGTACCTAGGTATGGTCATTGATATGTTAGATCACCTAATCTTTTCTTTTGTTTGTACTTAGCATTAAGTTTTCTTTATCTCAAAAACTATTTACATTTATGGGAAATATTTTGCTATAAAACACTGACCAAAATCTTGCTTTTACTATTTGAGGGAAAAGGGGGAGAAAGGAAGAAATGGTAGTGACAGCACAGGTCAGGATGGTATACAGTAGCTGGGGGCAGAGCCACCGAGAGTGGGTTTGGGCCCAGGTGAAAAAAAATGTTCGGGCCCCCCAGCAAGGGCAGACTGGCTAAACAGGGCCGACGAGAGGGGGGGAAGCCAGGCCCCCTTCAGGACCACCGGGCTCCAGTAAGGGGACGATGGGGGGGGGGGGAAGTCGGGCCCCCTTCCGGACCGCCAGGCCCCGGTAATTTGCTCTCCCCCACACACACTTCTCGTCAGCCCTGGCTGGGGGCAAATAGAACATGTGAAGGTGCAGCTTGCTATTCCTTTTAAAAGGAGCAACATGCACATTCCCCCCCCCCCCTCCCCAAGCATATACTACAGTGCATACGGGGCCAGGCACCTCAGCTCTTCAAGATGCCAGACCACATCTCTTGTGTCTATGGTGTTCCAGCAGATATGGTAGCCAGTCCCCCAATGTAGCACTTTTGGGGACTAAATTTTCACTGGGGTTGGCTCATTACTACACTTTGCCAGTCGAAGGCAATATTTCTGGGCTAGAGTGGTGGAAATACACACAGTTGCCAAGTTCTTGTTCTCACAATGAGGGGCAAGTCACTTTTTTCATCCTCACCCCCAGAAGAGTGAGGGCAAGTATGGGAGGCCCATGCCCATCCCTCCTTCCCCCACTCCAGAAGCACTGCGAACAAGAAGGAAATGCCTTTTCCCCACAAACTTGCCAGAAGTTCACCTAGAGGCATACAGTGCCTCTAGTATGGCTGACATCTAGGGAACTATTGTTGGAGTTTAGCTCCACCAGCCCCTAATGACAAACTGCCCGCACGTCAGTATACGAATTTGCTGGAGTGATCATGGAAAGTGAACACAAACAGAATGCATCATTTAAATAGTTCAATATTGGTGGAAAGTTTTCCCTTTAAAATAAAATTAAAAATGGAGAAATCTTAACTAGTTAATCAGTGAGAAAAATCCTGCAACAATAGAATGTAAAAGTGAAGTGCTTGAGTGTGATCCATTTATACTGGATTTATACCAGCATACATGCAGTCACTTAAATGCAGTTACTCTGGATTGCCACTGGTGCCAGATAAGATTCAAAACCCAAAGCATGTGGGTGTGTAGAGTTCATTGTACCTTTGTCCATTTTTAACAAAACAGTGTTTGTGCCAACTGTTCCTGAACTAGAAAACTGATTCAGGAATATAACCTACTGGTTTTGAATGAAATCAAACAGATGTAATTGCCCTACAAGTGAGCATGTTGGAGCCGCTGGGGCCGCCAGGCGCCGCTCGGCCCAGGCCAGAGGGAGCCGCTCAGCCAGGGCCGCACCTCCCCGGAGCTCTCCTTCTTGCATCCCCCCGCCCCAGCCCCAGCTTACCTGTTGCTGCCTCCCACCTGCCCCTGCTTCTTTTCAGACTTCCCGCGAAGATCTGATTCATGGGAAGCAGGGGAGGGGGAGGATCAGGGGGCGGAGCGTTTAGGGGAGGTGAGGAGAGGGAAGACAGCTGTGGGGCCGGACGGCGTGGTAAGGCTGCAGGGGATGGAGGGAGCCGGGAAGGGGCTTTGGCTGCCGAGCGGCGCTTGGCCGCCGCTTTTCTGTCTATAAATAGCCAAACGGGGGGAAATCCCGGACTTTTTAGATTTTTAAAAATCCCCCCCCAGATGGCTATTTATAGACCGAAAAGTCGGACATGTCCGGGGAAATCCGGACATATGGTAGCCCTACCCTTTCTGTACTTTGCATGTTAATCAATGTTTTTCCTTCTGTAATTTCTCATTTTAATAAACCTTAGCATTTACAGAGGGATATCTGGCTTGTGTCTATGACTGCAGTCTAATTAATTGATCTGATGCCCAATCTTACATGGCACTGCTGAGTACCCTTAGTTCTCACTGGTTTCAGACAAGTGGAGGCTTCTTAGTCCATTACATGATTAGCCTCAAAAGTCCACAGGACTTTCATATGCTTCTTTCTATTTCTAAGGTCCCTGCAATCTCAACTTTGACAACCTGTCTAAACTGAATCTCTTAAGAAATATAGGTGGAAATTGTATTTAACCTATAGTTATGTAAGTTCTATTTGGAAAGTTTGTAGACAGTTTTTCCCCCCCTTTGGTTAATCCTAATAATATTATCCATATTTACAATGAAGTTCATAGGAACATAAGAACGGGGTCAGACCAAAGGTCCATCTAGCCCAGTAACCAGTCTCTGACAGTGGCCAATGCCAGATGCCCCAGAGGGAATGAACAGAACAGATAATCATCAAGTGACCATCCCCTGTTGCCCATTCCCAGCTTCTGGCAAACAAGAGGCTAGGGACACCATCCTTGTCCATCCTGGCTAATAGCCATTGATGGACCTATCCTCCAAGTACTTATCTAGTTCTGTTATGAATCCCTAATACAAAGTAATAGTATATGTAGGTGTTCCTGCAGCATTGAAATTTCTTTTAAAGGTACTTTGATATCAATGTATACATATCTAGAATATCCTTATAAATATATTAACTCACTGCCCTACAAGTTCTGGCTTGAGCTCATTCTCATTTCTAAGGCTGTTGCCTATCTAATGTTGGAAACGTTGTAGTTCAGAAATAAATCATTTGACCGTACTACAGGAAGTGGAAGATGTAAACTCTAGTGACACATATGATGGTACCTCAGGGCCTCATTCTGTGAGCAGAACTCCCTATGAAGTCCATGTCTGTGTAAGAAAGCCAGATCTATTTGCAGGATTAGGCTTTTGTCTTGTAAACTACTACTATTACGATCTGCATTCAAGCTCTCCTTAGTTCAAGCTTAGCCATATCCTACCATGAGCTATTCAGATGCAAGTCAAAAGATGACTAGTGGGGGAAAATAGTCCCCGTTTATTCCCCTCAACATTTAAATGAATTTACTTTCACTATTCTTGTATCCCTTTTGAGTTCATTTGCTTCAAATATTCACATGACTGAGTTTTGTTGGAACGATTACTTGGCAAATTTCAAAAGACATGCATAGATTTAGGGAAACTGAATGTGCGTGGGGAGTATTTTACTCCTGAGGGAAAAAATAAATGTGGAGGCTCCAGCATGGTATTGGAGAGCACAGGCCACTGGCTGCACAGTGGTGGGAGATGAGTGTACATCTCCCCTCTGGGACACGGATTTAGCAGCGAGGCTGCACCCAACCCTGACATAGTGCAAGGACCGGGTCTACCCCAGAAACACACCAGGGCCCTGCCCCTCCATGCCAGGTGTGGACAGTCAGGCTCAGCAAGGCAGGATCCAAGTGTGGAGGGGCTTAGTATGGGGGAGATCCAGATGTAGGTTGAGAGGGTTCTGTGTGGGGCAATCTAAGTGCCAGCAGCTCAGTGGGGGATCCGAGTGTGTGTGGGGGGGAGATCTGGATGCACAGGGGCTTATTGGGGGGTTCTAGGTGCAACGGTAAGGGGACTCTGCAGAGGGTCAGGTGAAGGTGGTTGGGGCTCAGCAGGGGGAGAAGAGAGCTCAGCAGGGGCTCCAGATGCTGGAGGAGTGGGGCTTATCGGGGGTGAGGCTCAGTGGGAGGGTCTGGATGCACAGGGTTGAGGAGGGAATGGGGGGGTGGGATGTGCGAGCTCCCTCTACAGGGATCCCTCCCCCTGCAGTCAAGGAGCAATGGGTGTACAGGAAGCAGGGGGTGGGGGAGTTTGCAGAGCTTCCTGAAGCTGGGGAAATAAATCTGGAGATGGGTCTGACTTGGCCCCAGGTGCCGTGCAGGGGAAGAGAAAGTCCCGTCCTCCCCAGCCGGGACTAGCAGTTGAGCCTGACGCAGGGTAGGAGACACCAGCAGGGTCTTCTCCAGTCCCGCCCCTTGCCCTTCAGTGATTTACCTCCCTCTCTGGTGGCTGCCCTGGGCACCCGAAACATACTGCTGGGGAGGGTCGCATGACAGCTCTTGTGGCTTCCCTTTGCTTCCCCATCAGAAAATCATTTTTCTGTAAGAAAGCAAAGAAATCTGTGGGGGACATAAATTCTGTGCCTGTGCAGTGGCGCAGAATTACCCCAGGAATAGTATTTGAATAGTCATCGCAGCCATGCTTTCCGACTTTACCAATGAGAAAACAAACCACCATTAGGCAGATCCCTCAAGTGGTGTAAACTGCCATAGCTCCATTGATGGAGTCAGATCTTCAGCTCCATGTGATTTATCTGACTACTCATCTACACACAGCTCAAAGAGTCAGGGCTTTGGAGCGGATCCCAGGGCTGGAGCACAGAGCAGCTCTGGAGCAGTGGAGCTACAGGTTTTTGCCTGGAGCTGGAGCGGAGCCGGAGCACAGCTCCAAAGCCCTGCAAAGAGTGAACAAAGATTTGCAGATGTTGGTAATCAATCCGTAGTTCCAAAAATTGCAGAAAACTTAAACCAATAATTTTGAATATCATCTGCAGAATATGCAATCAGTTCACAGATATAAAAGAGCTAAATTAATCAGAGAGACTACACTGAAAATTATTCACTCAGCTCTAATTCAAGATAAGAATCTGGCCCACTGGAGTTATCAGCTGTATATCCAAAGTAAGTCTACCATTTTCCTTAGAATTACTCCAGATTTATAGTAGAGTAACTGAGATCAGAACCTGTCCTGTTTACGTGAAATAAAAAAATGTGAAAGACTTCAGTATTGTTACACTCAGTCATTCAGCTAAGTGAAATGTATTGAGTAAAGGAGGAAATATATTTCTTTGATCTCCTAACTAGCCTGATCCCAGCCCACGCGCTGTGATGTTCTCCCCTTGTTTCTAATAGTAACTCCATTTCAAAACACATTTCAAACCTAGCAAATAAAACATTTTTTCTAATGAAAAGACATTTTTTCTCCCTCATAGCAACAATAACTTCAGAACAACCTAACTGGGGCAATTTCAAAGTGAGCAGGAGAATGCTGCAGCTATAGGAACAAAAAAAAGGAAGGAAGGATAAAAGTACCTTGACTTTCCTTTGGTTTGCTATCAGTTATCTTTGTAGTACAATCTGCCTCAGGAAAATACTGATACTAATTTATCATTTAAAAGCATATTTAATTCAGAGCTAAGTCTGAACATTGTTCCATGTTAAAATAAAGCTAGGGTTTTAAACTGTTTTTTATTTTTTAATTAAAGCAATATGTTGAAGGGTTTAGGATCTTCAGGTCAACAGTGATTGAAGTTATTTTAAATTAACTGGAAATGTATAATTTATCACAGACACACACAAGCTACCATCTTGTTACCTAGACACATGGATATACATACCCACAAACTTGTCCTTTCCCAGGGTTATTGATATTCAAAGGTGATGTCACTAAGCACTCAAATTCTCTCTCTCAAAGATTTATGCACAAAGCTCCCAACTTCAGTAAGATTGCTTCTCCGTTCTTGCCTAGTTTGTAATGCCATCAAGTGGGGTTCAATATTGTATGTGCAGAGCATGCACACCACCACCTGAAGACCATGAGAGTCAAAGGCACTTGTTACCTTGCAGGAACCAGCCCTCACTCAGTGATGTTCTAACATGATCCAAAGCAGTAGACTTGGAAAAGCCCCATGGAAGTTGTAGGGCTGGAAGGGACCTCAAGAGGTCATCTAGTCCATTTCCCATGCTCAGGCAGAGTTAATCCTAAAAAAACAAGATTCTGAGAGGGCTGTCTTGGGTCCTCCATGCAGGCAAAAATGAATTTGAAGCATGATCCAGAATAGTGCTAAGTACCTCCTGTGATATGCTGGGTGTCCTCAAATCCTGCTTAAGCCTGGGAAGTTTTTCAAAAACTAGCACTGAGCAGAATCAGGTCCTTAGAAGGGCTGCTTGGTTTTCTGTAGAAAATGCAAACAATGTTCAAATATGCCTTTAATAACTTTCAGAATGACTCTTCTAGACAGTTTGCAGCTGCCATTTTGGAAATAATGGCATGACGGGATTTTATTACTTCCTTGATTTAAGATTTCGCTAAAATGTACACCTTCCACACTTTTAAAAGTGACATTATTTTATTATACTTGAATTTTATATCTTTTCGGAAGGCTTCAAGAGGCCTGATTTTTAGAGGCTCTGAGCACATGCAGGTTCCACTGAAGTGCCAGGTGGTCATAACCTCTGAAAATTTGGCCCTCTGGGGTCTCAGGCTGGGCACATAAAATGAAGACAACCAAAATTAGTGAACTCTTGAAATTTTAAGCCCAAGTGATTTGCCCAAGGCCACACAGCAAGTCAATAGCAGACCTGGGTCAAGAATTCAATCCACTTCAACCACATTAACTTAGTTTTAACAAGGAAAGAGTGCCTTAGAATGCCGAGCAATCAAACCCATCAGTCACTGACCAGTGCGAAGGTAAAGATGTATAATGTGCTAAAGCTTACCTACATTGACACTCCAGAATAGAACATTGGGACAAAGTCAGAATCTGAAGATTAAGCTGTGTTTCAATAGAAGCAATCTACAGATACTTTCCATATACAAGCATATATTTTTTGAAGCTAAAGCTGTGATTTTATGAACTACTCAAGAAGAAATACCATCAAAATCAGCAGTATAGTTGGAAATACCAAGTCTTCATGCTTTTTTTCATTTTTGCAAGAGTTCTTGCAAAATGCATTTGGCTCTGAGGGCTTGTATTACTGTATTGTTAGAGGGGTAGGAAGAGATCTGTAATAAAATTAATTTTCCTGATGTCTCTCTTTAGGGTGGGAGCTTTTTACTCAAGCCAAAAAGCATGACGAAGTGAGTGCCAGACTGACAGCATTAGAGGGCCAGATCTTGCATATTTCTACCAATTTAAATTGATAACCTATGAATCCAGCCGCCTGCTGAAAACTCACATCAATAACAATTTTCCAGTCAGCATAGATGTGCCATTTCCCCTCTGCAACACATCTCTCTGTAGCTTTTTCCAAGCTTGTCCCTACACACAGAATGCCTACTTCCTTAAGCGGTACAAAAAGCCACTACCTTTCCCTCACTCGGATCCCTCTTGAAGTCTCACTTCTATTAAAACACCTACCAATACCTGTAACGGCATGGGGAGGGGGAATTGGGATTGTCCATAATTGTGTGTGTATGTCATAAAGTAGTGTGTCATTGAAACTTTGTAATCAGGCAATGGCCCAAGCACTTTATCTGTACATTCAATACCCCCCTCCTTTCCTCTGTCTTCTAGGTTTTTAGATGAGGGCTGCATATGAGCTGCAGGTGTAATTTCCAGCCTGAGGACATGTAGATATGCTAGCTTTGATCTAGCTAGTGTGCTAAAAATAGATGCATAGCCACAACAGCAGGAACAGCAGCAGGACAGGCTAACCACCCGAGTATGGATGGTTCCAAACAGGATTGTACTTGGGGCAGCTATCTTACCCTGCTGCTCATGCGGTCAGGGCTATTCTATCAAAGCTAGTGCACATACATCTACCCGAGCTGGAATTTCCCATTTGAAGTATAGACGTACCTTAGTGGGATTTGTCTTTTTTATACTGCAAGTTCTTCCACGTAGGGTCCCTGCCTTCTTTTAAACTCATGCAGCATGTAGCACAGTGTGGACACTATTGTTTCCAATAATAGATATTCAACATTTTACCTTCCAGGGAAAGTTGGTCAGAAACTAGATTTCATTTTGTGACACTGGGCTTGCATCCTTCCAGGAGTAAAATGACTTAACTCTTTCAGCAAGGTGGTTGCTATCTTTTTAAGACTTTCACCCAAAGTGTAGCACTCTGCCTTATTTTTAATGGGGTAAGCGTGTTGTAAGAAATAAGAAGGTTTCTGGGCTGCATTCCTCTCATGCACGACTAACAGCACTCTCCCATATAAGCAGGGTAATAAAGTGAGCCCTGTGCATATCCGAATTCTTCTTACAGTTTACTTTTTTTAAATTAAGAATTTTAATTTTTTGAAGTTGATGTTATTTCAGTGTCCACTAAAGTTCTACGCGTGAAATAACAGGTGTAATATAAAAATCAATGCACACACACGGAACTCTCTACCAAGATTTAATTTTAGTAAGTGTAAGCATATTTGGGGTTTTAGTCACTATTGTAATATACATACATCACTTAAAATAGATTTCAGTTTCTTTCTTCCAACTGATTCCTTCCCCCTCCCCCCCCCTCCCCTTCTTGCACTCTCATACAGACTGATAAGTGGCTGCGGAAGGCATTTTGATTTTTTTTAGTCTGTTTTATTAAATGCTTTTTTATTTTAAAGTCAACGATTTGTATCTATTTGTCAGATAGATATAAGAACAAGAGGCTTGTCAAATCTGGGGGCTTCATAGCGGTGAGAGTATTTCTTGAAATAAAAATTAGGTTCACAATAAACTGCACGAACCTACTTTAGCACTCATTGTTCAACCCATGAGTATTTTCATTTATTAAACACCCCTTTCTTACTCAACTGTGTACTAATGAAGTTAATTGAGATCTAGCCTTTAGATTATGAATCACAGAACTGCAACTCTGCTCCCTGAAAACTCAGACAATCTGACTCAGGTATCCTCCAACGTAGAACAGAAAAGTTGGCTAAGTAGAAATGCCTTTGAAAGATCAGAAACATTCAATCCAGGTGAGTGATAAGTGACAAACACCTAATTTTTCCATCTATTTAACATAACTCTTAGGTAATGATTTATAACAACTTGACAGGCTGTTTGCCAATTCAAAATATGCTACACAGATTTGAACAATAAAAGGAATTGCAAATGTTTAAATCTCTCAAGCTTTCAGCCAAGACAAACTGTTCAGCTAGAGTAGAGTAGATTTCCATTTGCTAAAATAATTTAGGAAAGAAAGTTTTCCTCTTGAGCACATACATTAGTCTTGGGGAGGGTTAGGAAGGGGAGGGGGAAGCTAAGCCAAACCAAACTTTTTCAAGTTTCTGGAGTGACAATACATCACATGGCAATTAATATGCAAGACCACAGAATGAGATGTGTTACTTCATGATGCAACACCACATCTCAAATAACCAGTTCAAGCAGCGCTGCTGAAAGGACATGAAGTATGTGTAACAACAACAAAGACCTGGACCATTTGCTCTGAATTCTTTCTGCAGACAGAAGTGTGATGAATGGTCACACAAAACCAAAGTACGTTGCTATGACATTTGAGAGAGAAACAGATATGAAGGTAACATCACAAGTGCACTTGAACAAGAAAAAAAGAAGAGGAAAGTCTAACAACATTTAATTCTAGTGGAAAAAGCAAGGACTCAAGACATTAAGGATCACTCCTGAACAGTAAATAAAAGCCAAATCTTCCCCTCCATGGGCAAAAAGAAAACTAGAAGACTGGAAACTGTGAGTTTCAGCTGATCTTGTTGACAATAGGTAGGGTCAGAGTCATGGGATAGCCCATTCCAAATGATCACTCAGAGGGTGAGGGTTTTTGTATAATATAATGCTGACAGACTCAAGTCTTATACTTTTCAGAGGGAAGGAAGCCCAACAGACATATATACATCTCCACACAGCCATTATTTGAGAATCTACAGAGATGAAAACCTGGGGAAGGGCTTCCTCTGGTTCCAAGGGCAAGGAGATGAAGCCATTGTCACACATCTCCCCTCTTTCATATGTGTCTACTGGTTATAGCTGGTAATCAGGGTTGGACATGCCCACAGGTGTAGAGGGAACTCATCCAGAAGGCCCTGACCCCTCCCCCGCAAAGCCTGACCCATAGATTTCAAATATAGCTCTGGAATATTTTACTGCTTCTCCACTCAGTAACTTTTTAAAAATATTTTTAATCTAATTTTAAGAGAAAACAATGAGCTGCAGCACCACTTAACATTCCATCAGCCATCCAGGAGATAGACAGCCTCTAACATTCCACCCCTAAAACATCCACCGCCACAATTCTTAGGGCCTAATTTTTCCATAGTTTAACCCAAAATGGTTAAGGACTCTGGCTCCACCCCAAACCACAGTCCATGAGAAGGGGAGGGAGGGCCCTCCCTACTGCCTTTTTCCTGGAAGCCCTTATCATCCCACCCTGAAGCTGCTTGTGCCTATGCCATCTCCAGCCCCCTCTACATGTTCACAGATAGTGGATGCCTGGGATTTAAATCCATAATAGGATTTAAAGTCTCATTTTCTGAAGGAGGGGATTGGAGGAGGAGAAGAGTGGAGAATTCTCAAAGTCTAGCAGAGATACAAATACATGTTTCAGCATTTAGCACAATGGGGCCCCAGTCTGGTTGGCCTCCGAGTTCTACTAGAAGACAAATATTAAATTATAAATCCACAAATGAATTAGGATCACCTGGAAGATTTCCCAAGAGACATCATCCTGAAGATTTCCTGCTTCTCTCACACCAGAGCATTACTAGCAGTAGTGCAGGAAATGTTAAGCTCTGCATAGCAGCACTAGGGACACTTTCAGGACATTAAAAAGAGACCAAAAATCCCTGTGCAAACACAGCTACAAATTTTGGACAAAGTTCTCCTCAGAGCCATATGGCAGATCTTGACTCTGCTCACCATTCAAATGCACGACTCCCAAAAGTTTCTTTTGAAACAAATGCTAGAAATAAAACAAACTAAAATTAAAAACCAGGAACAAGAAAAACCCAGAAGCTAAAATGTTGTAATTAATAAATAAATAAAATTAAATAAAATAAAAAAGCACTGCATGCCAGCCCATGTTCTTATTACCGCCTCAGGTTTGGCAATATTGATTGCTACAACACACCCCATATGCAAGGGCAGTGCAGAATTCAATCCACCTGCAAAATCTTTCCACAGCCCGCCCCGACTCCCTCACTGCTAAGTACCACCATGAGTACCTGGCTTTTATATCAGACAGGATGCTGAGTTCAGAGCCTGCTCCTATACATTATGCTATTCCTTAAACAAGCTGGCCTTTATCAGTAGATCCAGATTTGTCTGGGTGGGAAAATTGTTTTAGTTTAAGTGAACAATTAAGTTCTCCAAACTCTACATGGAATCTGCACTGCTTTCCTAGTGATACTGCAATGCAAACAGAGCCAATAACCAGGTCAATGATAACGACTCACCAAGTAGCAAGAATGTGCTCAAATCTGGGTAGACTGCTCAATGCTAAAACCTATCATCCGTAAAAGCACCTTTTTGATTACTTTTGTTTTGCCCTAGAGAATACCTTAATGTTTTATTGGTAATATAATTTCTGGATAGCAATGTTGTCTTGCCTATAAAAGCATAAGAAAAAAAAGGAAATAAGGTGAAAGATTAGAAAAACAGCATTGTTGTTATTAAGCCTTTAAATTACAGGCTTAATTTTAAGTAAACATTTGGTGTCTCTTGTACTGTTTATATTAACCTGATTTTTTTCCTAAAAAGAAAATCTCATTACTGCAACAGTGTCAAACACCTATATGGTTAACTACATCTGTGATGACTACACTTCAGCTACAAGTAATCTGTTAAACAGCACATCCCCAGCTGGGGACCCTAATTAGGGTGTAAACTGCCATCCAATCCCCTTGACAGATTGATGAAGGAGACCTCTCACAAGGTGATCCAGAAGGCAGCATAGATACCATTAATCATTTATCTGTTGATGAGAATACAAAAAAATTCTATCATTTAGAGTTTTATACTCGAAAGTACCTTGAGAAAACTAATGCCTAGAACACTAATCAAGTATAATTAGAAGGTAGACTTTAGTCCTTAAATTTTAAGCTAAACTTAAATCTAAAAAGACATGCTCAGACTTTAAAGAAATTTGACATTTATGCTTCTGTTATTTTTTTTTTAAAGTAGAGAGAAAAAAAAGACAGGTCACAGAGTTTTGTTACAAGGGTAATAAAAGTAGTTAGGCACCTAAACCCAGATTTAGGCACATAAATGTCAGGTTTAGGTGCATAAATCCCAATGTTAGGCTCCACTGAGATCCACAAAACTCCCACCAAACCCTGAAGATGCCTCAACTCACTTGTCACCTAAGTTTGAAAGGTAAAAGTTCCCTTAGCGCCTCCAGGCATGCACACTGCTGCCTCACTCCAGCTGTCTGGAAGCCTATCTACGCCTGAGTGATCCATGGATCAGGGAATGCAGGCAGACAAATACCTATTTCACATGCAGGCCAAACTAATAGGTATGCTCACAGAGCACCTACATGATCAGGTCCCATTCAAACTCTGAATGGAGGATGTGATGGTACTATTGCTGCTGCCACCCTTTATAACTTTTAGCCCAATGATTAAAGCACTTGCCTGGGCTGTGGGAGACCCCGGTTCAATTCCCACTGATGTTGGGTGGGGAAGGAATTTGAACCGGGGTCTCCCACCTGCCAGGAAATTGCTCTAACCACTGAACTATGAGATATTCTGCGATAGGGTCTTTTCAATCTCTCCTGATGAAGTTGTTCCACTGTAGATTAAATAATGAAAGAGCAATTGGAAAAGGAAAACTAGACACTGGGTCTCCCACCTGCCTTGTAAATGACCTAACCACTGGGATACAGAGTCATCCCCCTTCTGGCCCAATGACTAAGGTCAATGTTATTCACAGTGGACAGCCATTGGGCCAGAGAGAATGAGAATGACTCTTCTGAGAAGCAAGAGACTCCTATTCAAATCCTTTCTCCCCCTCCAGCAGAAAGGAGAATTAAACCTGGGTCTCCCACATCCCAGGTTAATGGTCTAATCCCTGGGCTAAGAGTTATAAAGTGGGCCCAATGTCTCCTCTGGTGGCAGCCATTTTTTGTGGCATGAGGCAGGTACCTAGCTCACTCCCACGAGAAACTACTTTGGTGCCACTTGACTCATTCCTGGTCATAGATCGCTAAGCCAAGATAAGCGCCTCCCTTCAGCCCAATTTGGGTCACAAACCTATATACCTTGCCTGGCTCTGTATCAGTCCCCACCCACTGTAACTGAATGGGCAGCTGAGCCCATTGAAAATTTAATTTACAGTGTAAATGCTCATGTTTTCTACAATATGTAACTGTAGATTTTTTTAAAATACAAAAATCCATATAAAATCTACACCAAGAACATTAAGTATTGAATAGCTGTATTACACAAAGTCCTGTCTGCCCTAAACAGAGGCCTTGCGCTAGCCCAACAAGCATGCGCTTAACTTTAAAAATCTCACAAAATAGTTCCATTCGCTTCAATAGGACTAATCCCAGTCTTAAAATTGTGTGCATGCTTAAGTGCTTTGCTGGATTAGAGCCTGAATGAAGCAGTGGCCTGTGTAAGAGCAGTATATGATCATATAATTAAAGACACTATTGTAGTGCAGTAGGCACAGAGGGGCAGAAATAAGATTGCATGATCTGACTTAATTTTGGCATTTCCTGACTTTGAAGTGCTTTTCTTTGCATATATGTTTTCATCTTCCTCATTTAGTGTGTAACCCCATGCCTCAGACACTCAAACCATTCAAACTTCGCAATAAGGCACTCCAGACCTCAGCCCAGGGCCGGCGCAACCCATTAGGCGACCTAGGCGGTTGTCTAGGGTGCTACAATTTGGGGGGCGGCGACCGCAGCGGCATTTCGGCGGCGGGACCTTCCGCCGTCTCTGAGGGGGTGGGAGCGGCATTTCAGGGCGGGACCTTCCGCCACCTAGGGTGGCAGAAAAGCTGGCGGCGCTCCTGCCTCAGCCGTATTTGCCACACAAACCTGTCTCACATCTAACCATCACACACAGAATGAGCAGGGATCTTGTGGCAGGGGCGGAACAGTATGCCATGTAATTAAGACATATGTGCAAAGGCCAAAGCCAAGATTAACTGGGCAACCTCAACTCAGGTGTTTTCTGACCTGAGTGCTTTGCTTTGCACACTTAGCATTCTCTTCATATAATTGTGTTATGGAATTTCCTAAGATTCTTTTGTCTTTATTTATTTATTTTACAAAAATGAAAAACTAAAGAAATTCTATCATATGCAATTATTTGCCAGGCAGAAATAGAAGACCTTGTACTGTCTACACAGTATGTAATGGGGCAGGAACTATTCTATACACAGCATTATATATCATACAGCATGAGACAGGGCTCTTTCACAAACCTGTCTTCTTTCATTCACACCCTCCCAAAATCATATTCCACAATCACCCACGCATTACAAATAAAATTGTCCATGTAAGCGGAATGCCCATAGTACATTCAGAGATATTTCCATCAGCTTACCTAAGCATTACCAGTGGAACAATCGTAAATCATTAATTTAACAAAAAGCTGCATATATTGGAGTTCATTTTTCTGAACAGTTATAACTCAGCCAAATCAAAATTATTTTCATCAGACCAATGAAAGGAAAATCTGAGACCTGAGAGCCAAATTTCACATTTCTGCCATGTGCTATCAAGGAACTAAAGCAATTTTAAAAGAGTTTCAGTAAATACCCATGATTGCAGAAGTGTGTATTTTCTCCACTCACTTCACTATCACAGTAGGCCAACTCATTTTTTGCTTAATTTACAAAAAAGAAAAAAAAATGTCTCCTGGCATGAGAAAAGGTAAAAGTTTGGCAAAGTTATAAACATTCCCAAATTGCCTTTAGAATAAAAACTCTTGAACAACTTTAACTATGGGAGTTAGTACACACTCAGCTTATAAGTCTTTTCTGCAACACCGGCATTAAAGCAAAGTACCTTTACTTTATAGAGTCCTACCATCTGCATGGGCGGCTGAGATGAGGCTGAACCCCCTGCAGCTGCTGGCCCCCACCCCAGCCTATTGCCCCCACCCCCAGAGCGCTGGGAGGGCGGGCGGCGCAGCCCCAGCCCCGGAGCGCTAGGAGGGCGGCGTGGTCTCAGAGCCAGCCTTAGCCCGAGCCCGAGCCACAATGCACAGGGGAAATGGCAGGAGGGGGTCTGGCGGTGGAGCATGGGAAGGGCCATGCCTGGCTGTTTGGGGAGGCACAGCCTCCTGCAGCCTATGATACCAGCCACCCATGACTATCTGCTAAACATTCCAGGCCAGTTCTGCAACCATTGCTCATTCACTTACTCATGCAAATAGTCTTACTGACTACCTTGTGAGAGAAAGGATCGCAGAGTCAGGTTTACAGTTATTATATGGAACTATAGTTTTATATATGTAGTTCTGAAAAAAATTCAAATTTCTTACAGTATTAGCCCCATTAATGCCACCATCCACTTAAATGACACATTCCACTGGGGACAGCATATGTATCATTAGCTCAATAAGCATGTGTATTTTTTCATCTCTCAGGATAATCTAAAGTAATGGGAACTCAGCAACAAAGTAGAAACTAGTTACTCCTTGCAAGGTGACATCAACAATCCTTCCAGTCCTAAATCTCCCCAACTCCATCCTCCCTGAGTTCTTAAGGGCCAGACACTCAAACCATTCCCCTCTGGTTTGTCACCCCCATATGCGTGAAATCAGCCCTCCAGTTATCAGCTCACTTTGGCGCACACACACTCCATGCAGTTTGTACACCAGAGACCAGCTTAGGATAAAAATAAACCAAAAGTTTATTTAATAGAAAAACCACAGATTCAAAAATGAAATAGTAAGGGAAGGCAAACATATACAAATTACACAGAGAGCAAACGAAGACACAACCTCAGGCGTTACACTTCCATATTAGATAAAATCCCTTGTCTAATACAAGTTATCTTTTGCCTTTGAACAGTTTTCCTGCGTTCATGGACATCTTCCTGACTAGAGGCTGTCCCTCGGCTTCTGGATGAAAACCTGAGTTGCAAGCCTCCTTTTTAAAAAGATTTTTTCCTTTCCCCCTGCCCTTTCCTGGCATGTAACTCATGGTGGGGGAAATTCCCTCTTGACTTGAAAGCCAGGATGTCTCAATCTTTCCATTAACTCTAATGGCCCATCATTGCCTTTTACTGGGCCAGACTATGGATGGTTACTTGGAGCTGGTTTTCTGTAAACACCTGGCTAGGCAGGGGCTCCTTCTTGCTGTGAAGTTCTAGTTGAAGTTGTATTATAGATTATGAACACCATTTTCTATATGCATAAATACATAAATTCATAACCACAGTTGGTATACATATATAATAATGGCCATCAAGTTCAGAATATTACATGCTTTCGCAAAAGATCTTACTAATATAATTTTATAGAACAACAGCACAGCATGCAATCAGCTTATTCAACTGCTCATTTTGGGGAGTTAAACCTTCTGTTCTCCCCTTGGGTGTCTGGACCCTGATTGTCACAGACGGGTTCTAATATAGGGTAATATGATTAAAATTGAATGCTTCTGGGGGGGGGAAATAATGTGCTCTTCAGATACTATTTAAAATGCAGAGGGAGGGCCCAGGGCAGTGGCTGGTGTGTGAACAGGCAAGATCCAAACCCTAGAAAATATCACAGCAAAAGCATGATCATCCACCATTTGATAAAGTAGGTGTTCTTGGGCATAGCCATAGTACTTAAGGTACCTGAGTCACAAAACAAAGCAAGTGATTAACACGTTCACCTTGTTTAGGGTAGAAAGTAATGGACAATTTGGCAAGTGACGCATTTCAGATATGGCTGTTAGGTCAATTGTTCTGTTATTGTTTACTGGTCATTAATATTACTTTCTCTGTTACATTTAGTTGAGTCCTTTAGTGTTTTGATCCTTTTTTCCTTTAGAGGGAAGAAGAATTAAAGTCGTTATTGAAAGTTTCTGACCTTAAGCTATTGGTCCCAGCAGGATTATTCTGATTTTACTGTGCAAGTGTAGCAGAGAACAGTAGGTATGCAAATCCCCATAAAGACAGATCCATATTAATTCTAACCATGAATATGCAGTCATCTCTTTCGTTGGAAAATTAGTTGTATCTTCATTTTCAAATCTTGATTTGCAAAACACTCTCTCAAATTCATCTCTGCAGGGCTTGACTCAACATCCACACCTTTTGAAACACAGCCAACCTTACTGAACAATTCCATCTAGCTGCACCAGAATCTAAAACTATTCTGGCAAATACCTTCCAAAGCAATTTTAGCAGCTTTATAAATAGGGTTTTACATCCCTTACTGCACTCCTTTACAGAGAAAGATTATTACTATCATTATTAGTGAGGCAATAGGGCTAAGAAGTTCACCTTGGTTATGCCCAAAAGAATTTTAGATGCACAGCCACAGCTTACCTAAACCTCTTGAGCTCTCCTGTATTTCTACCACCTGCCTTCCCTCTTCCAGTTCCACTGCCTTCCTACATCTCAGAATTGACACTGTAGTCACAAACCTATTAGAAGTTTATTAATTCTAATTTAAATTTTAAAAAATATCTATCTTGGTGTTTGAAGCAGTTTTAATTAAACAAAATGCACATCATCATCTTCAGACAAACTCCCAAATACAAGCATCTTCCTTTTGATTTTTGAATATACAAATGAAAGTAATTAATATTCCGACTTCTAGAGGTGCCAGATATCCCAACAAACAAACTCACTGGCTTAACCACATTGATCAGATCCCCCACCTCCCTCCCAAACAACAATCAAACCCCATCACCTCAGCCCATCAATCTTCTTTCACCCTCAACATCTGAGACAAAAAGGATGACCTTTGCAGCACACCTGGAAGCTTAACAAATTCAGGCTGTTTTGGATTCAGGGGGAAAGAAAGTTCCAGAATTGAGAATCTTTCAAGAACATTGCCCTCCTGGTGGAAAGCTACTCCGATCTCTGCTGGAGTAGTGTCACTTGGGGAATGGGGCCATCAGGTTGACCATGGATGTATTTAAGGGATCCTCTTTCGTTTGTTTTTAGTTGTTGTTTTGTTTTTCCACATTTCTTGCCAAAATTACACCTGATGTAAGCAGATGCATCAGAAAGATTTGGCCTGATATATTTAGCACATCAGTGGTATGGTGCATAAAACTGGCTGTGTTTTGTTTGTTTCTTATACTTTCTGTTGGGCCATTTCTCTCTCCATCTTGTTTGTTTGCGCTTTAAAGTTTCTCTTCCTCTCCTTTCTAGCTTTGACTCAAGTCATGATCTGAGTGGCATAAACTGCTCTTCTCCATCCCCCCTACCCCTCCCCAATCTTTTTCTCTCTGTTGCAGATCACTAAAACCAGAGCTGCATCATGGCTTTTTTCATGCCTTTTCTTCCATCTTTAAAAAGCAACAGAGGGTCCTGTGGCACCTTTGAGACTAACAGAAGTACTGGGAGCATAAGCTTTCGTGGGTAAGAACCTCACTTCTTCTCTTGCATCTGAAGAAGTGAGGTTCTTACCCACGAAAGCTTATGCTCCCAGTACTTCTGTTAGTCTCAAAGGTGCCACAGGACCCTCTGTTGCTTTTTACAGATTCAGACTAACACGGCTACCCCTCTGATACTTTCTTCCATCTTTGTCATTCCATGGTTTCAATCCAGTGATCTTTCTGAACACATTCACAGTCCCAGTTTTTTGCTATCAGCTTCCTTGTTTGCCTCCTCTCTTTCCTCTGTTTTCATTCACCAGAACTCTTTCTTGTCACATATCATCTTAGTTCTGAGTTACCACCACCTTTCCACTTCTCACTCATGCATCTCTCTCTTTTTATTCACATACCAAATTTTCATCGTCTTTCTACACCTCCCTTAGCATAAGTAATTTTCTGCTATTTTAAACACATAAGCTGTTTTCTTTTCTATGAACCAAACATTTATCTTACTGCTACATGTAGATATTTTAAAGCCTCTCTACATTTGTTTATTCTTCAGCCAGATTAGACCATGGAGCAACCATTGTCCGATTACATTTTTTTGCTTGATCGTTTCAGTACACTGTCCAAACACTTAGGGCTCAATTTGAATCTGAAAGTCCAAATTGCTTAGCATCAAAAAGTCAAATAATTTAAGTATTCGAAGAGCCTGCAGTAATTTCTGCACTAAACCTTTTCTCCAAGCGGATACAATTAAATATACCTGTGCTCAGGATAGTGAAATTGAGACACAGTTTGACCAAAAATTGAGAAGTTTTAATGCAAGTTTTATATGATTCTGTTTGAAAATAACATATCAGGAGTGTAAGTGCATTATACTTAGAAAAGTAACACAGACAAGGTTAAGGAAGCAGGAAAAAAATTTGTCTTAAAAAACAATGTCTTAAAATGACAAGCTACTCTTTCACATACACACACAAAAAACAATACATGTATAGTGTTTGCAAACTCCTCCCTCAGATCCATAGGGCCATGTGACTGCAGGTTGTATAGCATGTCTGAATTTGCCCAATAAAGTAACTTGGGCTGATGATAAAGTTAAAGCCAAATTCAGATATTTATCATTCTGGGAAGTTGTACTTATTCCTCCACCCAGTTCCCAAAGGTTTAACCCTAGAAGTTCTGCTTCTTGAACACCTCTGAGTAGGCTTGTCTGTGTTATTCCAGAAAATATAGAGTATATGGCACTTAGACTCCTGGATAAATTTATTCTCCAAGAAAATATAAATCAGGTATGTTGAAATTCAGAAGTGCTTGGAAATTGGGTTTTGGTTTCATAAGAATGGTCATACTGGGTCAGACCAATGGTCTTCCGACAGTGGCCAATGCCAGGTGCTTCAAAAGGAATGAAAAGGCAATCATCATGCAATCCATCCCCGTCATCCTGTCCCAGCACCTGTCAGTCAGAAGCTTACAGACACCCAGAGCATGGGGTTACATCCCTGACCATCTTGTCTAAGAGACATTGATGGACCTTCCTCCATGAATATGTCTAATTCTTTTTTTTAATCCAGTTATAGTTTTGGCCTTCACAATATCTCCTGGCAATGAGGTCCACTATGTGCTGTGTGAAGAAGTACTTTCTTTTGTTTTGTTTTAAACCTGCTGCCCATTAATTTCATTGGGTGACCCCTGGTTTCAGCCATGAGAGAGAGAGAGAGAGAGAGAGAGAGAGCTTTAATCCCATAAATTAATGACTATTCACCATATCTGATAGACCGACAATCAGCCCATGTTGTGGGCAACAGACATATTATAAATAGTCATTTGAATACAAATTGAATAGGTAAATAGGTGAGAAATATTCTTTTTTCTGTATCAGCATATTTTATGACATAGCACACAACTGAGTGGCAATTACCAACACAAAAGAAGTGAGAGCAAGAAATCTAGGCCTGGGGTTTTGAGGTGTGCCCCAGCCTAGGTAGTATGTCAGTCAACCTGCCACAGCCCCCCACCCCCAGATGCCAAAAAAAACATAGGCTATTTATTTTTCACTGAAAGTAAGTCACACACTACAAAATGCTGCCACATAAACTGCAAAATGTTGCAGTATATATCCTTTTAGTATTGGTAGATGCACTGGAATTTGTTGCAACAGTGACACAAGATATGATAGGTAGGGATAAGTTATGTTTACTGTTTATACCTGTACCGAACTGCTGGAGCTGTTTGGAGCCTGTCGTTGTCACAATATCTTAGAGATCATGTGTTATGCCCAGGCATAGCTGCTGGAACCTGGGGTGCTGACAGTGCTGCCACACCACCTGGCGTGAAATGGTTTCCATCATATACAGGGTTAACAGCTTGGTTCAATGGCTCTCAGCAACCCCACTATACAAACCGTTCCTGCACTCCTGTGCCCAGGAATTATTTCTCTCACATAATGCAAAGCTCAGTTCCTATTCTGGTCTCTATTTTTGGTAAAAAGAAAATGGCTAGGAAACCAGTTCTGAGTACCACAGCCAAAACAAAGAACACTAAAGTTATCAGATGCCTAAGCAGAGACCCTAAGTACTGCTAGATATAGATTAACCACTGGCCATGTTTTATGGGACTACATCATGGCTTCTTCTGCCCACCATGATCTGACAAAACAGAAGCATACAGAAGACGGTGTGCTTCCCGTATATGGTACAGAACTACAGCTGTTTGAGTTATTGCCTGTTGTTGAAGAAATATAGATCAGAAATTGCCAAAAGTACAGTTAATTTCTACAGATATTATGCAATTTGAATTTTCTTTATTTTGAAAGGCTGAACTGATCAGAAAATGAGCCAGCCCATGGATAAAATCTATGTACTCACTATTACCATTATGCTGCTGCAACTGATGATGAAAATTGATATTTTACTTGCCTATTAACAAAAAAAAAAGGTTTTCATTCCAAGCCGGAGTGGAAGTAAAATATTGCTTCACTGCTTTAGAATCCAGACCACCTCATTCATTTTAGTATTTCTCAATAGTCACTGTTTTCAAACTATTTCTTTTTTGGAAGTCCTTTTCACATTTTCTGTTTAGGTCTGCTTCTAGCCATCCCCCCCTGCCCCCCATTACTACAGTTAAATCATTTAAAATGTTCATTATTTGGAAACTGTTTATCTCTGCATGATAATTTCTCCTTTACTTGCCTTCCCCTGCTCTTCTTTTCATACTATACTTCCTAGTCAAGCTGTATGTGCTTGAGTTTTAATAGCTTTCATGTTCTTTGTACAACAATTATGTTTCTATATGTACTTACAGCCTCATACTGTCCTATCTCTTTTTCCTCATTTCCAGTACCTTGGTCAAGGGCATCTTACATACATATCTGTACACACACAGGAACAGAGGAATTGCCATAGTGGATCAGGCCAGTGGCCCATCTTGTACAGTATCCTGTCTTTGATATTGACGTATACCAAATGCTTCACCAGATGGGGCAAGAAACCCTGCAATAGGGAGTTATGAACAAACCTGCCTGCATAGAAGTTTCTTCCTACCCTCCCCCAATTAGTTTATGCCGTGAACATGAGGGTTCCCAGACTCTTGGATTTTAGTTTAAAAAAAAAAAAAAACAGACTTACACCCCTCTTTTCTCTCACTAGGTCTTTCACAGTAGGGGCTTATTTAGGCCTGGTCTACACCTAAAACTTAGGTCGACCTAGCTACATCGCTCAGGGCTGTGAAAAATTTCATGCCCTGTGCAATATAATTAGGTCAACGTATCTCCCACTGTAGGCACAGCTAGGTCGACAGAAGAATTCTTCCATTAACCTAGATACTGCCTCTCAAGGGGGTAGATTTACTACAGTAATGGAAAACCCCCTTCTGTCACTGTAGTAAATGTCTATACTACACTAGTAGCATAGACACACCCTTAAACTAGAAAGTTTTGCTGCTTTAATTATACTAAGATAGTTAAAGCAGCCACCCATGCCACCCCCCATTCCATCCCCAAGTGTGAAAGCAATTATACTAGGATAAAAGTGCTTACACTGATATAGCTTATTTTGCTTCCTGAACCAAAATAAGCTATACCAGTATAACCGTATCCACACTGGGGGCAGGGCTACACTACAAACTTGCATTGGCACAGCTGCGATACAGTAGTGCTTCTGGTGAAGATGCTCAAAGCTGATGGGAGAAAGCTCTCCCATCAACGTAATAACTTCACTTCCGTGAGAGGTGGTAGCTATGTCAGTGGGAGAAGTTGTCCTGCCGACATAGCACTGTCTACACGGAGGGGAATGGGGGATTAAAGTTGGTATAACTAAATCGCTCAGGGCAACCTAGTTATACCAAAATAAGTGTGTAGTATAGACCTGGCCTAGGACTTATACTGGTATAATGATATCAGTAAAAAGTCACATCCCCTAACCATGGTAAAACTTTTCTAGTATGGACTAGGCCTAAGTAACTACTAAAATCATGAAAACTCAAACTTTGAGATAAGTTTGCCAATTTCAAGCAATACAGTATTATAAAAGTCCTGTTTCTTGAGCACTTGTCAACAATACATGTATATATAAAGAAGTTAAGAAAGCTTGAAGAAGAAACATCCCATCCCTAAATTCAGACTCCCTGAGCATCAAGACACAACTTAAAAAGCAGCCACTACAACACGTAGAGAGCTTTCCTGAATATCGTTACTGATCCAGAAGTAATGAAGTAGGAGGTAACATGACCCCAGACCACAAATCACTTCTTTCCCCTAGTGCATACATATGGAGCTCAGCAGCTACCATCTGTCTGGTCTTCCATTTACAACCTATTGAAACATGATCACTGAAAGATCATGTTAAACCAAAATATATAGTTTTAACCCTTAAATATGAGGTTTATTGTATTTTAGTTTCTTCAGAGGATTACAAAAAGTTTTTTTTAAATTACATAATAAAATCAGACCAAATTACAGAATATTAATATGGATAGATAGATAAGATAGATATTCCTCACAGAAACATAATAAAAAAAAACAGATTTGTGGTCAGCTTTTGAGGAAAGGCTTTTTAGATAGTCTTTAGTGAGAAGAGCCACTTACTTGTAAACACTTTCCCAACCCCATTGAAGTAAATGTCAAAACTAGCATTGAGTTAGAGAAGGATCAGGCTCCTCATATTAATATTCACACAAGTTATAATATTAAACACTAGGCTAACTGAAAGCCCACATTAGCACTTTTAAAAGATAATATATGGGTATAGGATTCCTCTGGTTTTGAATTTTAAGAACTTTAAATGATCACATAATTACTAAGTGCCTGATCCTGCAAAGACTTGTGCACGTTTAATTAATGCTCTTTGATGGGTCCCATTGAAATGAATGAGACTGCCCACAGTGCATAGGATTAAACACACCGACATTTTTGCAGGATCAGGGCCTAATTCTTTTAAGAGCCCCAAACAAAGAGATACCGTTGTATTTAGACTAGTATTGCAACATTAGGAAGTATAAAATTCCATTCTTTAGGCATGTACCCCACTGGAAAATATTTTCTTTGGTATTTGTTATACAATGTGAATGCTGTACACCACCTACATATAACCAATGGAGGCCTGATGACGATTAGGGCTTTTGCATGATAATGAAATGCAAATAATTACTAATAGTGTAGCTAAGAGTGTAATTCTTTACCATTAATTAGTACTGTAAGTTAGCATTAATTGTACATTTTTATCTCATTTTGAGAAGTTTCTTTCAAGCATGAAAATACCTCTTTATTGCTTATATACTTGTTAAAGAGTATACATGTCTGAAAGCTCTAATTTTTAAAAGTTCATTGTACTGTATCTATTTATCTCAGAAGCATTATGATTTCTGAAGATCCTCGTAAATGTTATTATAAGGTTACCTTTCTCATCTTTGACAAGGTATTACTTACACCGCATTTTAGTGTTTTCAAATGTTAAAAAGTTCGCCCATTATGTTCAAACTTCTGAAAAGCTTTTATTCCCTCGGCACTTAACTTGTGGAAGCATCAGACATCTGTAAAAGCACAGCCTGTGCAAACTGTAAAAAAATATTACCAGGCCCCTTTCTCAAATACTTTGATTGAAATTCATGTATATCAGATACACTGTACTAGCTCTCATGGTTTATAAATTCCCCTCCGCCCCCCTACCCCTCACCACACTCCTTTATCGCTCATAGCAGATATAAAAATATGAATAGTTGTCTTCCATCTTCTGCACAGCTTCTTTCACAAACTTCAAAGACAATTTACTCCCCAGAAATATAAAATTAAAAATCTCATATTATTTAAGATAAACAATGTTTTTCTTTTATTAGAAAAATTAAATATTGAAAATGCTAGTTTCATGTCAATAAAGGTTTAAATCATGTGAGACAACTGAAGACGATTGGCAACAAGTATTCCTTATGGCCAAACATCCTTTTAAAACATCCTCCACAAATGGTTAGCTCACCATACCAATGTGGGGGGATAGGGGAAAGAAAACCAGTCATCGCAGGTTTATTGCTGGTCATCATTCTTTATTGTTTCCAACACAGATAAAGAATAGGTTTCTACATGGTTTGACCTTTGATGAGTAGTAAGACATGGAGTAAATTGAAATATGAAGATGGCTAAGTCAAAACCTGAGAACCCAGTGGTTAAGGAAATAAGGAGCATATAAAAGTCCATTATTTCAATCACTAACTCAAGTGTTAATGTAGAAAAAAGACAAAACAGATGTGCTGCATTATTAACATTCAGCGTACAACTTCAGAAGTTATGTTTTTATAAGCCATCCAGCACTGGACATAGGCGATGACGTGCATGTAAACCAAAAATGACAACTGAGTACAAGCTATGCTACTTTTAAAAGCCTTTAAACAAGTGCTGAGTTTACAGTGTACCTCCCCAACCCCATTTTTCTCCACATGCAGGTAAAAATGTTATTATGTTTTGCCCTGATTAATTTCATATTTAATAGCACTTTGGGATCTTTTTAAGACAGTTTTAAAACAGCTATTACAGCCATATACTAGGGGACACAAAGGGATATCCCTGAAGATTAGCTGCCTTCTAGTTACCCAACAAACCTGTACCATCCTTGACACACTGCCTGAAAGATAAATTTATCATTTTGACATTCAACTACTGCTTGAACAAAGAAAACCACAAAAAATGGGGACATGTTTTATCATACCCTGTACTATAATTATTTAACACAACATATTCAGGATATTTAAACACTGCAGAGACTACCTGTATAATTCTGAAAAATACAACTTGAGCTCCTCCAAAGACAGTTTATCGCCTGCAGCACGATAGATGCTATGAACTGCATGATAGTATCCCTCACTTTTCCAATCAAAAGGTGCTTTTAGCCTTGGTGATGCAAGAATGGTGTTTACAGTTGAACAGTTACCAGTGCAGCAGTAAAGAACTATTTCCAACCATTTTTACAGAGTGTATTTCAAAAGAAATGAAAAGCAGCTGATACTATCCCAAAGCTCTTTGAAGGAAGAAGAAAAAAAAAGTACTGAAGACAGTGCAGAAACTAGACAGTAAAAAAAAAATCAGCTGTTTTGATTTCACAGATGTAGTTGAATCCCAATTTTACACAGGATCGCAGGGTATTTAAAATCAGGACATTTACTGCAGAGAGTTCTGCTAGGAGACGTAGCTATTTCTTAAACAAAGTGTATACATTTTAATTGCAGATTTAATCTGCTTCGTTTAAACACTTTTGCAACGTTTGTTTAATGCCACAGAAGCTGCACTTTCACAACAAGCGTTTCAACTCCGATTCCAAGTAGTTTATATTAGTAAAACAAGAACGCCAATTAGACTACAGGATCGTACTATAAAACGAGCTTAACCAGGAAGTGCATCGACCATGTTACAGTCTAGCAGATTACAGAACCCCGCGAATTTCTTCCTTGCCTTAATGCATGCACAGACTTTGGGGCAATCGCAATGCAGATTAACAACCACACCGAGAAGGAAATTAACTCTCTCGTCTTTTAACAGGTTGAAGCGCTCTTCGCCCTAGCGGTTCCATTCCGTCTCAAGTTTACAGTGCGGAACAGGGTTTGGTGGGCTGCAAAGGTTTCCATAACAATCTGAGAACATGGTTAGGCTGAAATAAAATCAGAGTTTGTTGAGGTTTTTTCATAAAATAACCAGCTTGGAGGGGGGGGGGGAGAAAAGTCAGTTGTGTGAGGGATTCAACCCTTCTGCGAGCTGCTGCTGTCTAGGTCCCTAAATCACTGACTCGAGGCGCATCCCAAGGAAGGGGCAGTTGAAAACTGCAAGCAGACAAGGTTTAAGGTGACCGTTTACACTGGCCTCCCAAATCTGCCTGCTCCCAAATCAGCCTCCTCTTAGGATCTGCAAAGTCAGCACGGGGCGGCTGGCTCCTAGAGGAGTGCGGGGCTGCAAGCACAGAAGCCGAGGCGACTGCTGCTCCCTGCTAAGGGACGGGCACTTACCAGCCTTGCCTCAGTCTGCCACGGGGGCTGGGAGCAGCGGCGCGCTTCCCCGAGCGGAGGAAAGATGGTGGTTTAGCAGCGGACCACCCATCCCAGCGTATATGCATGCAACAGCCGAGAGGGGTTAAGCTCTGGAGGTGGAACAAGCGCTTTCTAACGCCACCTGCTGTACAGCTCTGCAGCGTTATTGGCTGCTAGGTGACTCCCCGAGGCAAGCGGGCGAGCCAGCCCCAGCCCCCTCCTACCCTTCCTTTCCTGGTCCTTAGAGGAGCCTGGGCTTGTCCTGTTCCTTCGCCCCCGTTCTCCGACCTCAGGTGCCTGGTGGAAGCGCTACACCTGCCGCGCTTTGTGCAACTGCAGGGGTGAGAAAGTCACTAATATCCCCCACACCATCCCCTGCACAGAGCTGGGGGCCAGAGAGCCCAGACCCTTTCCCTGCCCGAGGGGAGCGAGGGGGCTAAAGGGCTCAGACCTAACACTCCCCTCCGCTCCCCCCAGCAGAGGTTTGGGAGAATGACGGAAGACAGAAGGCTCAGACTTCACAGAGGGCAAAGTTGGAGGCAAGAGGGTCTCTCATTTCCACTCCCTCTGCTCCTCTACAGCAGCAGCAAGTCTGCCTGGCACCCACCCCTGACGCACAGGGTGCCCAGTGCAGGATGCACACAGGAGAAGAGCAAGTTGTACCTTTTATCTAGTGGCAGCAACACTTAAGAAATAACTTTGCATTTAGAACAAGTAAAGGCTTCTCTTAGAAGTGGCATAAAAAACAAGGAAATGGAAGTGGGACTAGCATATAGAAAAGATTTTGGCCGAAGCCAGTCGTTAGCACCAAACCACTGAAATGCTGTCAGGAATTTGTAACTAAAAAAATAAAATAAAAATAAAGCAGCTTTTCCACGCCCTTTTAGCATATCTGCAATAGCCATGTTGGTCAAAAGAAAGAGTGAACGATTGTCCCAAAGAATAACTTGTCCCACTGGGATGAGGTGGAGATGCAGTAACATAAACCTTTTCCTGGTCTACCAGTACTGGCTTCACGCCATGCGGCCCAAGATGTTGAGTCTGTCTCAGTGACTTCCTTCATCTCAGGTAGCTAGGTGCTGCCCTGCATCTTCGCCACCTGTGTTAGCCATCATTTCATGGTTCTCGTTGGACCTGTCCAACTCACATAATGCCCAAGGTGATATTTCGGACAAGTCTTCATTGCTGATGGCATAGCAAAAACAAGCAATCCCCTACTTCACATGTTACACCCCCTCCACCACAATGAGGTACAGGTCAGACTCGGGGAAGGGGGAGTCAGCATCATCTCAGCACGACAACCAAGTTCAGGATCTATTCAAGCTGTAACCTCTCTATACTGTTGTATGGATGCGAAACCTGGACACTATGCTGCTCAGATTGGGCAAAGCTGGAGCCTTTCCACACACAATGCCAACATCGTATA